>NC_044208.1:3650260-4332760 GCF_900880675.1 Sparus aurata
TTTTCTCTTTTTGTATTTGAAGATCACCATTTGATTGGATTTTTTATTTAAGAAGCTTTTTTCCGCACTGACACCTATGCCTCCTGTTAGACAACAGATCACTGGTTCTATGCCCTGACAACTGTCAACCGCTTGATTTTATCTTGGTGGATTTTTTTTTCATTTTATCCACATTACTAAAACTATTTTTATATTATTTATCGCCTAGCCCTTAATGACCAGAGACATTTGGTTGTCTTTTTCTTATGCTATCAGGAAACTGGCCACATGTACGTATACAATAACAATCAAGGATGTCTCAGGGATTTAAAACTCCAGAGTTCCACAGTCACACAAGGGCATACTCAATCATAGAGGAGGCTGAATTACCAGATTTTCCATCATGGACGCAGACCAGAACAACTCTCAGCACACAGGACTATTACAGTCAGGGTCATGACTTTCACTACTTCCCCCACTGTTGCTCTCTCCACCTGTGCATAAAACCCACAGCTGACAGCAACAGATTCACTCCACCTTTCAATAGGCTGCCAAAAGTCTGGGAAATGTAAGAAACTTACACTTAATCATGGCAGGCTGATGAAAAACTGTGGATATCCCAAACATGAATTACAATATTTCATCATAATACATGCAATGTATTCAGTGATGAGCTTATGTATGCATTCATAGATTTTAGGTTAAATGCTTAAACACCTGCAGCTTCTTAATACGTTTGAGTTATTTTCTGTGAAAAAGCTGTGTTCATGGCAGTGGGTGTGTGAAACAAACATCATCTCTCAGCAGCCTGAGCCCCGACTCCCTATCATTATAATGATGTCATTATTGTGAGATAATTAGCCTTGAAAATGTATCTTGGGAAACAATCTCATAGCTTGTACTTCCTCCGTCGAGTTAAGCACCTCTGTTTCTGCCAACTATATATTGGACTTGATAATGACTCTTTTCTTCTTTGGCTGCTTACAGAAATTTACTTCACAATACCCACCATGATCACTTTGTCTTAGTGCGGGTAATACAAGTAACAGACACTCTAATGAGATGTCAGAGATCATCAGTGGAGCTGGGGAGGAAATAACAGTGATATTGAGAAGGACTTCAAAACAATACTACGAACTGAGGGCATAATACGCCCGGCACACTCAAGGTGGCACCTCGTGGCATTAAGCAATTCCGAAAGGTAGTTTTTGTAACAGCTCTATTAGCTGTATAATGTTTTCTCATTTTGGCTGTTTCATGGCTTTGTAGCAAGCTTATGGAGGACCGCTTAAAACGACAGAAGCAGAGAATGGTCCCATAAAACTGCGAGCTGAGCAGATGAATTGCTCTCCCTGCTGGGTAAGAAAGGAGCCCGTGGAAAGTACTGTACCTCCTTGAAGTCAGCAGACTGATTAGGGTTTGGAAATTGGCCAGATGTAGGAAAAAAGAAACTCAATCTGTACTTAACTACGTTTTTCTTTGCTGGGAATCCTATTTTTATTTTCTTTAAGACAGAATGGAAGCAGGTACGGCCCAGAGAGAAGCTATCAAAGTGGTTCTTCACGAAGAAGAAATAAAAAAAGGAACATAAAGCAATTTCTTAATCATTCCCTGCTGCAAATACCATGCTCTGGTCAAATAAATTCTCAGCCTCCGCATGGAAATAATCAGCAGTCAACGCCTTGAACACATTGTGTTGTCTCCGAAAATGCTCAGCCGAACGTAACTGCCATTAGTCACACAGAGACAATTAAAAAAAGCTGCCCCCGTCTGCCCTTTGTAAACCTGTCTGAATTCCCTTAATCCTTCACTATTAAACTCAACAATAGTTGGTAAAACCATTCATATCTATATAGGCGACTCCACTGTGCTGCAGTCGAGCAGAGCAGTGTAGATTGAGCCTCAGAAAGCAGCAGCAGGGGGTGGGGGCTGGCTGTTTGTGATGCAGATTCCCTACGAGAAGAGGACCACCAGCAGAGTGGAGCACAAACACACATACACACTCATACAGTATGTCGGTTTGTCAGTTTATCAGGCTGCGCCGGGCCTTGTAATACAAGTCAGTGTTATCCCCTGTGGATGTGATGGAAGGAGGTTTAGGGTTTTACTCAGCCGTCTGCTGAGGTGTCAATCTGCCTCAGCCGGCAGGAACAAGCTGATGAAAGAAGGTTTTTATTTTGGTGTTAATTGGAGCAGGGTATCAAAACTCAATGCTTTTTTCACAACAGACCTAAAAATGTCCATAGCACCTAGCATTGCTGTTAAGCACTGAAACTTTGGAAAGAATGTCTGGTCAGATTTATAATCTTATTCTTTAATCAGGCCAAAGAAATAACTTGTAAATAACTGTGTTCCCTAGAGCAGTGATGGAGTGTAACAAAGTACATTTATTCAAGTACTGTGCATAAGTACAACTTTGAGGTACTTTCTACTTTATTCCAGTAATCTTATACTTCCACGCCACCACATATTGGGGGTACTTTTTACCTCAATACATTTATTCGATAATTTTAGTTACTAGTTACTTTGAAGATTGATGCATCAGAGCCAAAGCAGCACCTTTTTTAAATGTATCTATTTATCGACAATCAAATTAAAAAAAACCTTCTTTCCTCCAGCTGTGAGACTCCTGAACCCATCCTCAACACTCCATTAATAGTTTATTTATCTGACTAGTTTAATATCTATCTATTAGACTGTATAGTTTTTGTGTAATTTTTTTGTGTTTGAAGCTTGGAGAATTACAAACAGAAATTTCAAAAATTGCTACATGGATTTTTTAATTGACCTAGATAAAGAAATACTGTAAAATAATGATTTCAAGCTAAAAATATGGGCCATCAGCAGCTTTAACCAAAAATGTTGTGTATTTGTAGGAGTCTATCAAAGCCCATGTTTGTCCAGTCATCAAGCACACACTCACACAGACTTGTGTATACAGTATGCTCATACAGAATGTTGGATAAACCAGGGTGATTATAGTTTTTAATTAAAATGAAACCATCATCAGCCAGGCTAACCAAACCTAGCTTATCTTTTCCCAAAATAATTTCAGCTAACATTAGGCCTGCATGGCAGTTCTTTTACTGTCTGACAAAAGTAGAAATTTATGAAAAGTTTTCATATAATTCTTACAAATCTGAGTTAACACAAAGTGTCTTACAGATGGTTTATCTCCTAACAAAGTCCAAAAAGGATAACAGCGCCATGTATATTGGGCCAAAGCAGCTTAAAGTCGTGTACCAAAGCGAGTGACAGAGGGCTCATAAATTGAGAGATGAAGCCCGACATCCTGATTAAGGCATGCAAGGTGTCACATCATTGTCAGCCTTTGTGTATTGGCCGCAGGATTTGCCATTACTGTAATTGGTGATTTCTGTCTGATAGGCAGCGAGGGCGACGAGGCTTAAAACTTAGTGGGAGAGCCCGAGCCAGAGTTTGCTTTTCAGGGTGCTGAGCCTCTCCCAAACCTCATCCCAATTACCCCGGGAACAATGACAAACAGCAGATTTTGCCTCTTTGTGTAAGACGTCCGGTATGTTTACTTAGCGTATCTCCAATCCACTTTGTCACTAGTTAATTGGAGAGGGGTGACTTATTCTTATGCAAATGGAAGACATGTTCACAGAATTTAAAGCAAGCTACCTTCAGGTGACAAAATAACAAAAAGTGTGTTGACAGTCTGGGGGAAAAGTCTCCCGCAGCACACCATGCATACAACCTCAGTGTGTGGGGGGGGCACTGACTTTATGCACTCATCTCCAGCTGCTGTCAGATGCTTCACTTGGACTGAATTCATCTCGTTATCAAATGCAATTTAATTTCAGCCAGAAAGCCAAGGTTGTTATCAGTAATATGTCAGATTAACAAGCCCATAATGCTGAAATACATCCAGTCAGTGCATTAA
Source organism: Sparus aurata (assembly GCF_900880675.1). NCBI lineage: Eukaryota > Metazoa > Chordata > Actinopteri > Spariformes > Sparidae > Sparus > Sparus aurata. Next base: position 3,654,147 of record NC_044208.1, read on the forward strand.
GTCACCGAATCCTGCAAGCTAGATGTAATTTAATTCTGCATAGAAGACAAAATCAAATCACATCATGACATTAATAAGTGATTATCGCTCTTCCTGAGCAGTGTTTATACAAAAAAAGCCAAACCTGTTGAAAACACAGCAGTCTCTGCAGGCCTCTCATTTCATCTCTCATCTAGACATCTACTGCCAATGTACACTGGTCTTAACACATTGTGACATACTTTTTGGCAGCACTCGACGGCGAGTCACCAGCGTGATAGGGAGATGATTTGGGGGGAATTTACAAATTTAATTAGCTTGGTCTCTAAGGAAACAAGCTCTTCCAACTTTCATTTAGATTTAATCTTTCTTTAGAGAATACACGGTTCTCACAGAAGAATAGCTGTACTCAGTCCCATTACTTGATGACAGACACTGGCTGCTTAGTTCCAGAGAGTGCAATGGCAAGAAAAACAGTGATAACAGCCGCCCACCATGAAAACACAGCAAAAATGTGGATGAATGAGGTGTGAAGGCAGACAAAATTCACATGTTTGGGCCAGGGCTTTTTTTTGGTACTGTACAGCAGAAGACTTTACCCTCCACCCACTGTTGGAGAGTATAGCTACCTGACACCTGCAGCCTGTTTATGAAGCACATGTGAAAGAGTATAATAGAGGGGCTGAATACCTCATTTGGATGATACAGTGAAAAATGGTTTAGGCATGTTTGACAGTTGGGTTTCCAGAGACATCTACAGTTTTTGCTTCCAGTTGCAATTTACTAACTTACTGGGACATCACGGTGCTTCCAATTGAAGACGATTAAAAAAGAAAACAGGCGAGGCCCCCAGCGATGCTAGGAGTTTTCATCCAACAGAAATATTTGACATTTTGAAGATGCACCGGCATTAAATGTTGTTGCCTGCTGCCATCCAAGAAAATATACATAAGTACCCGCTGCCCTACCACCAAACTACAGAGCAGCTTCTTTCCAGTTGTGAGACTCAAGAACTCATCCTCAACACTCCACCATGAACAGTTCATTTTTCTGACTTGATTATTATCTATTAATTATAGTTTAATGTGAGTTTGCACAGAATCTAAAGGAATTACAACAAAAGCTCCATTAATAGATCTTGTATTGCATAATGACAACTGAATACATTTAATCTTGATGGATTAGCAACATAAAATATTGTTTCATTGCCAAAGCTGAACAATTGTCAATATGTTTTGGTGTTAATTTGTTGATTATTGACTTCCAGTTGGTCTATAAAATGCAAAAGAAAAAATGATTTAAAAAATAATTTCATTGTAATCAATCACACACAGAATGCAATAGGATAGGATTGTGTGAGGTGGTAACGTAGCATTCTGGGAAATATAGGAAGTCTTTCACTGAGGTAAAACAAGATAAAACAACTCAAAACATACCAAAATAACTTTGCAAACTGCACTTTTTTCTTCTTCTAACTGTTAGAATCTGTTTTCTAAAAACATGCTCCACACCCACTTGCCTGCAAGCTGTTTCTCTGAAGGTAACTGATCTATTTCCAGCTTGAATGTGTTGTTCTTTTTGCCAACAATCTCTGAACTCACAAGGTTAAATGGGCAATCATTTTTTTCACAGCAAGACTGTGCTTCAGTCAGACCCACTAACTCTTTGTCACAGCTGTCCAAGAATGCAGCAGAATGAGCAGAGAGGACGGACGGGTGAAGGAGATCATCTGATACAAAGGGACTGAGAGACTTTGTAAAAGCTCTTGGCTGTGTTACCTTGTCACAGCATCCCTTACGCCCTCACTAACTTCCTCTAGTCCAGATGTGAAGCCCATCTGCTCCACACCCAGTACCAATGTCCTTTTGGATCCTCCACTGCCATAATCTTTTTACTGTTGTTTTATATCAAATAATTAAAAGCAGCCTACCAGATGGTTGTCACACACTCCCTCTGCTTTGATAACAAAAAGGTTTTGCACTGGTTTAAAGCATTAGAAGTACAGCTGAGGAAGCTAGCAGGTGTGCAGGACTAAACTAAGTCATGGTCGGGCCCTGAAAGAATTCAAGGCGACAGCTTTGGAGGGTCAAAAGGTTGTCCATAATTGCCAGCGGCCTGTTTGAGTGGAGGCAAATGGACTCTGGATTTTTTTCTTCCCCTTTCCTTTTTCCAAAGCCAAAGTGGTCTGCCACAAACTCATTATGATTTCCAAGTGTGATGATCTGAATAAAAGGGGAGGGAGTTGGAGCAGGGGGTTGAAGACATAATTAGTTTTCCTCACTGCAGGAGACAGTGTGCTGATGAGACAATGAAAGACAGAAAAAAGCCGAGCTGTCAATCTAGCCCGATTCTTTCATCTCACAAAGCACCAGTGAGTAATGCTCGCAGACCCCCAAAAAATCCTAACACAACCAGCAACCACAGTGCACAACCATGTTATGCAATGCAAACCTCTGCCAATTCAACAACCATTAACCATTTCATAGACCTCAGGAAGGAAGAGAATGGGTTCTAGCAAACATATTCCAGGTCATGCTCTGAAAAGTGCTAGAAATCAATATAAATGCTCAACACTGCAAACAGCTCTTAAATGTACTTGACATCATGTTCCATCTTAATGTTTTATTACCCTGACCTTCAAGAGTTATTTCCAGAACAATGTAAAGTTCTTCAAGAAATGTGAAGAAAGAGACACATTAAGCGAGCAACTCCCTACTACGTACAGGAGTAGCTTTTAAGAGCAGCATTTGAGTGATCATGAATCACATGTTAATGAATATAACATGTACTACGCCCTCACACACAAGGATGTAAACTCCTTCTGCCCCATTGTCCATTCTTACACTGCATCTGTGATACGGCCTCACATCATTTAAAGCCAATAGGTTTCAAGGATAAGTTCACCCAAAAATACAAATTAAGTTATTATCTACTCACCCCCACGCCGATGTAAAAGTCAAGTAAAGTGTTAGTCCGCCAAATGTTTCTGGAGCGTCACAGCATAACAGTGCTACATCATTCTGCTAAACAACTGAAGCTGATGGGAACAAAACAAAATGTCTCCGGAAGCCCAGAAAAGACATTATTTACACCCATTCTAAGCCGAGATCTTTATTGTAGCTGATAAGCTGAAAGCACGATCCCATATGAGTGGTGTAATTAACATCTTTTCAAGTTAAATTAGGACCTTGGGCCTTCCGGACCTTTCAGACCAGACAAGTTGTACAGAGAAATTGTATGTGTTTTTATTCATTTGTTTTTTAAAACATGTCTCCATACACTACAGTTATTTAGGAGAATGCTGCAACACTGTTTCGCTGTGAAGCTCAAGAAATGTTTTGTGAACTATGAAACTTCACCCAACTTTCCATCAGCAGTGAGGTTAGCAGATATAGACAGAATATTCATTTTCGGCGATCTTATCCTTTCAAGTATTAGGATTCATCTTATTTGCCAATACTTTTTTGTACAGTCGTTCCAAAATGTGTCTCAGAAACAAGGTTATGTTACCAGTGGCCTCCGCCAACTCCTGAGAATGCCACTGGGGAGATAACAGTGTTTGTAATACTGTTCTTTACCACAACAACTAATGATGAACAGGATGAAGAATTTTTCTTCCGTCTTTCACTTTATTCTAAAATTGTACTAGTAAATTCAGGCTCAGGCAGATGTGGCTGTTTACCTGTGTGAGATAGATGAAATGTTCTCTGGCTAACATGCTAACACTCTGTGGTCTCCAAACAATCCCTCTGCACCACCAGACAAAATACCATTGTCTACAGGATACAGCGATCAAAGTTTAGCTATTGACTGGGGATTGCTGCTGTTCTGTGTGTGTTTTGTGTGTGTTTGTGTGTGTGGGCGTGTATGTGTGTGTGTGTGTGTTTGTGTGTATTTTGTCCAGTAGGGGGAATTCACTGCTATGGGGCACCTACGGCATGCAACCCCGCTTGGCTTTATTACCCTTGGAAGTCCTTTTAACTCCTTCGGCAGGAAATGAAACACTCGAATGGCTCTATTGCAAAGTGCCCGAGCCATTTGCAGCCAGGGCCGTGACATTCCCGAGCATGTGTTCCATATAAAGAGAGGCTCTGGGAGTCACAGGTGCATGCTGACAGGGTGTGTATGGTATGTGTGTGTGTGTGTGTGTGTGTGTGTGTGTGTGTGTTTTTGATTGAATGTATATGAGAATGGAGAGGGAGTGGAAGTGAGTGAGTAGATAAAGAGAGCGAAGGAAAGAAAGTATTTTGGTGTTTACTGAGGCCTTACAGTCACCCGTGGGCAGTAAACAGAGAGCTGCTGCATTCCAGAGCCAAAGCCAGCTGCCTTCACTGACCGGTCAACGCTTGAAAACTCACAGGGCAACTTTAAATATGGAAGCTGAAGTTCACTTTTCAGTTAGAACTTTTGAGGGAGGAAAACAAGGCTGTTGACTGATGACTTTTCATTGGCAGTAGTACTGCAACCAATATTACCATGCAAAAAAAACAACCTGTTGATTATTTGATTACAAGTATTGCACGTAGTGACAATGAATGGGTTTTCCTTTGGCATGGAGTGAGAAGATAATGAATATAATGAAGATAAATGTTCCTTTAAGGCTGGAGCAGAAACAACTCAGAGTATATTTCCTATGAATTTAAGTTTTCTTTTGTAACTGTTGAAAGAAAATAATACATTGTTCCTCTTACGTTGCTTCGATAAGCGATTATTATAGCCCATCCCTGTTGTTATTTTTGTTTGTTTTTGCACCTGATGCATTTTTCTGATTTATTATGCCTGGCAGCAAAAAAAGCTTCTGGCTTCCAACCTCCTCTATTGTTATTATTTTGTTTGTAGAAATGATATTTTCCAGAAATGAAACTTTGTCACAAACAGTTTAAAAAATCATCTGCATTTAAAGACAGATGACGAATGATCGGGTGTGTTGCTCTGCCACAACGAGGACTGTGTTGCTCAACTCGAGAACAGTGTGTGTGTGTGTGTGTGTGTGTGTGTGTGTGTGTGTGTGTGTGTCTGTCTGTGTCTGTGTCTGTGTCTGTGTATGTGCTGGGTGCTTCACAGCACTGTTAAATATGTATATTCTCTTTGCGTCTCTTTTGTTCTCAGGTCACACTGTTATTTGTCCCACGCTTCATCTGCCGCAGCAGACTGACTACCTTAATTAGTGGCACTCACTGAGAGACATTAATAAGTGTCCAACAAACCTGAGATGGAATATATTAGAGTTCCATTTTTGTCGACAGTGACATTTCTCATCAACTACCCCTCAGGTCTGTAATTTCACTGAGCGACTACTCTCTCCTTGTGATGTGTCAGCCTGTGGTGGTGGCACAGAGGCATAGAGGGCTCATATGCTCATACCTTAATCTGTTCATGGACTATGTATCCATCAGTTGCTCTTCTATCAAGGTCAATTGATGCTTCTATACAAAAGCAAGCTCATTCAAAAAACACTGGTTGGTTCATCCAAATTACATGAAAAAACAGTTTGTTCAAATATTTTATTTTATTTTTGCAGGTCTTAAGACTTTTATTTATTTATTTATTATTTATTTACTTCAATTATTCACTTACTTCAATTTAATACTTAAAGGAGGTCTTCCTATTGAGACTGGTATGTCTTTTCCGAGAAAAACCTATGTCCGAAGAGGAAAATATACTGTTAAAGCTCAGAAATACATATTGACAATTCACTGATACACATCCATTTTCACAGTTAAGGAAAATACATTAGATGTGTGACTGCCAAAAATATTACAGATGTGATAAAAAGTTCAAAGTACAACCTTTTATGATGCTCCAATGAAATTAGGGAACATAACATGATATATTGTTGGAGCTCGTTCCATTTGTATGCTGACCAGCATCTGAACACAGCTCTGTGACATTGTGATTACTGTATTTAAATTCTACCAGAAGCAGAGATAACTTGGTAGTTTCATCATAGAACCTTAGAAATAAACAACATTGCCGTTCCCTTGTTTTTTTAGGTTTGTTTAATTTGTTAAAGATATCTCAGATACATTTCTACTTTAACCCTGATACAATACAGACAAATGGTCATCTCAGCCGTGAAAAATGACATCTTATTTTCCAAGAAAAAGTGTTTTGTCTCTTCCTGGTAATTCTGACTAAAAGTTGCCCCATTTTGTGGCAGAAAACTGCAAAACCTTTCAAAGTTTAAGGCTCAATTCTGACATTTAAAGGCCATTATTATTTTCTAATAGATACCAGTAATTTGAAGGGGAATTGTCCTTCCACTAAAATGTAATACCACACACAGTGTTACAAGGGTGGGACAACTAATTGAATCCTTCACAGCTCTGTCTTCTGTGTTCAGCCAATTGCTGCCAGTTAAAGGAAAAAAAGATGAAAACTATGCTTGATGGAATAATTATCCCTATATTAAGTCGTTATGAGATAAAAATCAAAATTATGGAATTTAAATAAAACTCAGAGAAAGTCTACATTATGAGAAACAACTCATTATTATGGGATTAAAAGTCATAGTTAGATCATAGATACTGAGTTATAAAATTGAGATATAAAGTTAGAATGAGGAGATGTTTATCCCAAAAATTGTTGTTTTAGTCCTATAATTTTGCCTTTTTATCCCATAATTATGATTTTTCATGGTATTCTTTTTATTTGTGTATTTATTTTAATCAAGGCTAACTTATTTATTTATTTATTTATTTATTTTCCTTTAGCAAAAACGGGCCTCCATGGTTCTGAGTAGCATTCTCACCCATTTCACCACTCTGGAAAGATAGATTTGCTGATAGATGATAGATTATAATCTGAGCCGATGCTGATAATTTTGCACATGTTATTCTGGTTTATCACTTAATCCAGAGTGAAGGCTAGTGACAGAATGGACGTCTTGCTTTAAGACAAATCAGCAGGAAACTCTGTGAGGTGAACTTGCAAACTTCACTTCATTGGACTGTCACTCTAACCATTCAGCCAGCCTGTCGCCAACATGTAAACATGCAGCGGAGCCTCGTCAAATACTTCAGTGTCCTAAGCTTCCTGCAGAGACATCCTTATTTATTTACACCACGGTTTATGATATCATGAAATATACACACGCAAATGTAATATCCCCCAAATGTTGATAAGTACAACAATGCTCAAGGAAACTTGTTTAGTCGCCACCTTCTGCAGAAAATGAGTTGTCGAATGTCTCGGCTGATAAATGAGAGCAGCTGACGTCCATGAAGGAAACAGAAGTGACTGCAGGAAGGTAAAGGTCTGACTGAGAAGCTAAGTTTCTATATGGAAGGTAAAAACCAGACTGACTGCCAGAAAAAAAAAAAAGAAAAAAAGTTGCCTCAATCTCTTTCTGCTGCCTCGCTGAGGTCTGAATAATTAAAGACGTGTGTGAGTCTGCTGCAGGGGAACACAGCCTATAGGATAAAGTTGAATGTGAATCAGCGCTCCCTTTTCAACTTCCATATATTCCCAGCTGAACCCCAAACATCAGAAAGTTGCAACTTTTCAGACAGTTTTCAGAATGAAAAAAATATCGCTCTCTGCAAATGTTCCAAATTAATAACACTGCATCCAAACACAAGCAAAAAGGGTGAGAGACAGAGCTTCTGTGAAACAAACAGAAATCATACGCAGAAAATACAAAGAGTCACAGAAAAACTGATGAAAAATGAGTGAAGAGATGCTGGGGTTGCAATTCTAATAATAATGGTAAAACTATGTTTAATTACTACTACTACTGTAAATAAATCTGCTGAGTGAAATTATAGTTGGACTTCAGACATGGATTCATCAATTTTTTGGATGTGATTTTAATGTCAGTGTGAACTCTTTGTTTCCTTTGATGATATCTACATGAGTATTTCAGTACCAGAAGAATACCAGTACAACCACCTTCCTCCAGCTGTTGGAACAAAGGAACCAAGAGCTACAGATATTTCTTTGCATGTGACTATTTCAACTGCATGTCTTCCATCTTGAAACAGTTTTTTGCTGATGTCTTGCTTTTCATTTGGTCCACAACTGGATGCTGACTCCCCTTTTTCAGATTCTCTGGAATATATTGTTACATGATGCAGGCTCCAATACGTACAGAGCTGTGGCAGACAGCTACATCCCTGTGATCCACATTACAGCTCTCTACCTATTATTTATGCTTTATATCCCTTTAAAGGTTGAATTTTTAAATCACAAAGCCATTTTGTCTTTATTTTATCTCTTCAACAAGTACAAACTTATTTTCAGTATATGTAATTTTAAAGGAGTTAGGTAAGGTATGTGTGTGTGTGTGTGTGTGCGTGCTGGGTGCTTCACAGCACTGTGTGTGTCAAGCTTGGGAATTAGGACAGATATTTCATTATAGGGTCATTTCATATAACAACAGCAGAGAGAGAGCATTTTAGTTCAGCTCGCATCATCATGCTTCTCACTCAGTAACAGTAACTGCTATCACTCAAATGGTGATAAGGTAGAAACTACGAGCACATTTTGGGTGTTTATTGTCAAAATGTGTCTGGTGGAGCATTCACGTTAAAGTGGATGTGTTCGCCTGCCTCCAGATATTTTTCATCTCATTTTAATGGGACTTAATGTAACAGTTTGTGTGCGCTCCTGTCATTTAAAAGCCCACCAAGTCCAAGGTTTTGGTCAGATTGTTTCCAGAGGCACATTGTTGCAAGTTTGCAACCAGCACATTTTTTCTACAAGCTGATGATAATTATATAATCATTTTGCAGCCAGAGTGAACACTGTGAGAATGAGAGCAAATTGAAGACAAGGCCTTTGACATCTTTTTGAGCTTCTATCCTCTCTGCCAGTTGAGTACTCCACTCTTGCTGTCAGCATTCTGCCCCAAACACACCAATGTAAAAATGACACATTTTTAGAAGAACGGATGAATGTTATAAAAATGTTGAACTGATGTGAGAAAATCTGAGAACTGTGTGAGTGTTTCAAAGTTTGGACAGAGTTTCTATGTGCATGTATGAAGGAGTGGGAAAAGTTTGAAAATGAGTAGGTTTCAAGTCATTCCTAATTGACTAAGAAAGTTGAATATTTTTATAAGATTTGATGGGATTTGAAAGATGAATAATATCTTGAATGTACACATATTGTTGAATATTTCAAAGTTGAATAGAGTTTCTCACTGAAAGCCTGAATGAGTAATGTCTCAAGCATTCACAACCAATAAACCCAATCAAATGAAAAATATGCAGACAATGATGAAACAATGATGAAAATTTAGAAAGTATTTGGAGAACAGCTGTAGGATTTGCAAGGTCTAGAAAATCTGACATGACCCTTACAAATGCTGATTGAGCCTTTTCTCACTGATCACCTTACCACTGTAAACAATACATTATTTCAAGGACCTTGACATAAAAATGGTGAAGTATAACTGAAAGGCATGGAATTACTTTACATGTTTTTTTATTGTCAGCAGCTCCCCACCATTAAACCCAAATCAATAACGTTTCAATCTGTTTCTCAATACTTTCTGACTTCCTTAGCGTGTGGGTGAATTCACTAATGTTGAGTGCGAATGATACACATTTGGTGTTCTTCTGAGTATTTATGACTGCAGAAAGTGTCTGTGAGATTGAGTTAAAATGATCTGTGTAGTCATGGTGACGAAGGAACATGTCACTCAGTACAGTACAAGTCTTTTAGTGTTTTAACAATAACTTTAATACGTTTTTAATCAACCATGGCACAGAGGAAGATGCATGCACACAAATATGTGCTAGGATACATTCATTGTTGGTGTCAGTGTCTTCATAGAATCCGTCGATAAGAAGAAAATTACAGATGTTGAATATCCATACAGGATATGGGCCATTAGCGGCTATCAGCCCTCTAAACCTGTAGCCTACTAGAGAAGGCCTATTCTAAACCACAGCCCTGCATGCAGTCTGCCTGTGTCCTTTCCAACGCAGTGAAACAGCCCGTTCCTCTGACAGGCTTCCTGCACCAAGAGAAAAGACTGTCCAATGTCTGCGATAGGGACCAAGTGAAGGGGAAAGAGGCAACGCCAGCTTCTATGAGGGAGGGCTCATTCAAGCAGGGCAGATTCGGGGGGATTTAGGGAGCTCGTCTGCCAGCAATAAAAGGCTGAAACAGGATACTTGGTGAGATTAATTACCTAGATAGGCCACGATAATGCCATTTAAATGGGAAAGTAATTAAAGTGCACCTTCCATGAAAATTATTCATTGCTGACGGATTGGGTGACAGACAAATCAGGAGGCATTTACAGAAAAGCTACAGGTTAAGTGCTCCGAGCTGCTGCTTTGAGACCACCACAGTTTTATTGCAGCTGTTGAATCTTACTGCTTTGCCCAGCTCTCATCAAATTACCGCGAGCATGTGGAGCGGGGGGGCGGTGAAAAGAATGGGCTCCCAGGTAACGTAAAACCGGGGACAAATGCTACAAAGGAGGATCCGCTTAACTAGAAAATTACACTGGCTGGCACTGGTCAGTGGGGACTGCTCAGAATCAATCAATCCTTCTGTTTAAGGCCACCATGGCAGATTACAACACAAAAAGGGATAAATCAATGCCCTTATTGTTCCCCAAGTGTTACTTTCACAAATGCACTGAACAATTTCCATTTAGGGTTATAAAGTGTCAAAGTGGCCATATTGATTACCACTGAGGAGCTGGGGTATCAATTTGCACCCCTGAACATTTAATATTTTAATGATCATGTGATCTCTGATCAAACTCAGAGCTATCTTCCTTTCTGAACTCCAGACACTGGAGGACAGTGAAGCAACAAAACAAAATGGGAATATTTGATTCTCACACAATGCAAGGGCACTGAGGCTTTTCAGATCAAAGTGAGATGCTTAGCTTACATTCTTATGCGCCTCTTCTTTTTCCTTTTGCATTGAGATACTGTACTGAAGGGAATAGCCTGTTGTTATCTTTGAATGTTTAAGTAGGTTTGTACTTGAGGGGGACCGAAACATCATCCTACATTCACACAGTGTTGCACAACAAATGAAGCAAAGAATGGCTAAAAATAAATACCAAAGATAACTATGTTGGCTGATTATGAAATTCCTCAGATGTTAAGTATGTGAGAATTGCAACTTACACAAAGCCTTCAAATGCAATACAATGACTCCTATCTTATCATGTGTGTTTAGTCGTGCATGTTTTGGAATGACATCAATATACTTCTTGGCTTTTAGAGACAATCTAGTCATACTGATTATAAACTATGTAACTGTTGTACAGACAAGGCATGACTGCAACCTTAAAGGACCACTGTGTAGAATTCAAGGAGAAGCACTGGCAGAAATGCAGTATAACATTCAACGTGATTGGTCATCAGTGTATAGTTCGACACATCCTCATACATAAATGACCTAATAGGCTTATTGCAAATGACTCCAAAAACAACATATATCACCATTCCCAAAACAGCCTAGGTGTTGCAGTGTACCGACGACAAGCGAAACAAACAGTCGTCCAACCACCACAGTTCAGTTAGGTTTATCACAAAACTACTTCGTTTCTTCATGAAAACATCATGTTTTTAGTTAAAATAACTATATAATGTAACTCAAAATTATGTTATGTTGCATTGTGGTGCATAATGCAAAGTGAGTTAAGGTTTCACACTGGACACAAAGGGCAGTTTTTTGGGTGAAAGTTGTGAGTTTCTGGACGCATTCATCCACCGAGCTCCTCCCGGTGCTGATTCATTTCTTTTTATACCACTTTGCCCGGCCTCCTCCTTTGCTTAGTGTAATAATAACTACAGCCAGGAGAGGATGAATCCCAACAATAAACGTAAATATGGTCATAACAATACAAACCTCAGTGTGAAAGAAAGAATTATAATTTATCCCAAGCATTTCCTTTCTGCATTATAACCTAAATTAAAAGAAATTGTTTACATATTGCCACACTGGTTACACCCATGTGTCAAAAGGGCTTCACACAAACACAGATGTACGATTTGAAACAATGTCTTCATCTATTTAGGGGTTCTGGAATGACAGCAGTGACATTCTGAGGCATTTCTAGTCAAACTCACCACAGTCTAAATAATGCATCTGCTTAAGTCACACCCCCTGTTTTCTGCTCTGACTCACCCATGGAGCCTGTGAATACTTAAGCACAGCTCAACTATTACAAAAGTTGCTATCTGAGAGTAACAGTGTTGTGCTCACAAGCAGTCAACATTCAAATCAATTTCCACTAGCTCCACCTTTTACTCATTTTATTGTTTATACCGCTTACTGATCGCACCACAACCCCATTTCGATGGTGTCAAGCTGAATGTGTACACAAAGACACACACACATACACACACAACCACACACAGGTCCTGTAGTGTTTCCCATAACTAATTTCAAATCCTATTTCTGTGCCCTTCCCCACAGTGATGTTTCTGGCCCAGAGATGTGAACATCCGCTTGAATAAATATTAATGGTTATTCTATGAGCGGTGCCCACTCACAAGTGTGCTGGAAGAACAAAAGGCCTTGTTTACAAGTGCGCTTGAGGAAAGCTAAGGCACAGAGGGCCTCCTAGGGCCCCCAATGCCGGTTCTGTGATGCTGTTGACTTACAATGGAGTGCTGATTGAAACACACTCTTAACTTCCAGCATACAGCTATGGCAAAGACGGCGAAAATCCTCAACATGACGAAATTTCTATTCAACGGCTGCAAGGATGGAGCTGAAGAAATCAAGCTTAAGAACTCGCAGTCTCTACTTAAACTCATTTAAGACAGAGCTGAGAGGTAATTAGGTTTCTGGGAACAATAAGCACTCAGCACCTTGTGTAGTTCCAGCCTCGCTTCAGACATTTCCTTTGGTGTAATTAGGGGAGGTGTGAATTCCTCATCAGATGGATCACCATCTGCATTCACACACTGCGTGTTCATTCCCCGAGTCCCCAGCTCGGAGCCTATGTTCATCCTGATTATCATGCAAGAGGTCAAAATGGGAAGGGATAGAGGAGAGGGCTTCCCTTTTTTAAGGTTCTTTCAGAGCTACAGTCTGCAGCACTTCACCACGCAAAGGTTAATCAATTCTGAATGATGAGCCATAAAAGCTTAACTAATGCAGTCATTTTCTAATGAGTGGTCCTGCATGCTTGCTCAGGAAGGACCGATTGTTTTAGGAAGCTCCGATGTTCCAATTACAAGGCGCTCAAGCATTCCCTAACTGCCCAGAGAGCGCTGGACACAGTGAGGGTCCGGTGAGCAGGACAATGAGCCCCGCAGCAAATGGGAAACAAGAGAGACCCATCACTGACCATCAATATAAACCTTATTCTGACTATTGAGTGACAAGTCAGCCGAAACCTTGAGAGTACACCATTATCTCTATCAGTATCTGTGCTTGAAGTGGGAGGGGCTTAACCAGTAATTGAGTTGTGCTTAAACAAAAATGTTTTCAGAAATTTGAATTGATAAAGCTAGGATTTTCCTTCATCACAAGTACAAATATTGACATATTTTACCAAGAGAATAATCTTCCTTGTGAAAAGAACATTTGTGTCAAGTACTGGCTCATCCCTACTGGTGAGTTATGATTATAGTTTCATCGTGATGTCTGTTAGATACAACTTAAAAGCTTATAAATGGACTTCAAGTTGCTTTAAGATTTTTTTGTCAAATGTTACAAAGTAGTTTTTGTTAAAAAAAAAAAAAAAAAAAGTGAAACCAAACTGGCCAGGAAAGAGTCAAATAGGTCAAGGCAATCAGAAACTATGTTTTGTTGGACTTATCCTACTTCAGAGATACAAATTGATTTTAGCCAAAATGTATTAAAGGAACCATAACAAATGTGTGACTATTCCTCTGCACATTTGATTTAGTAATGTCATTGCTTCAGTAATTTCAGCCTTCATATGATGGCAGTATTCTGTCCCAGACCATCCCTAGCATTAAACAGATGGAGAGGGTCAACCTGCCTTAAAGAGCCACAAAAGGAATTTGATAAGTCTGGATTTCAAAGAGCTATTTCAGTATTACATCATGATCTGCAGTCTTTCAAAGACTAGTCCATCCTGATACCCTGCAACTGTGAAATTGAGGCAACTTTATTATTATTATTGAAATAAAATTTAGCAAATGTAGCGATATTGATGATTGATACAAACTATTACATATCCACACTGAATGGAATTCATCCAAAAAATTATCTGCGACCTGGTCCATCTGGGCCAATTCTATATTACAGTGTTATCACACGTTAAATGGTGCCACTTACTCGAAATAATAAACATGACACCATCTTGGCCAAGCACGCCACTCTGTTTCACAATAGCTAATGGCAAAATATTCCACCGGGTTAACTGAGTAATTGTCTGTTGTCAACATGCCACGTATAATTATGAGCGACTCTAAAAGAGCATGTGTTAATTGTTTTTTCCGGGTTTTCCTGCAGGTCGTCCTCTGCCCACCATCCTCGTGTCCTTGGCCTGACAACCCCTCGGCACATTCCAGCGCGTGTCTCTGTCACAAACCCAGCATCACGAAATACATCATCCCCAACACTACATCCAGCACACATCCATTCAAGTCAATGCCTCTCTCTCTCTCTCTCTCTTTCTCTCTCTCTCTCTCTCTCTCTCTTTCTCTCTTTGTCTCTCTGTCTCTCTCTCTCTGTCTCTCTGTCTCGCTCTGTCTCTGTCTCTCTCTCTCTGTCTCTTACACTCTCTATCTCTCTCTCTTTCTCTCTTTGTCTCTCTGTCTCTCTCTCTCTGTCTCTCTGTCTCGCTCTGTCTCTGTCTCTCTCTCTCTGTCTCTTACACTCTCTCGAACCCAATAGAGATGTTTCTATGTGACTGAATAAACCACTATGAAGATGATGTAAAAGTAGCGGGACTGGCCATCACAAGGCAGAGGGCAGGTGTAGTTTGCCAGAGAGAGAGGTTATACACCCAGTTATACCCTGCAGCCTTCTTTGAGTCACCATAGTCAGAGCACTCTTTTGGGCCAACTGTATTTCATGGATGCTCAAGCATGAAAGAGAAATCTTGTTGGGTGGATCCATAGAAATAATGAATAAAAAAGGCTTCAGAGTTTGTCACCGCAAAATACAGCATTTTAATTATGGCTGATTCCCTTGAGACTAAGCTGCAAATACAGTACTAGCTATTTAGGTACCACTGGGAGTCTGCATCATTGCTAAGCTAATAATGTTTGCCACTATGGTGCTGATATACACATTAAATTAATCTAGGTAATATGCATACTGGATATATTATGGATCATATCCGACTATGGTCATTAATGCTAATGGAAAATCATTACCATAGTTTGCATATGAGAGGGTTTCAAAATTAAACTGCCAATCGCCATGTTCCTAATGTCTAATGCTCTCTCAACTGGAGCAAAGGGGGATAGACTGGGGCTGTGCATAGACTGGTGTGAGGGACACTGTTTCCAACTTCAGCTTTTAATAAACTGGTTCATTTATGGAAATAGAAATAGAACATATTCACTTTTTGTCAAAGATTCAACCCTATGACCTGTGGGCATTAAGTGTTACGTAAGTACAATGTAGTATTTAAAGGTCTAAACAAACAAAATACAAAGTGTTACTGAGTGAATGTTAGATGTGCTGCTAGGTGTTTGTCTGAACGTAAAAAATAGCAAGGAAAGTCGTTTCCTCCTGCTTCCAATCTTTTTGCATTCATAGGCTCTATTTCCCAAAATGTTACACTAATTGTAATTCAAAAAGCACTTTTACCTCACACAAGAACATTGCAGAGTAACTTTCCAAGTGTAAATCAAAATTATCCATCTTTATAAGTGTTTGAGTGTAGGAGTCCTTACCTGCTTGACCAGTAGCGATGCTGACCGCGGCAAACAGCCTCTGTGTGCGGCTCAGGTCTGACACCCCATTGACAGCTTCCACCTCGAAAGTGTAGTTGGCGTGGGCAAGCAGGTCCAGGATCGTCACATAAGTGTCCACTAATCCTGACTGTGCGGGGGAGTATCCCACATTGGGCCCACACGGAACACACTCTTCGGGTTCCCAGCTGCAACGCCTGCATATAACCCTGTAGGTGACATCGTTGCGGCCACCCGTGTCAGCTGGCGGGCTCCATTCCAGGCTAACCGTGGTCTGGTTGATGTTGTAGACCAGGTTCTGTGGCGCTGAGGGAGGTCCTGTCAGAGGTGGACAAGTAGGAAGCCAGAATTAAATAACTGGGTGCCAAGGAAAGTGACAGCCAAGGGTGTGCATTGACTGGATCTGTGCTTTCACTGTTCTCTCAGAGAAAAAAAACACTATAGGACATGCCAGCTCCAGCCCCAGAGCCAAGCACTCACACTCAATTATAATAAAACTCAGATCCCAAAAAAAGGTACAGGTACACTGAAAGGAAGTGAGCTCTGGCAGGCACCAAGGTCAGTCTTAGAAGGCTGTGAAATCAAGGAGTGTAGCCCAGAGTTTCAAAGGGAGAATGATTTCATGCGGCACTGTTTTTAAGTCGCTGTTTTTATGAATTACAAGACAGTACACTCTTCTAACTCACCCATTACCCCTCAATGCTCCATCACTTCCCTTTACACAATGAAATACATTTGATTTCAAGATTATATAGTGTTGGGGGGTTTTCAGTTTACACATAGATACACTTAAATTGTGTAATTATCACATTCAAAAAGATTAAAGAACTTACCATAAAAAATGATGTGTGATAGAGGGTTGACTGAATTTATCAAATTAAGTTATTAAAAAGCAAGCTTATTAGCCTCCCAGCGTGCACTGCATTTGAAATAAAATTCTTCAGAAAGTCTTCTTTGTTCCTTGTTTTATTGTATGTATCAAAGCACTTCAACCGCAGATTTAATGATTATGCATGCACACTTATCCTGACTTTATTTAGCCACTAGCAGTAAGAGGTGTGATGAAATGGTAGGGTGGCAAACTAATGATCAGATCTGAATCTGCTTTAACTAGAAATGAAGGCTTATTGGCTTATCAGCTCTTCAAAATGTAACTTGACAGTAGCTGACCTCAGTTTCTTAAGTTTCGTAAGCTTTATGGCCACTTGAGGGGGGAAAAAAAACAAACTTAAAATACCTAAAAATAATTAGTAAATGATGGCCATGACAAATTTGCTAGCAAATTATTGCCTGTGGACAGATTAAGTTGACACAGCACAGACACCAGATTTGAATATGACTTTCATTATGCAGCACTTTTTGGCCTCCACCAACGTCTGCTAAATGTTAATCTATGTTCATCAGCTAGTTACTATTTCCATTCATCTGATGCAGTTCAAGCTGCCTGATGTTGCTGAAAATGAGACCAATGAGAGCGAGGGAGTGAACCACAACAGTAAAGTTGCTTGCCATTAAAAAAAAAAAAAAAAAGAAAGAAAATATCAGCTGATAGATGCTAAAAACTTTAGTTTTTTTACTGTGAGAGACCCTTTTGGTCATGGAATCCCTTGTTGATATACAAATAAAAATCAGTGCAGCATTAAGGCAGCCTGATTCTTTATATTTTAATTTTAAACCAACCTGATGTCTTTTAACAGTGTACTCATGCATGCAAACATGGCTGGTGATTCATCCAGATGGACTAAGGGCTTTGTTTACATGGTGATTGTTAACAGCATAAAATCTGCAGCTGCTATGGAAATGATTCAAACCTGGTTACATAGTTAGCTTAGCAGGGAATCAGAGCCCACAGACAGCCACTCTCGAAGGTTTCCTGTTCTCAGAAGATATACAACAACCAGCTGGAGACAGCAGCTTTACTGGGTTTCCCTGGAAAGGTATATCATTTAGACAGCAGGACACTTAAAGTTAATGCCCTACAAAAAAAAAAAAAAGACTCACCCACAAAATTTATGAACAAGATTTAAACCTGGATTATCACTGTCCTGTAACTGCCATATACAATTTCACTTGACATACAATAACAACTAGCTCCATGTCATCAACAGTGCACAGGACCACAGACCGTTTGCCAGTAAATGTTCACGTAATGGCAAAGAGATTAGCTCATCTCGTAAAACAATGAATAACAAATTACTGCTTTCATCTTTCAAATTCCAGGCTGTTGGCTTTTATGGCCCAGATGTTGACATAAATAAACTCCCCCTAATGCAGTAAAGATTATATGACTTGTATTCTTTGTTTATGCATGTGTTTTAAAAACATCTTCATTTTGCTTTCTGCTAAATTTAAACGGTTCTTTTTTTTCTCAGGAAATATTCTTTGAGGGAATCTTGGGGAGAGACCTCTAAACTCATTAAATTTGTCACAAAACAAAATAGGTCATGCATATGCATAGAGCCAAAACTGCAATCACAATATTCGGGCTCATTAATACAGCACTTAGTTGTTTTTCCCTGTTCCACCCATTAGAACCGAGGGCTCAATGGAGACATCCATATTCATGATTATCGGGGAAAATAAGAGACAGACTGTGGACTGGCAAGATGAAAGAGCCACCTGTGGCAGGTGAAGTGGAGACGAGTGACTGCTGATAGTGCCACTCGACTCCAGCCTTGGCACTGACACTCGACCCACACTCTCAATCTTCACTGCAGACAAAGGGAAGGTGTGCCTCGGCACATACGCACAACAACACCCACGCACATGTGCACACATACCTCCTAGCTCCCACCTGAACCTCTGAGATCTTTTATTCTAGCATTTCCTTGGCGACGGTTAGCGATGATAACATCTCATTTTGCTCGTGCCACTCTCATTGGGTCTCAGGTGCCACAGATCAAAGCAGGGATTTCTCAACAATTAGACTGGCCCTAGATCTGTGTGACCTTTGTGTTTTTTCATTACCCTGCAAGCTTTGTCTTTCTTCCAGAAAAGACCTCAGTCTGCTTTGGATAAAGTGTGTGTTGGCTCTTCTGACAGTGACAGTCTGCAAACCACGGATATGTTGAAACTTTACGTTTAATTTAGAATTCTATATCGTGACAGTGCTGTCCTTGTGCTCTGGTTAGGTTTAGGCACAAAGACCACTTGGTTATGGTAAGAAAAAAAATCACGTTTGGGCCAAAATTACCTGCTTTGGATGCCACAAAGGCTGAAGCATGTCACAATGTTCTCGCTAAAATATATATATAATATATAATATATGTCTAGCAGGTTCACACTTACAAATGTAGAAACATAGTCTCAAACTGTGGTCAATGGCTTGGTAGCCCTCTTGCCTAGCTGTAACTCTACCATCATTCCCTTCACATTTGGACTGCTCATATACAGCACAAGTAATGTGGATGTGATATGACACATATTGTAAGAAAGTTAATGTGGTGTGTTTGTCACATATATATATTTGCATTTTTGCAGCAATGTTAACTGCCAACATTTTATTCTGCTGGGCTGCTGAAACAGAACTGGGCCTTGGTTCAACAAGTTAGCAAACCTTCTCCTACCAGACAAGCTAATGTGTGCATATCTGCGGAAGTAGATTTTGAGCTTCTCGCAAGCTTTCTTTCCCTTTGGTCTTGTTGCGCGTGTACATTGCCATGCATGCTTTTGAGGAAAGACTGTGATTTGTCACATGAAGACTTTAAAGATGTGCAAAAGACAAACCATTATTTGAAAGCTAGTGGACAGATATGGAGGCAGAGGGGAAGGCTAAGTAGCCTTCTAAGCGTGGACACTTATAAAAAGGTGTACACATTTTTACCTTAAGGTGTTGTGACACATCATATGACCCAGTTTGTTTAAGGCATACTGAACCTGTCTTCTGTTTCTTCTTCGTCTGCTCTGGCGTCACTTTGTTTTGCTGAACATGCTCTGTCTGGACTCAGGAATATGAAACTCTCCTGCCCCCACTTCACCTACAGCACAGATTAACGCCACATCCTGAGCCTCTGCTGTCTGTCTGCTCATCCTTACAGCTCAAGGGCTTGTCGTTCTCCCTCTTCTTTTTACTCCTTTTTTTCTGTCCCTCACACCCCCACTCTGTCTTATCTTTTCGTGTTCTCTCCTCTCACCCCTCCTCCCAGTCAAGTTTCATTTCACGGATTAGCCTGCCAGAGCCCCCACAGCCTGAAATGTCTCAATCACTTGGTAGCTTCCCTCCAACACTACCACTGTGACCAAGCATGGGCAAGCATGAGTGTATGTGTGTGTGTGTGTGAGAGAGAGACAGACAGAGAGGGTATCCTTGTTGTTGTGCATAAATATGGAATAAGTGCATGCACAGCTTATGTTTCCTGCTACATCATTTGCAATGCTAACATGAAACAGATTTTAAAGAAGAACCTGTGAATGTGTGGAATAATTAAAGAACTCCCTTGTGCAACAGTGGTGAGAACAGCCTTCAGCTGCATCTAAGTATCCACTACACCTAATAACCTACCATATAGAATACATAGTAAGTGATCATTTTTAGATCATGTTTCAGAGCCCATCTCCACTTTGTGCAGAGTTGTGAGACCTGAGCAAATCCAAGCTTAGGAGAGAAGAATCCGGTGCTTATCGGCCTTGAGAGGTGCTCTGGGCTGCCTTAACCCTCCATAGCCTATTAGCTGGCTGTGCGCTAATTGGGGAGCTGTGGGGAGAGGGGCAGCAGGGGTGAGTGGTATTCAAATCACCCATGAGGTAATCCTCACTCTACAAATGTGTGTTGTGACCCCGTGACCTAGCCTCTAATGATGTGGCTGGAGCAGACCTGTATGAGGGAAGCCATGCAGAAGAGAAGTGCTCGAAGAAGAGGTTTTTCAGCTTGAGGGCTTCCCAATGCTGCCTTGGTGCTGCACTGAACTCAATATATGTCATAACTTGGCATGTTTTGAGACAATAATCCTTAGAACAATGGCCTAATCCATTATGAGGAGATAAATCACTAGCATGATGTCTTCATACAAACCATTAGAGGTCCATACATGTGTTGTTTTGGGTTTTTTGTCGTGAGTTGCTGCAATACAGATTTGCATGGCTTCTTCTAATTACAATGTGAAGTAAACAGAATGCAGCAATTTACATAGAATTTACATGTGCATGACCAGGACGGGGACAGAGGCTTCGTGTTGTGAACAGTATCATTTCCAATGTTTGCTTACATTTTGCTTACAATTTTTGCTGATAACTAACTAAACTAAAGCAATAAATAAATGACTCAAAAAAGTAAATTGATATGCAATTACATGCACCAGAAATAATTCTAAATAAAGATAAAGTCATAAATGTGGCATACATCAATATTATTATTTAATTTGCCTCTTTTTTGCCTTTGTGTTAATTAGCTACCCTATTTATTTACGTTAAAGCAGAGTTGAGTTCACACTTTTATAAATATATCAAATGTAAAATCAAATACGATGACATACAAATGAATTAATGCCTATGCTTTTTTTTAAGTACTAGTTTTAGTTTTCAGTGCATTAAATGGCATTAATTAATGAATTCATATTTCATTTATTTTAGCAGTTTCAGTCCTGCGTATGCATTTCGTATACATTCTGCATTTTTACCTAAACCATACTTATTACTATAACCTATACTAAACTCCTCTGATTTTATCTAAATGCGCTTGATGTTCTGTATTTAGTCAAACTCTTTCAGGATATAGGATCTTAACAAATGAAATTGATGAAATGAATTCATCATGCATGATCTTAAACGATGTTGCTGTCAATCAAAATATAACAAAACTAGGATTTCCTGGCTCTGTGCTTCAGTCTGTGCCTACATTCTGCAGCCCTTTCACAGTCACCTAGCAACTCGAGGCAGGATGGGCCCTCTGATGGACATCAACTTGTTGAGGTGGCACATTTTTAAGGGGGGCGGCGGGGACTGGGAGGAGAAGACGACCGCTCACAACTGCCCTTTCCTGCCCCGAGCTTGCACCAGCACTGCTCACACCTGTTGCGTGATTGATGCACACTCCCCAACCTGTCAGCAACTCCAGTCTGTGCCCTGCCCCTGGAGAAAATGCCTCCCATGGCCGTCAGCATAATCTCATTTTCTCACAACTTTGCACGTGAATGGCAGGGATAAACATTCAACAAACAAAATCATTTTCCTCCCTCACCCTCTCAACACTTACCACATAGGGTACATTGTATTGGAGTTATGTTTTTGCAACTTCTTCCCTCATCTTTATTCAGGGTGGATTTGGCTTTCATGTCCCCACATTACATCGTCATCTCATTTCCTCTCAAATCCTCATAGACACATTCTTAATCTCTGTGTGCCAGAGATCCATCTCACTGTTTTTCTAAGGCCTACGTTATGGTGGCTTTACAAACCCCTATTAAAAAAAATCTGTCAATCAAGCTATTTGTTCAGGCACTGCAAATTCATTTTCAATTACTATTCACTCCTGGTCTGGATAAGGCTTGAAATCACAGTGACGATTGGTCACACTGACTTAATCCAGTGATGAATGAGGAAATGCACGTACAAAAGCTGTGCAAAAATTGCGTCGGGTGAATGAGGAAAAGGGTGAAGCTATTCATACAAGTTAAAAATACATATTTACATATAATGGTATGGGGTCATCAAGTGTAGACCCTGAGTTAATGAAAATGAATAATGGAAAGTGTGCATTAGGCAACTTCAGTAATTACGGCGCTACTTGGCCAAGGTGATTACCCAGAGGGGAACAGCCAGAGGACACTGCAAAGAAGTGGGAACTTTCTCCTGTTCTGCTGCTGCATGTGAGTCTTGCCCTTGATCAGTGGGAGATGCTAGAGTGAAGCGTTAACATCCGATTAGGATGGTTGGAGGAGTGAGTAATGGACCTGTCTTTTAGAACAGGATCTGTATGGTTGCATCTGTGATATACAGATGAGATTGGTGGTTTGCGGCCACTGGCCGGCCTCAAATTTACTTAGCTTGACTTCTGTCCCTATCTGTGTCAGGCACTTATGGGAATAAACCAGAGTGGAATCACATCATCAAGCGGCGAGGCCATTTCCCCTTTGGGATGAGAAATAAAATCTCTCTGTTTGAGAATAGCTGAAGATATGTTTGTTCCAAGAAATCAAGAAAAATGCCATAAAGCTGTTGTGTATCAGGTTGACCTAATATGTATTGATATGAGGATTAGCAATGTCTGGCCACTATTTTGGGTCATTGATCCAGTTGGAAAGGGGAAGACTGAAGGGGCATGACGACCGACTGATCAACCATCGTTTCTCAAGGTGTCACGAGTGCTCAGGTTCAGACAAGGTCGCACAATAATCAGTAGACATGGCTTTAAAACCAACATTTGTTTAAAGGGACTCTGTGGAACTGGAAGCTGGTTGTTAGTTTATAGCCCCATTCACACTGCACTTTCAAGGCGGGAATCATGCGCCAAAATTCTGCCTCGCCATCTGTGTGAAAGTTACAGAGGCAGAGAGAAGGCAGAGTTTCATTCTGCCTCGGATCTGCCTCCGGAGGTTGTATCAGAGCAGCAGCAGAGGCGAGATGGAAGAAACGGGCCTCAATGTCACGACGTGTACCATCACGCCTCTCTTGGTTCCACAACCTGGGCATGCTGTACGAAATGACACACTGGAGCGGCTTTACCTCGCCGCTGCTTGGTTCAGTGTGAACAAACTAACCTTAGCTACTCTATTAGAACAGCGGAGAGAGGCGCTCGAGATTATGCATAAAGTAACATCCTTTGGAAATTCTGACCCAAGTCCTTGGCAAAGACTTCCACAGGCTAGAGCATTAATCCAACGTACTATTTTTGCACTGGGGCAACCAAAAAACAAAACAAAAAATGTCTGACTCTCTGGACAGTCCACTTGCTGCCATGCTGAGGGAGCAGATGCAAATACTGAAAACATTTCTTTCAGACTTTCCAAGCATTGGTAGGATAACAGCCAGCCAAAATGCAAATAGAAAGCTGATGTCTCGATGATAGATAATGTTCGTGGGAAATTGTCGCTCATTAATAATACGAGAGGAATAACTTTCTTACACAAGTGATGATATTCAAACCTTCTATTTTAATAAAAACAGTTGGCAAGACATTTTTTCCTGATAATATATTTTCTCTTTCATGTAAGATAAGCAGAAACATTATTTTTCCACAAAAGTGTAATTAAAGAATGTAAGAAAAGGTGCGACAAGACTCAGGGGCAGGCGGAGACAAAGATGTTGCTCGACGAGCTGCTCCACACACACACACACACACCCATAAATGACATAGAACCATTTTGAATGTGATATCTACAACATTAACTCCAGTCCATACAATCTTCTCTTTGATTCTTTGATTTAATGCAGAGACAAGCCAATGCAGCACTATAACATTCCACTGCTTGCATAATATCTCTCCAGCAGTCTCTCTCTGTCACACACACACACACACACATGCGCACACACGTACATACATTAGGGATTCTGACTTGGCCTACTTTAGGTGTTCAGGGAAAAAGCAGCAGGATGTGAACGAGGCGTGCTGATTTTCCCCCATAACCATGTCGGTTTTTGTTGCTTTTAATCAACAGAAAACGGTACAAACCACAAAATGAAATGTTAATTTATCCACTCCCTTTCTTAATTTATATATATCAGAAAAAGAATGACAGAGGTATGTAAGTAGCAACCACAAGCCTGTGGGCCTTTCCAGTCTTGTGTAACTTACATTATCGGTAGAACGAAGACACGCAGATAAGGTGCAGAGATTATGTTTACGGTTGCTGTTCACCTCCAGAGATAAAGAAGTGCTAACATTGCCCCGCTGTGGTGTGCCACTACCCCTGAACAGTAGCTGTACGCAGTGGGAGGGAAAAAAAACCATCCGTGTTTTAGAACGGATTTAGAAGCAAATCAGCTCCACCCTTCAGTCTGAATCCCCCGGCCTGTGTAAATAAGCCATCAATGGCTGTCACATAACTGCTACACTGGCCAGGACAAATGAAGATGCAGGGTGCTGCCTGGGCTGCCGCTGCTGACTGTAATTGCAATCTTTCAGACGGGAAATGGCAAATTGCTCCTCTCATCATTAGCAACCAGCTAAGACAGAAAACAGACATGCAAGCCTGCAAACATAATTATAATGACATACTGGGAGGCAGAGGAACTGCTCTGGAACACATCTGGGGCTTTCATAAGACCACTGCATACACACTGAACAGGTCTGGCGTGTGTTTTTTTTTCCCTTGCATGTGTAGCTGTTTAAATTCAGATCCCACCAAGTGATCTGCACTGTGGTTACCTAGCCACGTCATGGCAGACTTACTCGTGCAGGCCACAGATGGAGGGTCAGAGAGGGCCCGGTAGTAACCATCCTCACAGTCACAGCGCCAGGAGCCCTCGCGGTCGTTGAAGCTGTGTGCAGGACAACGAGAGCACTGAAGGTCCTGGGAGGAAGACTTGTAGAAACCACGGCCGCATGCTGCAGAAGGAAGAAAAAAAGAGATTGAGGCCAAGGAAAAGAGAGCCAAAAATCAAATGTATACCTCTGCACAGACATGTATGGATCTGATGTGATTTATCAGTCAGCCCCAAAACTCTGCATATTGAAATTACATTGAAAAAATAAGTGGAGTGCGGTGCTTAATCTCACAGCTTAATTTCTGTGAAAAACTGAGAAAGGGCAATACAGAATAAATCGTCTAGGCCAGATTTCAAAATAAAGCCCCTGTTCCCTTAGCTACATACACAGACGAAACAAAAATTATACGAACTAGTTGCTTAATAATAGTTAAGTCAAACAAATGAACTATTCATGATGCAGTATTGAGGATGAGATCCGGAGTGTCACAGCCTGAGGAGAGAAGCTGTTCTGTAGTCTGCAGCAAATACTTCTGTATCTTTTGCCAGTAACCATTATTAATAAAGGGTGAATTTATAGTTATATTACTGTTGAGATACAATGCTTTATAAACCATTTATTGAGCAACTGCAAAGGTTTATAAATGTAATTTCAACTCCATAATGGCCATCCAAATATTAGAAGAACTACATAGTATTTATCAAACATTAAGTAATATGAACATCAGTTACACATTTATAATACATTTGCTAAGTAAATGGTGACGATGATGACAAGTCTTACCACAGGGTTACTGGTTAATTGTCTGATCAGTTATTCTGTTTGTTTATTTATTTAAAGTATTTTTTGGCTGTGTTTAGCTTGAACAAGATGATTGCCTGGTTTTGACATTAAATGTTCATGCATCGGGAAGTTTAGCTCACATGTTAAAAGAAAAAACAAGTTTACATTCTTTAAATGACTATTTGAAAATTGATTATTTTTGTGTTTTTCACACTGGTGGGGGCACAGTTCTTCTTTAACCCCGGGCTCTGTAATAGATTAATACGGCCATGGTGGTATACAAAAACAAATCAAATTGTACCCACCCATCACCAGAAACTCAACAGATCCGTGAAATTCTCACAGCATTTTTTATTTAGTAAACCTGAGCTAAGCCTGGTTCACACAGGGTTATATTCACTGATGATCTCAGCAGTCATTATAAATCACTGAATGTCTCGAGGTGATATTAGTCCTGTGCAAACAAAGTCTGAACGCTTCTTTGCTTCACACCTGAATTCCCATCATGAAGAGAGCATGACAGAACAAACCGTTGTGTTCACATCTT
This sequence comes from Sparus aurata, assembly GCF_900880675.1. Classification (NCBI taxonomy): domain Eukaryota; kingdom Metazoa; phylum Chordata; class Actinopteri; order Spariformes; family Sparidae; genus Sparus; species Sparus aurata. The sequence goes on from NC_044208.1 coordinate 3,680,638, forward strand.
AAAGAAGCCAGTATTTGAATGATCCCCCCCCCCCCCCCCCGGGCCTTATCAAGCAGGCTGAGCCATGAAATGGCATTGCAAGCTTCATGTTGAAGCATTAGCCCAGGGATAAACTGCAACCTCTCACTTTGAGAGGAAAATAACAAGGCTATTTTTATTCTGATGAATCCTCAGGTCAGTAAAGAGGTCTGACTTGTTTATAACAAGTCCTATCTCTGAGAGCAAACATTCTTTAGTAGAGCAGAGAGATAGGAGTACACATCCAACACAAGCACATGGATCATTTCAACATTGTACATTTGACCAAGTCAGGAAACCAACCTCAGTCTGATACAACTAATCAGGAGTGACACACCACTGCCTCTGTGGTGAGACAGTAATTTAAGAATTAATCTTAAATCCAAAATAATTCACAGATTTTCCTCACATCACGACTGATCCTCTTTTCCCAAAAGAGCTATGAAAGCAAGTAATGACAAATGCAGAGCATAAACAGCAAACGAAATACAATGATTCATGCCAGCCTCGCCCTGAATCACATGTTTTTGTCAAGTTAATGTTTAAATACTGCTAAGCAGTAAACTATATATTCCAGGTCTGGTCATTTTAGCCATGAAGTCAGCTAATCGGTTGTGGCCGGCTGTGTGTGCAAAACAGAGCTAAGCCTGGTGAAAAACTGCAATCTTGGGCCACCTGATTTCTTAAACAACCTGTAAGAAATCTATAGTTCTGTGAATAGTTCTGCATACAAACTATCAAATTACACCAAAAATGCATTTTTCATGAGTCTCTGGGGGAAATGAGCAATGATTTTCTCACTGGGCAACCCCCATTACAGATCTCGCTTCTGCTACTTTTTTTATTTCCTTTTTCCAGGGGGATATATTGGACACCAGCCCCTGTGACAGGTCTGGAATAAGAAGGATTGAGGCATGCGAGTTTTGTTGTTCAACCACTTCCAGGGCGACATGAAGAGGAGGCTCGGGGTATCCCCATTCCAGCTACAAGAAAGCCCTGTCATTCTGCATTTATTGCACTGCCACAGCCTTCTGGAACAACACCTTTTTTTTTTCCAAGAGGAAAAAGTGCATGATTTTATCTCTAATCTGACTTTACCTTTTCCAGCCAGTAATTGAAAACAGAGCCATTAGGGGGCTGCAAGCGGTGGGTTTGAATGCTGACCAGGCGGAACATACAGAGTATACAAGCGCTTACTCATCATATTTAGCTGCTTTTTTTCCTGTATGTACAGTTGAGATGAACATTTAACAAACAGCAGAGGAAACCATGTCTAGGTGCAGAATCTGATACGCAGTGTAAACACTCCCCTGTGGATGTTGATAATGACACTGAAGGGCTTTCTCCAGCAGGTTAAAGATTGGCTAGATCCCGTCTAAGACCGTGATTTCTCCCACCATGCCGAGCTGTTTAAACATTCTGATAAGCCAGCGTGTCTGTTTGCCTTTGGGTTTTCTGAGAGCTCATCTGCTGGGTGGCCAGTGTGCAGAGTGGGAAAGCCCTGCAGGGACCAAGTCTATCTCCCATCGCCACCACCACTCCAGCAGACCAGAGGATCCACTGGGGGGTGATCTGGAAAGTCAACACAGCTATACTGGAAAACTCAAATGTATTACAACATTGTTTTTTTTTTTTGTTTTTTTTCTTCAAAGCTTTAAAAGCATTTGCATTTTCTTTGCATTTTCTCCCTTAATTACAATTTGAACAACTAAACTCAAGGTACCGGCCATACCATACACTACTGACCTAACGACATTTCTCTTAAAGTTGTGTAAAAATAATTTTGATTATTCAGGCGTTACATAATGTAGGCTGGAAACTAGACCACTGCCTGTCTCTCGTTTCTGCGCTCAATGAACTTTGTTGAGTGGGGAGGAGCCTAGTGTGCAGACTTCATGTCACTACATCAAAAAAAACATCAGTGATTTTGGTGAAACTGAATCATATTTTAAGGAGAACATGTTTTCTGGTTTTCCCTCTGATGTCCTGCTGCTGCTCTGTCTCAGCTCTGTGATTTTACAATGTTTCCTGAAAGAAACCTGTAACTGCTGCATACTGTAGCTACAAATTAGCTCTTCTAGCAAACTCTGCTTTGAGTACCACCAGGGAGTGTTGGTGTTCACTCTGCTAACACAGCACCAGAACCAGAGCGCATGGAGCCAGGTACATGGGCCATTGAACCGGGCTTAGCAGCCTCTACGAACATCATGGCAGTGCTGAAAAGACCAAAGAGGATGTTGATGGAGGAAGCTTAGAAGAGAAAAAAAACAGCTAACATGGAGAAGCAAGAGACAAAAGTCTCAAACTGGCTAAGTCTTTGCCAAATAAAAGGCTGTAGGCACGTCGAGCTGGACTATTGGCTATTGAATAGTAAGAAAGTTGTGTTAGTAGTTAGCATGTAACACTACATTACATCTGATAAAATGTCATAGAAACCTGGGATTAGATTTTGCACAGTGGTGTCATCAGGTTAGGTTGGTGAGCGCCAAATTACACAAAATATACATTTTAACATAATGTGGCTTTAATGTGGCCAATACATACTCTTAAACCTAAAACCTAAAATGATCAGTTTTGGTTCTCATGCTGATGTAACTGTCAACTCATTAACAACCTGTCTGATCAACTTTCTTGCCCCATTTCAACTCACTGTCGCCAAATTGCCATGTTTCCCAATCTCAGAAATTGACTTTGGTGTGACCAGTGTTATCAAAACTGATACAAACAAACTATAACTATTGTTTCCATAAACTGAACATGCCCTTTCATTCAAGCAAAACACACATTTTTCTATGCTGCTGTCAGCAAAGTCCATGTGTTTATCAGTGCGTCCGACTGGCACCCGGAAATGTTTACAGAAGCAACAAGGCGGCAAATGAGGCCTCAAAAATCGAATGCCTGCATGACACAGGCAAGTAAGTGTTTCTGCAGCACTCCCCACCACTGGCAGTGCAGTGAGTGACAAGTACAAACACAGCCATCCCGACCCAGCATTCCTGTCCCAGCGGCAGCAGCAGTAATACAGCACACACTGACTCGCTGCTGGCGAGTTTTCGTTCCTGGCACCAGATGCTGAAGAGAAAACTGTTCTTCTGAGACACCAAGATGGGATGATAGCAAGTGAGAGGTACTTTGTCAGCTGACCCTGCAGCAACACTTGGCTTCGGAGTGGAAATATCTACGAAGCAATTACACCAACTCAGTTCACCCAGTAGCCTTCTTAACTGACAGCATGACTAACACCTTACTGTCAAACACTGACGCATAAACATGTTTAAACATCACACTAAAACCCAGACTCTTAAGTACCGGCACAAGAAGATGTAGCGCCCAACATGTACTTACATTAGTAAGGATAAAGTGCCTAATAGTGACTCTTTGAAAAAAAAGCCAATTAATGTAAGTCTGGTCTGCTTCTAAGAAGATAAAAGCCAATCAATGCCTTGTGCTTGTAGACACGAGCCTGTTAAAAAAAAGCTCCGCATTAGACACAACAGCCAGCTTATTTACGACGCTAAGAAATTAGTCAGTCCTCAGAGAAGCAGGCTGAGGTCAAACAAAGAGGAAAGAATACAAGTCTTACATTCCAGCCAGCTCCTCGGGAGGCTACAGAGCCAGCATCTGTAATTTCCCTTCCAGTGGTCAAGCACTTTCATTCAGTGATGTGTGTGGGGACAAGCTGCAGTCAGCAATTTTACACCGAGAAAAAGGGAGCCTGAGAAAGGAGAGGTCCTCAGAGAAGTAGGATAGAGATAATCAAACGCTCATGTGACTGTAAAGTCTCAATCTCAGCACACACTGGCCCACAGAATAAAACAAAGTCTCCTTATCTTATGCAGACACGCATACACAAAAAAGGGGGAAAACCAATTTCTCTATTTTTGTAAGATCTTGGTTTATTTCTCTTCCCTCTGAGCTGAGCTTCTTAACATTCTTGAATTACATCCAATTTCGCTCACGCTTTGGCAGTGTCATGACACTCCGGGTGAGGGACAGCGAGGGAGGTGAGAGAGTGCCAATGACTCCTTATGCGACAGCCTGACATATCCCTTACTGGCCAAAATAGAAAATAATCATTTCCCTTGTCTGGGGGTGACGCCATGGCACTTGGTGTTTTTTTCCCTCAGTTAATCTTGTGCCTTTGCAAACAGATCCAAGTCCAAATTTGCCTTTTTGGTTTTCTCTGCAGTCTCCTATTTTCTGGGGAGGTTTAGTTAAGTGCATACCAAAATATGTCCACTGCATAGAAAAATCTGTCAAGTATCAAATATGACCAAGAACGCTTGGTCAGAATCAGTGAGATCCTTGTGGAAGTGGGGATCACAATATCGTGGATCCTCCAGGCTTTGCAGATAAGGTAAAGGTTCATTTAAACGATTATGGATACAAAGCATTAAAATACATTTTTATTTTAGTTCTGACACTGAAACTGAGGTATCATAGCAGTCTAACATAGCTAGGCCATCTCCACAGTGTTCTGTCAGTGCTAGAGAAAGTCAAACCAGGGTGCAGCAATGGTGCCCTGTCACCAAAACAGTGTCAGGGGAACCTGTTTTTCACATGGGGAGGTGAGCCCCGGCATTAAAATGGCAAAATTTCATTTAATTCACATTGCTAGCTTGGAAGTTGTTCTTTTATGTAGCAACTGGGATTTTAAAAACGGTATCATAGAGACAAAGCAAGGGAGCCCAGTGACTTCCTTTATGCCAACTGTCTACACCTGGTGAGTCAAACTAGTTCCATAGCAGAACCTGTATTGAAACATTTCAGATAATGCAAGTTCCTAGTGTTCACAGAAACTAAAAAACGATGTGTTTTGCTTGCTTTTAACCCACAAATCTAATCAAGGTCACCGTCGTTATTATGAGCAAAAGCCTCAATGTGACTGGAATCTGACCGAAACCAGAGCAACACTGCTCTGTCAGATTCTACATCAGATTCTTTTCAGGGCATACAGTTCTGATTCAGTTTATACTACATTGGGTGTCTGCATAGACAGTTGTGTTCCCCAACATGCATTTGGCACATTCACATCCCTGGACCAACCACAGATGTGGAAAGTATAACATGAACGTTAGGTTTCAGTTGGTAAATTATTAAGGTATTGTTTTGGCACTGGTACACTGGTAAACTGGTGCCAGGATCAAAAACACTTTAATGACACCCTGTCTTGGAGAAACTGAAAGTTGACCTTCCTTGCTTGCTTTTACAACCACAAATCCAATCAAGGTTACAATCCTTATTACTACTAAGCATGGAGGAGTCTAGATGTCCAAGCAGGGCAGCTGGGATATTGAGTTTCTCCCCATTTGTCTCAATATTGCAGCAGACGGGGCTCAGAGAGAGCTCCAGTGTGCAAATGTGGAAGATTCCCTTCCCGTTTTTTTGCAGAGGCCAGAGCGAGAATGACTAGTGTGGGCCTTTCTGTCTCCCCAGTCCTAGCATGACGAGTCCTGTCAGGGCCGGGCCTACCCCCTTCTCCTGCTGCCCTCCCGTCCGGCCTGATTATGTGTTAAATCCGCCTGTGTGTCAGGATGGATGTGGAAAGAATGCGCGCTGAAAAGGGCCGAGCGGGGCCACGGAGACCCGGAGAGAGCAGCCTGGAGATAGCACCCCATTAGAGTGATAAAAGAGGCAGAGGGAGGAGAGCAGCCGACAGGACCAACATGCAGGCCCTGCCACTGATGAATGCCAGGTGGAATGGGTCAAGCACGATAAAGGAAACAGTTTATTTTCTTATTTAAAAAAAAAACACCATTTGTTTCTGTGAAACATTTGCCATGGCCACTGCTGTTCTGAGAGGGAAATGTCCTTATAAATATCATCTCTAAACACAGGCCTGGTATGATGGGGAGCCTGTTGCCTATTGTTTTGCATGTTTCCTCCATGTGTCTTTTCCTTTGCCTGAGTGATTCAGACATCGAAAGCTTAGCCAGCCTCTATGCAAGCAGGCCTGGGTATCCTATGATCTCTTACTCTGATATCTCAATATAACAGTACATTATAGAGTTATAGAGGGATTAAAGTGATCACAAAATGCAAAATGCAAAATGCTTTTTTGAAATATACCTTAGTTTGTGACACAAACATGTTATTCTATCTTGGCAATTCCCATATGTTGATGAGGGCCCATGGGACGTGATCGAAACTTCCGTATGAACTTTGGTCTACATCTGACCTTTCCTCTTCCAGGTTCCAGCAACTTATTTCATAATATTGTCCTATGTCACAAAACATGTGTAATCCTATATCTAAGTCACTGACCATGTATGTGTCAAAAAAAGTGCTTGGCGTAAAATGTAATAGTTAACTAAATCAGAACAGAGGACACTGAAGCAAACATGACAAGAGAAATACATTATCCATTGAATATGAACAACAAAAGTAGTGTGGCTACAACTTCAGCCCATTGGCCCACAGGTGGGAACAAAATGGTATCCTTTACAAATCTATGCTGCTGAATGTGATGATGTAATGATGTTCATTTTAGACAAGAGATTGATATAAAATGAAATAAAACACATGCAGCCACACAAGAAATGTGTCAAGTGTGAATATTTATTGAGGAACTGCTCGTTTAAAGAATGAGTAGGCAAGACTGACACCGGTTTGAATCTGACCAGAAATCTGATGCCAGCTTTTGGTATTTGACAATGTGCTATAGACACATTTCAGCAGGAGGAGGGAAATCCAAGCACCCCAGAAATATGAGCAAATGTGCCAAATGAGGAAGGAAATATTAAAAAGCCCAACGTGTGTATGCCTGATGAGGACCTGGTGTTCGCTACATGTTTTTCTTTTACTGATCGAAATCTTTTTTAAACATCTTTCCTTGTATGACACATATTGTTATATTTGGAGTGCCTGCATTGCCTTCATGTTTATTTGAAATACAACACCACTTCCATCTACATTGCATTAGTCACCACCCATCTCTTTTCCTTACAAGTCAAGGCTGGTGCTGCAGGAATCTTCCTGATGCCCCGGTCTACCTGTGAAAAACAAAGGACTTCTCTCCCTCTTACTCATCTGATCGCTTCTATCACACTGCAATCCGTAGTTAATACTGCCATAAACATTCTCTGTCAGCTATTTCAAAATACCCTGTGTCTAGCTGGATGTTCAGACAACCATGAAATGCTATTTAAGAAACCCAACTCCTGCTTTATGTTTTTCAGTTTTACTTTCAGGGCATACGATTAGGACCATGACCGTGCGTTCTGACTGTAGAGAAGGATGTCAATAGCTCACACAGAGCTTATTTCTCATGCATTAATGTAGCCCGGGGCCTATGTGTGTTGCTCTGATTAGATGTGACTTATGTTCTCTGCCTCAATAAATAGGAGGCCTTAGTGTGGACATTCATCAGGCTGTGTTTACTGGCATTTTCTGCATACTGAACTGTGGCTGCATCTCTGTAATGGACTAAAGCCTGTGGTGTTTTCCTCTGCAATGTAAGAAGCAGTACGTCTTGTGAGTAATTTCACACAGGCAGGCAGACCTGGGGAAAATCTGAGCTGAGTATATTTCTTCGACTTGAAAAGCTCAGGACAGCTCAATTGATCTCATCGTGCAGGTGATGTGTGGACTGTTGTAGCTGCAAAGGTTTTAGAGAAATCAAGTGCACCTTGAAGGAAGGCATGAGTTATTTATTAAGCTCACTGCAGTGCTGACTAACATTTTCTTTCTCGCTTGGCATCATCTAAATGGCATTAAAACAAGTATTTTATTAGTTAATATGTAGACATATTGCCAGGATAAAATTCAACATTAAGTACTAACCTCGCTGAATATTTCAAAGAAGACCTCGGGCGAAAGCAGCTTCTTTAAGCCATAACATTTTCTTTTTCTTACTTTAACCAAGTTGGGTTTGTGCCTTGAACTAACCAGACCATAAGCACACAGCATCGTCACAAAGGAAATAGTAAATCACTGTATCTCTTGCAAGACCTGCCCTACTCTGCCTCTGATCACGTCTATCACTTTCGTACGATAGGTGCCTTCTCTACGTAGAAGAAAGGGCCGCACATTACTCCGGCCATTGGCGCTGACTTTTTTCCCTCCTCAAATATCTTTGGATTTATAGTCTTACCACAGACACAACAAAAGAAGCAGCAGGTGTTTGTCAAGTGTTCTTTTTCCTCTGAGCCCATTGGACTGCTCAAAATCTTTCTTTCTTGTTCGATAAAGAGAGCGATGCTCAGCAGTTTGGGTTTTTTACTAGCAGACAAGTTAATCTCCGACCTATGAGAGACAAGGCGCCTATCCAGCTCCAGGAATCAGTGGCAGATCACACAAAGAAAAGGAAACTGAGGCCATTCTGAAAATCTCCTCACAGGAGGGACATAGAGTTTTGAACGAGCTCATTGGGAACACCTCCCGTGTGTTTTAGAAGAAGGAGGGAGTCTCAGACATAGCTACAATAAGGATTAATAGGCGCCGTTGAAACACAAGTTAAAACGGTTCAAAACAAATCTGATGTCATATGGTGCTGGATCCTCCCTCCACCCCACACATACTTGGAATGGCTGCTGCTACTCTCCACACATACAGACAACCGAGCCATTCATCCGAGGTACCTGTGCTTAGCTGGAGATAAGTAGCTTTCCATGAGAAACAAAGAGAAGATTAGCATTCCCTTACACTGTGTTGGAGGGCATGCAGCTTTGCCCTCTGAGCAGAGAAACCCCAAAGGAAGTGCCTGCTCACTTGTTCACAGCAAAGATCAAAGCCAGACACTGATTAAGCTATACTAAAATTGAAGCTAATGCTCCTGCTACGGTGCTATCGCCAGGCCATGCAGTTTGACAGGAAAGTGGGACAATTAGGAATTAAACAGCAAACTAATGAACACCTGTTTTCTCTTTAAAGCCTCCTGCTGATTTACTACATGGCTTTGGAGGTGGAAAATAAGGGCATTTGAAGATTTAACCCACATCAGTAAATTTACAGCCTCTCGATCAGCCTGAGCATCAGCTGTAGCTCATATCTACACACACTCCTTCTTTAAGCTATTGCGTGGAGTGAACATTTTGAAATGGATTCTCAGTGACATGGAAAATGTCCCTATCTAATCGTCTTTTGTTTAGTTCATTTAACTCGGATGGAAACAGGAGAAAGGGCCCTTAAGGCCAGCCAGGCGGCTACCTTTAATGGATGAGGTGGTCAGCTCTAAAAAGGGAGCCGTGCTAAAAGACATCACAGATGAGGGGAGGACTCTGCATCGTGGGGATGAAAGCACGGGGTTCAAAGGTCTCACCGATCCATAGCCCCCTGCAGCCCAAGCGAAATCGGCACTGAAAATGTCCACAGTCAGCAACTGAGCATTATCGCTGAATTGTGCCAGTGCCTACCAACCCTCCTGACCCAGGCCCCACCCATCCAAATCCACCACGCACAGCCCCGGCTCTGGTCCCATAGCTGTGACAGAAAGGAATGAAACAATGTCAAACTAGCTGCTCATCACTACTGTGGCCTCCCCTGACACAAAGACATCGGCTTGGCCTCAGATGCCCACGAGGGCTGGTGCAGATCAGGATTACTCTTAAAAGAAGCAGTTCACCAAAAATGAAAATTCCGTCACTTTATACTCACACCAATGCCAATGGAAAACAGAGTGAAGTGTCATTGTCCACAAAACATATGGTCACCAGTAAAAAAAAAAAATCTTTTTTATTTTGTTTTATTTTAATTTTTTTAATATGAAATCAAGTCCCCATCTACTTCAGTTGTTTAGGAAAATACTGCAACACTGTTTTGCTCTGAAGTTCCAGAAATGTTTTGAGGACTACAAACCTTCACCTGACTTTCCATCAGCATGGAAGTGAGTGGATGATAACTCAATTGCATTTTTTAGGTGAATTTATCATTTAAAGGAGTAGTTAATCTGAATAAATAAAGAAATACAAAGATTTTTTTTTTTTCCATTTTCCACTCATTTCAAGCTATTCTGGTATTCTAAATTAGTACAAAGACAGGTCAATGTATTATACAATGTGAACTTATAATGAATATTTTCCCGACTTTTGAAATTCTATTGACCAAATGATGAATCAAATAGTCTAGGAAATAACTGCAGATGATTAGTCATTAGATTAGCTCATAAGTTGTTTGTTCTCCCACACTGGTTATGCAAACATTGGACGCCTCCTGTTTTGCCAAGCTGTCTTCATTTTAACACAACTCCTCTGGAAAAAAAACTGCAGGATTTGCTGCTACACTCATCCATAGCACATTTTAACTTCTGCTTCCTCTGCTCTGGATGCAAGTGAGAAAAAGTGTGAAATTATGTAACAAGTTATTGATTCTCCTTTTAAAGGAAGATTGAAGTAGTGATCCAGTGGTCTAAAGTGTCCCGGAGGAGCAGCTCCACTGACAACAGGGACCTCCCTGCTGCCTCTGAAGGTGGCGAGACCCCGAGCAGAGTCACATATCACTTTCACCCTTATGCCACAGGGACACAAGACAGAACACCAAAGACATTGTCTTCTGACATAGAGTTCGCCTGTCTGATCGCATCCCTCTCAAGCAGTCAGCAGGCAAGCAATTACAAAAAAGACATCTGCGCCACAGTTTGGATAGCTAAAACAGGCAAAAGCTTAAAATTGCAAGGTGTATGGAAGCAGGGATCGATGGAGATGTCTGAACCTGTTAGTGCAAGTGGAGATGAAGGCCGCTGCACTGCGGGGAGGGCTCTTTTGTCATGCAGGGAGAGGGGGCCGGAGAGGTGACTCTTGTGGCGATCAGGGGTCAACTGCTGCGATCATCCATCTTCCTTCTTGACAGTGTCCTGTCAGCCAGGGCGCTCATGTTACTGAACACAACAGGCAGGCCTCCATTGTGCTTCTATGCTTGTCTGCAGCCATGTGTAAATGAAGTTAATATTCACTGACCTCATGCATGGCCAAATGTAGACCCTGGTGTCAACTTGGAAATAACGCTATCTGACACAAAGTGGTGGGGGTCTCCCTTTTGAGGGGCTAACAAAGTCACCTACCAGTATGGCTGACCATATGCCTTTTTTTTTGAATGAGGGCTATTTACTTGGATTCTGTCTATTCATGTGAAGCAATGTGGGGTCTCAAATGTGGACTGGCAGACCAAATTTGAAAACCTGGATAATGCGGAGTCATTATTCCCCTGTTTTTTTTTCTTTCCAGCTTGAAAGAGTGTTCAGATGCTGGTTGACACACATTTCATTTCAAATTGTATTTTTTCCTGAATCAATCAGTCAAAGTAGAATGCACATACCCTAAACTAGCTCCTTTGCATCAAGGGTAAAGAACAACAATAAATCTGCTTAGATGTCATGTAAGACATATGCTTCTTACATCACAATTCATAGGCAAAAGTAAGTAATCCAGTTAATAGTTACATATTGGACAAGCCTAAGCCATAGATAGTCCTATCCACATGGTCTTACATCCATACTTGCCAACCCTCACTATATTTCTGGGAGACTCCCGATTTTCTTCGCCTTCTCTTGGTTTCCTTCCGAGGTCACAATTCTCCCATATTTCTCCCAATGTATGACAAACTTTCACATCTTTTTTTCACCTTTGAGTTTTCACAACCTGTTTCTGGCACTGTACAGCCTGTAGTCTACTCTAATGTTGCACACTGTCCTCCTGAGTAAGCGAGACACGCACAGAGAAATGGGGAAAGACAAAAGAAGAAATACATCCTAGAAAGAAGAATTCCTGTTTCTTCAGAAAGGGCACACATTTCATAAAATCTGCTGTGTCAAGTCAGTCAAAGGGCTGCACCGAAGTCCATCACCATTTGCTAACAAACATAGTGTAGCAGCATGCACAGACTCGCTACAGGGCAGGGGCCACAAGCGAAACATGACAAGGTCTCTAGGTTGAATACCAATACTACATTTTTGTAAAAAAAAAAAAAAAAAAAAAAATCCAATACCGATACATTACAACATGTCTAATACCCCCCTATGTCTAGAGAAGACATATGTTTCACTGTATACTAAGAAAAACAGGGTCAAGAGCCAAAAGAACCATAGTGTTTCATGCACTTGGAAAGAATCTTTTAATACAGTTTTCTGGTATGTACGCCTACAGCACTGAACTAAGCTTCTCCATCAGCCAGCTTGATATTCATGTATGCATGAGTCAGTAGCTGTATTTTATCAGCAGGGGTGAGAGACAAACCCATTACCAGTGACCAGACACTGCAGCCTTGGGTTCTTCTCTAAGATCACCTCTCTGTGCTGAGATTGTGTGTTTTAGATCCATCTTTACTTCATTGTGATATCTACGAATCCAAAACCAGTGAGAGCAAATATTTTCTTGACTGTTTCAGCATTCAGGCAGTGGACCTCATTGGACCATTGTAAAAAGAGGTATTTGTATTTAATTTGATGTGCTGACAGGGCAGTCAGATCAAACAGAAAGAGCTGCTGGCCTGGCCTTGCTTAAGAAAGTTTATCCCAGGAAACAACTTTGTCTTGTTAAAACTTCTCATTTGGCAGTGTATTGGATGTGGAAGAAAAGTAAACACTCTCTATTGCACCTTGCCAAAGCACAGTTTCAAACATTCTGCCTATTATTTATAACTGTAACTGTGGTTTAGTCTCTACTAATGAGTAGGCACTAGATAAAGCACAAAAACTGCAAGAATTTGGTCTCTGCTCACGAGGACAAGTCTACATCTGTTCTCAGTAGAGAACCAAAAGAGCTGAAAACAGCTTCTTAAATAGTCAATGAATAGCCCAACATTTGATGTACCACCATTTGATGTACTATCATAAAAACACAAACAAAATTATATATATATATATATATATATACATATATATTACGTAGATCAAGCAATTTACTGAAAAAGATCAAAGATCAAAGAAAAAATGTATATGTTAAATATAATTTTAAACAATACATTAACTACATTTAATCATTATTAATTTAGAAGACAATAGTACAAGTACCATCACCAGAAAATAAGACGATGTCTTCAGATTGGTTTTGGATCGAGTTGCCCCTTGGCAACTGATTTGATGTATGAGTGATTGAACATTTTAGTTTCTCCAGATCTAATGTCTTGTCCCTGTAGTGATCAATACTAGGACACTGTTACATGTATTGGTAGTAACATTCTGAGCAGAGAATACCACATCTGTGTGTCTGACTGCTACCTGCCAGGCTCAGACAACAAGTAGGAAAAGCCCTGGGCTGTGCAAGAATGCCACTATTCACAGGAAGCAGACACTGGCAGTGACAGGATGAGGTCCCATCCATCACCAATTTATTTCAATCTTGAGTGATTTAGGTCCATTTGGGTCTCATGTGGATTCAGTGCACACCTGTCATTTGCATAATTAACTTCTGGAGCAGTTGTAAAAGACAGCCATTTGGTGTATTAAATTCACACCTTATCAATCAAGAGAGCATCAAGATGTATGAGGACCTCCTGACTCCTAGCTTCCTGGCTTCATTTGAAATGCTAAGTGCAGCTTTTTCTGCAGGGCTGGAGCGGCCTGGTGGCCTCCATACACGTTAGCTGTCGTGGTCAGACCCCAACCGCTCAGCCCTTTCCCTCAGGGGTTCCATCATCAATCAGTCTCCAACTAACTTCTGTCCAACACTCTGACAGTCAAGATGGATGATGCCAGCATCTACAAGTTGCTGTATCCTCTCATTAATTCTCTTGTTAGCATGCACCAACAGCAGTGAGATACAGCCTGTTTTATCTGTTTTCCACCACATAGAGGCATCTCCCTCATTTGGTAGAGGGTCAACAGTTAATCATTTCTCAGGCATTGGTTACTTAGTGCCACAATGACGGGATGTGTCAAAATCAGACAACATACATTCCCGGGATTGAGTGAAACAACGATGCCAATGTCCTCCCACAAGGGCCCTCTCTCTGTCCAAACGACTCTGTGGCTCCACTGCAACCAGCGGCCAGCGCTGAACAAGACCAGCGGATGAATGGGCGCTATTTTCACAACACGCACTTCTTCGCAAAATGAAGGCTGCGCAGGCTGCGGGGACACTTCAACTGGCCTTTTTCAACACCCATTACACTGAGACCACTGAACGCAGCGGGTGGAGAAGAAGAGTGACATTTACTGCTGCAGATTGCCACACAAAGAGTTAAAGAGCGACAGAAGGAAGGGGGGTGTAGGCCGACAGACAAGGGGTCCCTCTTTGCTGACGGTGATGAATGAGTGGATCACAACACGTTCAGCGGAGGCCTTTGCATCCACAGAGGGGGCTCCTCAAATGACATGACTGACAGCTCAACTTGCTCACTCCACCTGCACCCACCCTCCAGCTGAATATTTCACTCAGCGGCCATGTTATAATCATAGCACAGCGCAGACACTAAAATAGGACAGAGACTGTCTTATGGCATCAGCATGGCTCAAAAGAAGTGCAAATCATTCAACGCCTTCAGCGCCTGAAACTCTCTGCCCACACACCTTTCTCACGTCACAATTTGGTAGGCTGAGGATTATGGTGAGTCCAACGCCTGAAAGGGAAACTTTGCCGACTTTCAACCAGTCTTGTGTAAGGGATAGTCAGATTATGGGCCTGGCCAATCATCAGGGCTGATATGAAGTATTTTTCTGATTGTCATGTCAGTGATTTTTCTGTCAGATGCTAATAAAATAAACTAATTTAAAATGTACTGCTTTGTCTCTGATGCAACATCCTCTCACACGATGTCCCGCCCACAACGTTATCCGATCACATCACAATTAATAGCCTGTACACGACAAAATAATATGACTGGGCAGAGTAAATAGTAATTGAATTGATCAAATACATGTAGTAGAGGGGAAGTATAAAATAGCACGGAAAGGAAATCCTCAAGTAAAGTACCTGATAATTGTACTTAAGAACAGTAGTTGAGTAAATTGTACTTGGGTTCATTCTATCACTGGTTGTTTTTCCATTTTTACTGCAAATGAATATCAGTTTTCAGATATCTGTTATCTGTCTCCTTGATTTCTAATAATTGATAGTGCTGTCAGCCCGTAAAAAAAGACATGTCAGTCGACCACTTTGTATCACTTCAACATTGGTACTATATGCAAATGAACAATGATAAACATTTGCCTGCAAATGGAGCTAAACTCACTATTTAGCAGATTTTAGGGCTGTTATATCAACTACAGATTGTACTTTTGCATTTGTGTTTGCCCGCATCCATGGACACAGAGAGCATAGATGCATCAAGAGAGCTTCTCCAGCTGTCATACACTTCTTTAAAAGCTTTTTCATTCCATTTGAGCATGTAGGGAGCTTAAATCTACAGAAAATATCTGAACTGTGAAAATGTGCCGTTTTGGTTGGTTGCGGTGGAGTCACAGGTGAGTGACAGTACCAGATATTTTTAAGGTGAACTCGGGACAATTTCCAGTCGTGTTTGTTGCGACGACAAAAAATATATATTTGGAACATCTTGTCGCAATCAAAACGTGATCTTGTCCTAACCCCAACAGATCATAAGCACAGTTGTCACAAGATAAAATCAATAATTAAACCTAAAGAAAAGTAAAGATTCAACATATCCTTGGTTTGCAAAAACATACGCTGTCAACATTTATTCTGGTGACTGGGTTGCTTATTGTGTGTACATATGAGTATGCACCATTATCTCTATGTTTAAACAATACTTTGCATCGTCCTCTGCTCTCTGAAGGCATGCTTTTCAGCCCATCTTTCTGCCCGTCCATGAAGAACTGGTACAGACACTTTGTCCTTTAGGTGAGTTCAGATCACACTTTATACAAATTAGTTTGCTTGAACCCTTTATACTTAAGGTGCTGCATTGCCACGAATCACTATTATAACGATGAACGGTACATTTACACCACTAAGACAAGCCAGTCCAAGGTCCAAATGCCAGGATTTCACATTCTTACCGGTCACAGCCACTTGGACTTACTGCTCTGCTGTTCGGCTGATAGAAATACTTTGAATAGCTTTCAGATTTCGTGGGGGGGTGAAACTACTGAATGGACAATTTAATGTCAGTGGAGCCGCTGGAAGAAGTGCTGATGGTGCACCATGATGCTCATTTTATTTAGATTAACTACCCCTTAATACAAAGGCTTCTCATGCCTCAGTGGAGATAAAGCTCATAAAGGTGCAGTGTCAAGACTGGAATTTGATCCACGTACACATTACGGAGCCTTCCTCACACTTTAAACAACCTGAGGGCAGGTTCACCATGCTGCTGCCTCCATTTCGGCAGTAGTTCTAGATGACATGTGAACGGATTAATTAATAGAGAGACGCAACAGCATTCTGTTCTGAGAGCATAATAACAAGAAAAGGTAGCTAAAATTACTTTGTCGTGTTGGAGCTATTGGTTGTTATGCTGCATAGCTTTCTCTCTCTCTCTCTGAGGAAATAAATGTGGGCTTCTGAGCAACCAAAGGGCACAACTGGATCTTGCGTCTATGCATATTAAAATAACAAGAACAATAAGAAGGAGGTCCGTGGGGTTGAATCAGCGATAGCCTACTAACATTAGAGACATAGTACAACTTGAGGCGGGCTGTGTTGCTCTAAATTACATGGCCTAATATATTTCATTAACACACCTCCCTCGGTGGGGTCCCTAATGGATGACAGCGTGGCATAAAAGCTTGTCTGCCAGGGACACTAATTTGTTCTTAGATGCATTCCATTCAATTATTACTGGCTGCTGCTCCTCGTAAGCTGCTTAGATCGAGGTTGCCCGCTTTGCCAAAAAAAAGGCAGCCTTGGCCGACAAGGCAGGCCACTTAAGTTCTGTGACCTAAGTCACCCCTTCTAATCCATAGTGATTTTTATCTTTCAAGTCAGGTGGCCACTGAAAATAATCCTCCGAGCAGTTGAAGTGACAGAAAGCATGTTATTGTTAATTGTGGCGGCACGATCCAGCAGCCCAACAATGCACAAATGAGCCGCGGCGAGGCTGTTACTTGCCTTCCTGTTACGCTCCTTCATAAATATCCTGAGGCCTAAATGCCACGGTGCGACAACTATTTGTTTCCCTCTCCGTCAGGGTCATTTGGCCACGGCAGAAAGATACTGACAGACTGGCTGGACTTCCTCTAGACCTGTATATTCTGATGGTGATTGTCTTGGCTCTTTGCCAGTAGGAGCTGGAGCTGAGGAGCTAAACTCAAGTTATCATTTAATCCCAGTGTCAACAGAATCATGGCTATAAATTAAGGGGCTTGTAATCAATTAGCAGGAATTCCAATTATTACACTGGGGATGTTTGGCCTCAGTACTTTATCCGTCTCTACTGCCGTCAGATCAGCTGCATTAATCCTATTTGTCACCACAAAATTTCATTTGTTTATTTCAGTCATTTACCTGTTCTGCATAATCAAATCACAAATACTCGACAGTTTTTCAGATGTTTTTTTTTTTTTTCTTGGCACACCTTTTGTTGTGTGAAATCCAGAGTCAGGATGCCCCTGACTGGTTTCTAAGAGTAAATTCAACAATAACTCTGAGTCACTAAATGACAATAAAGAACATGACAGTAAAGGAACAAGCACTCACGTTCACATGCGTCTCCTTTCTGATGAAATCCAGCCTTGCATATACATTTCCCAATGGGCACCAGCCATTCCCCTTCAGCGCTGCAGTGCATTTTTGGGGAGTTTTCGGCCTCCTCCTCGGCGTCGCTCACGCACATGCCCTCCACCTCCACCAGCGAGGAGAACTCAGATCCCGTAACGGTGTCTGGGAACGTGGCCAGGTTCTCGATGATAGACCAACACTTCTTGTAATAAACTTTGACAGAGACCAGGGCAATACACGCTCCTACATCCTGGAAGGCCAGGTAGAAGCCACGTCTGGACAGGGGACCAATGATTCGCACTTCTGTATTCAGCTTCATCTTCCTCTCGCCCAGGTCGCCCTGGGTGAAGCTTTCATCTGCTGCAATCGTGTCAATTTTCACGTACTGGTTCTCCCGTAGGCTCCTGCCCACCTCCGAATCTGTTTCCTGGTAATACAAGTTGAACGTCTCCTTGCAAGTTCCCACCACACCGGGTAGGCTGTTACAATCCCTCAAGGTGAACTTCAATTCAACAAAAATTCTCTGGGCATTGCCCTTTTCTATCCAGTTAGTCCGAAGCCAGTTATTCTGATTCGGCTCCATGACTTGACAAACCTGGTACGTGCGAATGGGTGTGTAGTTCTCATCCAAGCCGCTGATCTCTTCCCACTGAAAGAAAGAATACATTTGTAAATGAACACATCCATGAGGTGTGTAATTTAAAAAATGTGAAGGTAGACATCTAATAATCATACTGGATGTGATTATAGATAAATTATGACAAAGGTACATGAAAAATCAGACACACTAAACTGCAGTGAATGAAGGGACTGCGGTTGCATTTTGTTTATCACATAACCACATTTTAAAGGGTGATCGTGCTCGGCTTATCTGTTCCTGCTCACATAATTTATTTAAAAACGTACCCACAGCCTGTTTTTTATCAGACCAGCAAGTTTTTGGTGGTTTGCCTAAGGCCTTTGTGCTCTGAATGTCAGAAGCCGGGAGAGTTTAGTCACAGAAACAACCTCGTGCATTATTTTACTTTTATTCTGGACTTCCGTTAGCTGAGAATTTTAGGCTACGGATCATATACATCTTGTTTAGGAAATATTATTCCTCTCACAGATGTGGGACATCAGAGAAAGCTGGTAAAAAATATAGACATGGGGTGAGTGTGTGTGTGTGCCAGCGATGCAGAGATTCTGCAGACTTACCCCATTGGGAGGATAGGAGATCCACTCCAGTTCTGTCTGCTGTGCCTTGGAGTCCAGCAGAATCACTAGTGACAGGAGAAGCAGGTGGTTAAATCTCACAGGGCTGGGTTTTACTGATAGACCACACATCGATATCTATAGCGAATATAACCGTGACCTAATTTCTAGCAGCAGCAAAAGCAAAAAAACAGTGACTATATACAGACTGCAGCAGACAGGTCCTCCTGACTGCGGGGGAACTTTCTGGGAGACAAATGTAGACAGTGACAGTGTGAACAAAGAAGGAAAACACACAGCAGAGTGGGAAGGGGATCACTGTATTTGAGAGCATTTAGCAGCTATTACATTTGGGTTTACTTCACGCATCAGTTTATAACAACTCTATCGTGGAGTTTTTGCGTTCAGGTCCCAGCGGCGGCTGCTGCTTCCATCCCGGCGCACACACAGGAACATGCGCTCCAGCTCGGGAATATTTTTCAGCTCAAAACGGCCCCGAAACAGCAATGAAAGCATTCCACATGCAGTTTGTTTGCAGCTTTTATCTGAGGGGACATTTGTCGAACCAGCCTGTTTTATGCTCTGGAAGCGTTCGCGAGCGCAGCGCGGCACCACGGCGGCTTTCATAAAAAAAATAAGTTGTTCTAATAATATTTAATATCAGAAGATAGCTCCACCGTGAGAGAGGGGGAGCAGGATGGATACATACATATACACACACACATATATATATATATATATATATATATATATATATATATATATATATATATATATATATATATATATATATGCCATGTTAGGCCTATATTTGACAGGATTCTGTGTGATAATATCGGCGAACCCCCGCATATAAACACGGAGGGTTTACGATTCGTATCTGCTGTTCCATCCTGCCCGAGCTCGGTTATTTCACTGTAGTTTCGCTGCTGAGAACATCACTACCTGCCCTGCTCCGATTTTCTGTTTTACACATGTAACAATTATATTAATTAAAACAGAATTCAATCAACTAAAAGTGCCAATTTTTATCCATGCGCAGCTTTTTCTTTTTTCTTCTTCTTATTTTGGTGTTTTGTAGCCTTGATTCTGATCAACTTGAGCGTCTGAGGCAGATAACAGCTCCGCGTAAATCTACCGTACCTTCCTGTAAAGTAACGAGAGCAGACCGGACTGTTGGAGCCGAGGCCACTTTGGAGGAAATAACCTTCCGAAGCTGCGTCCACATAGACGGCTCACTGTCTCGCTCACTCTCGCACGGCCAGGCGAGCCTGCTGGGACGATCGATCCGCTGATATCACCCAGTTAGTCGTGATAGATTGTTAATCTTTAACGAGACAGGCTACTTATGCCGATAGCGCACTGGCGCTGGGGAGAAATAAAAAGAAGAGCTCTTGCGTCTAATCCGCGCTCTACAGCGTTTAACTGCCGTGCGTAAAAACACCGAGAGGTCGATCGCAAGCAGCCCGGGATCGCAGCGCTGTCATCCCCGCACACCGGCCTCATCTGGCACAGGATACATCCACCCTTTGAGTTAATCAAAATGGAAAAGAAATAGCACCTAAAACGCAAGAATAGAAGAGCTACGATCTGTCTGCTGGTTTGGACACCTCTCCGCTCATTCTGGAGGATGTCTTCCAAATGCAGCGGGATGAGGAGTCCAAACTTTAAGAACTTACCTTCCTTCGCATTCTGTGCTTCCGCGCTGTCTACATAACAGCATAAACGAAGGCAAAACGTAATCCACAAACACGGGATGGACCTGAAGAGCATGGTGCAGCCGCGGATTTCAATCTAGACCGTAACTCGCTTTGCCACCGTCCCGCGTGCTTCCCATTGACGACACTAAACCGGCTCTATGTACAACAATCCGCTGGTCCCCACTCAAATAGCGTCTGCTGCCGCTGGGAGGAGACTGTGGCTCCGGGCATGTCAGTCAGGTAGAGAGGCGGAGGTGTTGTCCAATCGGAACGCGGGGCAGGAAACGTAACGGAGATGGGGAACCAATAGGCGCGCGGAGGTGGAGCGGTTTTGGAGGAATGCACGACGGAGGAAATGTTGTCACAACTCGGATCAGATATTTTTGGTTTTTCTTCAGGAAGAGGCCGAGGGATGCTGTGGACACGCACGCACGCGCACACGCACACGCACGCACGCACACACACACACTACGCCAGGAGGATTTTTAGTGTTTGAATCAGAAGCTCTGACAAACAGTGAGCTTCACAGCCTCCAAAGTTTGTTTCGGGGTCCTGTTACGTCACTATCTGATACTTACCGAAATGCTCAGCTGTTAACTGAGAGTTTGATCAGATGCCCAAAGTCATGTGTGTCTGTTCTAACACTAATGCGTTCATCCAAACACACATGTGTCACCTCTCAGGAGCCAGCAGCGGCATGCTCTGTTCACTGCCATGTGACAAACTCAGTGTTGCGGAACTCACTGCTTCCTCTGCCACAAATCTGAGTTCTGCATTATATTAAATACAGATTAAGACTTACTATCATGCTGGCAGATCAACTATGTAGAGAGGGCCAGCTATGTTGGTGGCCAGAGGGAGGAGGAGGTGGGGTGCTATTGGGCAGCTGTCGATGAGGGCCTCCACAATGACACAAGCTTTAAATCTTCGTTTTTTAGATAGATAGATAGATAGATAGATAGATAGATAGATAGATAGATAGATGAAATGAACTACACAGTAAGTATTAACCATTTACATTTAAGTATTATGAACATAAACTGCAACTTTCCAATACACAAGCATTTCATTGCTTTCTTAAGAGTGACATAACTAAAAGTTATTTAACTATAAATTTGCCTTTATATATATATATATATATATTTACCTATTAAAACTACATGACCTCAGTGTCCTCAATAACAGCTACATCCCTGGTCACAAGCCATAAAGTAGAAGAATTTGGTGGCACATTACTTTAGAGTACCCTACAGACAGGTACTAACCTGTAAATTGCATCAAATTAGACAAGAACTCTAGATAATATGTTCTTTCGTAGACAGAAAATAAACACAGTAATACCTTATTATAAGACAAACAAAGGTGAACTGGCTTCTTTGATGTCTAGTATAGAACACATTATTTCTTCTTGTTGTCTAATTTTATACCAATGTTTATGTTTTATTAGTGGACTCTCAAATAAAGTGCTGCCCTTTCATTTCATAAACTTCTACGTTTTTTTTGTTTTTTTATATGTCTTAATCTGAAAAGTGACTGTAGCTGGAGAAGTGTACAGCTGCAGTAGAGGAGGCTGCACTGTCAGGACCTAGTTTTTCACCACAGTGCCACCTACCGAGTTGGACAACGCTGGAGACAGAGGGTAAGATGAACGTACGCATGTAGACAAGTGTGAGACACACAACAAATGTAAATGCTGAAAATGAATAAAACTTCTCTTGTTTTCTCTATCTCTCTGTCTGTCTGTCTCCCTCTCTCTCTCTCAGAGTTAATGAGGCCTGATTGAGATGGATTCAGCTGACTTATAACTCTTGTTCACATTGTTTTCTTTTGTATTGTTCCTTCGTGTTACCTTAAAAAACTAAAAAAAAAAAAATCAACATGTGATTTGGGTGGAATCAACCATTAAAACTATGAATGATGAGTCAGAATGTTGTATGTGGGTGGAATCAACTTTCAAAACTATAACAAAACGTATCAAACTAGGGTCCTCAAAGTACAGTCCTGAAAGTGCTACAGAGCACTGATGCTTGACAGGATTTTTGCAAAACACAGCATAGTTTGCAGTTAACTTTCCAGATGGAAAATCATAGATAATAAATAAATAATAGACAATAGATGTCATGTGTACTGATAGACAAAGGAGGTTTAAGTACAATATGATACACAGATACTGATATGATCAATAACCAATTAAAGAGTTCCAGACGCAGGGTAAAGGCCTTTCGGTTTACCTCCTCGATCCTCAGTGTCTTTGATGTCTGAGCCGGTATTTGATGGCAATACATTAAATGGTGTTTTTAATGTGTGGAAGGTCACTTTAAGTCAGGGGCAGTCCCACTGAGATGGGCCACTGACACGACAGGACCTAACTCATCACGGCTCTGCTGCTTCAGAGACTCTGAGTGTATAGATGGAACCAACGGGGGTCTGAAATAACCAAGGTAAACACAAAAACACTATTTAAAAGTCTTAAGTTAAATTTTCCACTTTCTTGGATGACTTGGCATATCACTTAAGAATTAAAGCGTAAAGTGGAGCTCATTATCCCTTTATACATAAAGCATTTGTTGCAGGTCACTAATTAATCTCCATTACCTCCCAACAAGCAAAACAGCTGTAATTATGGCCAACAAATATTGATTAATAAACTGTGTACCCAAAAATGGACAGAAGCAGACAAGGACTTACTTCAAGGTTTATTTACCTCTGCTTTTTCTGGTTTTGTTTGTTTGTTTGGCCTGTTTATTATGCAAATTGCAGCTAATCCTTTTTGCCCTTGATACACAGGCGAGTCCTGAATCGAAGTGTATGACTAATAATTGTTGAATTAATCTGGATTAATGTTACCTTTATCATACACTGTGTGTATGACACCTTTACTACACCAATCTGTCAGAGAGGGTTTCGCAGGGTTTGGTTAAACTGTGTACACACACATTCCCCAGTGATTTTAGATTTTGTGTCAACTATATTTGAATATTCATTAGTGTCTTGTCGTTTTTTTGGAGAGGAAGCAAGCCCCCCTGGTGCCTGAAAAACTCTTTGTCAAATTTGAACAGTCATGTGACATGGTTTGTTGTAACGTGTGTCGTGACCAGCAATTCGGCTTATTATCTTTCGGTCATTAGTAGTCATATGTCTGTTTTTAATTTCATGTGTGTGACTACTAAATGGTTGAAAAGAGTATATAGGAAAATAATGAATTACAATAATATTTATAATAACAATAAAATATAATAGTATATAATATACCCTACACAAATTGCTAATTCACTTTTAACCAACTTTGACTTTATGGTTGCGAGTGTGCTTGAAGTGGATGCATTCATAATTTTTGCGTTCAAGTGGTTTGAAACAAATGTTATGCTCCTTTGTTGGGTTATATGGCAAGCTTGTGAAACCCTGTAGTTTCCAGAGTAACAAATGTTTCATAAATGCATCACTAAGGTTATGTCATTAAGCGTTTGCGCACAGGGGAGTTTCTTTGCAAAAACATGTAAAACACAACCCCCTATGGCTACCACAGCTGAGGCAGGTGCAGATGTTGTAGTTAGACCTTGAGGACAGCGCCGTCGTATAGGGGGGAAAGGTGATGACAATTCTAAGGGCCCACAGCCCGCTATAGGGCCCACACACGGCCCCCAGTAGCCTCTATGACAAAATGGCTATGCATACACTGAACTAATATATATTCATACGAATGAATCCGAATTAAAACAAAGCCACAAGTCATACAATATTCAAATTTTAATCATTTCAATAACCCCCCTAGCCCCTTCTTAAAAAATGGTTTGGTCCATACCGCGGTTCGTTCTTCCCATAGTTCTTCCTCATCGGAATTAAGTGAGCGCGAGCTAACTCCAGCAGGGTTAGGATGCCCACCAAAAAGCACAAGTCCGGACACCAGAAGAGAGTTGAGAAGGAGGCCAGGAGTAGAAGCAGCAGAGCAGGAGCAGCAGAGCAGGGGCCCAGGACATCAAAAACGTAGTTTCTAAGAATGGTGAGAGTAAAACTACCGAGGGCGGCTGAAACAATTAGCCTACTTGTTCATTAATTTAATGTCTGTAACATTACCTTTGACGGGGCGCAGGCTGGAGCCTACGTTAGCTGTCATCTGGCCGCGCTACACTCTGGACAAGTCGCCAGTTCATTGTAGAGCAACGGTTCCTAGAGTAGCTATAACTGAGCGTGACTAATTTAGGGGCTACTACAGTGACTGGACAGTGCTCCAGTATGCGCCCATTCAGAGGCTGCATTGAATTGTATTATGACGCATTCAAGTTCTACTCAGTAATTATGACCATCTGACGAAGGTCAGTTACGTTATCATGATGTGTTCAATGTGGTCTTGTAAAATATGTTATTAGTGGGACATTTGAATAGCCTAAATACAAAAAAGTTAAATGTTCAAAGATTTGTTTGTTTTCATAGCAGTATAAAATAAAAGACACCATAATAGCTGACAACAACAAAGTAAAAGAGACTATTTAGAGTTGTGGACAGTTTACACTGACTTTTGAATGGTCTAAAAATATTTTTTGCCTGGTAAAGTGAAGCTGTCCACCTAGAGCTATGGTACTAAGAAGCCCATTTAGATTTTGTCCAAGAATAGGTTAGTTCTGCATCATTTTTTCCATTAAACATAACATATAATGTTTACAATATATATAATGGAACAATAAACCTTTATGCCCTGCTGCTCCAGAATCAGCAGTGGCTGCTTCATCTGAGTTTGACCCCACAGCAGATGCTCAGCCCAGCAGTCCAGTTATGCCTTTGATGGTGAGTGAGGGATGTACACACTGGTTGGCTGTTTTGGTTTATTAGTGACCCACTACCTATTTGTTGAGTGGTTAATTGAAAATGTATTTGCAATCAGAGGTGTAATAACGTGTTGCAAATCAGTGAAATGAGAATAAGACAACTAATAATACATCATTTACATAATCATACTCTGACTTGTTAAGTTGTTAATCGTAAGAAAGGAAACAAATTGGGTGTATTACACCAGGCACCGTCAAGAATACTGAAAAACAAGAAAATTGAAGGTGGCAATGAATGGGGTAGAGGGGCCCACACCGATATTCTTTCAGGGGGCCCAGAATTCCTAGCAACTGCCCTGCTTGAGGACCCAAATAAACTTCATGATTAAGTTTGGGAAGTTGAGGTGAAAGTGAGAGAAGCTGGAAATGTTGCTAATGAGGGAAACTACCGAGTTGCCGAATTACTGTTGAGAGTAGTCAGTGAGAGAAACTCAGGCGGGCATAGTCTCCAATTAACATGGATATCCTGGTGAGTTAACTTCACAAGTTAGCTGAATAGCATCAAAATTTCATTGTGAAACTGTTCAGTATTGTGTTACTTTTATGATGAAAGTCAGAGAGCAAAACCAATCAGGATATTGAGTGTAAATGAGGTATTAAGTATGCTGCAGTTGATATCGATGAGCTGTTTAGCCGCCCACGTTGTCTGCTAAATTGCGGCCTAGAAGCTAAGTGCTAAATTCATAGCTGCTGATGTATCTCAGGTAAAGCTAAGTAAAGGTTTTTGTGTGTATTTTTGCAATGTTTAAAGCTGGTATGTATGCACTAAAAATGTTAATGCGTGTTATTTTGATATCCAGAAGGTTGAGAGTTGTAAGAAAGACACTGAAGACAGTTAACTTCAGAAATGCTTAATGTAATTATTTTAAGTTGTCATTTAATTTCCATGATTAAGTGAAAAGAGACTTCTGAACTGAAGAGTAACTGCTCTGCTCACTTGTGTCAAGTCAAGACTTTCTCTGCTTGTGGGTGTTTTGGTCTCACCTGGATGCCAATGTACACCGTTCCAAGGGGGCGGTAGGAAGATTGTGACCTGGAATTTGACTGAGAGGATTTACAATTGTATTTGCTTTTTTTCTGAGATCCCAGTTGTTGTTTTTTTATAGGCCCAAACTGATTGTAAGAACTGATACCACATTTTAAAGGAACACAAAACCAAATGTTGTGAAACAGCTTAAAAGGGAACAATTAAGTTGTAGGAGATTTTTGACATTAAAGGAACTTTAAAGGGGCAAAGACTGCATACTGAAATGTCCGAGAAGTACCGGTACATTAAATTTTTGTTATATGGACAAATTAATTGAGTTAATTAATTTCAAATGTTTTGTTGGAGTTGACTTTGTCCTATTTGCACATTGGAGTTGGAAAATGAAAGGTAAGTAGAGGTATTCATGTTTTTTTTCTAACTTCCATACCCTGTGTTGTTGTGTGTGTGTGTTGTGTGGGCTGGAGGTCTTATTGCCATAGACTTTTTATGGATGGATGACCCCTTCTCTTGGGTTACAGGAGTTACACATGGTACTGTTGTCTACTGTTACTGTATTCCATATACAATAATATTTAAGAGGAAATGCATTGTCTGGTATCCTTGCCCACTTTATCCATTCAGAACAGAGAACTCCTCCTGTTTGCTGCTATGTTTGGTGATAACCACTGCATGTTCATGCGTTAACGTAGAGAGGAGGAAGGGAATTGCACTTAAAGCAGCTTTAAAGGAGATCTTTGGTCGATTTAAACATGCAGCTTCATTGCTCAAGCTACCCTTGACTTGCCAGTACCGAAGACGCGAACACATATGGTCCAGCCATTACAGAGCTCCGTGAACGGAGACTTAGCATTGAACGCTAACAGCATGGGGTCAGAACTTTACACTGTGTTTAAGCGTCTTAACATGCTCCACATCTCACACCAAAAGTTATGCAACATCAGCAGACACCTTACAACACAGCACTGTAGCGTGTATGACTCAAACTGAATAAAAAAGTAGTTAAAACAGTGTATTTGTGCAAGCAGCTACTTACCTGTTTGTTGACATCCGCGTCTTCGGGTAGCTAGACCAAACTAGCATATCCATCGAGTGTGCACTTAACAGGCTTAACAGGCTATTGTAAGGCTCATGGCTCATGACAGGCTGTAACATGGACATGTACATTATGAACAGAAACACGAAAATGCTGGAATACGTTTCCGTCTCCGCCAGTGGGGGTGTAAGCGCATGCTCGACGGATTGACTAGTTTGGTCTAGCTACCGGAAGACGCGGATGTCAACAAACAGGTACGTGGCTGCTTGCACAAACACACTGTTTTAACTTCTTTTTTATTCATTTGTGTTAGGGGCAAGAATAAGTGAAGGAACACTGTGCTATGCCAAAGCAAGTGTTTGGACATTTTCAAGCTAACAAGCACCCAGTAGAGCACATAATTCTGCCAAGGCTGAACAGTCCCCTTTTGGACTCACTTGTAGATACGAGCCACCTCGATACACTTGTTTTTTTTTTTCTTCATCAAAATCCACCTAATTTCCCCTCAGAAATAAATGTAAATGTTGAACAAGACCGTTCACAGTGTTAAAGTAAGTGAGAAAACAATTCCTGGATCCGTCCCTTTCTCTGGGTCAGCACTAAAACTTATTGGGGTCTATTCTGGACCGAGAAATCTGTTCAGTAGTTTTTGTGTAATGCTGCTGACCAAAACCAACCAACCAACCAACTGACAGACTTTAAATCATAACATCCTTGGAGGAGGTAATAATCTGTCATGAAAAATTATGTAAAATGTGTTTCTCTTAGATGAGTATATTTTTCACATTTTGTGTGGAAGTGTAGCTCTGTTTCAGGTTCACTAAGGGTGCAATGATGGCACAGCCTTTGCTCTGCAGGGTGCCTGGTTTTCACGTTTCTCCCCTTTTCAATAGCAATGCTATGCTGGCTCAGTCTGGGCTATGTCAAGGTTCTTTTCAGTTGTTGATCAGTCTCCAAATGATCTGCTATCGCATACTGTTGACTTAAAGCTAGATAGTGCTGCATTTTACTCTGTGCTTTTGTATTTGCAAATAGGTGATGTAAAATGTGTTTTAACTTCTTTGTTCCGGAGTTGTGTTAATTGAGCAGGTTTTTGTACAGAATCAGTTGGGTAAGGTGTTCCTATGCACTGACTTAATGGGGTGTTTATCCCATTGTGCAAAGTCGTTTCTTTCTATAAATTTGGGGTTTCAAGGAGTAAACATGGCAATCCATTTTTTAATGCAAGGTACACATGCCTTACACCTCTTTCTGACACAAAGCGAGCGAGCAAGTGATCAAACTTGAGTTGACGAAGCACAAAACATTGGTCCAGATACAGTCTGTTTTATCTATCTATTTTTTTGTGGCAGCACTTGTGATTTCCCCCTCAACAAATGAGTGTCAAAGTTTTGTATTCATAATTATAGTTTGAATAATTTGTTTTAATTTTGACCAGTGAAACTAACATTCTAAAAAGAGATTAAGCATTTACTCAAACAAGCGACATGTACCTTGTCCTGTCCCCCTATATATGGAGCAATTCCCAACTTGTCAAATACTGACACTTTGGGATGGTAGCCAGCCAGACCTACGATTCCAAAGTGTAAGTATATGACAAGTTGGGAATTCTCACAAATTGGACCTGTATCTATTTTCAGCATTGACATAATTTGGATTTATGGCCTCAGTATTTTTAAAATCCTGGCAACAGCCCTTCATTGCACATTAATCAGGAGTTAATTGCTTAAATTTAGGGAACAGTACATTATTGCTACCATAAAAAGTGACAAACAAGACCATCAGACATCTTCACAGGCTCTATTTCCCCTTTGTAAAAAGTGTTTTAAGTTGAGGGTAAGGTGAAGAGCTACAGACATTTGTGTCTACCCTGTTTGTCAATGTGTCATTCTCTTAACACCTTGACTATCTTAACAGCAGCTCTAACTGCTTGACTAATGAGAGCAATCTCACTAAACTGGAAGCTGTATGTTTCATCTCATTGTACCTAACCTAAATATGCTTGCCAGGGCATCCTCTAATTAAATCCTCTGTTAACCTCATATGGAAGTGACACAAAGCATTTCGGCTCTATGTTCAGCACTGACAGTAATAAAGCAGCTATTTTCTTGCCTTGTTGTTGCTAAATTGATTGGCCAACAGGGAAAAGTGTAGGTGTGTGACATGTCCAACGGTCACTCACAGGTGCATAGAGCTGTGAAACCTAGCTTAGCTCTCTGCCAGTGGAGCCTATTCCAGCTAATGTAACTTCAATAGGAGCTCTGTCAGAGCAGGCAAAAATGACGAGGCTGGAAGAAGGTGTAGCTGTTGCAAGAAGTGTCAAGTGTTGCTGCAAACTGTATACTGATACGCAACAGGACCCAGTATCACTGACAATGGACATAACTTACATTTTGGATTTCAGGAGTTCCACAGCCATAGAACTGTAGTCTGGTGGCACAGCAGTGGGTTGTAGCCTTTTCCGTGCTACCGTGAGTCCTCTCAGCAAGCACCAAGCACACACTTCTAGATTTAAGCCTGTCTTTTATTGCTCAAACCATTTCAAACACAATAATTCACTCAAGGGGTGAAGAATGCCATCTTGTCCTTAGACCTTGGAGATAAGGGAATCTGCTAGTAGCCCTTGGTTAAATCCAGTGTCATAAAAAAAAACAATCCAGGAGCTCGTCGACCCGGGGAATTGGGTAGGCATCATATTGTGAAACCTCATTTACCTTGTGATAGTCCACACAGAACCGGACTGTCCCATCCTTATTGCCCACCAGAACTATGGGGCTACACCAGGCACTGTTCGACTCTTCTATTTCCCCCATCACCAGCATGGCCGCCACTTTTCTCTTGTGTTCTGGTAACCGATAGGGCCGTGAACGCACCGCCACACCCACACAAGGTGCCCTGGTCCGTTAGGGATCCCAACTCGGGAGATGACCTGAAACAGCGCCTGTGCCACAATCTTTGCAGAGATAGTGCGCAGGGGCACTGCTTCGGGATATCGCATTGTGTAGTCCACTAGAACTAGCACAAAACAATACCCCGCTGTTCTGCCTCCCTGTCTGCAGCGTTGGATAACGTTGCATCACCACTGAGCACTGTACACATATCCTATGTCCCTACTGGTCGTGAATGCACCCCCACACATTGCCCCGCTAACCTATTAAACCCAGGCCAATCCATGCCCAAAATAAGGAAGTGCACCAGGCGGGAGCTAACCATGGCATTGACAATATGCTTTTCCCCCCTGTGTCTAATTCCCACTGGCACCAGAGGGTAGCTGTGCTTATCCCCATGCACACCCTAATATCCACCAAGGATGCCTCCACCAAAGCCCTAGGTCGAACCAGGTATTGGTGGATTATAGACTGGGTACAGCTCGAAACCACCATTGCCTGATGTATTGCTCTTGAGGCCCCTGTGGGTCGAGAGCAGCACCTGTAGCGGCTCGATCCTGGGATTGAGAGAAAGCAAAGGGACGATTCGAATGGGTCGGGTGGATGATTGACCTACTTGAATATCCGCCCCTCTCCCGCGGACTCCCCCCGGCTGCAGCCACCTGGTCGCAGCATCCTTCAACTACTGCGCACCAGCACCAAAGGTACGTCCAGCAGACCCCAGCTGGATGGTCCTAAACTGGTCATGGTGATTCTTGGGGGAGAAGCCCATCCGATCGAGGAAGGCTTTCTTCACAGCCTGGAAGCTCTACCGAGTGGAGGCCGGCAGTCTCTGGCAGTCATTTTTCAATATATACCATATTCGTGGTGCACATCTGCATCTTCAGAAACAAGGCAGTGAGTTTGGTGATGTATGGTTTAAAGTTTTGCAAGGGGACTGATATGACTGGTAGAATTCACAGGAATCTATGATGATTGGTTGAATTTGTGGAATGTTGGGATTGTACAAAATTTTAAGGTTGCACAGAATTAGCAGAGATTGGTTGAATTTGCTTTACTTGTTGCACAATCGCAACTTCCTGTAGGGACTGAGATACAGAGCAACAAGGACCATGCTCCACAGAGTTGCCACCCACAAGCATGTTTGCATGTTAACCAACAACATATGATAATCTGGTCAGTTAATATTGAGACTGTTTAATGACGAGTTTTCAAAAGGCCACCTCTCAAACTAAAATCATCCTCCAGCTTGGCCAGCCTCCATGCAGCAGGATGAATTCAATTAGCATCCACTGTGCTTTGGGGTCAGTTTAACAAAAGAAAATTCAATTCAACCCAACTTTATTTTATTTACTAACACCAAAATATGTAGTCCTATCAAGTTGCTAAATAAGAGAGAAGAAAACAATACATATTTGTAATAAAAAAAGTTGTGTAATAAAAGAAAGTTTATATAATGTAAAAAAAAAATGATATATGATCAAAAAAAGATAATTTCACAGACTGCTGAGATGTGTAAAGAAGTTGGAAATAATATGTACACACTTGTATCTTTACACTTTCTGTACACTGAAAACAATCAACACAGGACACAAGCAGAAAAAAGAACACTTATTAAACAATGCTAAGGGTTGGTTAGCCAGGTGTGCCAGCATAAATTGAGATTAGTTCACATCAGATGTGATTAAGTCTCAGCAGCTTGAATGATCACAACCAGCAGCTGCTGCTGAAACAAAAAAAAAACACATTGAAACACCTGCAGTATTATTTTATGCTTTGCAACATAACAAAGGCAAACGGGCCATCAGGATTTCAGAAATGAGATCATTAGTTCAAATTCCCCAAACACTAACTCCAAGACACCAAATAAAAAAATCTACAGTTTTTGAAAATCATTGAATTTTTCAATAATTATTCATACAACTTTTGTTAAATTGTATTATATATCAAATATATTCCACTAAATGCCTTGAAAAACCCTCACCTCACTACCATGCATATACTTATTGTAGATTAATAATATCTTGTTTGAATGATCATATTTTGTAAAGGAGTCAAAATTAAATATATTGACACTCAGGTGAAAATAAAATAAACAGGTGGCCAGGAGTGTATATTCTAACTGCTTCCAAAAGCAGTGATACTGAATAAAACATGTCGCATACATTGCAGTCATTGTCACTTATTATATTAATTAATATCCTGAACATGACTGTAGCTACCTTTGAGGACTATGAGATCATGTCATGATATTTCTATGAAAATCTTGTTTTGACCTGAGGAGGAGATTACATTCTGTCCTTGCACGGTGATTTTATACTGTGGTTTTTAAAGATGATAGATAGATCAATAGATTTACAACTCAATACCAAAACCAACAAGACAGTTAAAAGTTAAATGAAAAGTAAATGATGATGCAAAAGATTTCATAATTGTCAGTGAAAATGAAATTGTTGCCTTGGATCATCATTTAGACTATCATGTATTGAGTAAGTAGTTAGACCAACAAAAAATCTTGATACTATGGTCCATTTACAACGCTTTTCCAGGGGAAATGCTTCTCATGTCTTGTCAGTGGATCCAGATTAAACACTTGGTTTCTTATCAAGGCTTGAGGAAATGAAGGCTAAGTTATAGTGTCAGCTGTGTAACTGAAGTGGTTAGTCAAGCATTAAACAGGTCCAAATCAAATCCAGTTAGTTATAGATAAGTCCTCATTTGAACTATGCTGCTTCTTATGCAATGTGTGTATTTTGGCAAGTCCCTTGCATGTATGACCTTGCACTCTATGGTCCTTAAAGATTTTGGAAGATTTTGCTCTTTTTCAAGAAAGGTGGCCAGCCTAAAAGTGACAAAGTGGGCGTCATTTTCAATATCCATAAGATATATAAGAAAAAATAAATGTGTGTGTGTATATATATATATATATATATATATATATATATATATATATATATATATATATATATATATATATATATATGTGTGTATATATATATGTATATATATATATATATATGAACTCACCCAAAAACAAACATTAAGCTTTTGTTTTCCTTTCCAGGAAAATCTGTTGAACATTCATCCAGTGTTCTCATCAGCAGGCAGCACTTAACTCCTCTCACTGTGTTTTGTCCCTGCAGGCTTGAATTACACATCTAAGACAGTCCCACAGACTGCGGAGATGTGTAAAGAAGTTGGAAATACTTATGTACACACTTGTATCTTGTTCCCATGCACCTCTCAGGCTGTGTCAGTAAGTAGCGAGCAAGTCGTCCACGGCCGGTGGGGCTGTGTGCAGGCTGATCGTGGCATCCAGCAGGCAGGGTGGGGGCCGTCTGCCTGTCAGGCCCTAGAGAGAAACACCACCCAGAGCTTTAATAGCGACCATGAGAAGCTGCCCAGAGGCCCTGTCAAATGGCGGTTTGGTTGTGCAAGCAGGCAATTTGCTTCTTTTTATAGATTGGTAATATGGAATGGCCATCCCAGAGGAAATCTCAAGTGTTGAAAACTCAACTGGTATTGTTGTGGGGCAGCTCAAAGCCATTTGCACCTGACACCGTTTTGTTGATATAATCACATTCCTGCTGGAGTCTGTCTGCGACTGCAGTGGAGTTTTAAAATGCAAAGCACCAGAGAAAGAGTAATCATTCCACACAAAATTTCCCCTGTGTTTAAACTCACATGTGCCTTGGGTCGCAATTATGAAAATTGGTTCATCAGGAGACAAGAAAGTACGCGAGCAATCCACATTTCTTTGTGATCCAATTAGGAGATTCAAAAAGAGAAGTATGCAGTTGTATTTATTAAGCACATTTCTGTCTGGGATGTTGCTCCAGTTTTTAGTTATGTAGGTAAAGCAGCAGATTGGTGTGTTGCTTCTTAGTTAATGGGTCACAGGATGTGTGATATTGCAACTTCAGAGTGAACAAAACATTATAACTAACTAATTTCTGCCGCAGTACAGAAATAAACAATTTTTTGCTGTAATTACAGCAAAAAGAGCAGCCAGACTGGGACATGAGACACACACAGACTAGCAGCACCTCGAATGACTCAACAGTCTCCCTGTTCATGAAACATGTAGTAATTCATCGTACCTACATTAAAGACAACCATATGTAAAGACAATTATTTTAATTCGTTTGATATTTTCACACAAAAGAAAATTAGTTAAAGCACTAATTGCTCACATAAGGCACTGCTTTTATAGTCCAGTTTCAAATTATTATAAGATCATGGGCCTTTATTCACTTTAAACTAATACCATGGCTTTACACAAAATCACTTTCACTTAGTGAGACATCACAATGCTGCAGTGTGCTGCTCTGATGAAGTCTCATTTCCTATGTCACTGCTCTTGTTAGTGCGGTTGTGGATTGTTAAAATCATTGTTGACAAATGAAGATAGCCAGACATCTGCACTTATGGGAAACATGTGGTCACTTTTACTCAGCATCATCTATATGCTGGGATGTGGCTGGCTCCTCCACCGTTGCTGTGCTGTTTGTTTATTTAGGGGTGATTAAAATGACTTCCCTTTAGTTTACCCAGCATCTCACAGTCGAGCTTTTTGAAAACAAAATTGGAGTGAAACGTGAGGAGGGGAGGAAGGTAGCTTTACGTCTGAGTGAAAATGTGTCAGTGACAATACATCGGCTTCTGTCATTATTCATAAAAACAGTGTATGCAAGCAATCGCATCAGGTTGTCATGCATATTAATACCTTGTTGCATGAAATTACATGATAGCTTGACAGTTTGCTGATGCTGGTATGGAACACAAAAAGCCGCAAAACAAAAACAGCATTGATGATAAAATAAATGATGATGTTACTAATCATTTCAATACGTCAATATTTTTGAGAAAATTGTATTTAGTTAATTTTAATGAAGACATTTTTTTATCTCAAACTCTATTTCACAACTGTATTTCGCAATTCACCTATTCATGACAATATTTCAATTCATCCGATATCTTTTTCTTAAATGTGTTTTTTTTTCTGTGCTGCATGACGTGCAATATTATGCAGTTGTTTCATGAAATTCAACAGTGTGATTACTCCCGTACACTGTAGCTAGCATTTTATGTGTAAGTAAATTACTGGCAATCATTACCAACACTCTAGTCATAGTCAAGTATGAGGTTCATATCTTTACACATTTCTACTACAAGTAGTTTTTGTATTTCTGCACATATATTGTATGTATTGTATGTATGTTTTTAGTTGCTTTTATTTCTTATTATATATTCTCAGTTTGTGATACTTTCTCTATCCTGTGACATTTCTGTTATCAAAGCAGCAACTTTAACGAGACAACATTTCCCTCGAATCAATAGAGTATTTCTGATTCTAAAGCCTAGGGTTAAAGTCGAAACATTTTCAAATCAGGCTTTCAAATCTATGCCTCATGTCATGGCATTTTCACTTGTGTCTTAGAATGAGCCACATTCTCTAAAATTCACTTTGGAAACATACCATTGTCAAATAAAAAATCCTCTTGAATAATTACAATAGTTTTTGCTAATTATTCCAATAGTTTCTCATAATGTCTCAACTATTGATCAGTATTGGCCATTTTGAGGTTCCATCACTCTGGAAATGTCAAGGCACAACTAAAAACACAGTTTAGTGATAGGATTGTACAGCTGCTCATCCGGCTATAAATCTCTCCTTCTGAGGGGAAATAGGATTAACAAGGCTCGTGGGGCACATATTGGCCTGCTGAGGTACTGAACGCATCAGACTGTTAGGTATACTGTATATCACCCAGAACCAAATGTAGCCACAGTGTCCAGTTACCTAACTGTCTCCCATAAATGAACCTCCTCAGTGAGAGTTCAGCATTCAGGGTGCAGGGTGAACGAGTCAGTTTGAGTTTCATTGAGTTGAAAGAGAAGAAGGTGCCCCCCCTTGAATCTGAAGGATGCTCAGCAGAAAGGTGTTTTATTTCAGTGTTTCTTCAGCTGCCTGCGCTGCAACACTGACAGCATCCAGTTTAGATGTTTGGCCTGTGTCTCCCCCGAGCAGTCTGTCCAACGGCTGTCCCCCGCCCAGACACTGCCTTCAGCCCCGCTGACTGTCTGGCACTCAAGACCCCTGAGAAATACACATCCGCTTTTCTTTTTCACAATTGCTCTTTAATCAGCCGGCCGCACAATGGGCTGACCGATTTAGCATGCAGCTGTAGCTGTTGCAGGTATAGGGAAATTAAATTCTGGGTCCAGCTCTGCGAGCCAGTGTCTGATTTCTGCTACATTTTGCCACTGGAGAAAAAGTTAAATTTAGTGCTTTTCTCTGTTTTGTAACAATATCCAACAGGCAAAGATAATTTTGAAATGACTTCATTCTAATGAAGCACACAAAATTAGCATACTTAATGGCATGCAAATGTATGAATGTCCCTGGAAACACCAAAAACATGCAGTAAAGTCATTCACAACATGACATTTAAACACATTGCTGAGAGGCAAACAAAAGTCAGAATATAACCTTGAACTCATTCTCAACTGTTTGCTCTGTGCATCATCTGGACATTATGCGGAGCAAGACCAAAACATGGTGCCAAAAATGCCATAATAGACGTTTCTTTGGTTAACATCTTTGGCTGTGTGGTGATTGGCTGTTCAGTAAATAAGAACTGTAAATTTAAGTCTTCCCACAAACACAAGCAATGGTGGAAATCAGTTAACAATACTCAATATTTCCATTCTGTTATTATTTGCTGAAGGTTCAGGAGAATCCATTACATTCAAACATGTGTGGAGGTTCCTTTGTCACTTTTGGTTGCAGTATATGTAACGAAATAACCAACTGCTCAGTTCAATGATCTGCTTGCTAGCTTCTTCTTTTGAAACTTTTAACCTTACATGGATTTCTTATTTGCCTTGCAAAAAGTGTCAAAACCTGACCCAAGTGAGCAACTTTGGTCGCTTGAAAACAAGTGTTAAACATTTATTATTGTCCCCATAATCCAGAAATTATGTTTATATTGGATAAATCGCCAATGCCACAGTTCAGTGTTGACAGTAGTGTTCCCCGTGTGTATCCTGGAGGATAGTAAGGGTGCATAGGAAGACTGGTTGATGGATGTTAAATGAAATAATAAAAATATTTCAAAAATAATATTTATTATAATATTAATAATATAATATTTATGTTATCAAAATATAATGTTTTGTTTCTTTAATTGTACCTTTACTCTTTCACTTGGTTTGTGACTTGATGAGGCTCAAGATTGATGAGAGGCAAGATTTAAAACCATCAAAATAAGGGACTGTCATGTACAAATCAGCAACTACAATGTAATGTTAGCAAGCTAGCTAGTTAACTGAGCAAATTATCAGCACCTACCCCAGGTATGAACGTGCAAAACTAAAGGGTAGGGCTACATTTTTTGCTCAAGGGATGTACTGAGATTGTACAGTTCTCAGGTAAGGTATACAACCTGCTCACTGTGTAAGGCGAGTTAGGGATGTAAATATCAAATCTCAGTAACAGGTGGTAAAGATTCATTATGATTTACAGCAAGTTTGTCCAGTTCAGTAAGAGCTAAGATGGATTTATGATAAAAATATGAAAATATCCTTCTATGAAGCCACCAACCATCAAACATAAAGATAACTCTGAGTCTTGTAAATTTTAATGTAAAACTGTCTCTGTTCCTCTCTGTTACCCAAGTCATCAACACATGATGACAAAATAGCCACGAGGTCTGTCATACTTTTCGTGCTCGTGCCCAGACTGAAGCACTTACACTCCTGCAATCTTTTCCCGTTTGACTCCTAGGGTTTGGCCCTTACAAAAGAAACGTCTCCATTGTCTGAAGAGTCAGACGAGTCAGGAAGAGTCAGGAAATGTGTAGAATCCTCAGCAGGTTTCAGTCGAGCCCTCAGCTCTTCAACAGCAAGGCAGAAGCTTTGGGAGAAACCCGCTATCATTATAACATCAATCGCCACTCGCCTCTCTTAAACTCCTTCCTCATCTCCACTTGTTTCAGCTGCAGTACATCAGCACTGACTGAGCTGGAATATGGGAGCAGGTAGTCATCCTTTAACACTGGCTCCAGCCTGTGTGTATATATTAATGAGACGCCACTGGCTAGCTCCAAACTTTCAGGCTCGTCTCTGTCATTAAAACGGCCCATGTGCACTTTTGACTCCAGATTCAGTTCTTTTTGCCCTTTAGGCAAACAAAGGGGATTATGTAAGATTTATGGGGATCGGTCCACATCTAGCCCCGGCCCCTCCGCTACATTTTATCTCCTGATTGGGACAATTATTGGTCGGAGGAGGGAGACCAGAATGCTGAGTGAATCGTGGCTATGAAGCAGGACGGACGGCACAATTGTGCCTGAACAGAGACAGGAGGGGATCTGTCACTAGCTGTTCTACGTCTGTTGACCAGTTCTCCTGCTTACACGGTATGTTTTTTGCATTCATGTTGAGTGTGTTTAGCCTAATAAACGATCAACTAGTAGTAGTAGTTCAAATCATACTGAAAGAAATAATTCATTTTGGGAAATATATATTTTGCTTTCTGTCTGAGAGTGAGATGAGATGACTGATATCACTCTCATGTCCCTGTTAGATATGGAGCTGGAGCCAGCATGTTCTTAGCATAGCTTAATTATATATTTAGTGTCTTCACATTGTTTGCTCCCATTTTCGTTTTTTTACATGAAGTTTGGTTCTCCTTGTCCTGATGCCAGCTCTATAGGTCCACTTGACGCACAGACATGAGTGTGACATCCATCTTCTTTTTTTCTCTGAGAAATGAAGCAAATCACTGAAGTCATTTCTTTAACATTAAAGCCTACATATAGCTGATGTCTTGCATATAATATCTAGCATGTTAATGTTAGCTTTTCCTATTAAAGGTGGGGTGAGTGATTCTGGACAGTCGATTGTTGAGTCCAGGGTTCGTACACATTTTTCAAGGTCAAATTCAAGCACATTTTTTAAGCACTTTTAAGGGTCATTTTCAAATTTTTCCAGCACCATATCGCTGGGGTAAAATACATGATCTACAGGAATATATCAAATCAAATCAAATCAACCTTTATTTATATGGCGCTTTTCATACAGAAAAGTATCGCAAAGTGCCTTACAGCAGAAAAAGAGAAACATCAAATAAAATCAGGAGAAGAAAGTTAAAAGAACCCAACCCTCCCACCCCCACAGTCATGCACAGAGACATACACAAATATGTATACATTCATACACACATTCACACATACACACACAGCCACGCTGACACACAGACACACAGACACACACACTCACACCTACACAAACACTAGCTGTCACTACAGAGACATGGCCGGGCAGCGAGACCTGAGGTACAGAGGAGGCTAGAGGAAGCTACCTTTGGGGGGCCAACCACACTGGGAGAGATCCCAGTCCAAGGTCGCAGGGAGCACCGCCACAGAGACCACCCCAACCCGGGCAGACAGGAGGCTCCGCACCAAGGTGCAGAGCCCTCTAGTCGCCCGGGCCGGAACTGTCCACGGGATAGCACCCCCCACGGCCAGACCAGAGACAACTCCCAATCTGGCAGGCCCCCTGAGGAAACACTGGAGATTAAAAACTGTTGCCTAAAACAGTAAAGGGTTAAAATATGGAGGCTAAAAACATGAGGGACTAAAACATAAAAGCATAAAAGCACAGAGGCTAAAAACATGGACTAGAACATAAAAGCATATATATATTTTTATCACAATTATGTACACTGTGTTATGCTGTAAACTTCTAAAATTATGTTTCATAATAGCAAAAAGTTTAGAAATTAAAGGAGAACACAAAGTTTTATCCAAAAAAATGGAAGCCACTTGGCGCTCTTCAGACACACTCGCACCAAGACAAAGAGAGACCTGAGAGCACCCTGTAATTTTCTTTTTTGACATAAATTTGTATGTTTCAAAATGCAGTGTTGGGAGTAACGCATTACAAAAGTAATGCAATTACTGTAATGCATTACTTTTTGCTGTAACGCAGTAATGTAAGGCATTACAAAAAAAATATTTTACTTGGTACAAATCCTCAGTATAGCGTGCTACAATGCATTTTAAACCTGAAATTAAGTGGTGTGTTGTTTTTATACAAATTCGCCAACAACTTCCTGTTAGTGCTGGAGAACTATTCATTGAGGAGAAGACGACTGCAGCAGCAGACAAGTTGCACTCTACACTCGCAAGATGGACATACGCTCATTATTTTCAGTTCCTCAGAGACAAGGATGTGAAGAACATTATAGCTACGTGCACTTTGTGTGCAAAACCAAAAGATCTCTCTACCTCGCGAAACAACACAAGTAATTTAACGAAACATCTAGAGCGGTGCCACACTAACATTAAGCTAGTAACCAAAAGAAAGCAAACTGAGGATGAGAGCGGAGAAAAAACTAAGCAGCAAAAACATTCTCCCGTTCTGCGATGCTTGAACCTCAAGAAGTGAGGAGACTGTGGCAGAGTATGTTGTCGAAGATATGCTGCCACTTTCAACAGTGGATTCTCCGTCTTTTAGAAAAATTGTGAGCAAGATCCCCGTCCAGGCTAGCAATAACAAGGTAAGCTATCATTGGCTCAACAGGTTAGTGCTACTGGGTTACTGACTATAATATATCAGCCAATAGAACAGCGACATAACGTCAATCTGTTTCACATCAGTCTGTATCCAGATAAAACATACAAAAACTTCATAAACATTAGCTAAAGGGCCTTACAATGTAGGCTAATCTTACTTTATTAGAAGTAAGTCATGAAAATGGGAGAAAAGTGAACCTTTCCTTTTCACACTTAAAGCTCTTACGTATGTTAGTGCCTGGTGTGACATTACAGAGACAAACTGAACAGTCAGTTTCTGACTCTGGCACTTTCAGCTCTGGTGCATCAAATTCGACCTTCTCTTCAGCCATCCTTCTCTAATGCTACCAGTCTGCATGTGTAACGACACACGGACAATCAGGCGCTAACTTAACGAGGTCACTTAACGTGATTAATGGTGTGTTAATTATTATTTAGCGTGTTATGGTTTAGCTAACGTTAGCGGTTAACATAAAGCGTTAACGTGCAGTGTTGGCCCAAGTTACTCAAAAAGTCTTAACTTACATTTCTTGTGACTGGACTCTCCCATTGCACAAATCTGCAAATCTTTTTTGCAGACCTTGCATGACGCCACTCTTTGATTCGGTCCTTATCTTAAACCATAGTTTGTAGTTATCATTTTCAAGCCAACGCTTGTTAAAACAACAGCCTCCCGGCATTTTGTCATCTCCTGCTGTCTCTCTTCGAAAGGGGCGGGGTCACACACAGACCGGCAGGTCACAGAGAGGAGCAGAGAGGCTCAGCAGAGCCCAGGAGGAAACATCTCCACAAACGGATCTCTTACTGATTTTATTTCTCCTTGTTATAAGCAAACTATCCAGTCTGATCCCAATTTTGTGAAAGACGTAGAGTATATGACATTAGCATAGACATAATGTCAAGCACTTTCAAGCACTTAAACTAAAATCCAAGCACTTTTCAGACCTTGAAAACACAACATTGAAACTCAAGCACTTTCACGGATTTCAAGCACCCGTACGAACCCTGTGAGTCTCATCTCCAAAGGAAAGTACAAACCTTGTGGGATGAAGTTTGTTTTGTTTCCAATGTATGCTACTTAAAATCATCCCACTGCTGTTAAAACAATTTTCCAATGTCTCTTTTTTTCCTATCAAATCTGCTACTTGTTCTGTGGTGTATCATTTAAAACGGTTCTATTCCCCCCCATGCTGTGATTTATGACATGCATTATTTGTATAGTAACCTTTCCATACACTTTGTCATCCTCATAATATTTTCACAGATCTTTATCCTTTTTACTTAATCTAACACACTGGTGAACAGGATGATTGTATTTTATTGTTAATCAGTGTCTTCTGTTATGGTCATGTCTCCCTTGAGAATGGAAACTACTGCATTTCTGTTTCCTGATTTTAATAATTATACTGAGTGTTATTTTTCAGAGAAGTGATCACTTTTTGGTAGAGTGACCGTTGATGTTTTTTGACAGATGTGTGAGATGCACCCTCAAGCTTTTCTCACAATTATAGCTTGGACTGACCACTGACCTTTGAGATTTATCACATGCTCCACTGAAAACAAATATCAAGCACCAACAGTATATCATTTTTATTAAAATGTAGAAGGTGCAGTTGTAGGATTGTAATTTAGCCCTTGACTATGTTTACATTTCCATTAATATGCCGGTGGCATACTTTGACTCAGAGAGAGGTCACTGTTGCATGCCCACTTCCCAGAGCGACTGAATTAGCATGTGGAAATATGCCACTTGTTAACTTGTGTGACTTTGGGTTTGGTGGTGCTGTCAGAACCACAGAAGCAAGACTTTGTTTGTTGTTCTGTGATGTAGATAAAAGAGGGGGCTGGAAGGAGGGGCTGCAGTTCACACAGTCTGAAAGATACAGTAAAGGGATGAAGTCTGTCTGCATGGTTTCAAAAACATTTTCCGTTTTCAAATGTGTGTGTGTGTGTGTATTTCTATGTATATGAGTCAGATAGTCAGAAAATGAAAACAAAAATGTACATTAATAAGGTTAATGGAGTAACACATTATCAATGGCTGACTTAATAACATCTTAACGGACTGTAGCATTTAGATTTTTATAGCTATTATGTGGAGAACTGCAGGTCATGGGTTCTTTTTTCTTTAAATTGCTGTAGACAACAACTAATGTTAAATGGCTTTCAAACTGAACCCAGAGAATTTTTCAACTTCTTTCATTCATTTCTTTTTCAGACTATGTACTGTAGTCACATATGCTTGAGGCTCACTGGAATTAGCAGCTTTACATGTTTACTTTATTTGCATACAACTGATAGCAACAGATTGCAGAGTGAACACTGTGTGGGTGAGAGACGGAAACCTCCATGGTCTTTTGAAAAACACATTTCAACTAGAAAGAAGACGGAGCCAAGAAAAGGATCCAAAAGGGAGGAGAGTTTAATAAGAAATCAAGCACAAAGGATTAAAGAGAGATTAAACAGAGATACAGGTAATTGGAAAAGCAATATATGAGAAAGGAGGAGAGATTGGGCTTTTTATACAGTCAATAAAATAATATGGAAGTAAAGACAAACTAATTAACACGTACGATTAGTTAAATATTAGTTCTGAAATCTTAAAATTAACTTCATAAAAGAAGAAAAAGGAAACAGGAAAAACTTTTTGAATAATAGTAATATTGTAAAGTAGAGCGGTAAAACCTTTGCAACCCTATTTTTAATGTGTCTGATAGAAGGTGGGGATTGAAACCACACATTTGTGATTATGTCAAATCTATCTGCGTTTCCCCATCAGCCAAGAAAGCCTGTTCATCAT
This sequence comes from Sparus aurata, assembly GCF_900880675.1. Taxonomy (NCBI): domain Eukaryota; kingdom Metazoa; phylum Chordata; class Actinopteri; order Spariformes; family Sparidae; genus Sparus; species Sparus aurata. The sequence continues at coordinate 3,724,214 of NC_044208.1, forward strand.
CCAGGGTCTGGGACTGGGTCACACACTCCCACTGAAAGAGCCAGCCAACATGTTTTATTACTTCCCTATAGTAAATCCATATGGATTCACACCTTTCAATCCATTACAGCGAGCTGTCACCAAACATATCCAGTGTGAAATAGTGTGAAGCCCATAACCTTCCATGTTTTGTGCATAAATCCTTCCACTATGCCAATAAGCATTTTCAAAATGGAGCCAGTAATGGGTTTATTAAACGCTGTTATGGGATGTCAGAGGGAAAAGACAGTTTAAAGAACCAGTGCAACAAGGAAAAATATTCTGTTGAGACTTTTATTTCAAAATGAGAGAGATGCTTTATGTATGATGTCATTTCATTCAATCTAGCATGGATATGCAACTGCATAATTCAAATGTTCATGACCTTGTTACCACATCATAAACTTTCTGATTATATGACAGAGACAGAGAAAAAAAACAACACTATCACCAGAATAAATGTCAGCACTGGACATTTCTGCAAAAAACAGCCTCATTTTCTATTCTGTGTTGTGACAGCACTGAGCGTATGGTCTGTTTAGACCACTTGGTAAGGTTTAGGAGAATATCATGTTTTGGAATTAAAAATACCTGTTTTGTTCACCATGAACACAACATGAGATGTCTGGTGGTCTGGTACAACAAAAAACATTTTGTGATCACAAACACCACTGGATATTATCCCGAGGTCTTATTAAAAATATATAGTGGTTCTCACACTCCTACAAACACCATCTGGTGATGAGTTGCTAGTAGGATTGTTAGCCAGCTATGATAATATTTTCATTCCTTGAATTTACAGGCCCTAAGTGGATTAAGTCATACACTCACAGGCACAATTCTTGCAGATTTATCCATGGTTATGTGGAAAGAGGAGATTAACACTTATTACTTCAAATGAGAATATAGGCTCAAGTTATTAATAAAGAAATAAACATAAAGAATAAAGCAACTGACTCTCAGTGGTTAGCAGTAATCTAAAGTATGCAAACTATAGATTCTCTCTTCAGAATTTGCATGTAGCGTAATTATCAAACTCTCTATGGCTCTCTAGCCATAGCTGATTTTAGAATGGGCAACCACCAACTAGCAGGCAATGAGATACTAATTCAAACCCACCAACATAGAATATTCCTTGAACATTGACCACAAAACAGTCCACTTACTTTTGGTTATCTGCGCACACAACAGCTTGGTCTACTGGAGTAAAGTCTTTTTACAGCAACTTACAAGGGACAGTTTGCTGCATTGCATGGCAATTTCCAGAGCCTGACCACGCTGGGGTTGCCATTGTGATGAATTGGCCTGCTGGGTCTTTTCTACAAACTTTGTGAAAGCAAACCCTCTGAACTCTTTGGATAGAGAGTATCACTCTACTCCTTGGATATTCGTTTGATATGTCTAGAAGTCGAAAGGCAGATCTGCAGTCCCTACTGTGTGTTGCTGTTGCCAAACTATGATTGGATGATTGCTATTTTCAGGGAGGGGTCTAATTAATTTTCAATTGTTGATCTTGGCTAACAGGTGCTATTGGTGGTGCATGGCAGCCAAGGCACTAGCATAAAATGTTGGCGGTTAATATTTCTGCAAACCACTGATATGTTTACAATGGAGTTACAGGTGTGAAGGCTGCCGAGACAGGGACTGCCTTTTTTAGACATAATTACAACATTTGGGGGTGTGAAACTGCCAGATATTTCCTCGCAACAATTTCCAACCATGTTTATGGCAACTAACATGATCTTTTCCCAACTCTAACCAAGTGGGTTATGTGTCTAAACCTAACCAGACCATATGCAATGCACTATAACAACATAACATACATTTTAACCAAAAATAACAAAAAGTTGCCAACATTGCGTATTGGGTCGGCTCATCAGGCAATAGCACCAAGATTCCCTTATGCAGTACTGAAAATGAACAAATTACCTGTTCTTACCTATGTACTTTTAATTTCAATGACTGATTAAGACATTTTAAAATATATGACATGAATACTCATCTTCTGACTCTTTTATCAGCTTTATCAGCTGTAGAGTGGATACATAATTGCTTCCACATTACAGTTACATTTGATGTAGCCCCATGCCTTTAGCAACAGTTTTCAAGAAGCTAAATATTCCATAGTAACATTAAAGTTATGATTGGTGAATTGCTTTTTTGGGGAGAGGCTTCATGAGTTTTCAGTTGCTGATCTTGCCTAAGAGGTAATAAGTGCCCCTGGTTTAACCTTTAACAATCCCTTTGAAAAGCTTAAATAAATGCAAACGCAAAACAGCAGGGCTGTAGCTTTCAGAATCCTTATATGTTAGTATTATGTTCAGTATAGGTCACAGAGTTTACCTCAGCCATAGTCTGTTTGACAGAGATCAGACATCCAAAGCTTTGCCTTATTTCAAAGAATCACCTGAGGGGAGCAGAAAATGTGGAATCAAGAGAATGAAGCAATAAAAAAGTGACAGTATGATTTGTGACTAAGGGGATAAACAGGAGGTAGACAACAGACACAGGATGAGATAAAGATACCGATCACGTTATGATTCAAGAGAGGCTTAGAAATGCTGAGAAAGCTTGACCAGAGTAAGGATTGACAAGACAGGGAACCATACATGCATTTACAATAATTGGAAAAGCCGTACTTCATACAATGTTATCAGATAATTAAATCTCTAAACAATTGGGCCTCACATCTTCTTACATGTCGGATTCAACATGTGTAATCGAAACTGCCACTTGGACACACAAAAGGGTAAGAAGAGACACAGACACTTTATTGCCAGACATATCACAACATCAGAGGATTATAAAGAACAAGAGACGCACTTATTTCTCATTTCAAGAGCCTTGCTTAATAATAGCTGCCATATAACAAAGGAAGTGTGAAAAACCCCCTTTATGGGTTGGAGCTGTTGTAAAGTTATATTTGCCGTTAAATTGAAACCCTGTTCCCTTGACATAATAGATAAGGCATCTGAAATCATAATAAGTCACTTTAACAGCTCATCAACTTTACAGTAGCTGCTGGTGTGCACGACATTTTCGTGGCTTCAGGAATAATGTTAGACCTGTCACAATGAGTGACATCCCGTGACAGCTATTAAAACACATGGGCTCCTCAGCATCTCTCTGCACACAGGTTTATGAAGATGGTGGTGGTGGTGGGGGAATGCATTGCTGTTTTAAAATGCTCCCTCTTTTCCCCTTGGTGGTTTTGCACAATAATTGTTTTTCCACACCCTTGGGCTAGTCATCAGTGTAGCTGCCACATCACCGCATGATATTCATGATAATCCCATTAGTCTCTCCACTGCAGTGTCTTACAGTCCAAGAAAACTTTTATGCACAATGTGATACAGTGGGAACAGTGTTTATAAATGTGTTGATTGCCTCCTTGGTTTCTTGTCAGGGCTCGGTGATCTTTCTAGAATTACGGCTTTTTTTTCTCTATCTGATGACTTAAGGCTACAGTGGAGTGAGCTTGAATCCAAGTCGTGCACAGGCATGCTGATTACCACTCCTCCTCCTCCTTCTGTGGTGAAGACATGTTTTCAAAATATATGTATGCAGGTCACATCCCTCCAACATGGCTTTCACTGGTCAAACAAAGCTGCCTGCTGTGCCTCATATATACAGTAAAGAGACTGTTTCCCTGCTATATACAGCAGAGGAAATGTGTTGTCTCCACAAATACAGGAGGCCTTATCGAAGTAGTATTGGAAGCATTAGTCTTGCGATACGAGTGTCAGCACTGACCACAGCTGGAGGGAATATTTTACGCCATAATATAGCACTGAAGTGACTTTTTTCTTTTAATTGTCTATTAAAAAAAGTTTGTGGATAGTTTCTTTCACACAAAGTCCTGCCTTTATTATTGTTGATTTCACTAAATAACTCATCCTGCTGAATGAGAAAACAATATAACATTTGTACAATTTGCTAAGCATCATTCATGTTTTAAAATGATTATGTTATCATTTTACATGGCATGTTATTCCACTGGCACAAATACACTTATATGAAGTATTTAAAGGTGTAATTTGGAGGAAGTCCAGAACTGTTTGGTAGCTTCATAAATATGGGGAACAGCAAAACCACTTCCTCGTAAACTGGACTTGCTACTCTTACCTATAGCTGTCATGGCTTTAAAAACTAACTGCTCTAGGCGAGTAGCTCTGTTAGCCGTGGAGCTAAGTGGCCCCATTAGCAGACGGGAATCTGCCAGCAGCTCAACCTTGGATGATAGGGGAAGTCACTGCGGGGAACTTGGCACAGTCAAACGGCCTCACAGTGACCACGTCTGGACGCCAGACTGGGACTGAACACTGCCTCTGCGACTGACAGAGACCAATTGAAGACAGAGGGTACAGTATGGCGGTGATTAACAGAGGCTCTGATCAGGGCTATGACTCCTGGGATGAGAACACACAGCAGGCAGGAAGAGGAGAGGCGTGCAGGGGGAGAAGAAAAAAGAGAGCGTCAGACATCAGCAGCAGGTGAAAATGGTCTGTAGGGCTGGAATATTCTCACATTTATTTGGACTAAACCAGATGATTGTCAAAAGACAATCGAAGACTGTTTTGGTTTCCTGAGTTTTATTTTATTTATGTCGAGTTTAAAATAAGTGTGTTAATGAGGCAATTACACTTGTCTTAGTTTGGTAAAAAAGGGAGACAAATGAATTCAGAAGTATACAGTTGTATTTTTCTGTGGTAGGAAAATAGGTGTAAAATATTTCCTTTCTTTACATTTTGTGAGTTCCTTTTCTTTCCCTTTTAGTAGTGAAATAGGAAACACTTTCATTTAAAGGGTTAAAAAGTACCGTTTGAGTGGAAGGTCAGCCGTTCGATCCCCAGACCTGCAGAAAAAATCTTTACATGGAAAGGGAAAAAAAACTATCCCTTCCCTCATGACCACCACCAAGCAGCCCCTTGAGCAAACCCCATAACCTCCACCTTCTCCAGTGGAGCTGCTTAGCAACAAACAGGTTAGACTCAAGCTGTATGGCAGAGCTTCACAGTGTGAATGTATTTAAAAAAGAAGCATGATTCAAGTCACCCAAGGCAAGATTAAAAAGCCTATATACAAACTTTTGAAAAAACTGACTTGTTAAAAACAAGCTGAGTAGCAACCCACGCATAACAGATCATACAGCCTTCTTCAGGGTGAATCTTCCTTTCATGGATATCTGTTTTTTATTTTGTTGTTTTTTAAGAAGGTTGTTATTTGTCTACTGTTTTATGTCAGAATAAAACCAAATTTGGTTTGCCAATGCTGGTACAAACTGTAAAAACAGATATAAAAAAAGAATGCAATAATTTGCAACCATTTACAAAGTGTTCCTGAGCTCATGTAATAATATCCTTTATAGAATCATGAGTTTTACAAAGTAAAAATACCCAAATACCCAATCATGACACAATCACCTGTTATAGGTGGAATGTTTTTGGAGCATTTCATAACTTTCTTAGTCTTTTTTTGCACCTGTTCCAACTTTTTTGAAACATGTTGCTGCCCTCAAATTTAGAATAAGCATATATTTGGAAAAATTAATGAAGTTGATGAGTTCAAACATTAAATATATTGTCTTTGTACTGTTTTCAATTGAGTATGTAAAAAATGATCACATTCAGTAAATTTTTTTGGAATTGGGATGCCATGGAATGTTTTGGGCTTTCGGGCTTATGATACCTCTGATGGTTGCTATTATTATCTATCTAATGTGAGCTGTTTCCTTAAAAAAAAAAAAAATGAGATTAATCCTAACCTGTTTGTGTATCCCATTTAATCCTGGTGCCATGCCATTTCATCAGAATTTCCCTTAAACCAAATCTTTTTTCCCCTCTTTTTCTTTTCTCTCTGTCCTGATTGTTATTGTTTGTTGTCATTCATATCCATATAAATGTCTCTCTCAGCATTTTGTCCTTTCACAACCTGTCACCGAGACTCAAGCATGGAGAGTGCGAGGGGTGTTGGAGTCGGTGCTCTGACTTTCCTACATCCAACCCACAGAATATACACACAGATGAGTTTTCCTCCTATATGTCCCCACTCGTCTTCATTGCAACTCATAATCAGTTCTTTGGCATACCACATGTCCTGCGCTGACATCTGTCACATACAATCATTCATCTTTTTGATGTCTCACAATACTAAGCAGTTCAGACATCCCATCAGATTCCTGTCAACTTTATTTTTACCTGCAGTTTGTCATCCCAAGAATTAGAGCACACGCATGGCTATAGGCTATAGACATTTGTGCTTTATTGGACATCTCTGTGCTCTGTAAACTGTCCAATAAAGCACAAATGTCATGAAAATGATCTTGAAAAGGGTACTACTTCAGAGGTGTTAGCAGGTCAGGGAATTATAATGCCTGGACAGCAAGGGACACATTTTAGCTGTTGATGTCAAGGATGTCATCAAGGTTTTTTTGGTCTGCCGGTGTTTAGTAGGTCCAGTCAAGACTTTGTACAAAAGCAAGAGGGCTTTACTGATCCCAAGGGGACAATTCTCCTGACCTTTTCCAGAGCATCACTATCAGGCTAAAAGTTCAGGTAGATCGACTTTAATAAGCACATTCATGCTCCCAATAGAATGAACTCAGAAGGACTTATCCTAGGCAACTGAAATAACTTGGTTGCTGTTAAGATTATTGACATAGTCTGTTGATGTGAGAAATTGGTGTTGGCTGTAAAAGATGGACATTTGGTATGCCAAACCATGTACCACTGCACACCCTACCAGGTAACACTGATGTGCCATGGAATGGGTGGTAGCATGGCGCAACTCCCCCACTGGTGGATGCCAGGTAGATGCCCCTTATCATACTTCCCAGGCTGCTTTTCTCAGTTTATTGAAATCTCCTCATGTAGCCAAATACATACACAAAGAGCTGCTGTCCAAAGCAAAAGACAACTATTAGAATCCCAATTTGACCAAGAACTCTGATCTCAGTGCTATGAAAAGACAAAGTCCAACATACAGTATTGATAAGCAGTCATCACTCGCCCTCTTAGCCCCCTCCATCAGCAGAGTTATGTTACTTTTGCAGTGTAGAGTTTTCAGTTATTACCGTTGTGTCACTGTTACCTTGGGATAGGGTAGGGACCAGAGAAAACAGTGACTTTTCCAGTTTTGTTTGCACAATGGCAGATGTGCTTCATTTGTGCTTCAAAAAAAGAAAAAGAGAGAGAAAAAAAAATACAACCAGCTGGCAGACCGACTGGCATAGTAAAAGCGAGGCTATATCGGGATGGTGTAATTTTTCTATAGCAACAACACAGTTGAATCAGTATTTACCTCAGAACAATTCAAGCAAAAAAGGCTATTTCCAGTTTAGCTTAGGAGAAATGGTTAGCAATGGCATATGTTGAATATAGGGAGTTTTGCTAATTAGCATCAAAGGTGTTGTTTACTGGCCCTTATCCAAGACCATTTCTCTATCCACAAAGTTTAAAATTACTCAACTCATTTATTAGTTAAATCAGCTCCTGTACCCATTCCCTCAGTGTTGTGTCTATGGATGCCAGGGTGACAGAACAAGCTGCTTCATCAGTTTTAAAAACATATCTTTTACACTTTATAATAATCATTATTCATAAATGGTATTAATTCAAATCAATTATTACTAAAGTTAATGGTTAATTGAAATATCAAAACTGCTAAAACTATAAAATGGAGCAGCGGCCTTCATGTAATTTTTGCCCCAGGGTCAACAAATGGGTCACTATGTCCTTGCTAAAATAGCACATTTGAAAATGATCAGTGCCAACTATTACCATTCATAACCTACCACAATTATTGGTAGATAGAAGACAGTACAAAGGTTATTATGAATTAGTGGCAATAACATTTCTTCTATTGCTGACAGCTGGAACAAATCATAATTTCACTTCCATTTGGATAGTTTTGCAGATGTGTTTGGAATTAATAATTGCACTAGAATATGCTAAATCTAATTATTCACTCAGGAATTCCTTGTCCTTCATTCACTTATAAATGCATTACTTCTCATTACTCTGCACTATGATAAAAATGATGGAATCTGAATGCGAGGTGGAATGAGTGTAGATATTAAAGCTCTCACTCTGTGTTCAAGTGAGCTGCAGGGCGTTCAGGATGTCCTACAGTAAGGGAAGCACAGTGTGTCTTAGAATAAGAATCTGATTGCTCCTCCCACAGCACTTCCTTTGTTTGTTTGGGCTGCTGCAGGTCTAACCATGGAAGTTGGCTGCCTGAAGGGTGAGAGCTGTTTATTGAACGTTTGCTAAAGGGCTTGCTGCACAGCAAATCGGGATGGAGCTCAATCCTCACAGGAACCCCCTCCCCAGTTCTCCCAGCAGGTAGAAATGAATACACTAACAGCCCAGTTTGCAGCTCTGTCCACCTGTGGCTCAAATCCCTTCTCAACTTATCTGTATCTGTACTTCCTGTGAGAAGTGTGTGTGTGTTTTTGAAAATCTGTGCTTAGTAGTGCCTCATACAGCCTGTCATCATGAGCAGACTGCTGCACCCTGTTTCCTTGATCTGAGGAACATGCCTAAAACACATGACGTGAGTTCCCACAAGGTGTGGACAGTAATGTGTGACTTTGCATTTTACGTCAGTCTAGACAAGCATTCTAACTTCCCACTGGGTGTGTCTATGATCTCTTCTTTACTCACCTGTCTGCACTGACTCAAATGAGTCTGTAGCTAGCCACTGTGGCTATCTATTAGTACAGTATACACCAGGAAAGGAGTGTTTTATTCATAGGCTACAGCTGTTACTCACTGACTGTGTTGTTGTAATGCTAATACGGTAGATTTGATGAGGCACATTTTATGATCTGTCCTAACACGTAGGTCTTCAGGCGCACTATAATTCATCATTCTGACATCAGTCTCACAGGAAAACCTTGTATCCATGCTCCCTTTCTTCTTTTCAGAATTTTTAAAAGATTTAACAACAAAAATGTACACAGAAATGCAAAAACCTTCATTAAGCTGTATATATAGATGATATATATTATATGTACAGTATATTTAAGAAAAATACACATGGGAGAAGGAAGAAATTCATATAGCAGAAGTTATCCTTGCAAAAGGAAAGGGTCTATTTAAACCCAAACTATGTTTTCCTAAACCTAACCAAATATTTGTATCCCCTAAATCTAACCAAAAAATAACTCAATGTTAAAAAATTAAGACAATAATATAACATTCAAAGGGATTGATACAGAATTGTTTTTGTGACTCTTTGCTAGGAAAAACTACAACATGGCATTATTAGATGTGCAATGTGAACCCTATCCCTAACCCTACAGAAGAGTCACAAGTTAGGGAAAGGTCAGGTTGACAAAATCCTTAGGGTTAGTGGGGTTATAAAGTGTGTGCATATACTGTATATTTACATTGTATAGCCTAACTGTACATACACAATATAAAAACAAGTGTTTTGAGTGTGATAATTCTGTCAAATAATTCTAAGACACAGTATGTTCAAGGATAATCCTATGCCAGCCAGATAATGAGAGTTTCTTATCTGCAATACAATCAGAAAACACTTTGATTGACAGTTGGCATTCACCTCTGGTATTGAAAATGTGTGGAGAGTCTCAATACACAGACTGTCATCAACCTGGCAAAGGACTTCTTAATATTATTTTGGAGAGACTAGGTTCTCATATGACTGCTGTAATGGTAACATACAGCTGGGAATAATGTTTCCCAATCATCATTTAATTAAATTACCCACATTTTTTTAAATGCCTTAATTGGTTTTTCATTTTGATCATGTAAGAGTACTTTAAACTTTAACCTAATCTCTGGATGCTTATTTAGCATTTTACCAATTGTCACTATAATCTCACAGATTTTGATTACCCCCCCCCCCCCCCCCCCCCCCCCAAAAAAAAGGAACTGCTAGCACATCCATCTCTATTTAAATGTTACATCTTAAAATGTCATTTAAATGAATAAGTACAGTAAAAGTAACACTTAATCAGTCTGATTAGGCAATGATTACTTCATTACACAAACAGCTGTCAATAATTCTGGAATCGGCAACAAAAAAGACCAGTGCAGTCTGTTAGCCCACTACAACACTGGCTTCATCTCTCCTCATTCAGTTATTCCACGGTCATCATGTTAACTGAGAAAATAACAACTGTTCTCATTATCCATTATTCATACTTTTGTGTAAAAAGAAAAATTATTGGAGCTAAAGACTGAAACAAACATGGTCAGATGAGTGGAGGGCTGTATTTTAGAGTGGAGACGACATTACAATAATGAGCATGACACTGGGGAATTGCAGTAAATCAGCCAGGGGCTTGCTTTATCCTAATTTATGCACTTCAGAGGCCTCGGTGATGTCTGCTGGATCAGGCACTCCAGTCTGAACTCCCATTGGTCACATGGCACTTATCTCAAAGAGGATTATCATTAACCTCTGCATACTGGACAAATTCCCTGCCCGGCTCGCTCATTGTCTCCACCTAATTATCCCCGGGTTTAATTGGCTAAATAAATCACTGCTTGGCCGTAACAACTTTGGTGTGGGGTGCATGTCTTGAACTAAATAGGCAAATAAGGATATTGAATCCTGAGGTCATGTGGACATATTAAAGAAACAGGGTTGGCAGAGTTAGGATACTGTAGTTCTGTCTTTAAGTTCCAACAAGCTAAGAATCCAGAGGGCATGGTGAGGTTGTGTTTGGACAAGTGGAGAATTCACTCCCCTGAAGTACAGTGCTGCGTATGTTGGTAATGAATTTACTGCGCTGTGATAGGGTTTAAGAAAATAATCTGGGGGATTACAAATTGGGTCTAAAGACCTCTTTATGCTGTACAATCAGCAGACAAAAGTTGGGAAACAGTAAAAACTGTGGTCAGGAGTCATAAAACTCCCTACAATTGTATTGGAGCTATGACTAACATGTACAAACCAACAAAATAGAATGTGAATGACACAGAATATAATGACCATTATGACATTATGAGAACCCAGGGCCTAAAAGCATGGCCTCCCACTGTCCCAGGAATGAAAGAAAATATGTTTAGGATGAACAGAGATCTTCTCCAGTGTGAAATAGATTTTTGTATATATGCTACAGAATGTATGACTAGCAAATGATAAACTGTTCTGGTCAGATGAACATGAAGCATTGCAAAGAACTGCCATTTAATGTGAAAAACACAACAAGTTTACTTTGTTTACTTTCAATGGAGGCTAGCAAACATTTAATTCAAACTAAACACAAATTAAATAAATGTCACCAAACAGTCTTTTTTTTTTTGTTTTGGGTGTTTTTCAAGGCATGAACATTGCTATAACAAGTCTCTGTGAGAAACATAGTCAAAGTGAGAAGATGTCCAGATTAAACCAAGCACAAACATAAAGAACACTATATAAAGAAAATGGAACAAGATGAAATACAAAGAGAAATAAAATAAATAATAATAATTAAGTAGTTTACAATGTTTGAATAACATAATTGTTTCTGTGTGGCAACAGAACAATATAAAGCAATAATAACGAACGCAGTCCATTCCAATTACATTTCCAAGCTCCCTCAGCCACTGGTGGAATTTAGGGCTAGACTCAGATTTCCATTGTTGTAGAATGAGCTGTTTAGCTAGTATCATCTGTGATTTCTGCACCCCGTTATTCTACCCAAGCTATCCTAAAGTTAGCATCGCACAATACTGGCTTCAGAATTAACCAAGCCGTGAGCCAGTTAGCTAAAGGTAGCTAGCTACAGCCAGGGAGAGCAGCAGTTGTCTGTTTCTCTGGTGACATGCTGCCCCTCTTCGACTTCTCTCAATATCTAACAAATAACACCTTTTTAAAGATGGTGCCCGAAGAAATGCTTAGGATCATCTTGAGAAGAACACATATGCGCACAGCACATTTTAAGTCTTTACATCCAATTACTTACACATTTCCCCTTATTCAAAAATGTCACCTGCTAGTGTAGAAAAAAAGTCACAAGAGTCAGTGGGATTCATCTTTTTGGCAACATGAATGTCTTAACAGAATTGTACAGGAATCCATCTAATAGCTGATGATATATTTCACTCCGGACCAAAAGACTGACAACCCTTGCTATTCTTATAACCACTTCAGTGTTGAAAATAGTATTTTGATGCATTTTCAAAACATTAGAGCATGCAGATCAATGACATGTGTCTGCTTACATGTTTTTCTGTTTACATGCACAGTACAATCTGAGCCAAATTATGACCAGGATTTTATCAGACTTGCCTTGCAATGAATCTTCAATACATTTGCACATAGTCTTCAATTTTGGCTTGTTGCAGTACTGATGGACTTGTACAGTGTCACTGTTATTGAAACGATCTCTGAACTATGCAAATAAGACCCACGATGTAATAAACTGGAATGATCCTTTCAGTGGGGTCTTAGGAAAAGAACAATGTTCACACCCTTAATATTGCACGTGCAAAGGATTACTGTAGAGTGATGTGATTATACCTCAGCTTAACTCAAAATGGGCTCTGAAAGGATGTAACAATGGTGAGAAATGTAAGGCTGTCTGAACTCAGGTGTGCACTGAGCATGTATTCTAAACGCAACATAAATACATTGTTAAGCATGAACCAAGGGTAAGATTGGAGGCAGAAATCTTGTCTCACTCCTCAGCTGCAGTAGTTTAAATGCTTTGAATAGCCCAGGCCGGCAGATCCAGAGCTCGGGTTAGACGCAACCTGCAATGAATCGCTGAAATACCTTTCTAGATCTGTCACAGATGAAACCTGTGTTTAATAAAGGCACTGGGTTGTCAGCTCATAACCAGAGCGAGGCTTTCACACCATAACAGCTTATCCAGGGGGATTTTCCTGCTTATATGCATCTGCTTAAGATTTCCTTCAAGATGGGATTTTTTTTTTTTTGTCTCTTTGTGAGTCAGAAGCCAAATGCTTAGGCGAACAGCATGAGTCTTGTTCTGTGTGGGAGTATATGTTAGGCAGTAAATTGCTTTGACACATACTTTACCAACTATTTCTTTGTGATAGAAACCAATGAATAAAAATCAGAAGCTATTTGCTGTCCAGAAGTGAACGGTGAAGGCTCCTTTAATCCATGTAATGGGTTATTGACTTTGACCCCAGGGGGAATATATTTGCAGACATGGGATGACACTTTACTTACACTACAGTTTAAGCAATAGAACAATCCGAATGGATGTACACCTCTATTTTCCCACCTTTACTCTCATTCGTTTAGGACTGTGACAGGAGTGCAGATGAGCCACTTGCAGCATGCCTTTGGTAGCCATTAATGGTAATACAGAAATACAGCCTACTACTACTTTATCACCCATACTGCCTCTACTTGCTAAGTGTTAGAAAACGTGTTGGGAGTACCTTTAGAATGTACTATGTGAAGCTGTCTTTCATTCTCTACCTCTCACATTCAGTTAACACATAGGCACAAACGTGTTCATGTCTTTTCAGACCCTGTCTTCTAAGATGATGTCCATGTGCAAATTTACAAGAAATAACAAGATATTGTTCTTTCATAAACATACAGTGGACATGTCTTTAACTAACTAAGTCATGGCAAAGCTGAAACTGTTTCATGTTAATTTTATCAGCTAAACATTAAGGAATTGTGTTGCATTTCCCTCAAAATTTCACTCCTGGAAACTAAAGTCGAATAGGTGTTTAAGGGTCATGTTTAGAGAAGTCAAAGATGGTGTCAACGGTGATGGGTCATTTAGCTATTTTTGCAAGGGGTGTTCTTTTTTTTGTAAGTTGTGAGTAGTAATTGCAATGTTAATGTGTTAATTTGCATGTAACATGAAATAGATGCTGAGGCTCACAGGAATGTCATTACTTTTGTAGATATTAAGCAATACATAAATATTGGTGTAATTTAAAATACTGACTTGTAATAACTTTGGGATCACCAGAGTTATTACAAATCATCCTCTGGGAACCATGAATGAACCAAATTTCAAAGCGATCCATCCAATAGATGTTGATTTCCAGGCTTGTGAGATTAGGGAATACATCCCACTGCGCAGAGAGACGTCCAAACGACGTCTTTTCCAAGTCATTTTTGCACGTCTAATTTTGGTCACCTCAAGGTGCAGACTGTTACTCCAGATGACGTCTTTTTTTCAACGTATACTTTACGTCCATTTATGACGTCCACTCCACCTGCGCAGAGAGACGTCCAAACGACGTCTTTTCCAAGTCATTTTTGCACGTCTAATTTAGGTCACCTCAAGGTGCAGACTGTTACTCCAGACGACGTCTTTTTTTTCGACGTACACTTAACGTCCATTTATGACATCCACAGTACCTCCTGTTATGACCCTAGAGGTCAAATGTTTCTGTCTTTTAATAACCCTCTTTTTACCTGAGTGAGAGTGTGTGTGTGTGTGTGATTGGGTGCAGGTGTGTTTGAGTGGTTGCAGGTTGCCCAGGGAGCTGATTGGTTCCTGCCTGACAAGAGTTTAAAGGCAGGCTCTGCCCAGTTCCTGTGGACTCTCCTCCATTGACCCAGACTGCCAGCATGCTTGTCGAAAATGTGTTTGTTTTGAATAAAACTTTGTTAAACGTTCGCTGCTTGTGGTGTTTGGGGAACAGGAAGCGGGGAGTCTCAATTTCTTGTTGCGCCAGGGTTTCCCCTAGGCCCTGGCTGTAACACTCCATACAGGAGCTATTTCTAGTCCAAATATGGTATTTGTGGACGTCATTTCAACGTCAAATTAGAACTCATATTAGACATTATTTTTATACTGTACTGCTTCTAGTTTCTATGCATAAATGTAGTCCCATTTCAGAAGGTGGCATGCTGTTAAAAATAATAAATCACAATCCAATCTCCAGGATTCAGTTGAGAAATACTAGTTACTAGGCTACTACTTCTTAACAGCAGGCAGCATAACCCTCAATTAAGTTTGAAAAAAACAAAGTGGTAAAATACAATAAATAAAATTACACCTCTTTGGTCTGTACTACAAAAATAGGGTTAGTCCTGAGTGACTATGTACAAACATAAGAACAATTAAAATATAAAACAATTAAACACATATACATATATATATATATTTTATTTATTTATTTATTTATTTTTTAAGTGTGAACACTGGGGTAAAAATCAAACTGAACACAGAAAAATTAAAGGGCTTACCAGATTCATCTTGTGAAAATAAACAAAAATCTGGCTTTTTTTTCCCCACACATAAATGGTTAATTTTCAAACACACATTCCCTTTGTCTGTAGCCCACTGTCTCAGGTCATCCTCAAGCCTGCTGATCACTTCGGCTTCATCATCATTTGGTTCATATTCAGAGTCAGTGGACAAACAGTCCACATCAGTGTCAAAATCAAAACCATGTGATGTCTCAGGAACGCTGTCACTTGTTAATCTGCGTGGGGTCCCAGGCACACTGCTACAACTCCCAGCCACAACATCGATATTAATGTCAATGCTCTGATGTCCATCTTCGCTGTCATAACGTAGAAGTTCATCCATGTCTCTTGTGTTTTCGTCATTCTCTCATTTTCATAGCCATCTGTAGACACAGATGCAGTATAAGTCAGTTTAGTCTTACAATTTATTTGACTGGGTGTGTGCAAAGGAGCATGAGGTCACAATCTGTACCTTGTTTAGGTGGCTTCCAAAGGGCTGGACACCCCACTCCACTTTCAAAAGAGGACCAAACTCCACCTGACAAAAGGATCAGACTGATTTAGAAACACCCAGCTAAAGCTTTACAATACTGAACTCAGAACTCCATTGCACTAAATTGTTATGGATTTGGCTGCGAACCCCCACGTGGTTGTGTCTGAAGCTCCCCCTCCTCCCGCCTGTATATTAGTATTTTGCTTTGTTTTGTTTTGTTGTGCTGCTAGCCCCATTAGCTGTCCCGGATGTTAGCAAGTGCAGGCACGTCTCTGTCAGCAGCAGCACCGCAAAGAAAAATAACTACAGTGTGAGTGAAGCGCTGGAGCCACGGACCCATACACGGCCGCCAAAAGCCTTGACCGGTAACTTAACAAGTATGATGGCCGTTGTGATGAGGTAGCTTTATGCTAACTTCGACGAGCGGTAGCGGTTAACATCCGCTGCTAACACCCGCTTCCCAGCTCACCACAATGGCCCTCCTGCTCGTTAACACTGGAGGCTCCTGTTGCCTACGATGGTTGGGTAACAGCCCACAGCTCAAGCGCGTCACTCTATGTATTGATTTTTCGCCGGCTTCGTTGTAAACAAAGTTGGTTGTGTTCAAAAGCTAACCATAGCAGATGTAATGCTAATTATAGCGACAACAGATTTGAATGAGATTAACACAACAAAGCTAAAACGGCAAACGCTATAAATGCATAAATGAACATAAAATTAACTTATGGGTCTATGAGCTGACCGAACTTACCTGCAATTTAGTGGACGCTGATTTTCGGACTGCTGTAAGTTGTTGTATAGGTCAACGGTGCACAGAGCCGAGCGGCCAATTGCTTCAAACGAAGACAAACACCTGGGCCAATGGGAATGGCTATTAGGATGTACGTTGTAATGACGCAATGCCTCAGCCAATCAAAATGGCGTTGACTGTATGTATATATATATTTTTGCAAATGTAAACAAACAAAAACATTACTTTTATTCAAAAATAATGTTTAATCACAAAATAATCATGTCCATACTACTAGTACTACTCCTATGATAATAATAATAATAATAATAATAATAATAATAATAAATAAATAAATTACTTACATCATGTCAATTCCCTGCACCTGTCTTAGACGTCCAAAAAAGTGACCTAGCCCAACGTTCAAATGTTCAACTGCATATTGACGTCCAAGTGGGGTCATGATTAGACGTCCAAATTGTGGACCTAGTTTGCACGTCGTGAAGAGGCCCAGAATTGGTCTTGGACTGACGGACGCAATATAGACATGATCTGCACGTCCATAAGCGTCTAATGTTTAGTGGGATAATCAAGACACAAATAGGTAACTGTACAACATTTATATTACAGAAAAAAGACAATCAGAATACATTTTAAAAAATTGGGATTAGAATTTTAGGATTAGAATTTTAAACAGGGGTGCAAACTTTCAGACATATATAGTAACTGATAGAAGCATGAAAAGACGGACAAGAGTCGGTGTCTCTCACTCCTGACACCGGGTTTCTGTGGTTACAGGGACTCTCTGTCACTCTCCAACTTTCTCATGGTTCCCAGTTGAAGTAGGTTTGGTCTCTTGATATACGCTCTGATGTTTGCAGTGTTGGCCTAGTTACTCAAGTAAGTCTATTAGTCTATTACACATTGCTCACTAAAGTAATGCATTACCTGACTTATTATTCCCTGTAGAAAGTAACTTGCTACACTGAAGTGTTTGTTTGTCATTGTTTTGTGTGAATTAAGACTGTGACCATTACTCATTTGCAACAGGAGTCAGCAACCTTCTGTTAAATGGACAAATGATGACAGAATGTACTACAGATTGACAATTCAATGTCCTGATATTTCTTAGTGTCTCACTATGAAATTTGGTACTTTTCTTTTGTTTTGACATCGCCTCCAAAGTAAAGTTATTACTTTTTCCCAGGATAATTATCCTGACAGTGTCATGTCTCTCTCTTGAACACTGATCTCATTGCTCTTGTTTTACTTTGGCAACAATAAAATAAATGTTGACGCCATCTCTCAAATCCAGCTGAATTTGCCAATAGGCATGGTCTTGTTGCCTGATGTTTACTACCCTAAGGAAGTGCATTGCATTCACTGGATAAAAAAAAAAATGTGACACCTTATCTCGTAATTATGAGAAAAGATCTCATAGTTATGAGATGAGGAAAGGTGCTACGTTGACTGCAGTCAAGCCAGCCGTGGTTCGCATTTGCTTGGTCAAATCAGCCGCACCTTTTTTTCTAGTGCGCGAATCTACTAACATTTACAGTAATTGTAATGAAGCCGCTCTGAAGAGCTGCTGGTAGTGACTGTGTGGGGCAGGCTGCAGTCTCACAATCAGACCCATGAAACATACAAGAATAAGGATTTTGACAGAGGATTACTTAAATAGTACACAGTAGAAGTACTTCATACTAGTTACACAAGTATTCTAGGAAGTACATAGTTCAGCAGTATATGAATCTTGGACTACCTATGGACAATACGTTTTTATTACACATCAAAGTTGGGCGAAATATCCTTATTCTTTTTCTCTGTAAAGGATTTTGATGCAGGATTACTCGCAAAGTTTCCGTACTATCCAAACTGGATTTACTGAAAACCTGATTTATAATGGCTAACCCAGACATCTCAGAGACATGGCCTAAACCTTCTGTATCTTAAATTTCATAAATGTTGGAGGTGAGAATGTTTTCTGAACAGACCATAAAAGGACAGACAGGTAGTGTTGCTATTCTATCTTACTTTCCTAGTTAATTCCAAAACATTTTCAATTTATGGCCCTAAAAATCACAAATGCCCCACCTACAACTACTGGCTGCTATACATATGTCTCCCTCTGCCATCAATGAAACTGCAACGAATTTGAGTGGGGTGTGATTTTAATAAATTTGAAATAATTCCATTGGGGATTTAAACTGGGGCAGGCTCAGTGATAAATCTGAGAATTTCAAGCTGGCTTGGAACTCTTTAAATCTTACACGGTTTATTGATAGCCCCTACCAGTCAACCCATCTCAGCTGAACAGTGACACTTGCATTTGCATATACACAGCAATTGATGTGTTTGAAATGATTTAAATGATCACTGTGTACCTTGTTGGGTCAATCTAATGGTCTCACCGTATTTAGACGCTGCTTTAAACATCTCTTCTTAGTACAGGCTTTTATATAAGACTGTGCAGGAATAAACTGGGATCGAAATACACTGTTTCCCACAGTCAATGATACTTTTGTCTTTTTATTGGTTTTATTGTTTGCAAGCAAACGTGCTCCTTTCAAGAAGTTTGGAACTAAGAACAGGGATAATCCCTGGTTCGTCAAAGAACTTGCCAGGCTCTTCCATTCTAGAAATAAACAGTTATCCCTAGCAAGAACAAAAGGATTCATGATTGGCAGACTTTCAGAGCTTTGAGAAATTAGTGCACTTCACTCATATGGTCAGCTATTACCTAACCTTGACAAATGACTGTTTTACTTATCACTTAAAATTATGAAACACAGAACATAAAAGTATCTGATTTAACTCAGAAGCTGAATATTTCAGAAGCCTCAATCACAGAAAAAACAATAATTTAATTTTGAAAAGGCAGGTCATACTTTTGATGACCAGTCCTGTTCTTTAATCCCACTAGATTCTTTAGTGAGCTAACGCATCAACTATGCCCTCATCCTCTGCTTTCTCATTCAAGCCCAATTTTTCATTAACTAAATACAGTTGACCCCAAAAAGCACCTGTGCCTGATTTTCTGGACCCTTAACTATTAAAAGCTGCTGCTTTGGTCATAGCAAAGCTTGTCACACAAATATTCAATTTGTCTGTTGGTTTTAATCAGGTGCCAGTTGCTTGGAAGCAAGTCAATACTCTTCTCCTTTAAGCAATTATAAAATGAATAGTTACAGGCAAATTTCCAAACTCTCTGTCCTCTTAAAAAATTTAATCTTTGGTTGCCAACCAACTGAAATCATATTTGGCATCACAATTACACAAAAAACACAGAACATTAAAATGTATATGCACTAGTTTCAAATCAGGCCAAATCACTGTAACCACCACTCTGACAGCCATTGAAGATATCAAAGAAGCCTTGGGCAACAAGCTCACTTATTTGTCTCTGTTTTTAGACCTCACAAAGGCTTTTACTATGGGACCGCCCGTTATGTATTTCCATCATTTCACACCTGCAGTCTGTGAGTAACAGATGGTTAAACATGGCAATATCTTGTCGGACCTAGCCAATACCGCAAAGGGTGTTCCACATGGCTTCATTTTGGCATCGTTGCTTCTTTTTTTTTTTTTTTAAGTATGTATTTTTGGGGCTTTTTGGCTTTACTGAGAGAACAGAGAACAGGGACTCGAACCCGGGGCCGCTGCAGCGAGGAAGCCTCTGTACATGGGATGCCGGCTCTACCAACTGAGCTAAATGGCGCCCCGGGACCATTACTTTTTATAATGTATGTCAACAATGTATGTGAGAAATTAAAATTCTGCAAATATTGTCTCTAAGCAGATGATACATTCAGGCACTCCTGTGCCCCCATCACAGAGGTGGCCTTTTCAAATATGCAGTCTGACTTTAAAAGCTTGCAGCATGATCTGTCAGTTTTGAAATTGCTTTTAAATTCGACCATGCTCAGTCAGTTGATTTCCACAAAATAATTTGGAAATTAGCTGAACAAGAGTTTACATTTCAAACATCGTACAGACCACCTTGCCATGAAATCAAGATTCACTCTAAGCTTTCTGTATGGGCTGAAGTACTGTTTTCCCATGGCTTCAAGAAAAATGCTTAGTTGCTGGCCTCTGACTCTTCCTGAGATTGATTTTGGTAATAATATTTACAGGTTTGCCTCACTATCCACCTCATCCAAAGTCAACCTCCTGTATCACTCAGCCCTGAGGTATGTGACTAATTCTAACTTTAGGACCCATCACTGTACCTTATACAGCATGGTGGTATAGTCATCCCTCACTATGTGTATGCTACAACATTGGTACAGCTCAATCTATTTAAGATTATTTCAGGCAAATTTCCATCACAAGTTTCTTCTCATTGCAAAACAGTCATACCTTGTATGCTGGTCAACCAACTGTATTCATCATCAACCATCGTTATTTAATTGACATTATTATGGTGACTGACTGATATTGGTGATGCCACAGAATGCCTGATCATTATATGCACCAACTTCACCTTTTAAAAAAATAAAGAAAAAAAAATTCACCAATACCACATGCCACTACAAACTGAAGTGATAAGTTGGCATCCCTAAACCAATCTTGCAAATCCTATAGGTGTCCTCCAAAATACTTCTTATGTCATGTTTTCAAGTTTGGCCCTCAGAGCTAAATCTCATCACCTTTACTGTCTGTGTATGTGATTCTAAGCTTCACCATTTGCCAATAAAGAATCATTCATTTTCAAACATCATCATCTCCACTAGTTTTCACTTAGTTGCACTAGTATCCATTACATCATACAAGTTATTTGATCCTGTGTAAGGAAAAGATTGTGACAGACCTCCCTCAATATAGCTTTAAGATGTTTTGACTTCAAAGTTTACAATCTTTGTGCAAAAGCTGATGTGAAATAATTTGGGCTAAAAATGTATCCGTACACAGATTCTAAACGGCACTTCAGCTTTCTGTTCACTAAAGCTACGCATCTGGAAATGAGGATCGATTGGCAGGATTGTGGGTATCTGAGTGCCATGTAAAATAAAGGCATGTAATATTAAATTTAATATGCAAACAAGGTAAAATGCTCTTTTATCAGGATTGTGGAACTCCAACACTGTATGCTGTAGCCTTCAACCAAGATGCATAGATTCAAATCTTCACTTCTGATTTGGCTTGTGTCGCCCACGCAGCTAAAAGACAGACTGTCTATATAAGAAAAATCACCTGTGGACCACTATTAGCAGCTTTTTCCTAAGGTTGAATAACATATGTGATGGTGTTAATTGCCACAGTCTCAATTCCATGTCAAAAGTTTGTTTTAATTATACAAAACAGGTGTTGCAGAGCAAGAGACAGATAACAGAACCATCAACCGCATTTGCAAAACAATGAATATAATGCGACAGATTTGTCCATCATTTAAAAGACTTTGCATAATTATGCTCCCGTTGAATAATTCTCCATAATTACTCATGCACTAATGCTCACCGAGAATGGAGCAGTGTGCAGTAAACCATCAGCAAGAAAGTATATTTGCTGTAATTGCTGTCCAGTCTTTTTAACCTCCAATTTGAGAGGCCAAATGTATTCAAATCTGCATTGTATTTTCAAATTCTCATTTGGACGTGATATTGTTGGACAGAATGCCGAAAATGATAGCAAATCAAGCTAATGAAAGAGATGCCATTCATTCCGAGATAAAGTGAAACAAAGTAGCAATTTGGTGCAGTCCACATGAGCTCATGTAGAGATCGCAAACATCTTTTATTCTTATTCTTGCAGTAATTGAAGGTTTGCTTGGAGTTCAAGTTGTGTCAAATGCCGTATAACCTGAAAGTCATTCATTATATATTTGAAAAGTTAATTCAAACATTACTTTATATTCCCCTTGGAGCAGCAACAGAGAAAGTTGTGATTAGACTGTTCTATTTCTTGTCAAGGTAAAAGATGAATCCTGGTCAATTTGGCCTGGAAAAGCTGCTTAAGCCATGGTCAAGCTCCAGTCAGTTCTTGGCAGCCCCACAGGGCCCATGAGGTCTGGCTGGGGTGCTTTGAGCCTGAGCATTGTCAATTTCTGATTCCTGTCTGGGTGAGGTAGAAGCAGACACCCCTTTTTTTTTCCTCCCTTCTCTCTTTGAGCAGGTGCCAACACCTGAAGGTAAACAACATACAGGAGGGCAGCGGGGTCAGAGCAACGTCTGGACTCAGCCTCTCCCCACAGACCCAGCTTGTCAGAGCCTGGATCTGGCCTGTCTGGACTGCTGAGAAGAGCTGAGCCACCGCAGCACCTGGGCTTGACACGATGTCAAGCGCTGGGGCAGTGACTGTCACGGAGAAGGGGGCTGCCTCCTGAATCCTGGGCTCAGTGTTAGCATGCAGACCCCGTGCAGCAGGGCTCGTGTTGTGGAGGCCCCTCCAGTCAAAGGCCGACAGCCACAGTGCGGGGGCTAAATGGCCGGCCAAATGAACCCATAATCCCTCGCTCAAAATTTGTGGGCGAGGGAAGAGGACAGAGGTCCTGCGCTGGCTCACAGGAATGTTGCCCGGACATATCAAGGTCGGGGACAACCCGAACCTCCTATCAGCAATCTGAACTGTAGCACTGCAGGTGCCCTCCTGCTCTGCAAACTGCTGTGGAGGCATGCAGAGCTGAAATAACAGTGGCTGTTTTCCTGCTGCAGAGCGGAGAAACAAAATACACTGTCAAAACAGTCAGTATCAGTGTCAGAGTTATGGCGATCCATAAAACATATGAAGAGTGAATTGAGTTGCTGCACAACAACCTCCTCTGAATAGGCAAGGACACCGTTTGTGGAATAGAAATCACATGAATATTTTCCTTCAGCTATTCACACCACATCACTACACACACAAGTTTGAATCTTTTTTCTCCTCATATTTCTCACCACTACATTCACACATTTGGATGTGCTTGATGTTATTTATCATATCATGTGCTTCGCTCATACTGCTTATTAAATATTGTATACATTGCCTTCAATGTTTGCTTTCATTTGAACCATATTGTCCTCAAAATATCCTATTTAATTTCAATTTAGGAGTTCGAAAACATCTACCCAAAAAGATAATGAAGCCTTCTTAACGTCGTCAGGAA
Source organism: Sparus aurata (assembly GCF_900880675.1). Lineage (NCBI taxonomy): Eukaryota > Metazoa > Chordata > Actinopteri > Spariformes > Sparidae > Sparus > Sparus aurata. Next base: position 3,747,689 of record NC_044208.1, read on the forward strand.
ATGATGATAAACATGGGAACGGCATGCTATCAGAGCTCCTGATCACTTGCTGATTAGACCCTCTTGCTGCACTGTTAACATTGTGATCCTTTTTTTTTTTTTTTTACCCACACAAAAAGTAAAGAAGTGTGGGTCTATTGATTTCAGTATTGGACAATTTGGCAAGCGAAGCTAAGGTGGTAAACAATAGAAAACATTGTGCTGCCGAATAGGGATGTCAGTAGTTGATCATTACTTGGTTAACCACTGAGAATATGTTTGAGTGGTAACACATGGTGGTCTATAGGTTCAAATGCTCGATGCTACTCTTCAGTTTAGTAGTAGTGCTATAGCACCATACTGTACCACATTAAGAACAAACAACCAAATTAAGACAAATTATTGTTGTTATAGTGTTACTTTTACGATCTTTCCGACAAAATGCCCTAAAGTAGATACAGTGATGAAGCAGACTTGTTCAGTAAGATCCTTGCATCATTTGGACATAGCCTTTTTTAATGCATAGGCTAAAGGACATGGCATAGCCTACTAGCTTCAGCACCATAGTACTTGCTGAATCTTATAATGACAGATGATTCTGAATGTCAAGTCTGGGTGTACGAATGGAACGTTTGGGGAGTCTACCTGTATTCCATGACACATTTCATTTGACACTGAGAAGGAAACTTGTAAATTGTCTCAATATGCATTAAATAATAGGCTAATACCAACTTGTCTGTCAGTGGGGTCAATTTGTAATCTGAAGCCAATTTTAACCGAACACAGCCAATAGTTAATTAAACGCCAATCTTACTGCCTCCGTATGCTCCTCCAAATCAACAGTGCTTGCCACTTGAGGATCATGATGGCCAAGCTGTTGGTTGATTTTTGTATTTGGAAACCTGAGCCTCTAATACCTGCTACCTTTTATTGCTAAGCTCTTCACCTTCTCCTTTACTTTTTCATCTGATTTCCCTGTTGTTAATGCCCATCTCTAGATAGTTAATGCAACAGGGGGCAAGCAAAGCCATTGGTCAAACAAATTTCCCAGCAAGCATTCCTTCCAGTTGTTAATATTGTCCTTGTGAGCAGGTGAGCATGCTGTCGTTAGTGTTCAGTTCAAAGCCCCGCTGTGTACAGCCTAACACTGCCACTAGCATGCTAAACAGTTTCCAATCAAACAATCATTTTTTTCAAAAATCCCTACACTGTTTTATCCCTATTTCTGAGAGACACTGGCAAATAATATGTTTCTAAATGCTAACTACAGCTACTGTACAAATGGCCTGCCTTCCCAAATACTGATACTAGTCTGAACATTCTGGTTTGTCCAACAAGACGATGCTCCTTGATAAAATAGTGGTTGTCCTGGTTGATACAAATTGAGTAGTAAAATCTTAGTAATGGTTGTAATAGTCATTTGGGATGTAATAACACAGCTACCAAACAAATCTGAAAATGCCAGGAACCTATAGCAGTTAGCATTAGCTAACAAGCAGTGCACAGATTTAGTTTCAGGAACCAGTCCCCAGATCAGATGAGAAGACAGGAGGTAACAGCAGAACTGTGATGATGTTGCATTGTATTTGAAATTCAGCAGAAAAGGGCTTAATGTCACATAGTAAACTGATATTTAAATGTAGGTAGTAATCAGGTTTGTAATCACATATCTGGATTCAAACTTAGAATTAGTCCAAGAGAACATGCATTCCTTTACTCAATGGGTAAAAAAAACAAAAACTTTCAAGAGTTGTGATCTCAAGGCAAAGTGTGTGTGTGTTCCCTCAGTACCCGCATTACTCACCACAACACACCCACCTGCTGTGGTTTTCACTGTCAGTGATCCTCAGTCATAAGTGTAACATCCATCTATCACAACGATTGACTACAGATGCATATAGAGATACAGATGCAGATACAAATGTTCTCTTGATATAAAATAATACCCATATTATATAAAGTTATATCTGCTTAGTACAGCTTTTTTCACAACGTTGTTGCTTGTTTGGGACTCTAATTGGTCATGCGTAGAGAATTTCTTATATCCAAACTAAAATGAGCCAATGGAAAACCTACCAGAACCTGACATGAAGCGGTCAGAAGCGGGGTAATACACAACTTGTGCCTGGCTAACAGTCAGAATGAGTTCTACTGTCAATCTGACTGACAATGGGACACCAACCCCTGTGACTCCATCAACCAACTCCAGCAGACCATGTCTACCTCCCCCACCACAGCATGGGTCTGAGCCCCTGCACTAGTGTACATTTCAGATGCCTCATCCTTCCATTACATACTGTACCATGCAATACCACACAGAAACTCCACAGCAGTCCGGGTCTGTCTACCCTTCCATCCTGATGTTCTGTCCTAATCAGCTGTCTCTGGTGTTCGCAAAATCTCTAACACCTCATGCTATGCTTTGTAGCAGCCTGCGACAGCATCCCCATCAGAGCCACAAGCACATAGTTTGAAGCCTGGCAAGAAAGATTTGGGAGACCACATTACAAGATTATCTTAATATCATGTCAACTAGAAGATAAATCGTATATTCACAAACGTTGTTGCTACATCTCAGTGTCCCTTCTGCTTACTAAATATATTCTATAAATAAAATAGATACATATATATATTTTAAACCACTTCCTCAAATCACCATGAAGAATCGTCATTTAACAAAGATTGGCTCTATTCAGCCAGCCTTGTATAGCTTTATAGTTGGTTATACAGTTAGCTGACAAAATGCTTGCTGTGTAGTATAATACCTGTGTACTTGGGTATACTGAGTGTCAGGATCCAACAGTTTTCACATTCTTCCTGCTGATGCTTCATGTCTTTTTGCCTGTATCCACTAAAGGCTCAGTTTTTTGATTCAGCATTAGTGCATCCCATCACACAGCGGCTTTTGGGCATTTCTCTCTTGCTTGCTAGCAGATGGAAGTGACCAGGAGGCACCGTCATGTAATACATAGTCGATGGGGAGCAATGAATCAGTTTGGAGATTGTTTCCCTCCAGTGTAGGTGGGACTTCATTTGCTCTGTCTCTCTCTTATCTTTATGATTCATGACTATTGCAGTACTTGCTGTTTAATTTGTGATGAAACATCAGGATTACACACAGACCTGCGCCATAAGAACTGGATCAGTTTGGACCCGGTCCGACCGTGCTGGATCCGGTCTTGAATACTTGGCAATGACTGAACCCATAAAGACCTCTATGGTGGTGCTCATACACAGCAGCTGAGTTTTTGCTCTTTCCAGCATTGGCAAATTTATATTATCAAACCACCGTCAAAAGATTGTGTCCAAACCTACACAGTGAACGCCGTAATACTGACTTTAAGCCAGCTGCAGCTAAGCTCAGCCTCCTGGCTGTGAGCTAAGTTCTCTATTATGAGATGGGACTGATCTACTTATAAGCATTTGTTCATCATCCTTTTATTTTGGTAAACAGCTCCCAACTTGTTCCTCCATGTCTTGCTCAGTCACGAATGAACTGCAAATGGCCACACACAGTTTCTCTTCAGGGTAGTGATGATACAACCCCAACACACACCCAAACACACTTATACACACACAGCTATGCAGTTTGCCAGCATCTTGTGTATCTTAAGGTCAGGGAGATGTTGAAAAATATGCAACGTGAAGAAGATATATTATCCCATTACTCTATGGCCTCAACCTCATTACATTAAGTTAATAGAAAGCTTCCCACTAGTATAACCTTCGAAACAGCTCGGGAACTAATTAATTTAGGCTTTATACGTATGTTTGTTTTTAATATTCTGTGATACTATGTGGTGATATTACTCTGTGATTTTATGCTTTTATCCTATGTAAGGTGACCTTGGGTGACTTGAAAGGCGCCACCAAACAAATAAAATGTATTATTATTATTATTATTTATTATACAGATTTATTACATTTTCTTTTCAAAGCTATGGAGATATGTCTTTTTCTAAACTTGACAGAGGTGTACCTATCTGAGACAACTGGACTTCCTTGAAGGTGTTTCAACTCTCATCTACGAGGCTTCTTCAGCTCGACCTAACTGGAGAGAAGTTTGCAGGCTGTAAACCCTGTGTGGGAGTGTCCTTACAGAGTCGTTGAGGTCACAAGTAAACTCTGAGTTTCAGAGTTGTTACTCCTTGGATAAGAAGTAAAATGTCTTCAAGAAACTGACACAAGTCCAGTTGCCTACAATATAGCACTTACAACCAAGTCAGGGAATCACCAAAGTCACCCAATGGATGTTGAGATATTCTAGCCTGGACCAAGGTAGAAGGGGACCAACTGACTCGTGCCATTTTCCATTACATCAGCTCTACCTGGTTTGACTCGGCGTTGCCGCCTGTCCACCGCAACTGGCTACCTGCTTGTAGGTGTCTCTTAAATCAATGAAGCGCCTGTCCCAGTCCCCAAAGTACTATATAAGAAGCAATGCTAACAAAGTGGCTCTGCTGATTCATTTCATTTCCTATAAATTCTTCACAATAAAAGCCACTTCAAAGCTTTTATTTTGCAACAGCATTACAGGAAACATTGTGTTTTCACCAGCAGTAACAAAACATGACTCCAGAAACAGCAGAAAGAAAACACAATGAAACAGAGAAGTTCGAAAATATAAATAGGATGAGAGAAACTTAAAAGATTCAGTTAGAAGCAATAAAATTGCTGAGAGCTGAACACACAGTATTATAAATACATCTTTCTCTCAGGTTTCCTGCACAGACATGAGTTGAGTATCGATTTGAGGGGGAGACTGGTGCTTGTTACGGGTCAGCTGCAGTTGCGAGGTGTCACCTGCAGCCCTCTTGGAGGTGGGGTAGGCCTGGCTTGGCAAACTCCAGGACAGGTTCACTGCCGACATGGCTTGGCTCAAATCAGCGTGGCTCGGTTTGACTTGGCATAGCAAAACAAAGCATAAATTCATGTCTAAGGTCTCCTTAGCATCAGAGTTTTCTGTTCCCAGCTAGGTGGCCAGTAGTATGGTCTGAGGGGGATTAGGCCTGCTTGTGTATCATCTTTAACGTAGAGGACTGGACAAGCAACTCAGCCTGACCTTTTCACATCTCTAGTGACCCAATTGTCCTGCAAATCACCAACATGGCAAGGATCATGTTTGAGCAAGAGCTTAACAGCTCAGGAGACCCGCAGGACGGTAGTTGATGACTTATTAGAAGCAGGACAAGGCATAAAGAATAGATTAGCTTTGCTCAGTCCCACCCTCCATACGGCTGCAGATGGCTCCCAGGCTCACACAGTTCCCATGGCACTTGATTAGTTTGTCATGTCGTAATACAGACGTGTGGGAATGCTGACAGCTAAAGTGTGTAAATGAGTCAACCGGCTGTATCAAATGGTGTTTAGTTATCTTTTTAGTGAGAGTAAGTTCACACTTGGCCTTGGTTTGTTCAAACTCTGGAACTTTTTTGGTCATTTGGACAAATTAGAACAATGCAATCTTGCTACCCCAAAGACTTGGCTGATATGCAGTTTTTCCACTCCTACTATTTCCCCCTAGCCTTGCACATTTAGACCACAAATCTAGCATTGCACTTTGTCATCTAAGACACTGTGAGCAGGATAGACTAAAAAGATATTTGGCTCAACCGTTAACCCAATGGGTATGAAGTGCTCTATATACTCAAACATTACAGGTGTGATTTCACAATGTAGGTTTGATTGTGTGGCCCTTGCCATTGGATCTACTAATTATAACAGCAATATACTGATCTAGTTGTTGAGACTAATTACTAAGATTAGAATGAAGAGAACACAGCAACATCATTTAAAACATGCCTCAACATGCAGAAGTGGATCAGTGATCATACAGGTTGAACACAAAACCCTGCTTAGACAAATTAATTTGAATCTGAAAACAGATGTTAGTAGTAAATTACAAAGCCATCGCTGGTTACATCTTCACTGTGTGGTTCAACTTTGACCCATCTTAGGGCTTACTTGTGCACGGATGGACTCCTAGCAACATTACATCCCAGTAGATCAGTTGATCATTTATGCTTGCTTGGCTTGCTTAGGCCTATTTTTTACAATGTTGCAGCATCCTGTGATCCCGTATACTGCTTTTTGTTATAAACCTTTTTTCGGATTCAATTGTTAAATTTCTCTAAAATGTACATGGCATACTCTTTCTGAAAGCAAGAAAGGTGAGAAAATCAAAATGCAGCTACTTAAAGCAACACCACACCCAAAAGTGAAATGCCACATCTACTTGACACCATAACAATGGAAAATAAAAAATGAAATGGCCTCATTCAGCTCATCCAAGTCTCCAGAAGCTCCGAAACCCCAGACTGATTTGAAAACATGTTGTTTAAACTCTTTTTAAGCTGATAATATCTTCACTGTAGCTGTTCAGTCTTGACTGCACGTTGATGGTGTAAATATTGTCCTTTCAAACCAATTTAGGAACACCAGGCTATTAGAGTCGAGAATGTCATATGGATGTTTTTTTTTTTGTTTTAAATAGTTTTTGCACTTGTAATAATTGTTATTTTATTTTAATAGTGAAATGGTACAAAATATCATCCCTGTATTCTATAGTTTACATGTAAGATTGTTTGGTATGTCCTGGAGTCATTCAGAATATATTCGCTTAGCCTTTACAGGGTCGCAGGGGGCTGGACCCTGGACAAATACTGACGCACATTCACATCTTAGGGAAAAGAGGAAGCCAAAGTAGCTGGAGAGAACCAACGCAGGCATCTTGAACCATGGACCTTCTTGTTGTGAGACAACAGCGCTAACCATTGCGCCACCATGCTGAGCGTACATAGGAAATTACATTCAGTGGTCATTCATGGTCAGGGGTGAAGGGAGGGCACATTGTCCACCAGATAATTGATCACAGATGGTTTTGTTCTTGTGGATGAATGAAAAAAGGCTAAAATAGTTCAGCAAATATACTTGGGCCACTGTTAACATACCTTGGTTGCCCGCCCTAGTAAACTCTATGCGTGGGGATAATTGGACTACCAACATACAGACCAGTTTTGTGAGAAAGGTAACTTCCTCTCCTGTCAGGAAGTAACACAGCAGGGTAAAATAGGAAATTGTTAAAGGTAGTGAAGTAAAAGAGGTTTGGAATCCACCTAACATAGTAATGGAATACTTGCCCAAACATACTAGGTTTCATTGGGCTTAAGTTAGACAGAAATTTCCATCTGATAGCTAGTAGTTGCTGTTTGAAAAGGGTTAGTCTGACAAATAAAACTGAGTGCACTTCCCTGTCTTGACTGATGCTTGCAGTCAGCTACTTTTTCAAGCGTGTTTAACAGGTAACATCAGAGAGGGTAAATTACCAGAAATAAGTCCATTATGCTTAGCTAAGCTTACGGATTGTGATCAGATTTGTTTTGACATCTCTTCAGTGGCCAGACAGAGCAAGGGGAGACACTCAGGTAGGTATTCTGCCTCTTCAGCTCCATCATATACACGATGCATTCCTCTGCAGAGCAGCTATCATGATTCCTCTGCTGTGTGATTTGTAATGATGCAGCTCTAGGCACAGTCAAATACGTCTGCAGATCAGCTACATTACCATCACCCCTATTCAGACCTGAGCAACAGACTTGAAAAACCCTCTTTTGTCATTTTTTTGTAAATGGGTCAACAAGATGAAGTCATGACCTGGCTCAGCGATCAGGGTCAATCACTACTAGACTACTAAGTTTGGTGGGTGTATCATGGCCTGAGGTAAGGTGAATAAATAGTTCACAATGCATGGTGAAACACAGCCTGCAATATGAAAGAATGAGTGACTGAAGCTGTCTCAGATGTTTCTACTGTGAGTAAACACTACTTGCTCATTACATTCACAAGTAACACTGAGTGGCTAAACCCTGCAACTCCCTCTCGCTCTCATGTCCTCAAGTCTGGAAGGAGGATTTAGTACCAAATATATAATTTATAACAGGTGTTGCAAATATATAGATGAATCCAGCAACCTATTTCTGTGTACCCCATCTAGTGGCATCGTTATTACTGGCAACTTGCAGTGCCTCAGTCTCTGGAGCTGCTGCTGACACTGACACTAGCATGGGTAGTTAGATTGTCCACATTAGACAGTGGCCCCCAGTTACTGATGAAGGTACCTCATATGGTTGGCAACCTTAATGTATTAGAGATTTCAAATATTAGACATTGGTTACAAAAATAGCAGTATAAATAATGGAGAAATTATTAGTACTATGTAAAACATTAACATTACTAACATCACCAAGTTATTGTGGATCAGACACTGGCTGTTGGATTTATTAACCAACAGCAAGAAAAACCACAAAATAGCATGCTTGGTTATTGTAGGTCTGATTAAACAGAGAATTAATTGTGGCCCACTGACCTCCCTCCCTCCCTCTTGTTGTCCAGGGGAACACCAGGGCCAACAAAATCTCTGTCAGAGTAACTGACACATTATCATTTCTCAACTGTATGTTCAGTGGCGGTCTGGTGTTAATCAGCTATGACAAAGCAGACGATTGGCTTTTGGGGGGCAGGAGTGGGATATGTGTAATAAAACTGCCATCTCTGGCGTGATCGACTTTTATATTCAAAAAGCTTTGAGAGGTTTTTCTCTACTTTTATAGTGTCTCTGGCTATTTCCAAGGTCCAACTGAACCTAAAAGACCTAAAACAGGTTTCACTGAAATCATAATGGCTGCTGAGCTTGCATGTCAACAGAACAATATCTGTGACAACTCAGAAGACTTCGGCCTCTGATGAAGATTTGGTAAATGGTTGAAAAGTGTGGAAAAAGTTGTAAGTGGAACTAGAAAACTCTTAGAGTTTCAAGATATCATGTAAATGTGAGTATGGCACTGGGTTCAATCATCAAGACCATGGAGGCACTTTCAAAACTAACATATACACTCTCTTTATTTTTAGCCAAGCTGGCAGCATGGCTTCAGGATTTGTCAGTGAGTCTTTCAAATACACTGAAATATCTCAAAAACTAATGGACGGATTGCCATGAAACATAATACAGTGTTATGATTGTGATGAAATACCTGCAAAATTAATGAAACTCTCATTATTGCCAGTTGTTTAGTACTAATTAACAAATGTTTGCATGCTAACTCATCTGGCTCAAAGCTGTAAATAAGAATTAATCAGATAATTCAGCTTGAGATGGTTTAGCAACCCTGGAGTAGAACATAAGTGGTAGCATTTACAACAGCATTGTAAGCTTGCTGATTTATAAAATACCTGATTTAATTACATGGTTTAGTACTAATGTCTTTAGAATCACTGACATGGTCTTTGTAAAATGTGATAGCCTGAGATTTTATACTGTTACCAGTGTTATTTGCAAGTAAAAATGCCATGCTGATGCGGTATGGTAAATTGTCTATGCACAGTCTGCAGTGTTGGCCAGAGTGATGCTCATCAGTGCAGACTTCGCTCCACTGCTGTAGGTGGTCCACCACTTGGCAGCAGATAAAAAGTCATTTTTACTTCCCCTGCAGTCTGAGATTAATTAAAATGCATGTATGCTGTGCCTGTTTCACTTCATAATTTATCCATAACCCAAGATACTAAATAATAATAATAATCCTGCTTTAAAGGGCTGCAACTGTGAAAAATTCATGGTAAGATTAATTAAATGTCTGTTTATGTCTTATTTCAAAGCCCAAGGCACTCTTGTGCACTTTGGCCGAACCCAAAATTCCTAATAATGAGACTTCGTTTCAGCCCCTGTATTGGCATTCATTATGTGCGTGTGTTTGTGTGCATGTGTCTAAATGTGAATCTGGATGTGTTTGGGGTTTTTGTGTGTATGTGGGTTAGTGGGTGGGTGCCCTTGTTTAAAGCTGGGATCGACCTGACTATTAGCAATTAGAGAAGCAAACAACATTCATATAGGTGACGTGCAAATTAAAAAAAATTATTAAATATGTTTAACAAAGTCAGGCTCTTTACATGTTTTGGTCATGTGTGATGACTGCGGTGAAGAAAGGCCGAGTGTTTGAGTTTATAACTGTGACATCACAAGCTCTCCACACTTTACTGCATTCAGTTGAGATTACAGCCACCACAGCCCACAGTGCATAAACAGCTTAACTTAAATGTCTGGATAAGCTTCTGACAATAGTCCCTTTGTGTAGATAAATACAAGCTGCATATTCACAATAGCCTTTTGCCCATGACCGAAAATACAATCATATGAAGCTGCAAAGCTGCAGGTGACAGAGGCATCAGCTTACCACAGGCAAATAAAAGTAAGTGACCCGTTGGGTTGCTTTGCGTGCTGGCTGTGGTAGTGAGTGGTGAGGGCACAGAGTCTTTGCTGCAGCAGCTGCAAATCTCAGCAACTTTGAGTTGACGTAGCAGTGGAGGATTGACGGGGAGGCCGCCCAAACCCCGCCAGGCTGTTTGTTAGTGTAAGGCATCTGCTCTGTTTGTCAGGGAGATGCCCCTGGCACTGCACCCGCCTTCTCCACCAACACAACAGTGTGCAGCATGGCAGCAGGTCACCTCTGCAGGGCCTGCAGCATCCAAATACACACTGAGATACAGAGTGGAGGAGACAGAGAGGAAGGAAGAAAAAGAAAGGAAATGTTTAACAGTACAGCTGAAAGTGTTGTTATTCTACCCACTGATACAATTTCTGTTGAAAGTTTCTTAATTAATATGAAGTGCAAAAACCTGCATTCACACTCACATTTTTCTATTTTAGTCTTTAGACATCTGAATTGATGACAGGATTAGCAAGTTATTCTAGAAGCATTTTCTGTTATAGTTGTAGAAAATCTCTCAATTTCTTGAGAGCAATTAATACAGCAAAAAATGTGAAGGAGCTCCTCCAATCAATTTATTCAGTGTGAAAGTCGGTCTACCTGAAACCAGCCTGACTGCATGCAGTCTACTGCAAGGCCTGGTAGATGTATTGCTAAAGCTATTAGCGAGATAGTCACACAAGAATGAACGTGAAAGTGCAACTGAAATTTCCCAATACTAACATGCTAGCTGACAGTGCTGAGTACTAACAACAGTCATGTTTGTTTTTTACAAATGTTGTTGACATCTCTGACTATTTCCTAGTTTGTTTTTTATTGGTGCTACATAACAAACCAATGCAGACAGAACAACAAAAGCAGGCACAAACAAACAAACAAAAAACACTGAATAACAATGAGGAAAAAACAAAATGGTCGATGACCATGGAGGTAATTGCAAAGCTAACATTTACGGTTTTTATTTATAGCTATGTAAGCACCATGGCTTCAGTGTATGTCAGTGGTACTTTCTAACAGTTTGGTCCTGCCTGAAATATCTCAACAACTACTGGATGGATTGCCATGAAATTTAGATCTACAAAGTATTAGGCTAGTACAAGTTAATGCTAAAGCTAATAGGATACGGTTAGCATTGAAAACAATGTGCTGTTTTTCAGCAGCTAACTAATAAAGCACATACCACAAGTGAGCAGCATTGACAGACTGTCGTTCAGCCGCTAACGTTAGCACAAAGCACCCACCTACAGCAGGGATCAGAAATTGGCCCTTTCACACAGAGATTCTGCATTATCAGCGTAGCGATCGCTCTCCATTTCTATGCATTTGTAACCAGTGTGTCAATTCAAACAGCACTCCGGGGCTGGAGATCAAAAGAGACGTGGCGGTACAGATCATGACGCTGACAACCGTGTGTTTTCTTCAACGTGTTTCCCCCGGTGTCCTCCCTTAATCTAAACATGTACCCGCTGACTGTTTATAATGTGTTTTGATTGAGATCCTGACCAACATGCATCCTGGAAAGTGACAAAGTGATTTTTTTTTGCTTTTTTTGCTCTAAAATACATAATTACATCGCCATCAGTAAACAGGACACTGCCTGACTCTCTCTCTTGCGGGGAGAGAGGTTGTTTTCTGGGGGAAAGTTCACTGAAGTCTCGGTCGGGAGGGTTGACCTTTGCAGTGATTTTTATTTTACTAAAAGTTGCCTGACAGAGCCGCCAGGCTGTGCTGCCGGGGACAGACGCTGTTTTTCGGGCAGAAATGTGACAACGAGTCATTAAGACAGACAGGATGACAGGCTTTTCCACATAAAACTGCAGTAATTTTTTCCCCATTTAAAGCTGCAGTCTGGAGTTTTGAGGAAAAAGTGGATTTAGACAGAAGATTTGAATGAGTGCAGCTCCCAGGTCCCTCCTTCTTCCTCTCTGCTGCTGCAGCCCTGCCTTCAAAGCCCCTCCCCACAGAGGAGCCTGCTGTGCACGAGCATGGTAACAGAGGACGCCAGATAACCAAGATGGCGCATTCACATCGGGTTGAATGCTCATTGCTTTGGTAGGGCATTGGCAACAAAATAGGCCCTGATTGTTCTATTTCTGATCAACGCAACTAAATTACAATGAAGAGTGCCTCATGTCGAGTCACCGTAGTAACTCAAGTAACAAACAATATTCCTTACATCACATAGACAGAGTTACCAGGTAATCATTACCAGGTGCAACGCCATGCTGCCTTTCTGAATCATGGAAAGGGCGGTGTGAATGGGGAACTGATGCACTGTGTAGCTGTTTTGGACTGAGGTATATTCATGACAGTTATTTTGGTCATGTTTATATGATTATGGAAGTTAACAGAGTTGTTTGTATGTATTTTTGGACTATGAAAAGTAAGAGATCTTGTTGACGCAGCTAACTAGCCAGTAACACATACAGTACCTCCCATCTGGTCAGTGAGAGCAAAGGGCCAGTTGGTGTCAGTGTCAAGTCAAGTAACAAACTCAAACAGAATTCAAAAGCCTTATTTCTATCTGTTAATCAATATCTATATTCAGAGTTGTTCCAAGGCTTTATGGGGCCAAAAGCAGCATTTGATTTGTCAATGCTCCATCGTTTGTCCATTGTAAATCTAACACAACCATTATCATGACTTACTGATGAGCTTGAAAGTAACAAAATAAATCAGCAGGCGATGCATTCACTGTGCACAAGTTAAATCATGAAATGTGCAAAAAGTGCAGGCAACTACAAATTAGTTTTTGTCGTTAGTGAAAAACAATATTGACCTTGAAGTTGAAAAAGGAGCCATATATAAGAAACGATATTAAAATAAAAAGCCAGAAAAGTCACGTGAGATATCGCGTGGATAGTTGTTGAAGACAGTAATTCCACCTTAACTCTCCTCAAAGTTACGTCGCATTCTGAGATCGATACTTCTTGGCTGCCATAACGGCGGCGAGCGGAACAAGCTACTGCTAACGTGAGTTGTTCAAAAACTCTCTTTTTATTAAACTCTGTGTACACAAACAATGTTCTCAAAGCTCGTGTGCATGTGTAGAGACCCTGATGATACTACGAGCAAAGTTTCATGTTGTGTCGAGCCTTCTAAGTGTTTTAAAAATAGCGATTCTGTTGAAGAAAAAAGCTCTGATAAACCCACTGTACCCTACCTCTGCAGTACCAACAAACTGACGGACAATATTAACAATTACCTGGTGAACGTTGCGAGCCCTTAGCAGCTGAAGAAGGTGGCACTGACCAAAACGGAGCTCAAAGGAGAATGAATATTGGACTTAACATTCTACAAATATTTTATTTACACACTTTTCAAGCCAAAAATCTTCACTGTAGCTACTAGGCTAAAAGCATTTGTGCACACCCTGTCCAAAGTGGGTGAAAGAACATGATCTCACGTTGAGGGTGTAAATAAAGTCTTCAGGTTTTAAAACAAGTCAAACTTCACCCAACTTTCCATAGGCATGGGTGGTGAGATATTGCCTGAATTTTCATTTTTGGTGACCTGTTCCTTTAAACTAGCAAGACCACTTTGAGAATGGTATCAAGAATGGCTCATGCTTCTGAATGCGTCAGCTATGAATGGTCTGTGAAATAAAACATCAACTACAATCAGTGTTTTCCATTGAAATATGACGACCTGAAGTGTGAACACAGGGTGGTGTGTGCTCGGTATTGATTAAGACAGATTATGAGAGGTGTGGTATAGAGAAAGGGACTCTGGGAGTGAAAGCTACAGTGAGATGACACACTGGAGGATTATATTGATCAGATGCTGATTGAGCTCCAGATTAACTGATCAGATTTATTGCACATCATCAGTGTGAGTGATTATGAGCTGAGTGTGTGTAGTCATGCTGATCCCCACAAGCTCGGACGCAACCTCTCGCTTGACGTCTGGTGGTTGTATATTCAGAGAATGGATCTGTGTGGCGGCATGTCAGAAAGCGGACGTATCTGGCATCCTGAGGACGTGTGGGGCATACCAAAGTCTGAACCTGAGCCACTCGCAGGAGGATTGAGAAAACTTCAGCATCGTTCACGCTCCGCCGACTTTCTGTCTGGTTTCTTAAGAGTTGCGCTGTGATTGAGTGTGGCTTGAAGGGGAAAGTGCGTGCATGTCCGGGCCACAGGAAACATGAAAATCTCAGTTTGTGCTGAGAGCTATGTTCATGTTTCTCATCCGATACTCTTGATGTGCAGATCAGTGATTTCAGCCATCCCTCTCCCTGTCTGCCTGTCCCCTCCTCACTTACACATACCTGCTTACACATGTCAAACTCTGTCTTAGGAAGCATGCGTTTATGTTTCCCCATGTCCTTCTACCCAAACATAAAGTATATAGATTAGTGTTGGTTGCCCCTCTGCAGTTCTGTTTGAAACTATTTACTCAATGGGAAAAATATACATTATTGAAAAAAAAATAAAACAATAAACGCCCGTGCAGTTAAAGTTGCAAATCAATGCTAATTTTCTTCTCAAGGTAAACACTAAATGATGCTTAAATAAGCATTGTGTGACAGCAGAGGGACTTAATCTGCGCTGCTGGGGGAATCTGCGGGGTTTCCCAAAATAAAGCAATGCTTGAGGCAGTAGTGGAAGGATTCGTTCATGTCTGACACACAAGCTGTTTGACATGATGAAGACATGAGATGACTTTGTTTGATAGGCGAAGCTTACACTCCAGTTCCCCCAGTTGTTTACACAGGACAGCTAATTAACAGGTCTGCATGCTGAGGTCTGTGCAGTGGGGCCTTATTATGTATAAAACTACACCTGACTGTCTTGCTATAACCCATGTGAAGTGAGTTTAAATGCTGAGAAGAATGCCTTTCTCTCCCACCTATTCACTGTTTTTCAGTAATAAACACTTCATTACAACTTGGCTCACCAAAGTCATTCTAAGATCTGGGAACACAGTTCAATTGCTAGAAGGAAAAAAAAAGCCTGAAATACAATTCACAGGTTAGTAGAAATTACGTTTTTCGCTCTAAATTACATAATTACATAATCACCATCAGTAAACTGGACGCTGTCTGACTTTCTCACTCTCTCACAGGAGGACAGACAGCAGGACAGACACTTCTCCACGTATAATATATATTTTTTTCCTCATGTAAGTTGCCAAAGACACTGCCAGTTACTATGTTACTGTTGTTTGGTCCTGTAATGTTACTATGTGGGCAATTTCTCTTGGTTTTGTTGAGTGAAGGATCTGTTTAGTTATCAGACTGTGAATACCATCAGACCAACACGCCCCCACTCTGAGCCTCCGGCATATTCATTCACACAGGTATGGTTACCCAATGCTGCTCCTCAGATTCTAGCTCTGGAGGCGCATCAGAGGTGCAGCGAAATTTGAGACTGTCACACAGAGCAGGGTGAACAGACTGTGGCTGGGTGGGTGTTTGTCTTTTAGAATTCTTTGGGCTCTGTGCAGACATCGCTGCTGTTTGGTAGATGGGTTTCTGTGATGTTCTGGGTGGTTTTACTCACATGCTATAGAGCCTTCCAGTTGAACAAAAAATGGTGGTAGGTCCAAAAGCAAATCTTCCACTACAGGAAAATTTGAAAGCACGTCCTACCCTACCTAATGCCTATTGACCTAATTTATGGTTGTCACAAGTTCATTGAAATCCCACTGTAGATACCTATCAGACATGGGTATGCAAGCCCTTCCCACACAGAGACTCCACATTATCAGTGCAGCAAAACCTCTCCATTTCTACGTCTATGTTTTTTCTTCAATGTGTTTTCCTCCAGTGCCAAATTGTTTAGAATCATATGGATGCAGTTATAATGAGTTGTGATTGAGATCCTGACCCAACAAACATCCTGGAAAGTGACAAAGTTACGTTTTTTGCTCTGAAATACATAATTACATGATCAACCTTTGTAAACAAAGTCTGGCTTTCACTCGTGGGGAGGGATGCTGTTTTCTGGGGGAAAGTTCACTGAAGTCTTGATCATGAGGGCGGACGGTTGCGGTGCAACAGTAACTACAACAACACAATAGTGGAAGGTGACAAAGGCATGGGGCCTTTTATTTGATAAGCGAAGCATCTGTTTAGCTGTCAGACTGTGAACATCATCAGATCGACACATCCCTGATCTGTGCCTCTGGCTTTTCCATTCACACAGACGCTGTCTCGCCTCTGCTGCAGCTCTGATACTACCTCCGAAGGCAGATCAGAGCCACGGAGAATCAAGCGCATGACTCCCGCACTGAAAGGGCAGTGTGAATGGGGCTACTGATTGCACCACAACAACACCAGACAGCTGTATCCTACACGATCAGGCTGTAACATGTCCTAATTAGCCTATATTCCCCACTGTGACGATGTTTACATTTTTCATTGAGGTCTGCCGTGTTTCATTACTGAATGTGAGATCTCTGCATTCACTGTATTAACGCTGTTTCACTCACTGTGACAGAGTGGTGATTGCAGTGAGCACATGGTCTACAGTGGAGATGTCTTTCCTGGATGAGTGTTCTTTGAAAAAGGATACATAACTGAGCCTGTCCTCAGCTTCATTTTGTCCTCACTATCAGTGATCAGATCCAACCTTATTAAAGACAACAGAAGTAGGCCAAAGCTGACCAATCAGAGTTCTTGTAGACTCCAAGTGGCATCTTCAAAGCACACATAAAATATGGTGTAGCCTACATAGCTGCAAAGCCCTGCGCTCTTAGCTGCAGTACGTATAAACATGTTTCACAGAAGAATAAATGAACCCTTATAGCCTTGCTCTGTGTGATGGTCACCAGTTGAGCTTTGCTCTCCTGGTATGCTCTCTGGTATGCTGCATATGTGGCTGGTAATGAATCTAACAGATTCTCCCCAACAATATCCAATTAATGTTTCCACAAACCACTATGTGTCCTATGTTCCATATTGACGTTATATCATACCTGTTACATCATGTTTACTTTACATGTTTGCACCTGACTTTCATATCCAGAGGTGGAGGGGATAGTGATGGAGTAACAGGTGAGAAGGAGACATCAAAACAATTTACAGGGACAAAAAGACATTGTTAATGAGATGTTGGGACATCATAAAGGGATAGTTCGTGTTTTTTGAAGTGGGGTCATATAAACTACATATCTATAGTCGATCTGTTTCCTACAGATCAGTGCAGCCTCAGTTTGGAGAAGTAGAGAGCTGCTCCAGCCCAGATGCTCAGCTTTGCACTGCAGTGAACGGATTCCAGATGCAAAGCGAAATTTAACCACCTAAAACAAGGCTCACCTCAAACAAATCTATAACAGTTCAAGTGTACATTGTATAGAGAAAATTCACACTGCTTTACATCGCCGTCAGACCGCCCTTTCTTTCGGCACTACATTTTCTCAACCATAGAACCTCCATATCCCTACGCATTAGCGCAACAGGTGATCTGCGAGCGGCGAAATACAGTGCGGGGCCCAGTAGCTGGACGTGAGGTTTATGCACGCAACTCTGTTCACTTTCGATCAAAACGAAACTTAACAATTTCAGACACAGACCGCAGAACCTCCGTATCCCTACAAATTAGCGCAACTGCGTAGGGCTACGGGGGTTCTACAGTTGAGAAAATGTAGTGCCAAAAGAAAGGGCGGTCTGACGGTGATGTAAAGTGGTGTGAATTTTCTCGTTCACGTTCACTTGAACTGATTTTTTTAGGTGAGCCTTGTTTTAGGTGCTTAAAATTTGCTTTGCATCTGGGCACCATTCACTGCAGTACAAAGCTGAGCGTCTGGGCTGGAGCGGCTCTCTGCTTTTCCAAACTGAGGCTGCGCTGATCGGTGATTACGGTAGGAAACAGATCGACTATAGATATGTACATTTGTATGACCCCACTTCAAAAAACACGAACTATCCCTTTAAGCTCTGTTTGCAGCGACCAAAACAGGCATTGTCAGCCAAAACAGGACCTTTTTGTTACCCTAACCGAGTGGTTTTTGACAGGAATTAAGGCCAAAAAAATAAAACATTTAAAACCCAAACATTAGCAATAGAAAAAACAAGTGTGGGAACCCATACAATCTTGATGTATCATGTCAAATGTGTCATACCAGGCTGGAGGCTCTTGCTAACGTTTTGCATCACTGAGAACTCTTTATTGTTTGTTTGATCTGCTTCCCTCAGAACTCCCTTCATCCGTTTCATCACCTCCCAGAGAACCAGCACATTAAAAGGGGCCTGGCTACTCCACTACTGTGTTAAATGATACTCAAGTAGACAAGCCTGTCACTGCATGCAGTCAGAGACTGAATTCAATGGACGCACATACTGTTCATTCCATGTATGTGTTCAAAGTACAAACTGATGGAGCATGTAAGGATCTGCTCCACTGAAGAGTCCTTGAGCACATTTTGCCACCCTCATGTTCTAAGGCTGCTGCTGTGAAGGTGACCCTGACCTTTGACCTTCCTGGAGAAGGCGAGAGACTGAGTTTTCCCTACAGGGATTAATAAATGATCACATCACTCTGCATCTAACATGCTTTACAGGCAATTGCTTTGACGTTATCTGCCTGCATGCCTCCTGACCTTGTGCCAGTTACACTTTGTTTTCATTGCAGTTGTTAGCTGGTCTTGTCTCTAGCTAATGGGACCAAAATCATTCTGGTTTATTAACATTTTTTGTTCGGTTTTAATAGATTTGGCAAAAACATTCTCCTCACCGGCAGTATATTTCAAAGATCTGGGAACACGATGAGATCACTAAAAAAGACGTCAGCAGGGCCAACATGAACAGTGAGACAATCAGACCAGCTAAAGACAGGAGACAAACTTATTAGAAATAAGACATTAAGGTAAATGGTAAAAGGATTACTTTCTGTTGTAAACATCCTGCTTTTACTAGAACCTACTTTCTACTGTTCTTTAGATGTC
The DNA here is from genome assembly GCF_900880675.1 of Sparus aurata. Classification (NCBI taxonomy): domain Eukaryota; kingdom Metazoa; phylum Chordata; class Actinopteri; order Spariformes; family Sparidae; genus Sparus; species Sparus aurata. The sequence continues at coordinate 3,766,816 of NC_044208.1, forward strand.
AGCACAGACAGATTGTCTTTATAGTTCAGATGAGCTTACTAATGAGATGAGCTTTTACTGACAAAAAAGGTGACCGTCCTCCAAAGAAAAATGATAGAATGAGTATTTAGCTCAAACGCTAAAAAAATTTGTTTGTGTTTAACTTTCTGATGAGCTTTCTCATCTTAGAAGGAAGAGTTCAGGGTGGATGGATTGGTGTCTGACTTAAACACTTAGCACAAGGACATTAATGGAAGCTGTGTTGTTCTTTTACGTATGATTGCTGTCTTTCCTCAGCTTTAAAGGATAAGTTCACCCATTCATTCATTATATACTCAACCTTATGCCTACGTAAAGTCAGGCAATGTTTTGTATTCTACAAAGCATTTCTGGAGCTTTACAGCAAAACAACATTGCAAAGTAAATGTAAATAAAGTAGATGGGGACTTTAAAACATATCGATTTCTGCTCATTCTTTTTTTTCTAGAGCTTGCAACTGCATCTCACAGTCTTCATCTGCAAATTACGTTAGCTCCATTGTTATAGAAATCAAGTGTCAACCACTTTTTCAAAACAAATTTGGTGGAGAGGCGGTTTCAGGAAGTCCTAAATAAATCTGAGCAGCAACAATAATTCTGCTAACAGAATAATTAACAGGGAATAATGATAAATAAGAGAATAAGAATAAACATACACTTGAACATAAATAAAATACACACAAAAAAACCCCCGTAAGGCTGAGATCTCAGTGGTGGAAGGGGCTACGGCAGCAAACAGCATTGATAAGAGCGTGATTATCAAATGAAAAGTGATGTAACGTAAATTAACATTTTCACTCCCAACTCATCGAATACAGCAGCTTCGTCAGTGGACCTAAGCTTCAGACTATTACCGCTTTTCTTACCAAAATTATCGGGCCTACACAGGTGTTTTAAACATTGGTCAACATGCAAAAAATATCACCTCTTGACCCCATTCCTACTTCCTGCAGGCAAGGCCCAAATGTGCCGGCAACAGCTGTAATGGAAGAGGAAACAACAATAGAACCACTGTGAAAAAATCAAATGAGCCATTCAGTCCAATAACATTTAGAAAGTCTAGAAGAGCCTTGCGATTAAATTAAATTATCCTACTCCACAATCCAGGTATTTCCACAGCCGAGACGTCAAACTTTTTTGGCTTCAAAACACCTTTGAGCAGCTTTCATAGGAATTACCGGGCTTCACCTCCAACCTTGTGTCCTTGAATAAAACGACCTTAACAGACCGCATCACAAAGTCCTTCTTTATTTACTCGTCACCACCAGATGTTGATAAGGTGTTATCACTTCGCACAATTGTATTTGGTTGGGTTTAGGCAAAAACTTGGTTTGGTTTAGGAAAAGATCATGGTTTAGATTAAAATAACTGCTTCCATGAATGTCACTTACATTGTGTAATATGTGTACATTACTTGTTTTACTTGTGTAACAACACACAGCAAATCAAATCTTCAGACTTGGTCAGACATGTACTCGCACCCTGGTCTCCAAGGGGAAGTCCTGTGAATGATCCATCCAACCGTCCCCTAACTCAGACTTATCTCACTATTTATACTACTGCACTTGAGAGGCGCTTTAGGAAATGATGCTAGACGGAAAAATACTATGTCATAATTACAACTGTAGGATCACCAGTGCTATGCTTCAACTAGCAGACCTTGAGACAAGATTAATTTGTCAAACAACTGTTTCAAGGTCAAGGAGGAGTTTCTACATTTGACAAAATCATTCCCAAATAAACAAACAATTCTTAGAAGATTTTCTGATGCCTGTATCGTCAGGATGACTTCATGTAACCTTGAGTCAAGATGATTATTTATGTGCTTTGTCCTTTATTTTGTTTATTTGACTGTTGTTTTGTTTCCAACCTTGTAATTTGTCTCAGTGATGTAACCATGCTCACAGATCTCTCCATTTACATAAGGGAGTACACTGTTATCATAGCTGACCAAATTCTGAAAGCAAAACTCAAGTTTTAATAACCTGGAATTTTGGTTTGAAAACAAGAAAAATGCATGGGAATCCACTGTCTGTACAGCTATCTCCCCCAATCTCAAGTTGAAATCTGTGTGTGAGTGTGTGTGGGTTTGTTTTGCAGGCCACCCAGAGCATGGAGGTTTCATTAGGCACATTTCATCCCAGTGATATCACAAACTCCTTGACCTCCTTGACCCTGCAATCTCGCACACAGGCTAAAAGCAAACCTGACTGACACAAAAGAAGTTCCAAGACTGGAATGATAAGGTTAAAGCAGGTTTACTGAAGGTCAGAAAGCCTTTGGGTGGGATTCTATGTATATGTATATTGTGCTTATTTCTTAACTTTTTTACTTAGCTTGACTCTTCGTCATTATTACATCACCTCTGCAGTGAAAGTCTTGCAGTGGTACAGTGGACATTTATTTCAGATTATTTCAAACTGAAATGAATCCCAGGGACAGAACCTTTTTATTGCCAGACATACAGACATAGCATCCACAGACATACGGCCCTCACACACGCAGCTTTAAAATGATTGGAAGAAAACAATAGGCAGGAAGAAAAGGCAAAGTTTTTCTGTTGTCCCCACAGGGACTGACTGCCGTGTTTGATTTCAGCCCGATAGGTGATCCTCCTGAGGCACGCAATTAATATTTAACTTGATAGGCTGGAGAGGCAAGCTTTCAGCAAAGTGAGGACACATAACAATAGAAGCAATTCAAACATGCAAAACGAAACTATTGAAAACTGAGGATCATAAGTCTTCTGTGGGCGATTCAAAGGGCCGGTGTACTGGGCTGCGGTCTCAACATTCAATTAAAAATGTGCCATTTTATCCCCTCTCCCATATCTGTTACTCTTTGTGAAGCAGCCATGATCATATCCATCACTCATACGTGAAGTGAGAGTGCATGCCGCCTCGGTATGGCATTGTCCGGTGCCAGATTCAATCAGAGACTTATATTATTTGCAAATAAGTGTAACGCTTTTAATTCCTCTTTAATTGATTATTCATCCTTCGCTGACCTCTGACCCCATCTTTCCTTTCAACTTCTCCTGAGTGAAATCCAACCATCTCCTCCAAATTATTCTTGGAAACCCCCCCGCAGAGTGTGACATTTTGCCCTTTCCATGCCTAGTCATATGTGGAAGTAAACATTCCAGTAAATGAAGTACACTGCATTCCAATGTTCAGGTTTCACACAAGCAGAGCTGCAGAAAAAAGTAAACAAAACATGGACACCCTCATGTTTGGGCGCAGGAAAAGTTCTTCTATGTCAGGTTGGATTATTTTCCATGAAGTAACCACCAGCCTCTATTGTGTCAATAGAGAATCAGTTGATTTATATGGTCATTTTGAAATGTCCCCCAAATGCAGGAAGACACACACACACACACCCACACACACACGCCTCTAATTGTATCAAGTCCTTTTTTGTTTTGATTGGCCTGCGTATGCCATTTATCTGTTGATAGAATACCATACCATACAAAACAAAATTAAATAATTCAATTTCTGTTTTGATTTCCTAGGCTACAAATAATTCCGACCAATTGATAAATAACAGTCAAGTCACAAAGATAAACTATTCATGGTGGAGCTCTGCGAATGAGTTCAGCAAACTGCTGTTGGTGTTTTTTCAATGATAAAATATTATGACCAGAAAAAAATTCCCCCTTCTGTTTCTGACTGTGCCAATTTGTTGTGTACAGTACCCATGTCGAAAGAGGGGAGGACTGCAGCAAAGTAAGCCTGGCAAACTAATTATCACTGATGGAACAAGTTAAGCTGAATTATAGCTTTTTATCAAATGTGGTCGTATCAGTGACGTTCAGTCAGGTTGATTAAAGAACAGAACTTGGTTATAGTTTTATTTTTTTCTCATTCGGTGAATTGGCCATTGAAGTACAAGTAGGAATACCAAGTCATACAACATGTGATCAAGTTAAAGAACATGCCCCTCAATTCAGCTTATTTACAGCCTCGACCAGATCTGAGTTTTGAACTCTAAATTGGATTAAAAACAGAGTGACTGTAGGTTTAGTATGCAGAGAAAGAACATCCGATTGACTAGTTCAGTGTGTTTAATGAAAAGTCATTACACGCAGCAGATGTGTGTTCTGAGGAACTCTCTTGTTCCTGCCCTGAAGAATTTAGCAGGAGGGCTGCTAAATGAGCAGATTAGATGCTGTCACTCTATCTGGGATTTTTGCAACTAATTTGCAATTGTGGCACTGTGTCAATATGTGCAAAGCTGATATATTCTTTTCTCCTTTGTTAAACTGTCAGGAGCTGATGTCTTTGTCAGGGACGTCAGTGAATGGCGTCAGGATCTGCCTCGTGCTCTGCCAGGCTGCATTAAAGGCGTTCTGAGATATAATTATGGAAAACTTAAAAAGTTGTCATCAGCTTCAGTTGAGATAATTGATACAGGTTTTTCCAAAGGAGGCATTATCGTGTCATTTTTGCTGAGTAGTGTTACCTTTTTAGTTCTCCAAATGGTTGCATACATGGATTTATTTACACTACAAGGAAAATCCATTTCACTCCCCTTCATCTAAATTATTTCTTCTTCCAGGAGAGCTATATATATATATTGAACTTTTTTTTGTATTCATAGGCTTTTAGTGAATGCAAGAATGATGTCTTTGTGATGGATTCCTCCTTTATCTATTATGACTTTTTATGTGTCCAAGACCATAAACATTTTTGCAGCCGTCTCGCTCGTGTATCCCCGCTCTATTTCTATTCCTGTGGCTCTAAAAATATCCAGGGGCCATCAGATCCTCCGCCCTCCTCAAAGACTGGCTGGTGTAGCACGGAGAGGACCGTGAAACACGCCATTAGATAGATATGAGGAAGACAGATGACCTGCACCGGGCACTGCTGAGTGTGTTTAAGCGGCGGTGGGGTTTTGGGCAGAAAGATATCCAACTATCAAAGAGTCTGAGGCTGAGAGAGGAGCAAGTGCTGATTTTAATATAAAATATGAACAAATGTTAATTTATTAGCAGTTTTAAAAGCAGTGCATGAATCATACTAAATTGTTCACTATCAATGTGTAATTTTTCCAATCTCGGTCCTCTTAAATGTGTCTGAACAAAACGTTCTCACTCCAGACTCTTCAAACACAGCAGCTTGGTCAGTGGCCTTAAGTTTCAAATTATTAAACTCATCAGTTCTGAACATGAAGGACTCTGCGGCCAATTTAACAATAGATATGTAGTATACAACATGTGGTTACACTTAGTTTGTGTAGAAACATTTCACATATTATGACGTATTATGACTCTTGGACTTTTATTGTGTGTTGGGCGGCTGTAGCTCAGTGGGTAGAGCTGGTGGACCAGTGATTGGAAAGTTGCTGGTTTGAATCCCGGCTCCCCTGGGGTGGTACTGAGCTATATGTCGAAGTATCCTTGAGCAAGATACTGAACCCCAAAATTGCTCCTGAGCAGTTGGCAACCTTGTGTGGCAGCCTCTGCCATCAGTAAGGGTCCTGCGATGAGCTGACAACTCATCCAGGGTGTACCCTGGCCTTCGCCCATAGAGTCACTGGATTTGGCCCCCGTGACCCCTGTGATAAGGCACAAAAAGTATTTGATTATGTTTTTGTAAAAATCACACTTTGACAAAAAAAAACCTCTTAACTTACATTAAGTAAGTTACCTAAGTCACATCACTCACATTAAGTGTCATAATTACATTCTTCCCTTTCCGCTCTCATGTGATCTTGTTATGGAGGTATAGCAAAGCTGCCAACAACTGACTGACGTCACACAGGCGACACTGGATCTCAGGGAAGCAGTGAGGCTCAAGAATACACCTGCAATTGCCGCTTCCAGAAGTCTTCTTAATTCCTACTTTAAAGGAACTGTTTAAGACAATTTTAGCAATCAGTAGCCGTTTTTATACTGGCCAGCAAGTCGGCAATTTGGCCGTCCTTTTTGCGGCTAGGTCCGCGGATTTAGACAGAAGGCGGTAAATTGGGGGTCTGTTTTGGTCCGCTGATTTTCCGCCTCGGAGGGTACACTTATTTCCGCCTCCATTGCTGTAAATCCGAGCTGTCGATGTGCCGGCAATTGCGTGAGATGGGCAGAAGTGTCGATGACCTGCACTGTTGTGCGACCCACAGCGGGGGAGTTTTAAAACCAGGAAACAGCTGATCACAGCAGTCAGTCCATCACGTCATCCGCGGACATTAAGATGAACAACTGGACAGGAGATGCTAGCGTCTCCTCGGTCTCTGTAGCTGTCTTCGTTGTCCACTTGTTGTTGTAGCGGCAAGCTACATTGCAGCCTTTACCTTGCTGCACATGTGCCGCCTTTTCTATCTAAAAAGGGCTAATGCTTACAACTAAAATCAAAGAAAGGGTTAGCTTGTCACAGGATAGTGTCATGTGGCAAAGAATTGTGAGGAAAAAAAAAAACTTTCTAAGATCACAAAACATCAACTTGTTTTCGAATGAGGGTCCAGAACCTGGAAGTTCAGTCTTTCTGCTTTTTGCGAGGCTTCTCTGCTCCTTTTGCATTTACACTAGTCGGGCCTGGAAGTAAGACGACCATCACAGGATAGCAGGGAATTTTTGGAACACAGCGGCCCACAGATGCTGCCCAAAGAGCCGGATAAGCTCCACTATCACAGAAGACATAAGCACCCACTTCAGTCTTCCTGTACTTGAAGAGGAGAATGCAAATGAGCAGGCTGTTCTCTGTAAATAAACAAGAGCTGTATAAACCCTCCCAATTCTGCAATTCATTCAGGAAACTCACCTCAGCTGCCTAATGAGCTGGCTAATTTGTCTCTGATTCAGTTTTATGAAACGCTACCGTGTTTGTGTTTATCTGATAGGGCTTGTTTGGATAGAAAAGGGGAGGGAGCAGAGTGTTGAGGAAGCTGATCATCATTCTACACACCAGCTGGAGACCAGTAGGAGCTGGACAAACCTCCCTTCCCCTCATCCTCCCTCTCAGCACAGTTGTCCAACGGCGAGTCGTATATCCGCCAGCTCTCTGCCGATGTGGAAGGCAGTCATTACGAGAACAAGTGATTTCTCTTTCAGACTGGTTCATGGGTCAATTGCTCTCTCCCTTTCTATTTCATGGCAGAGTTGGTGGGATTGAAGCTCTCCTCTAACCTGAGCTCCCCATTCCCACGCATTCTTTGGGGCTATTGAATCCTCCGGAGCCTCACAGTTTGCACTTGTGCTTTTGCAGCATTGTGTTTTACTTTATTGATCCTAACAAGGCGGCGATTTGTGTCATCCGAACAGGCCAAGCGCTCTGTTTGTCCAGATTTATGTGCCCTGCCTAGAGTGAAAATCCCTTCCCAGTAAAATCTTTAACACCCCTTGCTGTCTTCTTATTGAATAACTGTCAGCTGTCTGTTGATGACAGAGTTTAGGGCTTTACTCCTTTCTGTTGCCACAGAGGTCTCATCACACAGCCTCAATAAAGGCAAATACATAAGTGGCCAAGAAAAAGCATGACCCTGTCTATTTTTTGGCGTCTACGTAGTCGATATGACAAAGCGCAGGACACGTTTAATGAGGGCTGGGGACATCCTACATCCCAGGGTTTGTCGTCTCTCTCAGGAATTTCAAACTAACTGTCTTACAGCCAGTATCTCTCAAAACAGATGGTTTTCTCCATTTTTATATGGAGAATTTTATGGTGTTTCTGCTCCATTTGGTTTGAAACTACAGAAAGTAAAAATAAAAATGATTGAATAGATACACTTAAAGTAAATAAAACAAAGTTGGTGTTTTATAGAAAACCCATAATTCTTCATATTTGTGGCCTTTCTGTTTTGTTGTTCTTCTGCTGTGAGCACATGCATACAAAGGTCTGGGATCTATAACTACTAGTGCTCTTACATTTAAAAGCTTCATACATTTGCTCATAAGTCCTGGCTGTTCTTCAAATGCCTGCATTAAGCACCACCCCAGTCTGTATTAAAACCTTTGCACGAGTCACTTTTTCATCACCCAGTAAAAGCTGTTGCACAAAGACACCTTGCACACTGAGTCGGACACACGTATTATTCTTTTTGTTGAGAAAATTCACAATATGAGAAAAAATGTGGTCATCAAGCAGTGATGATGATTTAGTAGTCCCCTCACCTGAATATTACCACTTCACTTGATGAAATTAAGCTACAGTGTTTGACTTGTGAAACTATTCAGTGCTTCTATTAAATTTGCACTATGCTGTAAATGTCATCACTCCTATCACTCACATTTGTTGATAGGCTAACATTACCTTCTCTTTGCTGTGGAAGATTTCAAGAAGGACATTGCTTTCATGTATTTTGACCATTTCTGCCAGTACATGAGACATAAGGTATGATGTAGACCAAACGGTATAATTTAAACCTGGTAAAGCAGTGCCACTCAGCCTTGCTTCCAATTTTGCACAGTAGCCACTTGCAGTTTTCCAGTGAATAAAATCCCCATAGAGCACTATTATAAAAGATGTCTATTAAGCTGACAGGATACCATCAAGTGCAAAGAAGGTCAATGATAATATTAATGTAATTATCAATTAATTAAAATAATAATGACTGTAATTTATTTGTTTTGTTGTATCACCTTATAACTTTGCTTTAGCTGAGAAAAGCGATTGAAACATCTGTGATCTGTTATCAAAATGTAAAGTCTGTGGGCTGATCCGGAGTTTGTGGAAAACTCCTCCAACTTCAGACTATATTTCATTTACTACATTTCAAGTAATTATTAACGCCACTATCTATATATATATATATATATATATAGATATATATAGATATATAGATATATATAGATATTATATAGAGTATATTAGATATATATAGAGAGAAGAGATATATATATAGATATATATATAGATATATATAGATATATACATATAGAGATATATACATATAGACATAGAGAATATAGATAGAGAGAGTAGATATATATATAGTATAGCGTAATATTTTATATATATATATATATATATATATATATATAGTATAATATTAATATATATATATATATATATATATATATATATATATATATATATATATATATATATATATATATATATATACAGACATGACATAACTTTGCTTCAGCTGAGAAAAGCGATTGAAACATCTGTGATCTGTTATCAAAATGTAAAGAAGTCTATGGGCTGATCCGGAGTTTGTGGAAAATTCCTCCAACTTCAGACTATATTTCATGTACTACATTTCATTTATTATTAACGCTATATATATATATATATATGTATATATATATATATATATATATATATATATAGTATAGCGTTAATATATATATAATATATTAATATATATATAATATATATGCATATATATATATATATGTACTATATTAATATATATATATATAATATATTACTATATATATATATAATATATTAATATATAATATGTTAATATATTAATATATAAAACATATATATAAATATATACATATATATATATATATATATGTATGTATATAGGTATATATATATATATATATATATATATATATATATATATATATATATATATATATATATACACATGAGGTTAAAGGAAAAAGAAATCACTACAAAATATAGACACAACACAAACCAAGTGTCCTGTGAGCTGTGCTGCTTTTGAGCTCTTTATCATTTTGACTTTGTACTGTATGAATTGTGCGTTGACGTCACGTAAATATATTTAATGCTTTATATACGCACGGCGCATGAGTCCGTACTCACTGACCCACACAGGCACCCCAAGGTCTGTTTATTTTGGACCGAAAACAACCGAAGCAGGTCAGACTGGATGCCCAGTATTCTGACATGAACGCAGTATGTGCTTTACATTGCTTGCCATTTTCACTCAATGCAGCAAGGTACCCCTGTGAAGCCCAGAGCACAAAAAGTTAAGACAAAGCACAGTTGAGTCATAGTACGGTCATTTAGAGCGTTGTCCCTTTTCTTCTTTTGCTGTATGTGGGGTGAGGGGGTCAGCGCCTGTTATTACCTCATCTTTGACCCCCACCTGCTCCCCCCCGCCTAGCACCGACCCTTACTTCAGAGGGCATGTATGTAAACACAGCTGCGTTGTTGACTTTAAAGCCTTCTTTGAACACCCCTCCGATATATCAGAGGCAGCCCCCCTCCACTCTCCTCCTGCTGTAAGAATACACAAGGATACGCTGCCAAACAAAAGCCGGCCATTAAAGTTGTATCAGCTCCAGAAAGGTAACATGATCTTCTTGAAGCTCAGGTGCGACAAGTCACACTGTGATTTAGCATCAACAAACAAGGACGGATGTTGCCACTGAGAGAGACCGGGGCAATTTACACACTGTGCATTACTGAGAGCAAACTGCAACCTGTGCACGCATGGAGGCATCAAGGGTGTCGACGTTTGGTGGCACTTTTACTCAGAGGAGACCAAAGTTAGCTTGAAGCCCACTCATAAAAGACTTTTAATGAACAGACACCTGTATGTTAAATGGAAAGAAAATTAAACATATAGAATTAGTTGATTCTGGCATCCACTATACAATGGAGGAATAGGGCATTTCACTGGTGCTGCTGAAGGCATTGACATATGGAATAAATTTAAATAAAAAAGGATCATTACATCAGCCATTACATCCATACATGGCTGGATCCAAAACCATAAGCAATAATAAGGCCCAACTCGCGATGGGGATTTCATTGCGAAGATGTTGGACGGGGTTAAGGTCTAGGCTCTGTGAAGGCCAGTTAAGTCCTTTAACACCAAACTGAAGACCTGCTGCAACTAAATGTCACTTCTGTTGTTGAGCAGGGCCAGCCTGAGGCATAAGCTAACTAAGAAAAAAAAAACGAAAAACTTGTGCATCTGTGCCCAGGGGACAGTAGTTCATAATCCGTCACTGTATTATACAGAATTTATAATGCAACATTATAGTGTCATTTGTGTCAATAATTGTCAAGCACAGGTGACTCTGCACTGGTGGGAGGGGGGCCCCAAATCAAATTCTGCTTAGGGCCCCCAAAAGGCTTGGGCTGGCACGGTTGTTGAGGGAGTGATATTGGACTGATGAGAAAAAAAGTATGATAGAAAAGCTGCTAATTACATGTATAGTTCAGCTTTTTATACAGAGGCAGGTTCTACATGGCCCAGTACCAGTCAGAGGTCTGGGAACCACTGTTACCCTTTTGACTGAAACGACATAGTGGCTGTTTGGAGTGCTCTGATCACAGCTGTACAGCACAGGTGTGAATGGCCCCCGAGAGACTTTGAGGAAACATTAATGGTCGTATTGCTCTGACCACAGTTGGAAGTGGTTTGGGCTGCATTGAATGACTGTCTACTCAACTGACATCCTCCAAGAAACAAGAAGAAGAAGAACACGCTGTCTGGTTTCTATGTGGCTCTCTTAACATGCTAATGGCAGGAGCTGTTTGTCAGCACACTGTTTGAACTGATCTTGAACTACTAACTCCCTGAACAAATCTTGTGATTTTAAGAGTTGTTGATTGAGGGAAAATAAGAAGGAATAAAAAACCTTTGTGAAACAGCTTCTGCAAATTCTAAACCATTATAGAATCTGGCTTAGGATAAAAAGAAAAAAAGAAATTGTCAGTTTTTGTCAAGTTTGTCTTACCTGCCAACATTTAGCCGTTACAACTGATTTCTTTATTTACACTCTATGAAATGTTCTTTCATAAATTGACAAAAAAAACTGTGTTTGTTTGTAACAGTGATGTGTGTGTTTATTTGCATATAGAGCAGAGAAGTGAGATCTGATCACAAGTGGTCACTCAAGACGCACCCCACTCTGAACTGAAGGAATGAGAGCTGTCCCCTTTCGTTCATATCACTCAAGATGGATGGCAATGACAGGTCTGAGCCTCATACAGTAACAACTGTGGGAAATTACAGGAGGGTGACATCACTGAAAGCATTAAGATGCAATTTTGTGAGAAACTGATGCAGAGCGGCAGAAGTGTGCAAGCCATCAACAGAAATCCGCTCTGATTGTAAGTCATATTAATTAATAAGATCCCAGGAAGCCAGCGGCATTAAGCAGATCACGGGGGCATGGAGCTCCAAAGGCATGTGGTAACCCAACACACCCAACCGGATCCACGCACTCAGCGTCTGGCTGCACAAACAGGGAAATGTGCTCAGTTGAGTTGAAAAACAAACCTTAATTTGATGGTATTCTGTATTCTCATATTTGGTTTGGCTGGAGCCCAGGTGATTGATGCGGCAGCAAACCTGACTGAGAGAGGCTGCATGTTGTGTTGATGGTCTACTTCACTCCATAATCAGGTGGGTGTGCGTGTGATTGATTGTCCCAGTTGGTATGCCTTCCTCCAGTGTGCGTGTGAGTGTGTTTTCGAGATTTTGCTACTGTTCTGGATTACCTGGCTGGTTAGAGAATGCCTCCCAGTTTGTGTTTTTGGTCTTCTTGGCAGATTCCCTTCCTGCACTGAAAAGACAGACCACAACATCTGTAATATTCAAATCAGTTCCAGAAAGAAAAAATGCTACCGTGGGGAAAGTGAAAAAATATCTATTTGATTTGGAATTGGGTCTGCAGCTCTCTATGCACACTGTAGACAACACTTTCTTTGCAGACTGATATTTTATTCAGTGCCACCAACACATCTCAGAGACATTTGGGAGGAATGATACATGTCTTTTTCACTGCAGTAGGTATGAATCTGTCGTGTGGCTGCCTTGTAAATCATGACTCCTCTCCTGAGTGAAGGAAGCTTTCCCACTGCTATCAAGAAGTGCCATCATCTTTTATTATTATCATTATTGTTTCCACCTCCAGCTCACTATTTCTGTGCGCACAAATGCAAAGAAACAGTGTTTTGTTTTTGCAGCTGCTGTATAGTCAGCCATAGTATAATATAATTGTTGCCACTTTGTGTTGGAAATGTACAGATGGTGCTGCAGTGAAAATGTAAAGATAAGTAGTAGAAAAAGAGTATGAATATCAGCTGTCACACTCCAGAGGACATGCTAAAAAGAGTAAGCTGATGAAACTTCAATGATAGCAAGCCCACACGTTCGAATCGTTTTGCAGAGGATAACAGCATTAGTGTCCTACCTCGCTGAGACAGAGCATGTCATATATGAAGCATCTGTGTTCATATGTGACAGACAGCTGTTGGAGCAGGTACTCTGTCTCAATCAACTGATGGGATACTTTGTAAAATTTTTGTAGAGTGTTTGTGGAACCTGGTAGTCGTAGTACTTATTTGGATAATCTATAACAATGTGAGGTCCTATACAGAATGAATCAAGGGTAAGGGGCTAGCTAGAATAGAACAGAAAATACTTTTCATCCCACATTGGGGAAATTCACCTGTGACAGTAGCAGGTAGACAGACATACAATAAGTACAAGTACAGACATTAAACAAGTAGACTTAAAAAAAATGAAAAAGATTGAGATAAGAGAAAGAAAGATACAATATGGAAAGGACTATACGCTATGTGCATTATATACAGGAGGCAGTGTGCATTGTATACAGCAGGTAAGTGTGCATTATATACATGTAAGTAAGTGTAAAAGTATTGCTATGTTGAAGGCCAGATGCATAAATCAATACAGTGTTTGAAATAAACAGACAGAAGGTAGTGAGTTGGTGTTACTATAGTTACAGGGATGCCTCTCTCTGTCACTTTCAAACTTTTTGCAATTCCCAGTTACATTTTTCATGCACACAAGTTTTGCCTCACTTTGCTCCTCAATTCAACTTCTGTGACTAATTTAAACGATTCAAAAGATATCACTTGCATTTACAACAGGTTAAATGAATTTGAGTTACCCATAGTGTGATGCTAGACCTGCGACTACAAATCCAAAAATCAGATCATCATGATGCATTGGTATTCATCCTAGCTGTCCCCTTTCTGAATTTTATGGAAACAAATCCTTGGTGGTTAAGGAATGATGACCCAATCCCTGTAATTTCACAGAAGGCAAACAGATAAATCACGCTGACAAACAAATACCATGCAACCAAACAAACACTCTGAAAGACAGAAATATATGAAACATGCTGTTTTTGGTGTTTAAAGACAGAAAAACAAATACTTGTTTACAGAGCTTACAGAGTATAGGTGTATCTTTCTTAGCTGAGTGTAGAGAACCTTCACATGCTATCAAGAATCCACAGGTATCAGTTGCCATAGCAGGCTGATTCAGTATCGGGTGTGATATCGGAGTCAGCAGCATTTCCACTCAGAAGGAATATTTAAGAGTTTGATGTATGGTGGGCACCCATGTCCGTGCTTGTTTCCCCCAGCATAAATGAATGCTGGGACAGGGATACCATGTGAGGGGAAACAGAGATCTGCTCCCGAGATCATCAGGGGGGTCTCCTGGGTCCAGCCATGACGGCCTGCAGGAAGGAGGCCTGGCAAAGCAACCGTAATGACCAAACACCATGCTGATTGGACATCTTGCATGCATTAAGGTGGGTTAGATGATGCACTGCGTCCTTCAGCCCGAGAGATCCGATAACAAAGCAGAGCTGTATAGGGTAAGCCGATCCTGGCGCAGGGCCACGGCTGCAGGCCGCTGCCTCTGCTCCCAAAGAAACACCTCTCTGTTCCACTGCCATGAAAGTGGAGACCTTGAGATGCACACAATAAAGAGTCACATGTGGACACGGACATGTGGAGAGCAGACAGGGGGACAGAGGAAGAGCTGGTGTATAAGGCTCCATGTATAGGAGGCAAAACAATAGGCTGAAAAGGTTAAGAGAAAATAGTATGTGTTTTCTCTCTTAAGTTCAATAAAGATCCTATCTTATAAACCTGTTACCAGTTTAGAGGCTGCTTAAGAATGTTAATGAAAGTGTCTTACAATTGTGTATAGTAAGAAGATAACTAACACTTATCAATAAACAAATATTGAATTGAACTCTAGGTAAATCTATAGCTACAAAATCATAGTTAACTGCTTATAAATGCATAATAACAATGTGAGCACCAAACAATAGCTGAGTAATTGTTTAACAATGACATAATGACATGGTAAGTTAGTTATAATCAATTCAGTTTAGTTAACATTCATTCATATAAACGTTTTTAGTTTATTATTCTATCTAAAATCTTATTAACGTAATGATGCTATTATTGATATTTATATAGTATTATGTTGATAAAAATCTATCTTTTTATCAACAAAATATCTTTTTAGGACTGTATTACCTGGTAACTAAGTTTTAGTGTTGTATTCACGGATGAATAGACAGACTCGGGCTAAATTCAGTCATTTCTACCACACTGTATAATTGTACACATGTGGTACTTTTTGTAGGGTTTGCTCTATTGCTGACCATAGTATCAGTCATATGACAGGTGGGCAAATCCATGGAGGAAGGCGTTGACTGTTTACTGTTGGCGCTGCAGTCACAAAGGCAGTGCACATGGCTAATGCTAGCAGCCTGGCAACTGTCCAAAGATAAAACAACTGCCAGAATCCCTAATCTCAATCCTAAGAAAAGGCAGAAATGGAGGAGTTTGTAGAGTGTCATAGTTTGAAGTTTAGGGTCTCTGACCAAACTGCCAAATTTGGAAGTGAAAAAGATGTTAATATCTAATATTACAGCATTTAATTGAGAGTTGACCAACCCTACAGTGTGTCTACATTATCACATTGCATAGTTTTCAATTTAGTAGAACATTATCAAAAAAAAAAAAAAAAATTATAACATTTGGATTGAAATTACCGGCCAGTTACAGCACACTCCACAGTGCAGTGGACCCTGTGGATGGCAGACATTTTTTGAGAGCTCTGCATTTGACCAGTGTCTCAGCTGAATTTAGAGGTACTTATGAGTCTGTACACTTGACATCTCTACAGCATGTCCATCTGTTGTATATTCTGTAGATAATGGGGCCCAGAAAAACTACTGCTTATGTGTTCCAGACAGTGTAAAAAGATTAGATGTAGTTGACCTTTAGATGCTGTTGCTGCAGCATGGTTTGTGCTGCCTCAGTATTTTGAAAAGGTTTGAAGGTTATTCTGTTCTTAAATTTTAACTTAGATCAGACATACAAACTCTTTTGTCAGTTTTTTTTATATTCCTTAGAAATAGATTTAAATGTATAATATATGTATATATATATATATATATATATATATATATATATATATATATATATATATATATATATATGTGTGTGTGTGTATATATATATGTATATATATATGTATATGTATATATGTATATATATATATATACATATATATATATATATACATATATATATGTATATATATATATACATATATATATATATACATATATATATACACATACATATATATATATATATATATATATACACATACATATATATATCCTCAACATATGTTGTAGGTGACAAAGTCACTGAGGACTGATTTTTACTCTGTAAATGAACTAATCAACACATTCTTATGGGATGGTGTATGAATAAAGACAAATAATTTTGTGGCGGCATGTCTTCACACTTTGAGTTTTTTGTGTGTCACTTTGAGCTCACCACATTTTACTAGACTTGTAGGAAAGGACAAAGTTAGGGTTGGTGTTAGGGCAGGTCACCTCTTAGTCATCATAGTAAAAAAATGTCCGATGACCTTTGTCATCATGGCAATAATGATAAACACGTGATTAATGTTGTGAAATGATTGCAGTTTTTAGGCAACAGAATGGCTTAGGTTGAAATAAGCAGGTTAACTTGCATACATACAGGACATAATCACAGGACTCCTGGGTGAAAATCCTGGGCTTGACCCATCTATCATATGCAGTCTCTTCCCAAAGTGGACTTCGTCTCTCTTTCCCTCATGCCACCTAATATGTATTTCTCTGTGAGTAAAATAACCTGAGAAAAGCAAAGTATGCATTCAAATTATACGCAAAATGACTTAGACAATGCAGTGTTATTATGTGTTGAGACCATGAGGCTGAACTGGTTTTTGTTGGCCTTTAAAGGCCCTGCACACCCCCACAGGTGTTTGCAGTTATTCTGAATAATTACTGCTCTGCTGAGGCTGCAGTTGGGGGGAGCACTGCTGACAATATTGTGAGGTCACCAGACTTGATGTATTGATGAGAATGATATTTACATTTATCAACAGTACATGGCAAAATGTCAAACATCAGCCATCTAAGTTTACTATGGACTTTTTCCTCAATGTTCAGAGTTTTTTCTCCCCCAAAAAAATTTTTTTGAGGGGAAAAAAGTCAGGACTAATCTATCTATCTATCTATCTATCTATCTATCTATCTATCTATCTATTTATTTATCTTTTTACAGTGGCCCTTATCCTCTTCATTTTAGAGTAAACATTACAGTATGAAAAAATAGAAATAACAAACTTAAAATTGCCTAGACCCCTGATACCACCAAATTTTGAACCCTATAATATGCCTGTATA
Source organism: Sparus aurata (assembly GCF_900880675.1). Lineage (NCBI taxonomy): Eukaryota > Metazoa > Chordata > Actinopteri > Spariformes > Sparidae > Sparus > Sparus aurata. The sequence continues at coordinate 3,784,236 of NC_044208.1, forward strand.
CAGAAAGTAAGTGTGCGACTTCTAACATCAGTATTTAAGGAGGAATGTTTCAGAAAAGAATTATGGTCATGTGAGATAAGTTTTTGTAATCTTCCAAATTTTTGTTGACAAATTTCTGACTTTAGAACTGATTTGTTTTCTAGATGGTCTTAATCCTCCTGCCCACAATGCCAATATTTCAGTACATGTTGTCAGTTTTTACTGTAATCCTATATGGTTGTGTGTTGTGTGTGTGTAAAGGCCCTGAAATCAGTCAGGAGCAGCCCAAACTTCTTCAGCTAACTACAGTCAGATATCTGTTTTTGTTTCAGAACTCAGTCCTTCAGTCTCTGTGCTGGCACAGATGGCATTATTTCCAATAGAGAAAACAATGGGTCCATATTTTTATGGCTGTAATCAGCTGGCAGCACTCTCAACCCAGCAGCACTTTGGTTTATGTATGTTGACATTTTTACTCTCAACACGATCATATCTACTAGTTTCAGCATGAATTACAAGGGTGTACTTTATATTGAGCCTGTCTTGTGATGACATGCGTGTTGAAAGACAAATGGTGGCGGTACAGTTCCCATTCAGCCACAAGAAGAAAAGAGAAACATACGTCTGGCCATTAATTATGTGACGCAGAGCAGCAGATTTGGTGTGAGGGGAAACAAAAGGTGTCTTCTGGTGAGATTTGTCTCTTGGCTCTGAGCTGACTTCTTTACAAAGATCTATTGTTCTACTGCAGATACACTAGAGGCTCACTGAGACCAACCGCCCCCTGATCCCCTCCTCTCAAAGAGCTGAATGATAAGTAAGTAGTCCACTGCATGACCACCAGTTGATTCAATACGAAGCATCATTTGTGTGATTGAGATTCTTTTATTCCTTTTCCAGGAGGAAATAAAGACAGTGGTGATGCTGCTTCATTATGAAGGACAGAGCAAAGTCAAAGTTGGAGTCTTTGTAGAATAAAAGGGAACTCTGGTGATTTATTACCAGGGTTTTGTATAGGTATGTATCAGGCCACTGATTTTGTATCATTATCATTAAAACTGAAACAGCAAAAGAAGAAATATATTGCCTTTTGGTCCCCAGGCAGCCCAGTCCCCAGAATTAAATATTGGCAGTTAAGTTTCTGCAAACCATTGACATGTGTTAATGCCATACATGCCATATTGACTGTGTACTATATATGTCATGTCACGTTCACATTACAGGAGGAAAGGATGGTGATGGAATCACAAGCCAGAAGGCTGCCAAGCCAAAGATCACAGTTCTAGGCTGTGCTTCAACAGAGACCTCAGGATAATTACCAACCATGATCGTCGCAACAAAATCTGATATTTTTGAGACCTCAGAACATTTCCAGTCGTGTCTGTGGTGACCAAAGCAGGGTTTGCTTTTAAAGCAAAATATGATGTTTTCTCACCAACTGTTTTTTGTGCAGGGCGGCTGTAACTCAGCGGGTAGAGCAGGTCGGAAGGTCGCTGATTCAAATCCCAGCTCCAAACTGAGCTGAGCTGCATGCCGAAGTGTCCTTGAGCAAGATACTGAGCCCCAAAATGCTCCTGATGTGCGGTTGGCAACTTTCATGGCAGCCTCTGCCATCAGTGAGGGCCCTGCAATGAGCTGGCGACTTGTCCAGGGAGTACCTTGACCTCGCCCAGAGACAGCTGGTTGGCTCCAGGAAAAAACCCTGTGACCATATAAAAGGGATAAAGCGGTTACAGACAATGGATGGATGGATGGATGGATGGATGTTTTTTTGTGCCTATACTTAATCAGACCATGACTTTTTCACAACATAAAAATAAAACATTTAACAGAAATGTTAAATTACGACATAAAGTTTCCACAAATATGTTCTTTTTAGAAAATGTACACTGCTACCATTCATTCAGGCACATTTTCTGAGATTGAGTCAACCTCCAAAGACAATGGATCCTACAATTTCCCTCAATGTGTTTTCTTAGATCCTCCATGGCTTATATGTATATACCCATATCTTTGCAGCTGCACACCCTCATTTTTCATGTAATGTCAACATAATTATTCATTTTACCAACACAATTGACACTGTGTAATCACACTCTATATTTATATCGCTTAATATTAATACATTAATATGTTCATCATGTTATGTTACTTAATCTGACTTTATAGTCTGTATGATTATTTCTTACATTAAGAATACAGTACATCCTTTAAATCCACTGTGCAATTACCCCTCCCAAAAGTCTGTATATGTACAATGTACTATATATATACATATATATATACATATATATATATATATATATATATATATGTATATATACATATATATATATATATATAACTTTACTCTATATGTACTGTATATATATCTTACTACACAACATGTCATAGCTGTAAGTGGAAGGTGGACAGAGTGTTTTTAGATCTTTTTTTTTCTTCTGTTTTTAAATGTATGTGAAATTTCTCTCTCATCTTTCTCAAAATCTGTCTTAAAATTTATTCAGGAAAATAAATGACTTTTGTTAGCTTTGCGAATGATTTCGTGTTGTTTGAACATCCTGCTATCTTGCATAAACTTCAAAAACTTCAGATGCAGATGAATAAGTTGAGAGAAGAAGGAACATTTATATTCTACAGTACTACACTCAAGTTAGTGTTCTAATGACAATGTGTATTCTGTTTTAGAATTGAAGAACTGGTGAATGCAGTTTGTCATGCCATTCATGTGTTGTGCTGATGCCTCCTGCCACCCACCCCTTCATCCAGGATCCCCCTCTTACCCCAACACCCCCATCCTTGGAGAAAGAGAAAGAGAAAATAAAGAGATCTAAATACCAGCGGGGAGCTGAGTGCATTCCTCTCGCCGTGTCCCGAGACCGGTCACCCAGAACAACTTGTGATCCTGGGACAAAGCTGACGACAGCAGGTGGCCATATAAAGAAATTTTCCTCCCAGAATTAGATCTTATCCCAGGGAAGTGCCATTGAGTCATAGATAATACCCTACCCCCTCCCCAATCCTGCTGGGTGCAGAAGGATTTTCATTTCAATTTCTTTACACAACGATGCTTTTCATCTTGACCAGGGTGAGATGACAGTGCTGCAGCTATGAAATAAATGGGAAGCAGTTGAAAGGCAGAATTATCCCCTGGACCTGCAACATTGCTTGGAATGCCCCACTGTTTCCATTCATGTACAATAGTGACATTTTGAGATGCAACCGAAAGTTCTCGTTCTGGCTAACACACACACACACACACACACACACACACACACACACATACCCAGATAAAGAGACAGAGAGAGAGAGAGAGCGAGAGAGAGAGATGCAGTCATGCACAGATAGAGACAGATAAAATCAGACAGGAGTGGTACCTGTACACACACACACACACACACACACACACATATGCTTTAATCCAAACAGGGCTGGTATTTTATAATTTCATCTTCTCTGTCTCCTTTTTCCCATCCCCTGTTTTCTAGGGGGCATATAAATGATGCATGAGGACGAAAATGTCACCCCCAAAATAAAGAGAAAGCAATTTTGTCACATAGAAAATGGTTATTTTCCTCTTTTTCACAGCTTTCACAGCTTGACTATAGTGAAATGCCAGCTGTTACAAAGAGCAGAATGCTTCAAAGATGACACGTAATTCTCACAGATGCTGCCTGATGATCAGAGGTCAGACTGTGGGATCTATACTGACTTCAGTCTTTGTGACAACTGATGTAAAGAGTCACAGTTGTAGTAAATTTTGCTTGTTGACATGCAACAGGTACTTCAGGCATAACAGTTAAAGCCATTACTTAACCGTCAACTGGAAATTACAATTGCAGTAAAGGCACAGTATGTAATTTCTGATGCTAGTCTTTTAATAAAAACAATAAAAACAAGTACGTAGTCCTGGGAGATGTTGTCTTCATTGTTAAAAAACTGCCATTGATGAAGGGTTAGGGGTTAGGGTTAAGTGAGTCAGGCAGACATGTTCACCAACTTCCTTCCTCACTCTGTCATATTAATTGTTGTTTCTTAATCAATTAATTTCTTAATTAAAGAAGAACTTCGGTTGATTTAAACATGCAGCTTCATTGCTCAAGCTACCCTTGACTTGCCAGTACCGAAGACGCGAAACACATTTGGTCCAGCCATTACAGAGCTCTGTGAACGGTGATTTATCATTTACAGCTAACAGCATGGGGTTAGAACTTTACACTGTTTTAAAGTCTGTGTAAACCAAAATCAGCCATTTTCTTCTAAATACATTAAACGGGTCATAAATGTGTTTACTTAAAACATGTAAAAGCCATTCGGCCATGTAGAATTTAATTTTGGAGCTAGGCTCACAAACAGTTTTTCAACATTTCTGTGTTCAGGATTTAATGGGCGGGTCAGAAATCATGCAAATCATGGCCGCGTTACGTAACGCGGCCTGCATAAACCCCGCCCTGCTGCGGAAGTGGTATAAATACGTTCAGCGCGTCAGCTTCAGCGGTTCTCCCACTCACTCTCCAGTTTCGGATTGCATTGCTTACAATAGTTTGCAGCTAGCTAACCAGTCAACCAGTCAGCTAACCAGCCATGTCTCCTCCATATCGCTCTGCATCTGTCCTGGATGCCACAGTGTGCAGGCTGACGCCGCTGTTAGCTTATGTAAGTTTCCTTCGGATGACAACGTAAGGAAACAGGGGAGTCCATTGACGCTGGTCAACTCCGTCCCCGGCTTGCATCCTCTCCTCCGCCGACGAGGAGATGTGGCCGCTGTTGACCGCCGCTGACACTCTCCGTCCCGCTGACGGCGGGTCCCTCCGGCATAATGTGGCCGCCCCCACAGCCGACCCACTCCGTCCCGCTGACGGCGGGTCCCACCGGCATCATGTGGCCGCCGCGCTGCAGCCGGCCCTCCGTCCCGCTGACGGCGGGTCCCACCGGCATGATGTGGCCGCGCCGCAGCCGACCCTCTCCGTCCCGCTGACGGCGGGTCCCACCGGCGGTATGTGGCGGTAGTATCAGGGTCGCATTATTGGTGAGCCGTCCCAGCTTGAACGGCTAATCCGGAGGCGCGGAGCGAGGGTGTGACGGTCTGACAGTCTAACTGCACAGGTCCTTCACTTAACTAAATACAGAGAAATGTCCCACAAAGCAACGTTACAGGACCGAACAAAAGTAACGCAGTAACTATAACTGTCTTTAGCAACTTATATGAGGAAAACAAATCCCACAGCTGTATGTGGAGAAGCGTCTGTCCTCCTGTCCGTCCCCTCCCTGTCCTCCCGACTCTTCCTCACATTTCTGCTCACAAAACAGCGTCTGTCACGCTTGTCACAAGAGTGTTTAACTCACCGAGTGTTTGACGAAAATAAATCACCGCGACCGCCAGCCCCTCCTGACCGAGACTACAGGAAACTGTCCCCCAGAAAACAGCCTCCGTCCCCGCGAGTGACAGAGTCAGACAGCGTCCTGTTTACTGATGGTGATTATGTATAATTATGTAATTTAGCGCGAAAAACTTAACTCCGTCACTTCCAGGATGTTTAGTGGGTCAGGATCTCAATCACTACACGTTATAACAGCATCTATATGATTATAAACTGTCCGCGGGTTTAGATAGACAAGGGGAACACCTGGGGAACACCTGGGGAGACACCGACGTCATTAACATGACGTGTGGCCCCCGCCGCATGGGCGTGGTTCCAGCGCCTCTAACTGACACGCCCCCAGCGTTTCACAGCAGAAAGAAGTGCTTGTTTTTCCATGATTTTGAGACCTAATTTTATATACTTAGCAATTTTTTTAATCTTTCAAATTTGGCTCAGTGGTCAATGATACATGTTTCTTTGGTGTGACAAACTCATAACACAATTTTCTTTGCCGCTTTACACGGACTTCAAGCGTCTTAACATGCTCCACATCTCACACCAAAAGTTATGCAACATCAGCAGACACCTTACAACACAGCACTGTAGCGTGTATGACTCAAAATGAATAAAAAAGTAGTTAAAACAGTGTGTTTGTGCAAGCAGCCGCTTACCTGTTTGTTGACATCGGCGTCTTCCGGTAGCTAGACTAAACTAGTCGATCTGTCGAGCGTGCGCTTAAAACTCAGAGTCTAATTAATAAATAATAATTAAGTCAGAAATATAATTATTCATGATTGAGTGTTGAGGATGAGTTCAGGAGTCTCAGAGCCTGAATAAAGAAGCTGCTCTGTAGTCTGGTGTTGCAGCAGTGGATTCTTCTGTATCTTTTGCCAGATGGCAGCAGGGTGAGCAGACTATGGCTGAGGTGGGTGCTGTCTTTTAGTATCATTTGGGCTCACCTCCTAGTGTTTCTTGCCCCATCTTACTATTGTTTTAGCAATGTCACCATTGTCCAATACTATTCCCGACAGACACGATGGCCAAGACTATGCAAACAATCTACTTTGGTATAAACCAGACTTCCCCTTTAAAATGAGTCTGCACGTCAGTAAGGGTTTTTTTCTGACTGTTTTGACATCCCTTGATTCCACTGAGTAGCCAATCTATTTTTTGATCCATGCCCATTTTCCACTGTGACTCCTCAATTTACACAAGGTGTAGATAACTTATGACTTCACCCTGCAGACCAAAGTGAATATTTGAAAAGCTCAAACCATGGTTTCATTTTTCTTATGCATGACTTTGCTGGGCAGTGTAAACTGTGGTTTTAAATCCCTTTATGTGTTGAAAGTGCAGTTTGAACTGTAAACTGTGGCATATAACAATAAACACTTTGAATTTGAGTCTTGAATCTTGAAAGTGCAGTTTGAACTGTAAACTGTGAATGACTCATAAACCTAAAAGGCATGTTCAGGAGATTATAGAAGTATAAAAGCATCAAGCGTATTCCTTCTGAGGGCTGTATTTACAGATAGGACCATGCAATTGTGTTTTTTCAGACTCAGACTTTATGTCATCACTTTTAATCAAAATCCAACATCCAACATGCTCTTAACCTCTGCTCAAGCCTCATGGAATATATTATCATGTTTCACTTAAAATAAGGGTTACCTCATGTGCAACACCAGCCAGCCAACATGCATGTATATGACATTATGTGAGTTCAACAGTTTGACTTAAAAAACATCTAACCACAATATGAAAGAAAATGTATGTCGCTACAGTTCGTATTTTAAATGCTTTTACATAAGTCAGTGGTGTTGTCAGTTGTCTCCATGAATCCCAAGTTGAGACCACTGAAACGCCATATGGAGTCATGGAGGCATTTTACTTAATAACTCAATAACTTAATTACAGTAATGTAATTTTCAGTAAAGTAATAACAAACATTTGATTCTCAGGAATCACATTACAGTTACTTATCCCATCAACTCTTAGCATTTGTATGGTCAGCTTGGCTTAACTTATGTTTGTGCAGGGTGTTGGAGCTAAAGGCAGAGGGCTAACTGACATTCTGTAACTCCATATTTGTCTTATATACATGTGATGTCATCTTAGCTGACTTACTAGGACAAGTCTTAGTGTGATCAAGGCCTTAAATTATTCTCAACTTATCAGCACAAGGCATGGAGTCACAGCACTCGTCAATGTTACACTTGAACCAGACAACATGCACATGCAGCTCCACTCCACAGTCATGCTACACTGCTACCTAATAGGCTCTTCCAAGCAGCGCCGTAGTATAGGGGGGAAAGGTGATGACAATTCTAAGGGCCCACAGCACGCTATAGGGCCCACACACAGCCCCCAGTAGCCTCTATGACAAAATGGTTATGCATACACTGAACTAATATATATTCATACGAATGAATCCGAATTAAAACAAAGCCACAAGTCATACAATATTCTAATTTTAATCATTTCAATAACCCCCTTAGCCCCTTCTTAAAAAATGGTTTGGTCCACACCGCGGTTCGTTCTTCCCATGGTTCTTCCTCATCGGAATTAAGTGAGCGCGAGCTAACTCCAGCAGGGTTAGGATGCCCCCCAAAAAGCACAAGTCCGGACACCAGAAGAGAGTTGAGAAGGAGGCCAGGAGTAGAAGCAGCAAAGCAGGGGCCCAGGACATCAACAACTTATTTTCTAAGAATGGTGAGAGTAAAACTACCGAGGGCGGCTGAAACAATTAGCCTGCTTGTTCATTAATTTAATGTCTGTAACATTACCTTTGACGGGGCGCAGGCTGGAGCCTACGTTAGCTGTCATCTGGCCGCGCTACACTCTGGACAAGTCGCCAGTTCATTGTAGAGCAACGGTTCCTAGAGTAGCTATAACTGAGCGTGACTAATTTAGGGGCTACTACAGTGACTGGACAGTGCTCCAGTATGCGCCCATTCAGGTCAGTTACGTTATCATGATGTGTTCAATGTGGTCTTGTAAAATGTGTTATTAGTGGGACATTTGAATAGCCTAAATACAAAAAAGTTGTTTGTTTTCATAGCAGTATAAAATAAAAGACACCATAATAGCTGACAACAACAAAGTAAAAAAAGACTATTTAGAGTTGTGGACAGTTTACACTGACTTTTGAATGGTCTAAAAATATTTTTTGCCTGGTAAAGTGAAGCTGTCCACCTAGAGCTATGGTACTAAGAAGCCCATTTAGATTTTGTCCAAAAATAGGTTAGTTCTGCATCAGTTTTTCCTTTAAAAATAGCATATAATGTTTACAATATATATAATGGAACAATAAACCTTTTTACCCTGCTGCTCCAAAATCAGCAGTAGCTGCTTCATCTGAGTTTGACCCCACAGCAGACGCTCAGCCCAGCAGTCCAGTGATGCCTTTGATGGCGAGTGAGTGATGTACACACTGGTTGGCTGTTTTGGTTTATTAGTGACCCACTACCTATTTGTTGAGTGGATTGAAATTGAATTGAAAATGTATTTGCAATCAGAGGTGTAATAACGTGTTGCAAATCAGTGAAATGAGAAAAAGACAAGTAATAATACATAATTTACATAATCATACTCTGACTTGTTAAGTCGTTAATTGTAAAAAAGGAAACAAATTGGGTGTATTACACCAGGCACCGTCAAGAATACTGAAAAACAAGAAAATTGAAGGTGGCAATGAATGGGGTAGAGGGGCCCACACCGATATTCTTTCAGGGGGCCCAGAATTCCTAGCAACTGCCCTGCTTCCAAGCCAGCCTGTAGTGATGAGTCTATGGTTGGGGCCTTAAACTCAGACACAGATTAGGCAAATCATTTTTCAAATAAAACTGTCAGTGTCATTACATGACATGATGGGAGATTAAAAAAGACTACTTACTATTTTATCATTGGGCTATGTCCTGGGATATCTGGTCTAGGGGTGTCACAAATGAGCAGTATTGATGATAACTGTGGTATTTTAAAAATGAAATATTATTTGCATTTTAATAACAAATAATAAGATATCATGTAAGCCTAAATAATTAAATGCCTTTTACATCATTTTCATTTTTTTCTGTTCTTGCTTTGTCATGGCAGCTCACAGTCATGCACCCTAACGCTGGTTGCCACTAAACTTCAAGCAAAAAATAAAGGAAGGTGCAGTAACTGCCAGTTGCCCAGCCAACGTTTCCATGTGGGCCACATATGGGTTAAATGTGATATGCACATATGGGTCCCAAGTGGGGGTATCCACAGGTGCCATGGTTGTCTCACCTGTGTCAGCCCATGGCCAAACACAGGTCAGGTTAATATATATGGAGCCTACATACCCATATGTGGGCAAACTAATTCCATCCTCTCAAGTGCTTTTATTTCAGTTGACATTGTATTAATAACACAGGTTTTTCATCAGTTTATTGGCCTGCCAGTTAACTTTTTGTTATGTTACACAGGCCTTCGCCACCTCCTTTCTCTCACATTATGAGTGTAATACATAATAAATGCTCAATAAGTCTATTTAAATGGAGCATTGATATAGTGTGCTTCTGAGGATCAGTGTATCATGCATGGTTACCTCCTCTCCCTCTCCTCTCTATCTGGTCACACGGGGCCCGAGCCAGCCAATCTGCTATCCCAGCCTCACCTTTCCTGGATCATTTGCTGGCTAACACCTGATACTTTCATGTCGCTAACTCACAGGCTGCCCAAAATTGCCTTGCCAAATGGCCTGAGACCACCTATTCTGCAGGTCCCTATTGTGGATCAGTTGAACTCTGTCCAGGAGCAATGTCTGCCTAATTGACCCCATATGTTCTCCTAGAGTTCAGATCCACCCGCTGGCAATATCTATGGTTCAGTACCAAAATTGCTTCGGTGCAGACTTCGTGCGCGTATAGGCTGAGCGATCAAAGCACAAAGATGGTATCGATCAGGAGGAAACAAGTCAAGATTAAAGCAGCCCTGTTTTTGTAGCCAAAAGAGAAAATTCAGACATATAAGCTGAAATCCCGTAGTGTATAAGAATGCCATACTTAACGTTACGTGCATGAAATTAACAGAGTCGTTTCAAAAGAAAGACATGAATTATTTTGATTTGTGACATTTGAATGTGTGGGGTGTTTATCTTTTCAGTACAGTGTGTCCCGCAGCCTGTGCTGTGTTCAAAGGCTGTAGTGGCAAGGGGCCTTAAAAAGACATGTCTGCCAGAGAGAATGGACAAGCAGCAGTTGGCAAGACTGTTGGGAGTCAGCGACCATTGGCAGCTGCATCATGTGGAAGAGCTGCTGCTCTGTGTAGCCTTCACTTCCAGTTGTAATTTATTTGCAGGTTGTTATGGGAATTTGTAGCAACAATCTGGGACATTTGCTACTAAACACATTTCCATTTTGTTGCTCTTTATATAAAAAAAAAAGATGATGTAAGCAAATTGTGAAAGCTTTACATTTGCTGTTTTAAGCATCTGGTGATGTCTTTTCTGGGGGAAAAAAACAACATCCTACACACAGGATATCATGTGTTTTATGTTCTTGGCAGCAGCCACGCCATGTCTTTGGGACCCACTACAAAAATCTCCATCTTTACATTTACATTTTTTTTCTTCTGTTGAACCGTGAAAATCTAATTTTCTTAAAACAACAGAGAAAAAATCTGCCAGTAGGCTTAGATTATTTCACCTGTTTCCAATATTCGTATTTCCTTGGATCAAGTTATCCTTTATTCAGACTAGTACAGTGATCTGCTTTTTATTGTCTTATTTCAGCCTAATGAGGGGATATTGCATAAGGACTATGTGTATTTTGTGTACTTGTAAGGAAAAGGTGAAATCAATAACTATTTTATATTGTTGATAAATTCAATGTAAAGACCATCCGGCTCTCAATACTTTCTTACTTTCCTACCCTGTCTGTACCACTACCAAGCCCATTGTTTCCCACTGAGGATGTACAGTACACTAAACACCACATTTGATGCACATTTTAAAAGGTTCCATCATAATAACAGCTAGCCTCTGTAGTGGTGTAAAGTAAGTACATTTACTCCAGTATTGCATCTAAGTACACATTTGAGGTACTTGTAATTTACTGAAGTATTTCCATCTACCTTTGTACTTAAATATTTTTTTTTTCTCAGCTACATTTGTCTGACAGCTTTGTTTAAATTAAGATTTCTTATCCTTCCTGTTTGTGACAAACTGAAGAAAGTATTCTTTTGTGTGTTGAGGAAATCTCCTCTTTCTAAATAAACTCTTTAAAAAGCCTCTTGGAATAGCTGGAAAAAAAATCATCACAGCCTTGGTCAGTGGCCTTCAGCTTCAAACTATGAAGCTCTACCCTCCCAGCAAGTGTCAGTTTTGCAAACAAATGGCTTGACAGGCAAGTTAGTAAAAATATGCAACGTGAATGGTCCGGTTAGACTTTTAAAATAAAGGCTCTGTGGTTAAGTTAGCAATAATAAGTAACATACAACATCCGGACAGACTTTTAAAATAAGAAATTGCTGACAAACAGTTCATATACATGATTATGACATATTATGACTTGTGGACTGTTATTAACATTACTATATTTCATTTATTATTTTCATTTATATTATCAAAAAGTTGCAAAAATACTTGGATAGATTTAGGAGAAGATCCTACTTAGTTAAAATAATTATGTTCAGTCAAATAACATATGTTATGCCCACTGTCCGGAATGAACATTTTATAATGTTTAATGCAAACATATGATAATCTTATAGAATTTGATGCATTGCTGTCGATTAAACTAGCCAACACTCTAGAGCTAAAGTAAAAACACTGACAAAGAACATTTTATGCAATATGAATAATTTTACTTTGCTTTCCTGATTCTGAAGATTTTGAATGCAGACCTTTTACCTGTAGTGGAGTATTTCAATTGTTTACCAAAGTAAAGGATCTGGATAATTAGGGTAAAAAAGAAGGAAACAGTGTATTAAGAGGAAAATGCTCTGGTGCAATTGATGCTTTTTCGTTTACGTGTAATTTTGGGACTGTCTACCATTGAAAACCTACACACGATGGGCATTAATGAACTTAATAAGTGAATTACTGGCTGGAATTACAATCTGAAATTAAAAGTGATGATGGGCCCTTGCACCAGCCCTGGCTTGCGCAGTGGTGTGTGATATATATATGTATATATATATATATATATATATATATATATATATATATATATATATATATATATATATTTTATTTTTAGGTTAAAGGACTGTGTTTTGGACATTGCATAGAAGCTCAGTGTACCTTCTTGTGTCCACTATGTGGCAGTAGAGAAAACTGAGTGAATGTTAAGTAAGTATCTATATGAAGTATAGAAAAAAACCTGCATTTGCTAGCCACCACAACCACACCCTCCGAAGAAAACTTAAACTTTGGTCAGGAGGAGAAAATCACTGTTTGAAATATGTCGTTTCATACTGCCGCTAGGGGGCGCTATGACTGTAACTCAATAATTGCATTCAATTTGTTCAGGTTAAAACTCTTGCCAAACATGTGACGATGGGTGCAAATCATAAAATTGGCCAGGGCCATGCCCTTAAACAAAAGTTAAAGATTTTATTAGCTTTTTGGGTGTTAAAGACAGGCCTGACCAAATTTGAAGTTGATCTGGTTAGAGCTGGAGGAGGTACAACACATACAAAATCGCCAAAAATGAGCACAAATTCAAAATGGCCGACTTCCTCTTCGGTTGAGACAATGGCACAAATAGGCTTGATTGTACATCTGTGTGTAATATATTAGCCTACATTTTTGTGCATATGAGTCAAACAGGCCACTGAGGCTGCTGTTTAAGGGGCACAATCCAGCCATTTAGCCATGACCCTACACACAACACCCCTATCTGGTGTAAATTTTCAACACAACTGATGCATGAACCAAGTTTGGGGAGTTTTCAAGCATGTTTAGCCCCTCCAAAATGTGATTCTATTGGCAGGAGAAGAAAAATAATTGCTCCTCAAAAGCGTCCTCGCACAGTTCCTGCTCGAGCCCTAATAAACTACAGCTGCTATTTCATTTTTTTCGGTGGGGACTATTTTCAGATGCGGATTTATCCATATTTGGTTTTCAAGTGAGAACCCAAAATATTTGTGTGTGTGTGTGGGGGGGTTTGTGTGTGTGTGTGTGTGTGTGTGTGTGTGTGTGTGCGTGTGTGTGTGTGTGTGTGTGTAATGAAGGAAAATGTCCCCCAGAGCTCACTGATGTGTTTTTTTAATAGTTTCTGGATAAAAAAGGAGCTCTATGGCATGGAGAAAGAAGATCAGGCTTCGATACACAGACAATACTTGTCAGAATACATTCATTTTCGGTTGAAGGCCTTTTCCAATAAAGGAAATACAGAATATCACCACTTATCCTTTGCCATCCTTTGTGCTGTACTACTGTATAATGTATACATCGAAAAAAGCTGAACATGGAAATTAAAAAAAGAACATCATTAAAAAATATATATATATATGGAGAGAAGTTTGTAGAATTGCTGCCTCAAACGACTCCTCCAACAAACCGAGGCACAGACAATCTGTAACAAAGTGTAATCTGACTCTTGCTGGAATTTGCAAGAGCTGCCTATGAAAATATCAGCGATAGCAGGGTGGTCTCAGAGTCTGAACCATAGTGGCAGTTAAACTGGAAAAGTTGTCATAGCAGTCATTAAATCAGACTTGATAATTAGTGTCGATTGAGTGTACTAGGATGCAGAAAATTATAATTTTGTTGCATCTGATTAATTGTGCTCATTATAACACAGCAGAAGGCATACAAATATTTATCACTGTTCTCTTTTATTTTTATTTACCTCATTATCTGGTCCAAATTATCCGTCACTCATAATTCAATAAGTGTATAGTGAATGTAACAGCCTCCTTTTGAGACATAACATTGTGTGGGAGGAAACTATAAACACTGTTTTTGACTGCCACATGACAATCATGACAATGTGTTTGATCGCTGTATTCATCAAGTCTAAATTCATTCTAGCAGCCCTGAGCAACACAGCGTGCAGAGATATGAATGCATTACCGCATCCCACACAAGTAATCGTCCAAAATGTCTCCCAGATGAGTTGCAACATGAAGCTCTGTGAGTTTCTCACTCTCAGGGAAGAGATTATAAGAAAGGTGTTAACCGACTGGTTTCTGGAGAAATTACAGCACACAAAATTCCCTGGGACTCATTCCGGATTCTGTTTTCAACATGCAATAACAAGAGATTATGACAATCTTTGAGCCTTGAAGAGGTCATAGTGATTAAAAGTCACACTTTCTTGATTGCTAGAGTGGTTACATGGAGCAAATATTCAGGCCTGATCAGACTGAGTGCAATTTTTGATCTGAGTTGCATCTTTTTCCAGTTTCTTTCTAGAGGCAGTAAGCCTTTTGTGCCCTACTTTTGCGCTGCACATTTCAGATGCATTGAGGACTTTACATTATAGCAGGCAACCTAATCACTAGAATTTAAGCAATGTACCTTTCAGCAATCCACTGATATGTAAAATTTTTGTAGTTCTTTATGTTGCAACTTTATGTTAAAAGCAGGTTACGGTTAGGAAAACATGATGTTTTGATTTAAAATACCTGTTTTGTCACTAGCAGTGTTGGGTACGTTACTTTTAAAAAGTAATTAGTTATAGTTACTAGTTACTTCTCCCAAAAAGCAACTGAGTTAGTAACGGAATTACTCCACTATAAAAGTAACTAGTTACCAGGAAAAGTAACTATTGCGTTACTTTTATTTCTTCCCCCTTTTGAGCTCGGCATCTACATATGTGTTTAGAAAATGTCTTCCTGCATGACGGACCGGCACCTGCTCTCCCCGAAATTTTGCCAATGAGTGCTCTGAAGGAGTCTGAGTCAACTGTTGATAACAGGAGCAAGTTCTCAACAACATACCTGTCTATCATTGCATTCATTTCAGTCTGTATCACAAGTTTTTGTGAAGCTGTTAGCGGAGCTCACGTAAGCCACACCTGGCCTGCTATCATCATCAACAGCGTCAGCAACGGAGTTTTTAGCCAGTGTTAGTTTTGTAGAAGCGTGTTGCTTACAACAGACGTGGACAAATAAGATTAAAGTAGTGTCTGTACTTCCACTTTGAAAACGTTAACTTTACCTCCGTAATGGCCATTGCTGCATATCACCTCTGCTAGTTTGTGTGTGTGAGGCTGCTGTATGCGTGTGTGGCTTGTGTGTAAACTGAACACTGCCTCTGATTGGCTAATGAACTCTCACTCTACCTTAGAGAGCCAATCATCATCACTTATGCGGTTGTCTCGCCCCTCCCTCCTCCCTCACCGGAGGAAAAAAAAACAGCTCTGCAGCTCCGGTGGCTGAGAGCTGAGTCGGATGACAACAGCTTCAATGATGAGCTTCAGTTTGTAATGTGCCACATTTAATAGTTGGTAACGGTAACAGCGTTGTAACTATGGAAATAGTAATTAGTTAGATTACCCGTTACTGAAAAAAAGTAACGCCGTTAGTAACGCCATTTATTCTAACGCCGTTATTCCCAACACTGGTCACTAGGGATGTATATTGATAAGGATTTAGCGATTCCGATGCTTTATCGATTCCTGTTTATCGATCCGTTTTTTTTATTGATTCTCTTATCGATTCCCAAATAGGCTGAAAAACAAGTAGTAAATGAGTACAGAAAAGAATACAACCTGGTTTATTTATATAAATCTTAATTTTTCACTGCTGAGAATAAACAATACTCAAATGAGTCCTCAAAAAACAAATAAACAATACTCAAATGAGTAAAATGAGTCCACAAGTCAAGTGGCTATTGGCTAAGGATAATCCCATAGAGGAACAAGAGGAACAACAAACAAGAAACGGGCTGGGCTGATTAAATTAACCTCATTTTTATCATTATCACACGACGTTAGCCAGTTGTTTAATTTTACCTGCTGTGCTGGTGCTAGCACTGGTGCTACTAAGTGCGTCAAACACACGGCATTGCTGGAGTATAATGCTGTGTTGTGTGGCCAAATGCTTGGACATATTAGTTGTATTACCTCAGCCCGGGAAAAATCGATAGCGGAATCGTAAAGGGTTTTTGTTAGCAATTCCAAAGAATCATTTGACTCAGAACCGGTTCCCAAACGAAACTGGTTAACGATGCGCATCCCTATTTGTCACAAGGATTCCTTCAAAATATCTCATAGTGCCATGTAAAACGTGAAAAGGCCATCTTGAACTGCAGTCAGTGCCTTGGCAGCCCTCTTGGCAAGGTGCAACTTCACCAACAGTGTGTAACTTTCCTGAAACCATGATTTTTACATCTCGAACCTGTCCTCCCTTGAGGAAAAAAGCATCATTCATTTCAGAATAGCTATCAATTACACCTGTGAACATCCAGGTGACAGGGCCCTCTGGTGGTAATTATGACTGCAACATAGGGAGGATTTCTTAAGAAGTGCAGATGAATGGGTCAGCTTTTTCCCCAACTGAACCTCATAACACTGTTATATTTATGCATGACCATGTTCATACCATAACCTTAATCTCATGTTTGTTATCGTAACCACAGCAATGGAGCCCCCCTAACCTTTCTTTTTTAATATTCAACATCTCTTATTTTACAGATATGTAACCTGCGCAAAAAAAATAAAATAATAATTTGCTTTGAGAGTGAGAGGGTATCATTAGAGCTTTGGTAATTTTGTTAAACCAACCTGAGAACATATGTAATCTATCTAATTAGAGGTCATACTTGATCATTAATAATTAAGTTTGTTTCTTTCTGTTCTTCTCATTAAACCTGCTGTAGTAGACGTGTTTGTTCTGATGGCTCATGGATCTGAGGAGGAAAAGAGAATGATGGAGGTCTCCTCCTGTCTCAGGCCAGTGCACTGAAAAAGAGCACAGCTCTGTCCCATTGACAGACCGTGATGAAGTAGCCTTTAGGACAACTGACCAGAGCCCACGATGGATGGGACAGAGCAGTGTGTTTGACTGGGGCACCTGGGCCTTGTCAGTCATGAGACACTCTCCTGCTGAGGTGTTTCCTGGTCAGTCAGCCATCACTCTTCTTCACATTGTAAAGCAATTCTAAAGGCTTTACCCACAACTGGTCAAATGTATCTGAACTTTCTGCTCTGCAACTCTTCCAGTGTGACATTTTAGATTGAGAACATGGCATGCATCTATGGGCCTGACAGATGGTTTGATACAATATACACTATGTCTCATTAATAGGGTAAGGCAAAAATAAACAGTTGTTGCTGTTTATTTTTTATTTTTTATCCAGTTATCCATCAACCCCACATACTGTCATTCTGGGTTGATCTGAATTTGTCAGGTGATTGGGATTTTGTTTGTGGAATGCAGAGTATTGAAAACTTCGACTTGCCACATACCTCTATCACCTCTAAAGCTCACTTAGGTTCCCATTTGAGTAACACTCCTTGCAATAAGCCTCACTAGATAATAAATAACATCATTATGTGTTAATTAGACTATATTAGTGTTGATAATAGTAAAATAAATATCTTTAATGTTAGATTATAAGATATCTTTATGCTATTTACGCTTTTTTTATACAATGATAAAGAAAGAAAAATGTAAAACCGAGGTTAATAAATCTGTAATTATACACTTCTGAACAGTTTGTTTGTTATAGATTACAAGACATACATCAAAAGCTCCAGGTTGGAACAATGACAAAAATGTCTATTATGCTATAATAAACACTTACTGTATGTAGTCTTATTACTCATATAAGGAATAATAAGGGCCTTATTATCTATTAACGAACACTTATTACAAGGACATTAGGTAATTATTCCCTAAACTAAATGACCTCTAACAAAGGACAAGTTGTGGTTTCATAGAGAGTTACATGGTGGGATGTGACATCATGTATCCCTCTACCCACCATCTGCAGCTATAGCACAGGTTTGACTACAGGCTACTTTGGTTTTGGTCTCTGTACATGAGCTATGATGACAAAACCTGGCAACCTCACTGTGGTGACAACAATTAGGGAGGCTCCGCACAGTCACTGCATCATGTTGTATTAAGAAAGCTTTCCACTGACAGTTTGTGGATTTGACAAATGAGACATAATGGTATTTACCGGTGTTGGTAGTTCTTTTAGTCTTGGGAGATCCAGACTTGCTGATTCCTCCTGCCTCTAGTTTTTGCTATAAGATGAACTAACCACATCTTGACCCTAACTCTTTACTTAATAAAATAAAACAAAGCAAACGTATAGCATTTCCCATCTGATTTCTGGAAAAAAAAAACATATAAATATGTTTTGAATGTTGAACTATTATATGAACAAATTCAGCAGCAACAGCTCTAAAACTCCCTTTGATGAGAATGCCTGGAAAATGCCAACATATTTCATTGTAAGACTGGCTCTTTCTTAAGAAAATGTTTCACAAGTGTGTGTCATTCATGTCTATGTGTGTTCAAGTTTCACATGCCAAAATGAGAAAACCCAGATAATGTCAGAATGACATCATCAGGGGTTATTTTTTTACAAGACAAATCTCTCATGGAGCCACAGACGAGATAGGTCTCATGATGAGTAAACAGTACTCATGTATGTAAGTGGTGGAGTTCCCCTTTAATTTATAATGATTTTTGGTCATCTTGGATCTACAAAATATTCTTAACAAATCTAGATATATGTAACTGGTATAAAAGGTATTTATCTGCATGTGTAGTAGTATTTTCAAGAGAAAGATATACTCCGTTTTTGAGCCTTCCTATTCTTTTTTCATACAATGTGTCCACTTGATGTAGTTGGCAAAGAAGTGTGTAAATCACAGGGTCATCAGTTTCAGAAATCAAATTTTCATCCAAATTGGACAAAAATAAATCATAGCAAGTAAATGTACTAAGTAAATATCCATTTATGAACATAAGGCCAAAACAAGTTACTACATGGACATTTAGAAATAAATGGTCAATGGTTTCAGCCTCTGATGAACAAAACATGTAAGGATCCGGTTCAAATTAAAATATTGTGTGTAGAAAATCACTAACAGGGTAAAAAGCACCCATGTCCCAATATCCCTAACTCATGTTGAGTAGTATAAACATCAGGTATGGCATATCATCACAACACATGCTAATAACTTAACAGTCTAATTTATTAAGATGAATATGTTGACAACAGAAAAAGTACTCTGTGTTAATCTACATCTTGTGAAATTGCCAGGGAGGCCAAAGAACAGCATGAATACAGCAACTGTCAGCATTTGGACAATTTCCAGGAACATGCAGCTTTTCAGACCCGGAGTTCAAAGCAGAACTGTCAATAGTTATTCATCTTAACAAGCTCTTAACTCATGGCACATGAGTGGCAAAGCCACTGTAAAGCCGTCTTTACTGAGAACAGGTTATTATTATTTTAATCAGTATTGAAACAACCAAGTAAACAAACACTTCATCTGTTTAGTTGCAAACAGTAGCAGTGGTGGTGCTGCTCAGAATTCAGATCTGTGAAATGGTAATCTCTTTTCATGGTCCAGGCCTCCTTGCTTTTGTCCTCAGAGGGACTCCCACCGAGATCCGTGACTTGATTTGAATACGAGGCACAGAGTTGGCACCTCGCTGCAAAGGGAGCCCTCTGAAGATAGAGTTAGAACAGATAGAGAGGAAAAGACCTTCACTGAGTCATGGCAAGGTTTCTACTTCAAAAACTGCCGCTCTCCGGGAAACATTGTCACTTTATTCAACTTTGCACAACAGCTGCTTCAAATGGCAAGCTGAGGTAATATTTGAGAGGTTTGATCCTCAGAAATCATGAAATCAGAAACAGTACAGATTGGTTTAAGGCAATCACAAACTACACTCAGACTGTAATTGCTTTACACCAAAGAAGAGGGAGACTAAACATGTACAGATGTAGTTGCCTCTGAACAGTGTACCCACTCACTGCTGTTTGAGAAACAGTTTGTACAAAGTGTTGAGAAAAATAAGTAAAGATTTCGTCATCAGGAGACAATTTTTGTAATCGTCTGTGTTCTGTTCTGTTCTGTATATAAAATCAGAATATCCAAACAGATGCAACATTCTTTACTAGGTTTTCCAATTTATCAATGGCTAAATTGTCCAGAATTGTCAGATTTATTCAACATTCAAAGCAAGTTTAGATTGATCTTGATTTCCTTTTGTTTTTTTACTTTTTTTACTTTTTTTACGTCCATAAACAGACAAACCATCAAAAGAATAGTGCATATGAAAACAGGCAATTCTAATTACATATTCGAAAAGGACTGGGAAGTAGGGAATCTTGCTCATTGACATATGCAATATAATGTTATAGCAGCACATCAATGAAGATTCTCAGTGATGAGTCAGTAAGGACACAGCCTCAAGTAATATCTATAATTTGGCCATGAAGTTAAATACACAAAGAGAAAAGCAATGGGTCAAGAACAGAGCCCTGGGGAGTGCCGTACTTCCCATCAGTGAATATTGAAGTAATATCATCATAAGAGATGCGTAGTGTTCTTACTGATAGGTAAGACTTTAGCCAAGCGAGAGCCCAGTCAGAGATGCCAAATTGACTTTCAAGTGGGTCTGACAGTATGCCATGATCTATGGCAGCAATCCTCAATAGGCGGCCCCCGGGCCGCATCCGGCCCGCCGGCCTCCTGTTTGTGGCCCCCAAACTTTTATCCCTTCATCATGTGTTTTGGTTGGGTCAGCATGTGTGTCTCCATGCCAACGATAGAGAGACAGCTGGGTCACTCACCGCTGCGAGCGCAACTTTTAACTTTCACTTTCGTTTTCGGAGCAGTTCGCGTATTCACATTTTGCCGGTGGTAAAAGATTGAAAATGGCGTGTTTCCTAGTAAATTGCTATTACAAAGTGAACAGTGAAATAAAAAAGTGACTCAGAGAAATAGGGATTTAAAATTTGCATTCATTCTCCCTCTGACAGGACAAGCCCCACGGATCTGACAGCAGTAACAGAGGCCAGACGTAGTTTAACTAATTCTACCCCGTCTCATCATGTATTTTCAAACACACGAACATTGTAACGGACGGGGAGTTTCTCCCGGCAAACACCCTTTCACTCACAGTGCCAAAATGTTTATCATCCTTGTTAAAACTCAACACCATTTAATCAAAGAACAAATGACGTGAATTAACCCACAACCATCTTACATATCATCTTATTCACAAACACATTCACGAACCATAATTACACCAACACCAACAGAATACCCAAGAGTCATTGCACCACAGTCCACAAGGGGCGTTACAATATGCCAGGAGAAGCTGTGATGAAGATTTCCAATTTGAAACGGCATTATGAGACGAAGCATAGGAATTTTGAAGAGACATTTCCTCAAAATTCAGCGATAAGCACAACACCAATAAATGCACTGAAATCGTCATATCAAGCTGCAAGCAGGATGCTTGTCACATCTATGTCACAATGAAATAAAATAATGCATGACAGAAGTGATGGACACAATGTTTGAAGGCAAACAAAAAGAGGAAATATTCAACTATGTATTTTAATTTATGTTAAAATGGAAATTACATTTTATTTTAGTTCGTATTTTGTTGTTTAGAATGAAAAGGACATTTTGTTTTAAATATTAAGGTATTATTGCATGTGGCCTGACCGACCTCAATACATGGACCTTTGAGTCATTGAAAAAAATCTTTGTGGCCCTTTAAGATTTGTATTTGAGTACCCCTGCTCTATGGTATCCAGTAAGTGTATGAAGACGACAGTAAAAACTAGAATAGCACTCAGTAGAGTGCATACCTTCTCCAAGGCCCTTTCATTCGATCAAGCCTAATCCAATATGAAAATGGATAGCTCTGTATCCCTCTAAATTATAAAAACAACTCTTAACTGCTAAACCATAATGTACTCTCCACAGATATAGGAAACAGATTGTACTTACTAATAGAATCCAGCCACCTTAAAACACCAGATTTTATTCATCAAGATCCATGCATTATTCTCTGAGAAATTCATGAAAATGTTGAAAAAACCCTGACAAATCTTGCAATGTCAACGAAAAGTGAGAAAAATTTAATTCTGGATCTGTTCCTTTATCAAGATCTGTATCAAAAGTCAACTTCCATGGGTTTATTCTGGGCTGAAACCCATCCTCAATACAAATGTTGTTCAATCTTTGGATTGACTCCAAGAGAAGCTTTAAAAAACAAACCGCACCTCAGCCACATGACTTTTTAAACCCTGAATACAATGTTTGAATTGATGGCTGATACTAACTTGAAATGGCACAGTCAGTCTGTTCTATCTGTTGAATATCTGTGTGTCCAGGGCACACTCCAGCAGGAAGAGGACCGTTACAGTCTCTCCAAGCCTGCTGTCAGCCGGCCTTATTGATGCCCATGCCACCACCAGCTCACTGACTGATTGCTGGATGAACGTCCCCCTGATTGATGTGACAGACAATTGGCCTGATGTCCCAACCTCCTGCCCTCCCCCACCCCCTACCCCTTTCACACAGCAGAACTCAGCTCATATGCTGAGTGTGAGTGGCGTAGTGTGTTTTCCCTGCAACAACCCCAGAGACTGACTTCAAAACTTTTAGGGTTGGCTTTTATCCAACAGCCCAGCTGGTATCATTGGTCGATTGATACAATTGGTCTTGTGATGAAGGGGCGTGTTGCCCCAAAAGACATTTTGTTGATGGATTCAAGCGGCAACATAGTCCTTAGAGAGTAAAATCTGTGAGCAGTCTTCTTCTTCTTCTTCTTCTTCTTCTTCTTCTTCTTCTACCAGACATGCACACTTTGTCAGGCCGGATACTGCTGAGGGCATTCAGATTGTCCTGTGTGTCAGTGGGCTGAAGAATAGTTAAAGAATGTGCATTACTTCTTATTCAGGGGCCACTGTAGAATTCCCTGCTGGAGCTTTTGCTTGCTTGTCAAAACCATTGTGTTCACATTCATGTTGCCGTGTCAAGTTCTTTCATTGAGGGTGTCAGGGGCTTCAGCGTTCCAAAATTAATGTTGTGTTATCTGGTGGAACCGGGCCATGGATGTGACACTTTTCACAGCCTCTTCTGTCAGGCAGACAGGCAGGAAGGTGGGCTGTACGGAGGAAGACATCACAGGTGATATCAAGTCCTGGTCCAAGCCTGCATCGTGGACGTCTCTGTAGGAATTTTAAGCTGGAGAAGAAACTTTAAATGTCTGACAATGTAGTATTGTACAAGTTTGTAAAAATGGTCTCAAGTTTAATCAACAGGTTTTATGCTTATGGACATCTACTTAAAATATTGTTGAAATATTGACGAGATTTGATCTTGAGAATAAATGGATGGCATTTTAAACTAGTGTTGAGTTTCACAGAAAAGTGGACAACTTGTGCCGATAGATACAATTTCTATTGATTAAATGTTATCAGTTTTGATGAACAGCTTGTTAAACAGCAAAAATGTTTGTATCTGTTCTGAAACTTTATGCTTGAAGGAATGCTCTCAGACCCTGCTCCTGGCTACTTCACACTGTCTCACCAAACTCTCACCAAGAACTATGTGTTTGTTGTCTTGAAACGATGAATCCAAAATGGATTTTTAAAATTTTTATTTTAAAACACATTACTTGTTGACTAGCATTATACTACTCCAGAGTTTTAGGGTCCCTAAGGCCTCCGTCAATGCGTTTACATGACACTCAAGAAAACTGAGTTACTGGGTTAGTCCGACTATGTTCAGATTTTTAAGATGCATGTATACAGAGTGTTCTCAACACGGCGTGCGGGTTCTGGTGAACCGTCATGCCCGGACGGGACCTTTATGTCCAGCTACGTTAAGGATGGTTGGGAAAATTGGAGAGTCCTCTGCCTTGCCGCACTGGATGTGGAAGATGTCGAGGACGTGTACATGTTCACGTTCATGACAATTGGAACGATCGCTTTGGGATTTGGAATCTTTATGCAATATTGGAAAATGAGAAAGATCGCTACTGAGCAGACCAATGCGAGGGCGGACAACGCCAATACTCGGAGTGCTGTGGTCGGGATACGCTCTGACATCTCAACAATCCGCGACTTCGTGATACAGATGCGAGCTGATGTAGCCACCAATCGGGAGGACATGGCGAAGCTAACAGTGATAAAAGCTGCAGAGGAGACTGATGATTAACATAAAAATGCATTAAAGGGCTCTTACACCATCCCAACACCATCTCAACAAATAATAAATACACTGGACTTTTGCTCTCTCTCAACTGGATATTCTGACTTTGTGGCAAGCCTGGCTATAAGATGAGGCCATAAGATGAGACTGTTGTTCACTCATGATGGACTAATATGGACACATGTGCAGACACACATGTAATCTGTATGTACTGTCTAGAGCTTGAATTCAGCTCTATATGCTACTGCTGTAATATGTTTTGTCAAAGGTCATAACAAAAGAAAAAAAGAGAAGAAAAGAAAAAAGTAAATTGCAAAAGACAAGAAAAGATCAGAATGAAGATTTTATACTGTGGGTAATGGGGGCGGGACTTGATAAGCTTTGGCTTCTCCCGCTTTTCCCTTTCGGCCATGTGTGTTGTATTATTTGAACAATGATGAAATGTGATGTTTATGAATTGACATGCCCGAAATAAACAACATAAATAAATAAATAAATAAATAAATACACCTTAGACTAAAATCGGACCGGATCGGATTTCTCATAGTTGGATTAAAACACCAAGATTACTCAATTGATAGTCGCATTACTCGTGCATGTATACGTTCTATCAGATTGGATTTGGATTTTGCATTCTGTGCAGGCTCAAGGCTCATCTTTCCTCTGAAAAAACCGCAAGCAAGAGCACCATTGTGCATCACCGTCTCTTCATCACACTTCCACCCAAAAACAGTGTCTGACCCAGGCAGCGAGATCCAGGCAGCTCCGGCTGTTGACTGTGATTATGTGACGCGATTTCAAGCAAAATTTGTATAGGATATAAAATCACCAAATTTAACTTGGAAACATAACCATGACTCAGTCAGCCCTTCCGAGCAAGCATCCCTCTCCCTCTCCCTGAGCCAGAGTCCACCTTTCACTGATGGCGAATATGTGATGCAATTTTGAGCAAAAAAAATGTTTTGCTTTCCACAATGAATGGTGGGTCAGGATCTCAATCACAATACAATATAAGAGTGGCTTTATGCCGCCGCTGCTTAGTTCAGTGTGAACAAACAAAGGCAATGTGGAGGCAAGCCTTCACTGCTATTGTGGATTCTCTATCTGAAAAGGGCTTCTGTCTGCCTGCAGGGATTTGCTCCTGTTTACCCTGAAATGGTCAATGCATGTCAGATGGCCCTCTTTCACTGCCGTCCTCCACTCATCAGGGTTGGAAATGGGTTGACGGCTGTCCAGCTTTAACAATTACATTCAATGATACCAACATCTAAGATCAAGATCATCTAAACAATGTGAGTAGAAGAGAAAATAGTGTGCATGTGTGCATATGCGATCAAGAGTGAAGGAGCATTCATGCTAACAGCCAGAGAAGTGAACCCGGAACTTTTATCTGGTAATTATTGCATGTAAGTCAGTATAATCCTCTTGTCTATCAGTGAGTGTATGACCTACACTCCCAACACAAGAAGCAGGGTGACAGCTCTCTGTCATGTCAAAGAAGCATCAGTGAGGTCCAACACTGATGTTGGGTAATAAGGTCTGTATCACAGTCAACGCTCTAGTTCATCCCAAAGTGTTCTGTGAGTCTGAGGTCAGGGCTCTCTGTCTGCCCAACAAGGTTGCCCACACTGAACTGGGAAAATGTATTCATGAGGCAGGTTTTGTTCACATGGACACTGTCATCAGACAAGAGGAATAATCACACACTGAAAACACAAAGTTTGAAAAGCACTATTTTCTGAAATATCACAATATAATTTGCCATTAAGTTGTGACCTCATTGGAGCCAGACCAAACCATAAAAAAGTATGTGCACATTATTTTGTAATGTGTATGCGAACATGTCATTATCATATCAACCACACTTAGTGTCTAATAGTTTATTGGGATAATATTATAAAACACCACAATCAAGGTCCTTGAGTGGATCGCACCTGCTTGCTGTGTAACATGCTGTCGGCATGAATAACAGTAAATGCAAAACAACTGAATGCAACAACTGAGAACCTCTAAAACCCCGCAAGAATGAGACACTTGCTAAACATTGTCACCAGCTGGTTGCAGTGTAATCAGATGAAGGCCTGGCCAGATGGAAGCCTGGGATTGGACCCATCCACAGCTAACACCTCGCTCCTGGTCTTGCCTGTAGACTGATACTGGAAAGTCTGTGTATCAATCGACCAATGATACTAAAACATGACTGGTGGCTTTGACAGAGGACAGGGCAGCTCATCCTCAAGCTTCAGTGTGACTGAAGCTCCTCCAATGTTTCTGTGTCTCAGCTGTTTAATTGTTGCCTGACTTTAGCAACCATCTGCAGTTTTAGTGGGACAGTATTATCTCTCTTCCATTTAAGGCTTTTAACAGTAACATTCATTCAAAAACCATTAAGACTTAAAGGAGCAATTTGTAAAACATGGCCAGAACTAACATTGTCAACAAAGTGGAGGGAAACAATGGTGTTGACTTCTATGTACTGGTTTTCAGAGATATTTACTGAAGTTAGCACGCTAACTATCTAGCCCCAGGCTTGCCAGAGCTTGCTGGTTAGCATGCTAACTTCACAAGCTTTCTTAGCTTTCAGTGTAATAAATTGACAAAGATAAACTCACACATTGAAAAGAAAATAAATAGAATTACATATATTTTCCTTAATAAACAAAGAAATACAACCATACACCTTCTAAATTCAACTTTCTTTCTTATACCTAACTAAGATGAGCTTATCTGCCTCGTTAAGTCATCGCAAAACACACCCCATTAAAAATCAACATGGACAAAGTATAACCCACCAACACACTCTTGGTTTGTCTCTCCTTAATCATCTCAGTTTTGGCCTCTTCTTTGTCGCGTCATGCCTCTCCTGTCCCCGCCTGCTGTGTCTACTCTTCACACGACTCATAGTCCTGGTCAAAGCTGCTGTAAATCCTCTCCGTACTGAGTCACTCTCAGGCTGTTTTGTTTTTGTTTGTTTTTATGCTAGGATACAATCTAATAATATATATGTCATAGTGTCTCAGATATTAAGCAATTTAATACTGCACCTTCACAAAGTTGGTGGACTTGCAAAAAACACATTTTGAAAAAAATCATTCCAGCAGAGGCTGAGCTGTCCTGATTTGGGTCCTAGTTTGACAATATTAGGGTTATTTTTTAAGGCATCAGAAAGACATTCTAACACAGTTATCACCAGCTGACTAACAGTGATGACTAAGATTCAATATTCTGTTTGTACTTCTCTAGGCTAGAAATAATAAAAAAAAAAAAAAACTATACAGACTAATAAATAATAATCAAGACAGAAAAATGAATTATGGAGGATGAGTGAGGGGGCCACACAGTCTGAGAAAAGAAGCTGTTCTGTTGTCTGGTCTTACGGGAGAGGATACTTCTGTATCTTTTTCCAGATGGCAGAAGGTTGAACTGAAACTTTAAACTGAACTTCAGGTGTAAAATCAATGGAATACCTTTAAGTTCGCTTTGTGAATCGATCGTAACAACCTTTAAATGGACTTATACAATGTGCACATGTTTCTGCCATGACTGGCAGACTGCCATGCAATAAAGTAATGCCATTGTATCCGGTTGCTATTGGAATGTTAGGGGTGTTATGGCCACTTGTCATAAACCTAAAGAGAAACCTGAAGGTTAGAAAAGTGGGTTGTAATGGATTGAGATCAATCAAAAACGCATAGAACACAATTTTATCCGAACAAGTAGGAATTGGTATTGATGTGGGACAATAACAGTTGTTGAAAATTCCTAGTCACAGAGGAAGATAGCCACCCACATAATCTATGAAAGATGATTCTAGGTCCCAGAGGAAATTTATCTTGGTGTCTTCTTTTATCTTCTGCCTTAGAAAAACAATGAGAAAGGAAAATACATCAAATAGAGAAATGAGGGCAGATGTAGGCCATGAGTGGAGGAGATGCTTAATCAAACAGCTGATGTCTGTAGCGCGGATGTAGATAGCGCTGATCATAATTGCCATCATTGCCTTTTCTTTTCAGGGCACAAAAAAGGAAACAGCTTTGCGCTTTCTGTAGTTTAATCATGAAGATGTCCGCTAATTGTCTTGAATTATAACACAACAAAGTGTGTTAAGATCAGGTGTTAATATGAGACTGCAGAAATATTTTCCCCTTTCCCTTAATTCCCATTTAAGCAGATTCAAGCTGCAGAAGTTGTCGCAGGGAGCCACTGAATGTTCTTTGACACCAACCTCGTCCCATTTCTCAAAGTCAATTTAGTCATCCTGACATGCGTTGTGCCAGCGAGGAGAACCAAACAATAGACATCACCAGGAAAACTCCACAGCGATTTATCAGCAGCGGCTTCCAGAGCTTTCCCGCCAGTTTTGTCAGCAAACAGCCAATGAATATGCTGTTAAACAAACAGCCGTCTAAACAGGACCACCGTGCCTAACGTCATTATGCCTGTGTCCTCGGCTCGTCGACGGGAAGAAAGCACCAGCCTCGTCTCAGGAACCCTTATGGGGATTTAACCATACCAGAATCCTGATCTGACTTGGAACACATCCCAGAAAGCAGCTGAGTTAATAGCCTTTCTCTCTATTGAATAATGCTTTGAATCTGTAATGTGGCGCATACACGGGAGTGGAGTTTAGTGTTCCTCTGAGAGAACTTAATTTCCTTCAGTACACAACAATGAAAAAGTAAGTTTTTTTTTTAGATTAAGTGAAGCTCTGTTGGAAGACACCATCCCGTTTCTGGATAGTAATATACCTCCAAACATCATCATGACTGCTCTGTTCAGCATTATAATCCAAAACAACTAGGTGCTTTAGCTTGTCTGTCCTGGCTGACTACCCAGTTCTTCTACAGAGCCAAAAAAAAAAAACACTCTTCCTCAAAATATCAGTTGTCGCAAAGAAGGTGCAAAAATGCCTGAAGAAATGTCCACACAGGGAAATTGTGCAATCAATAAAATATTTTCTTTTTTCTCACAGGAGAGTGAAGGAATGAATACATTAATGGAAAAAAGGGGCAAAAAGATTTTCTGTAAGTTAAATCTTACCCAGTGAAAGTATTTGTATACTTGTATACAAACATGTCTGATGACAGAGTTCATTACATGCAGATACATCAACATACTACTGATATAGAGATACAAAGTAGATGTAGATATAAATATAGATACTGATCGTCAGTCTGTTGATATGTTTGGTGTGGAAAGTCAGGGCCAGCTGCCAGTTAACTTCTATGCAAACCATTATGTTCACAATTATACCTGTCATATGAACCATATTGATATTTGTACAATATGTTTCATATCATTTTCACATTATATATTTATGACCTGACTTTCATATAAGGGGATGGTGGTGAATTACAAGCAAGAGGGCTGACAACATTTAGTGTCAAACGTAGCGTCAAACCACTGAATATTTTTTTCTTGAGGGAATGTGGCATCTTTAACATTAGTAAGTGTGACATAACTAGATATTTTTCAATGTAGTTCTCAGGACAATTTCCAGCCACTCTTGTATTTGCAAAACGCACCATGTGTGGCAATATTATAAGCCTAAACATGATCTTTTCCTAACCCCAACCAAGCCTACACCTAACTAGAACATAAACAGTGTTATGGCATTAAAGTAAAATTTGAACTCATAGAAACATAAAGTTGCAACATAAAACAGTGTAAAGTATTAACATATCCATATTTTGCTGAAACATAAGTTGCCAACATTTATACAAGAGATTGGATTGGAAAAATCTACCACATGGATTGAATGGCATTGTCAGTTTTTCTCAATGTAAAAGGTGTACTGCTTTTCTACCGAATAACTTTGGCAGAGCTTACTTCAGCAGTTGACTCCACTGATGGTAATACTCCCCTATCACAGATGGTTCATCCAATAATCTGCCAAGTATTTTTTTGAAATGGCCTTTCCTTTTCCAGTTTCTCAGGTTAACTTCCCAGATGGTTCTGTGTAACAGACAATCTCATATGTCAGTTTAGCCTCAAAGTCATTTTGCTTATCCATACAACCTCCCTCTGTGGACTTTGTGGTTCAATAGCAATGTCACAATGCTTGTTGCATTGTTTTAATATGAATTTGACTTCCAGTCAGTAAAAAATAAAATATGAACATGGAAATGGAAACTTTTGGCGAGATTGTTTAGTCAACTACTTTTTACCAGGTCAAATGACCTGGAAATGAAACTCAATGTTTTCATTTTAGTGCCATTTTGTGGTCCAATCCAAATCAGAGGCTTAGACACTGAAAGCATCAGTGGTACTGAGGACTCAAATACAGCACAGTTTGTGTCTCTGGATACCTGTTAAGGATTTCATATTTCATATAGCCCCCAAAAAAGGGACTTGCTCTGCTTCCAATTAACTATTTTTTTTTTCTTTTCTCAGGACACTTTTGGGGTTTAATACAGAATGTATAAGTAAATGTAAGTTATTATGTACTGGGACTAGTTTGAAAATAGTTGGAGACAGAGCATATAAAAACAGGCCTTATTTATGTGCACATGTCCCAGACTGTAAAGTATCTTTCTAAAGTGTAAATACCTTTAAACCTTAAGTCCTCGTCTTCTTGTTTTGCTCCCACTCAGGCTCAGACAGTATTTGTTCTGCAGCGCCTCTGCCTGAGCCTGTCCACATGCCACACATGATTGTCAGGGCCACCTGTTGAAATAGTGGGTGGCTAACTCTAGTAGTGACTTTGGAATTGCTCTCCATTTCACTCCATCTGACAGACCACCAGCTACACCAGCCGTCACTAGAAGTATTCCACCCTCTGTCTCACTCCCCCTTCACTCCTGCGTGCCCTCAGCCGGCACCCTGTTATGGCAGCCCCCCTTGATTGATGGAGTATCCCTACTCAGGGTTAATTTCCACTCCTGAATAATGCATGGAATGATGCCACCACTCCATTCTGCAGCTCACCATGGGGTGAGGCTTCTGCGTCGGAGGAATCAAGATGTTTTCCTTCTCCTCACCACTCGCCCTCTCACAAATAACACCAGAGGATAGGGAGCTTTTTTAGGAGATGACAGTTGGAGTGGCCAATATGTTCTTTTGGCTATTTATTATTTACTTGGTGAGAATGCTCAACTTGATGAATTCTTAACACTCGGGATATTTTATCCAGAAGCTCCTTTTACTCCACTTTTGTTTGCCTTTAATTCATTGTTTTGACATGGAAATTTCACTTAAAATGTAAATTTGTATCGATAATATTAAATGAGCATTGGTAAATATATGGCTTCTGAATGTACCATATTGCAGGGGAAGACGGTAGCCCATGTTATCATTGAATGAGAATTGCTAACAATAATTAAAATCAAAATGCAAGGTAATAGTGAGTATCTCTGTGGTAATGTACTTGCTTTCTAAGTTTATTTTTCTATCTAAGTTTTGTATTCATTATAAACAAAAGGTCATCAAGGTCATGTTTATGACAAACAAATGGACAAGCAAAACTATTTACACCATGTGTTTATTTAGTATTAATGGCTCACAGCAGTTTGGAAACATTAACTTACAAGGTGTGAACTACAAGAAGAAAAAAGAGAAGAAAACCAAAAAAGAGATACAATTTTCTTTTTTAAATTATTTGATCCCCTTTTTGATTTGCCCTTCCTTTCCCTTCCCCTTTGGTTTTCTCTTCCGGAAACATGATTAATTATTGTCGTAATGCTGAATCTTATTCCCTGACCTGCAGAAGACAGATTCATGCCATATCCTAACTTGTAAACAGTAGGCTTGAACTGTAGAACTTTTACAGCAGAAATCTTAGACTGACACCCGTCCTGTTTTCTGACAAACCTGGCCTGACCTCCGTATTTTCAGATGCTGCAAATGTTGTGTTATATTTAAAAAGGTATGCTAACAATGGCATTACATTATCAAGATCTTTAGCTAGATGGGTGTAACATCAAAGTTGCTTGCAGGCTCCTCTTTTTCATTCAAAAGAGAATGAGATCTTCACCTGGATGTTAGCTTTCATTAGTTAGTTACATTTTTCAGCTGGGCAAAATATCTTTTAATGGATTACGAAACAAAATGATGAGGTGATAAGAATGTCCTTCAGGAGACAGAATATTGTTAAATCCTGAAGAGTTTTTGAGAATTCTGAGAATGCCTAAAGAACAGCAGTATGAGGGCTAGCATGCTATTTAGTTATAATGCTCTAGTCTTTTGACCTCCTGTCACACTCACAGTGACTGTACTCTATATCTATTATCTCATGACCTCGATAAGAAATACAGTGTGAAAACAGCCTCATCACCCCTGGAGTATTGCAACTTTGACCACCACTCCCTTGCACCTCCTGCCTGTCTGTGATGTCTCATGCTCAGGGGGAGGGGTCAGTGTGTGAAGACAGCTCCTGACACAAAGGACACACTGATGATTGATAGTGGTTTGGCTGGCCAGAAACACAGGAACACCCCTGAAAGCCAACATGTGCCACTCTTTTTACTGTGTGTGAGCCCCCCTGCTATTTCTGCCCCTCTCTCGTCTGTGTCTCCATTTTTCATAAATGACAATTGTGCTGTTCAGCACTTTCCCAGCCCTGACTTCAGAGAGTCTCTCTGGGGATGGGTGTAACCCAGTGTCCAGACAATGTGAAACATCTCCAAAGTAAAGGAGCTGATGCTGGACAAAAGAATCAACCAGACCACACTAAAATACTGTAGCTTGAGGTAGGGATCCTCTGTATACACTCTCTTGATGTAACTGCTGTGTGTGTTGTAATATTAAAACAAATCACTTCCGTGTGTTTGAATTGTGCATTGTTCAGTTTCATACATTTTCATCATCTGCAGTGTTGATTTCTGGTATTGATGACCACAGTCTTGGTACTGTCCAGCAGAGGTTTATAACGACAAAACACATTCAATTAAAGGAAGGTTCTGAGACTTGTATCTCAGTAAAAACAGTATTACAGCACTAAGAAGGTTTGAGTGGATACTAATTCAGTTCAGTCAATTCAGTCCAACACAGAAGCACATCCTCTATACTCCTAGACAAGTATAAAGAGTGTTTGAAAAGCCTTAATTTCATTGGGCATATAAATGATTTAAAAATGTTGACAGGTTTTATTATCTACACCCTTATAAAGACCCTGTGAGGCTTAAACCTGTTATTGTTTTAAATAAAACATTTAACAGACATTTATATACTCTCTGATGAAGATTTAATGTTGATCTCCAGTTTTTTTCAAGAGCACCTTAAAGGGATATTCCGGTGTAAGTTTAATCCATGCTCTAACACACCGTGAAACTGTGTTAGACTCCCTCTTGAGAGATAAAGTTTGCAGACCGCTAGCTAACGTAGTTTTAGCATCCTCAGAAACGACCGCACAACAACATTACATTGCAGTAAATGGGTCCAAATATAAAATCATCACATCACAAAGCCACAAATAATGCTCAGAACAGCACCAAACTTCAGCAACATTAGAAATAGGGTTCCAGCACATATTTCGAGGCATCAAACATTTGATATCATTGCCGGATTTGTCGGAAAATATAAACAAATCTCACCACCCGAGAAGGCTTCCTTGTTGTGGGGAAGCCCTGTGAGTCGATTACTGAGTGCAGTAGAGTCCCGCAGTAATGATCATCATTGAGCTGCGGGACTCTACTGCACTCGGTAATCGACTGCAAAACTGACACTAGGGAATCATAGTTTTACATGTAGGGCCACCGACCAAGCTTCATTTACAGAGTCTGAAGACGTAGGAATGAGAACTTGATAGTGATGTCAGGTGCACAACACATTTATCCAAATGTTTGATTCGTAATGGTTCCGAGATTGTGCTGAAATCTGAATTCCCTTCTCTCAGAGAGAACAAAAAGAATCCCAAGAATAACAAAAGAAAAGAAAAGTTGGGAGTTATTGCCATTAGTAATTGGGTCCTTTACGGTGCTGGGTAAAGTGTCAATCTTCCAGCAAGGCTTTGTTTATTGTCCAAGGGAGAGACCACCAATCATCTCCAGGCCGATACATTGTTACAGTCTGGGTATTGACATGCTTCATAAATCAGAGCTATTGGATTGCCAGGTGCTATTTTTACAGCCAGTGACATGACCTGCCTGCCAGGGGCCCACATCCTGGTGAGCGTGTATTGACCTGATGCTCTGAGGCAGGGAACAGTCAGGAGAGCTCACCATTATTTCTCCCTGACATACACACACACACCCACACACACACACACACAAAGTACATTATGCACACCCACACATATTCCAATATTCTGGCATGGTTTATCCTATCTCCTGTACATTCTTTGAGGCCTTGCTACTAAACAGTGACACACCACTATCTCCTATTTATCCCCCAACCCCTAACTGTCAACTAGCCGTGCTTTCATTACAGAGCAGAGGAATATGGGCTAAAGCAAGATGTCTTCCAACTGTCCACAGCCATTATGCTTCCCATTAGATGCGACATCTTCATTTCCACCGGGAGAGATGTGCGACCGGATTGAGCTGACTCCTCTGCACTGATGGAGACAGACAATAGACTGTCAGGTGTCCGATCCCATTCCTGCTACCCAGCCATCCATTTTCATTAGGCATGTCAAGAAGCAGACAGCATATTTTCTATTGAGCATCCACACATAATTTGTTCCAAATACCAGGGCTGCCATCAAAATGTGACAGCTCGCGTGGAGAAAGCAGAGCAGGCAAGAGATTGAGCGGTTGCATGGTCACCTTTTTGGAAAAGGTTCGACAACAAACACTGGCCAATGATTCCATTTTTCATCTCATGAGATTCATTGTTGGCCCAGAAGTGTCATTTTGCCACATTAAATGCATTTGTCATCTATTTGAGCTGGAGAACATAGAGCAAATGCAATTTATTAATCTGTGCTGATGCAAATTAAAACAAAGTCAAGGCACGGCGGTGGCACGACCCACCAGTTTTTCAAATTAAATGAAATATTTCAGCAACCTCGCCTCTAAAAGTGAAAAATGATTTCAAGCATTTGTCCCTCCTTCATAATAACATCAGTGGTGTGAACAATTACAACAAACTATGAAATATCAGAGCTAGTAAACAATTCTCCCTCATTAGCCATTCATATACCCGTGTAATCCATGCAAGTCTAATATAGTCCTGCAACTACTTGGAATGTTTAGTTTATGTTTAAGGGACAGTTACTCTAATGGACATCATACATCGGTGAAGGGTCCTGAGTGTAAGTATGACATCAGCGCACACAACTGGACGGTTGGACTTAGTGACTGCTGCTGGGGTAATCAATCACTTTAACCAATACAAAATTAGCTGGCTTTATTTGTTGTTGTTTTTTGCTTTTTTATTTTCACAAGTGGTAT
Organism: Sparus aurata; assembly: GCF_900880675.1. Lineage (NCBI taxonomy): Eukaryota > Metazoa > Chordata > Actinopteri > Spariformes > Sparidae > Sparus > Sparus aurata. The sequence goes on from NC_044208.1 coordinate 3,820,032, forward strand.
GCCTGTATTTAATAAGCTCATAGAGCAAAAAGTCTGAAATCAGTAATCATGGAGGAAGATCTAGAGTAATAAGGATCATATTCTTAGCTTGATTTCACTCGGAACGTCTATTTTGGACACTGATTAAAACACTTTATAGGAGCATTCGTCCTGATGGACACCAGAGGAAAATGCTGATTGCTGAAGAATGTGTATAAGGATGGCACAATTGCCACATGGCCAAAAAGACTTGTGTCACCTCCTCTGACATGATTTTGTACAGCTGTAGTAGCCGCACACTGTGGTAGTAGATAGCTAGCTAGGTACTGCATCCTTCTCTTCTCTGTTTTCAGCAGGTGGCAATCAGCATAATAGTGCATTACCATCAACTATTTTGATGATGCAACAATGGAAAGAAACAGACAAAATTGAAGAGGTATTAATGTCAACCTGCTCTCTTGTTTCTTGGGTTCTGTCTAAATTTGGTAAAGCTGTATTGATTGATTTTCCTGCCACTCAGAAGTGACCAGAAATTGATAAAAACACAATATTTGAGTGAATTATGACCCACTAAAGCTGGTCACTTAGATTACCTAATCGGAAAAAGTTGCCTTTTTTCACACCCAGCAAACACCTCAGTGAGTATTTTTTTCAGTTGAAATAACGTTTAAAAGATGTCTATCACTTGACCTATTTAGCCACTATAGCCAGTATAATACCAGAGCATGAAACCTTGAAACAATAAAACCAGGACTTTGGAAGCAAATAAATAAATGAATACAATAAAAACTGTCCTCATCAGAGAAACAATCCAATAGATCTACTGTGAAAACAGTTTATCACGCCCCTTTTTTACATTACGTGTAAGGCAGTGACCTCTAGGGGCCATAATAATTCTTACAGCAGCAAAGGAGGAAGTCAGGTCAAGAAGGCTAATGAGCAAAAAAGGTGGTATTGGAAGTAGGTCAGGGATAAATGTTTGGGTTAAACAAACACAGGACTTTCACCCAAGAGACTGCTGTTTAGCCCAAGAGACCAGTGTGAAACCAAAAGTCAATGACGCAATGAACATAACATCTCTAAAGTTATATACATAACTGAAGTTATGTACATAACTAAAATTATGCAAGTAATGTAGTTATTTGAACTCAAACCACATTTCTATCCTAAACCTAACCAAACTGTGACAGTATGTTTTCAATCCATATAGATAGACTGATGTTGTTTTGGGGGTCACTATTAATCAACCTATTCAGTCATTCAGGTATGAGGATGTGTTATTAAAACTGCTGTGTAAAAAAAGAACAAAGAGCTGAACAGGGCTGAAAAGCTCTGTGGACTGGTCTGAGTTTGACGGTCCAAGCAACACCTTTCATATATCATTTGATTTGATCCAGTGTCGTTATGAAAGTATTGATTAGTGCAGCCTTAAAGCAACTGAAACATCCTCAATCATCTTTTATACTACAAGCTTTTGCATGGAAGCTGATGTAACAATCATCATCTACTGAGTGGATTGATCATTAAAATTGCGTGCCAGCTCTACTCGATGCAGCTCACATCCTGCTGTTTTGACTACAGGCTTTCTCTGACACATTATCCACACACACACATAGCAGACATCTCTCAATCTAATGACTGTGCACTCGCTCAAAGTCATTTTGCTGCACTCAACCCAATTAATATGCCCTGACTGCACATGGCTGCTTCTGACTTGAAATCAGATATTGGCCCTGCTAATTTTAACAATATATAGAGCAATGCCAAACATGACAGCTACTTCCAGCTGTTGTGGCACATGTATTGACCGGCAGCAGAGCACGAATACAAATAGCTCAATACGGAGCATGGTGTGTTGAGTTTCTGAAGCACTTCACTGACTTGTCATGGTTAATTCTTAGTTGTTTTTTCCGATTATTTTTGGTGACATTTCTGCTCTGCTGGACAGCGACAGCAGGGAGTGACAGCAGAGACAGCACAGAGGGAAGGGATGACATGCAACAAAGGTCACGAGGAGGCGACATGTCACATACCTCCACAAACTGTCAGGACACCCTTTTCATGCTTATTTCTATGCTTGAACTTACAGACGTACATTTGCAGCGTTATTCTTTTCAAACTTTGTATTCAGCTTGATTTGCATTTTCTTCTCTGCAAGCCCATCGCTTTCTCTAACCTAGAAATTACTTTGCCTTTCACCAAAGCAGAGTATAGTGGGTACTACAGATTGGAACTTTAACTTTTGCTGGGATGATTATAAGAAGTATGAAAGCAAATAAAACACAATAACAGCTCCAGAGATACTTCTATTTTACAGGAGAGCGTCGCATCTTAACTGAGCTACAGAACAACTGTATGAACATCAACATAGTAATAATTGTTAGCCATAGTGCTTGACTGTGTTAGGTATTATTCAACAAATGAGGACAAAGAGAATGCAAAGTCTTAATCATCATGCCTGTTTTCTTGTGATAAGTTTGCTTTTTAAAAGCCCAGCAGCTTCATGGATGATTGTGCAGGCCGCAATCAACGCCCAGTGCCACCTTTCAGCTCCGGGGTGTACCGTGCAATACAAGATTGTATAATGACATTTCTGTTTGTTATCTCCTAAGCTAGACATACACTAAAAACTATACAAACTAATTAAAAAATAATACATCAAGTCAAAAAAATATGATGGCTGTTGATGGTGGAGTGTTGACAATGAGTTCTGGAGTCTCAAAGCCTGAGGAAAGAAGTTGCTCTGTAGTCTGGTGGTACAGCAGCAGGTGCCTTGGTTTGGAGCTGTCTTTTACTATCCTTGAGGCTCTGTGCCACACCACCCTTGTATTTATTTCTTTAGCTTGCGCAACTTGCCCACCAAATTATGTTTGGAGTTCAAAGTAGTCAAAGCTATAATGGTCCAAGTAGCATAAATACATTGATGTATGAAACTGCTCCCATTACGATGTCCTGGAAGCTTTTTGTTAGTAATACACAGCCTATATAGTTCCATATTTATGACACTTTATATGAGAAATTAAAATGAGTTGAAATCACGTCTTTGTATTGACCAAATTTCGTCTGATAATGCAAAATTACTTTTGGTCTTTACCAATGCCTTAGAACGGCTGAGATTGTGACTATCTTTGTTTATGTTTACTATGAAAACCCATATTTACATTTCCTGTTAGGCAGCCATAGTAATTCTCTGATATGATGGTCTGAGTGGTTTTAATTAGTTGCTGCAGAGCCTCCCTCTCCCTGGGCCGTGCACAAAATATTGCCAGTTTAGGATGTTTCCAGTCAGGGTGCTTTCTATTGCTGATCTGTAAAAGCTGACCTTTTTCCACAATGACAATGCTAACAAGCTGGTGTTGAGCAGAGAGATAATGTTAACCATGTTTACTCCCTGAGTTTATCTTTTAAGCAGGCTAACACTCGCTCATTAGCACTAAACACTATCGAAGTGGAATTGAGGTGGATGCGTATGACACTGGTTTTGCAGGTACAGTATTTAGTCATAAACCAAAGTATTAACATTTTGGCTAAATGATGGTACTAGATAAAAATTAAAACACCCACCCACTCACCCACCCAACCACAGTTTCTTCACACTGCTGCCATTTGGAAAAAAAAAACAAAAGTGTCCGCTGCCGTGACTTCAGAGCAGCTTTTTTCTTCAGGCTGTGACACTCCTCAATTTATCTTCCACACTAGATTTTAGAAAATAGATTATTTAGTTTTCTCCATGAATATAGCATATGAGAACTAGAAATAGATTCATCTTGTACCTTGGATCACCAAGAAGCCAATCACCAGAAATAAAGATTGATAATGTACATTTCTGTAAAGCACTAACATGTTGAAACTTTAATTTTCTTTAGGTTCAATTGTATTTTGCATGCATTAACATACCTTGAAAGTCATGTCATAAATATGTACTGTCATGTGATATGACACATTTTCTGGAATTGTCAATGGTTTGTCATTGCCTTGTATGTTAAGTGAACCGGTGTTGTGTACTGTACTGTATGTATTTCTGTTTACTATATGTTAACTATAGTTTTTACTGACAGAAGTGAAGCCAGACATGGACACTAAATGTTTATATACTTTAGTTAATCAGGAAGTCACATTGAGATTAAAATCTCATTTAAGAGTGAGACATGAGTGCAATAAAAAAATTATAAAAAAATAAGACAAAGAAATATCTTGTCAAAGGCACCCCTGCACAAAGCAGACAGTTACCAGAAGCCTGGTCCCTACCACATGCTCCATCTAATCATCCAATTCCAGTTATGATCAAAAACAGTTAAAAATATGATGCATAACCATAACAGTAGCATGCATGTCAGTGGACTCCGTGGTTCACACTTATGCCATATAGCTATTTCATGGTCAGGGCTGTGCATCAAAACTGCTGTGTCATGAAAATAGATCCCCAGATGTTTGTAGCAGCAAATATAAAAGATTTCATTTTCAGTATCAACAGTATGTTATATGATTGTTGAGATATGGTTATCTGATATCAGTGTGTTGATGCAGTACCTACAATATCAAGGGGCGGCTGTAGCTCAGGAGGTAGAGCGGTTCCTCCAGTAATCGGAAGGTCGCTGGCTTGAATTGCAGGCTCCCCCAGCTGCATGTCGAAGCATCCTTGAGCAAGATACTGAGCCCCAAATTGCCCCTGAGGAGCAGCCTCTGCCATCAGTGTATGAATGTGTGTGGGGAGGGGTGAATGTCACAAGTGTTGTAAAGTGCTATGAGGAGTCAGTAGACTGGAAAAGCGCTATGGAAATGCAAGTCAGTTTACCATAATTATTGTTGTTCCAGGATAGTCATTGCAACTTAACAGTCACATTTTTGTGATGCCTGAAAAAGTGGTATATGCCTGAGTCATTGTGGTTGAATTGGTTAGGTGCCATTTCACATATTGTTTTTTGTTTCTTCTCAGTTTGCTGTTGCAGTTTGTTTAGGTTTAGGTTTAGGTTTTCAATAATAATATCTGATAAGGTTTAGACAACAGTGATATTTGGCTAGGTATAGGGTATAGGAAAACATTTTTAGGTTCAAATGTACCCTCTCCCAATGTGAAACATACGTAACAAATGACAACTTCTCCATGCATTTTGCTGGTCTTTTCCCCCAGAATTTCAAAGCTATGACATTACCAAAACAAAATTGGTCAGTTGCAGTAATGTTCCAGTGTAAGTATAATGATCCAGAAACAACACTAAGATAGCAATATTTGATTGTACGTTGAGATATGTAACCATTAAAATGTTGAAAAATATTTCTGAAAGTGCAATTTGGTAAGAAGAAGAAGGTGAAATGTAGCTCTGTCTCTTGAAGAGTTTGTCATCATGAGCTATCCCATAATATCCCGTAAGTAGATCAAAAACACTCTCCATATGGCAAGCGATTGCTGAAACAAGCCCCCGTGTGAAGGCTTCATGTATGCTGGCCCCACATGCTGAAGGAAAATACAGCAGACAGCGAGCTGGCCAACAGAAACAACTGACAGTGCTGTCACTGGACAGGATGATGGTTGAGCTCTGTGTGAGCTGGAGCAGGACTTTACAGGCAAATACAGCAGGCAGGTGCATCATGGCTTTGAACATATTTTGTTAGGGTTCGGGCTTTGACAGAGGATGATGGCGTGTCTATATGTTTGCACACAAGCATGGGAGGCCACAGTAAAACGGACAGTAAAAGTCAGTCAGAAAGCATTAAAGGAATGGCTGGTTGGGAGGTTTAACCAGGGGCCTTTACCTAAGCATGATGACTTCAGCATGTAGACTTTGGAGAAGACCAAGATTGAATTAAATTCTTCTCATTGTAACGGGCAGACATATAAGGGGGATTTCCTGAAAAACATCTGCACCGTGTTAGGCAGCAAACTGTGGCAGTATTTACACAGCTAGATCAATAGAATTCTGCAGGGAACACTTCTCTATGACCCGCACTAACAGATGGGGGAGCTCTGTCACAAGGTCAGTGCTGGTTGGTCAATACATCTCATTCTTAGCTTCGATCAATCCACTAATTAGGCCAGGTCATCTGTGTGTGGAACTAGCGTGATAACAGGATGTTCATTATATGTTTCTGAGCAGGCTTCTGACGGCCATCATGATAATGACTTCACTGCAGAGAGTGCTGAAGCAGTAGGTTTAATGTGATGTAACTGCATACAGAAACCCGAGGGTGAAGCAGCTCAATACTGGAGAGTTTTTGGAGGATTTAATTTCAGATTAGCTGCCCTCTATGTACTTACCACAGCTCCTTTTACATCAAATCATTGCTAGCAACAAAACAGTGCCAGTGGCTCTGAAGCAATGAGCCATCTGAAGACACCTGGTTTGAAAAGTTGTCCATTTTGTAGTATAGTCCAGCCTTAGCTAAAAGGTTCTGTAATTCATTAAACACAAAAACTGATTAAAAACATTTTTGAAATTGTATAAAAATCTAACCAAAACATATTGATCGAAAAATTTCTAAATGTTGAAACATGAACAACGACTTATTTAAACCATGTACATGTTTTAGATTTTGAGATATACTCACTTGCATGAGAAAGACTGCAAAGACATTTTATCGCCTACAAACAAACAATCCTAAACCTTCTTAGCTGAGTTTCTTCTTTTCATCATCAAAGGAACAGAATAAAACACACAAGATAAAAAAAGTGGTCACTGATAAATACATCGATAAAATACTACACCCTCAAAACTGCTGTCTGAATATTTCTCTCAGCCAAATTTGCTCCTCCTCTGCCACTCACTGGTGCCAGACTGCATTGTCACTGCGATTTGCATGATACATAACTTAAGGTGACATAATGGTGTCATCACAAGCAATAAATATAATGAGGGGAAAGCCTTCCTCAGCTTTCCAATGAAAAGAATGACTATCTAGCTATTATGATTGTGGCCTGTGGCCATTTCATGGCAATCCTCTGGCTGGTGCTAGTGAAATGTTTTGTTTAATAATATATCCACGTTTGAAAATAATAATAATAATAACTAATTACAAAACATTTTACTTCCATTGACTGCATAAGATATGGACACAGCTGAAAATTTAAGTCAATGCTGAAATAGCACAAACCTGCATTATTTCAAATGGCCAGCAGAGGGCAACTCCATTGGTTTCAAAAAGAAGTTAAGTTGTACATAAGCTAATGAAAAAATGAATCCCCTTCTCACTTGATTTATAACCTCATACTGACATTATGGTCTCAATCACTAGTTTGAAGTCTTATTCAATGCAGCATGATTTTTGGAAATAATTTCACATTTATAGTGAAACAGATTATAAAGCAGCTTTAGGGTGTGGCTTCTTCCTATAGTCACTGGTGGCTGTGGCTTAGAGGTAGAGGTCTTATTATCATAAGGTTGCTGGTTTGATTCCCCTGGACTGCATGTTGAAGTGTCCTTGGGGAAGATACTGAACCCGCGAGGGGAGATTAATAAGACTTTAGAAATACCCACTCATTTTGTCGGTGACCAAAACATAACCTTTTCCAAACCCTAGCTGAGTGCTGGTGGTGAACCTAAAGAAACATAAAGTAGCACCATATCTGTGGTTTGCAGTAAAATACAATGACACATTTATTCTGACCATTGGGTTGCAAAACCACAAACCAAAGGGTGATGTCATAGTGGGGAATTCCACTTGATTACTACATTGTTCTTTTCTGTGTTTAAAAATGACAATAGTAGATTATTTATTTACTTCATATTTTTTTTTCCGTCTTTTCTCTAGTCATGGAGTTGGTATCAACTTGTCTGAATCCTATGTCATGTCTCCTATTCCCCCAAAAACGTGCCCACCAGCAGACTTAAAGAACATATATTATCTGTCGAAAAAGTATCCCTGAAAATATTCCCTCACAGGCAGCTCAGTGGTAGTTGCGCTGTCCTCTGCAAATTGCTTTGCATGTAAACCAGCAAAATAAGGCCACGTTGCTCATAGGTCATGTCATTTATAAAAGCCATGACACACTTGTCACAGTTTTCATCTCGCCTGGTGAAATGCATGCCCACTCATATTTGAGATGTAGCGGCAGACAGCTGGACAAAGATGTGAGCGTGTAGCACATGGAATCGTTTTCATGGTCCAGAAAGATTTCGTTTTCCCCCTCTTTTATCATGAGCTCCGACGATGTCGTCTAGTTACTCAGCAGGTGTCATGCTGAGAGATAGCGAGGCGAGGAATGTGAGTGGCTAACAGCTTCTTCATGGCAGTATATTGAGATAGTACACCCACATATGTATGCACTCCTTCTGGTTAAATGAAAGCAGCAAAAAGCAGCCTGGTAAACAATACACTTTGCAGCCAGATCTGTGCTGTAATAACAGTATGGGCATGCAATGAGCCTCTGACAGAGAAAGAAAGAGCATTAAAATGCAGTGAGGCACAAATTCACTGTGCATTCAAATAAATATTCTTGAATAAAAGAGAATGAAGTGTGTGCCCTTGGTGGGTATTTCTCACTCTGTGCAAGCTAATCGCTAACAGGCGAGCTGCTGGAACAAGCCGATGTGGATCTTGATGTTAAAAAAAGACCCGTGACTAGACTTTTATTCGTGTTATATGAGCTCCAGGGCAACAATGTGATGTCGCTAAGTTACAATTCAAGATTTTTATTATAGATAAACACCTCAGACTGACGCAGTTCATAAAAAAGTATTACGAATTTATGTTGCAGTATCGAGTGTTGAGTGGGCCGCATGTCAGGATTTTTAGCACCTCGTTAAAAGTCAAGCACAACATGAATTATGCATGGCTGAAATATTGTTCCCCTGCCCTCCCTGTGTTTCAGGGGATATTGTTGGGTGCAGAGACAAATCTAAGAGCCACTTGAGCAGTTCCATTTAGGAGCAGTTTACATTTACAAAAAGGGCTTTGGGCGAATTAAGATCACACACATGAATAACACAGGAGAGGCATAAAGAATTTGTCATCAGCGGGGGTGACCAGTGACTGCCTGGAAACGTCTGCGGTTTGCTGATAGGACATGGAGCAAAGCATGTAGTAAACTTGAACAGCTCAACGTCTGATTTGAGATCTCATCACACTCTGTAAATCATGTCGCTGGGAACTGCTCTGATCTGGCACTCAGTAAATCACACTCCCTCCTCCCGACAAGGTTCAAGTTTGGAGGTTAAGCAGCAGACTGGGTCCCATGATCCTCAGGGTCACACTTTAGCTCAAGGAAAAGACAAGCTCCCCCCGAAAAAGTCCTGAGATATGAGATGGATTGTTTGCGATAATTAAGGCAGAGGAATGTGGCAAAGATAGACTGCAGTCCTCCTTCACAACCATATGACATAAACTTAGTAAAATCCATCCCTGAGACTTGTAAACCCATGTGTCACACCTCTGAAGGCTCCCCAGAGTGGACACGTTTAGGCTCAAAAAGCCAGGGTCTAGTGTGCACATTGCATCAGAGCCAGTCATTGAGAGAAATTACTCTGATTGGCTGTAAAGCTTAACAAATCAGAGCAGAAGAACACTAACGGAAACAGAGAGAGAAAACCTGTCACTGTATCCATGATTTCACCCATTTAGAGCGTTTTTTCCTTATTTTTCTCATCTGCCTCTTCACCAATGCCATTTTATCAGACATATTCTCAATAAGAGGCGGTTGTGCTAGTGCGAGTGCTGTTAAAATGATCCACAAATGCTGCTTTATAATAACAATGGTCTATATATCTGCATATATAGTCTGCAGAGTCTTCCAGTTTTCCTTTTTGAGCGAGGAATAGAGACTACCGCCACCTGGTGGTACGACGAGTTATTAACGAGCAACCAGCCAGAAGCTAGTTAGCCAGCTTTTTGGCTAAGACACAAGTGACGTGAGGTGAAGCAACAGTTAGCTGTCAGGCCTTTGATATTGGTTTGGCATGTCTGTTGAATTATCATTTGTGAGAGTCTTGTTTTGTTCTTTTTACACCTTAAAAGTGTTTATTTGTGGGGCACCGTTTAGCTAAGTGGGTAGAGCGGGCGTCCCATGTACAGAGGCTTTGTCCTCGCTGCAGCAGCCCTGGGTTCAAGTCCAGGCCTGGGGCCCTTTGCTGCGTGTCATTCCCCCTCTCTCACAACCTGTTTACTGTCAATAAAGCCAAATGCCAAAAAAATATAAAACGTTTTTGTTTTTGACATGCTAAAATGTTATGTCATATTAGTGCAAGAAGAGAAAAAGTGATGTAAGATACAAGGCATAGGTCTTAACGTGAAACTCTCGCCAAAATGCAACCTAGGCTATATTTGTGATTGAGTATGAGTCAAACCTTCGGGTAAATGCATAATTATGACGAAAGAGGCACTTTTAAGATTTACCGTAGTTTCGTTTTCGGGCAAGCTAATTTTGAACAGGAGTGCTACGGGCTATTTTTAAAACACTTAGAAGGCTCGACACAACATGAAACTTTGCTCGTAGCATCACCAGGGTCTCTACACATGAACACGAGCATTGAGAACATTGTTTGTGTACACAGAGTTTATGAAAAAAAAGGTTTTTGAACTACTCACGTTAGCTGCTGCATCTCCGGCACGCGGCCGTCATGACAGGCAAAAAGTGTCGATCTACGAGTGCGACCATCAAGAAGGAGAGTAATGGTGGGACGTTCCTCAAGCTTTGTTCCATATGAATGCACGGATAATTCATTGTTTTGTCATTAGCGAAAAGCAACATTGACGTCCACGTTGAAAAGGGAGCCTCTTATTACGAGCAATACTACAAGCAGCAGCCGGAAAAGTCACGTGACATCTCGCGTGGATAGTTGTTTCGAGATGTCACGTAACTTTTCCGGCTGCTGATTGTAGTGCACCGGGGATGCAGCAGCTAACGTGAGTAGTTCAAAAACCTTCTTTTTCATAAACTCTGTGCACACAAACCATGTTCTCAATGCTCGTGTTCATGTGTAGAGACCCTGGTGATGCTACGAGCAAAGTTTCATGTTGTGTCGAGCCTTCTTAGTGTTTTAAAAATAGCGATTTTGATGCCATCGTATCCATGCCCCGAGCACTCCCGTTCAAAATTAGCATGCCCGAAAATGAAACTACGGTAAATCTTAAAAGTGCCTCTTTCATCATAATTATGCATTTACCCAAAGGTTTGACTCATATTCAATCACAAATAAAGCCTTGGTTGCATTTTGGCGAGAGTTTCACTTCAAGTTGCTAACATTGGCCTCAGTTACATACAGGTCATACCAGACCAGGTTAGGCTGTAGCAGTACATCCCATGAATGTATGCATGAATTGAGCTGAATGAGTTTTACTGCTCATGCATTCAACTTTTTATTTGTAAGAGAAATACTTGGTAATTATTTAAACACTTATATTGCATGCTTCAAAAACTAAATCAGATGGGACAAGAAAAGACACTCTCTGATTGTTTTGTTATTGAAGTGTTTACAATAACATTTTAGAAAACAATGCTGGCTTCTGACATGTGAACAATGGTTCTACATTTCTCCTTAATAACGTGGCCTCAGCGGTCCTCGGCGATGAGTCTGAGGAATGCCACACAGAGACAGACTTGACTCTTCACTCACACCCACAACATGAGACATCCTATCTTTTTACTCAAAGCTCTCCCTCTGAGAGGTTATGTGAAGTGTCCGTGAAGTGTGATGTTAGTTGTCTGCAGGATACACTATCTGGTGTGTATGACGTGGAATTACAAGCTTTTAATACCACATTTAGAGATTGGAAAAAAAAAATATGCTACAAAAATAGCAGTAGATGTAGAGCAGTGGCATTCATATTCCAATCCATTCACATGCATATAGATTAATGTACTTCAGCTACAGCAGTGAATGCATCCATCATCATACACACATACACAGAGCTGATATCAATTTCTTTCAAAGTAAAAAAAAAAAAAAAACAACAGCAGCCATTTCATGAGGGGAAAAGGTTCTATAAATATTAAATGAATTGCTGTATCAAGTTAGTGAATTGACCCTCACCTCAATCAGTGCATCACCATGCTTCTTTTTTTTTTGTATGCTGATGGAAAAAGACATTCCTGTCTGCCTGTGTGTGGCACATGTGTTTGGTCATGTGCTCAAATACCAGAAAAGCACAGAGCAAAACCCTGCTTTGCATTGCAAACAAAAACACTGCTTGTCAGTTTAGATATGGGGTGGGAAAGCTGAAAGGGGGGGGGGCGCGGTGCGGGGCTTTGCCAGTTGTCAGCTATGTCAGAGCCCATCTCAACAAATCGTTTGTGTCAGCTGAGGGATGGAACGTGAGGCTCTGTTGTGGTTTTGAAGTACAGATCAATGTCAGGCGTGAAAGTACCAGGTCGATGTTGTGAAGGGGAGGACGGTGGTGGTTGGAGGGGGGGTAAAAGGATTGGGGAGGCCAGAATTTAAATGACGTAGACTTCTTCCCCCAGTTGTCCCCTAGCAGACCTCACTGCCTGAGACCAGTGAAAGCAGCAGTGACGATACGCAAGGAAGGGAAAGGGTGTCTGATTTCAGTCATTCGGCCTGTTGTTTGGGAGCCTCGGAGCGCATGATTTCAGGGTCATGGGCTCACGTCTCAGGAGGGTCCCAGCTGCCTCCCTGCTGGCTATTATCAACCCCGGACACACACACATCCCCCACACACACCCCCTCTGCACCTTAACCAGGCAGCAGGGACTGACATGACGAGGATAAGACTGCTGCAATGTGTACACTACAGATGACAATGTACCTGAAGTACTGGATTTTGTCATTTAAACCACTGTTGTTGTTTTTTTTAAAAAAAAACAATCCTCTTGTTGGCATATTGATGCACTTAACTCATTGTTCTAGGATAACCAGTGATGAAACAAATGTTCATGTTGTCCTTTGTATCTCCATGTTTGTTAAATCTGTGTCATCTGGGTTTAATATTCTTACAGTCTCATCAATGCAGCGCTGTGCAGCAGCCAGCTCCCACATAGCTCAGATTTCAGAACCTCTCACCAGCACATAAATGCGGCATGACTCAGCATTAAACTTCTACAATGAACAAGCTTGACAACAAAAAGTCCATCAATGAAGACCATGAGATGCAGCTTAAAGCTCTTAAAAAGCTAGAAAGGGGACAAAAATTATTTAGTCAAACATTCTGACACCAACACCAAGAATGAACTTCAAGTGGTTTAAGTAGCACCAGCTAGCCTTCTACTGTAGGTTATGCACTGACCGTGAATAAGCACCTCAAATAACCGTATTAAAAAAGAAATTGTACCTTCCCCTTTAACGCAGGTGTAAATGCATGCAAAACACATTGCCAGCAGTGAGACAACATTGAATTACAGCAGGTCCAGCACGTTGGCATCACATTTGGGAGGGAGGGAGTGTTGTTAGGCAGATGTCTGTCATGTCTGCTGTATCCTCGTCCAGTGGAGCTGCTGGTCCATCATAGACCTCCTCTGATGTTAAATATATGCCACATAACATTACTTTCTACTTATTTTTATGATTAATTTATCAATATTAGTGTGTCCTCAGTTTATAGGTCTCTAATGTGAAGTGATCTAAACAACACTAATAAATATTTGGCCTATTGTGGATTATTATGGACTATTTTGGCAGTGGATTATTGCTCTGAATGGATCATTGTTAACTCTACTGAGTAGGTTATGTCTTTCTTTTCCACATTTATTAGAATATTTATTGTGACAATATCATGTGACCAAATGTGTATTACTTTGTTTTATTTTAAAGAATCATGATAACACAAATTAAAGCCAATTTAAAGTAAACTATACGACCGTTTGTTCTGCCCACAGAATATAAGTTAAGATCATATCATTAGTAGGTTTTCATGACTCTAGCCTGTTTTCCCCCTAAAACGTTATAGATTGTTGCATCTTTTTGGATCGCCTAAAAGGATTAAGAATCTATCCAGTAGTAGTAGTTGGACAAAATAGGGGCCCCCAAACAGCATCTTGCATAGGGCCCCCAAAAAGACAGACCCAGCCCTGAGCGTGACCATATTCCTGAGAAAAAAAATCTTACTGTCATCCAACTCTGCCTCTCCAGCAAAAGATATAAGTAACAGCAATGTTGCTGTAGCAGTATTAACAAGAGAAGGACATGTCATTTAAATTTAAGTTAGGAAGTTTTTGGCTGACAAAAAAAAACAAAAACCCACAAATTATGAATCAGAGTTGTCTGTTATCTATTTTGTGTGTCTTTTATAGTCAATTATTAATGTCAAACTAATCATTGGTTGTGTCTATTATGGAAAATATTAATTATTACCTGCATTACTTTTTTTTTACTAAAACACGTTTTTTTTTTTTTAATTCAGTCATTGAAATTTTATGTAAAACTTGAGAAATGATTGAGGCAAGCCCTCATTTTCGATGATGTCGAGAGCACAATTAAAACACAGGATAGGTGCAAAAATGTGATAACCAAATGAAACAAAGAACATCATCACAGAGGGAATAAACAGAATGGGTACATAGAAATGATAACAGATAAGAAGCAATCTGACTGAATACCAACAAAATGGAAAAAAAGCGCTTGAAAATGAAAAGAAAGTGCAGCAAATGAACATGACATAACACAAATAAAACTGAGGTGCACAACTGTCAGACAACTGTACTGGACAGCACATTAGTTAAAACAGTTACATTCAAATACTCAGTGCGTTTACATGCACAGCTTAGTCAGATTACAGCCATAGTTCGACTATGCTCCTCAATCAGACAACTGCAATTATCCGAGTATACATGCCGGTGAGAAAATTGGATTATTGGGCTGGAGCATGTCATACCCCGGTACGCTAGGTGGCGCTGTACCCATTTCAACTAGTGTAACAGAGACACCTCCGGCTGACCTCATTACGTCACCAGCTGCCTAGGCATTCAAGAAAGATGGCGTACGAAGAGCGAGACGGAGCTACATCTTTGTACACTTCGTATATGGTGTACATGATAATTACACAAACTAGATGCACAATGGCGCTCTTTCTTGCGGTGATTTCAGAGGAAAGATGCCGTCGCGCCGTCCGTCTACTTCCAGCTCACGGCCCCGGGGAAAAAATCTTACGCCTGTGCAGAACGCAAAATCCGATCCGATCTGATGGAACATATACATGCAGGAGTAATGTGACTATCAATCGAATAATCTGGGTGCTTTAATTCGACTATGAGAAGTCCGATCCAGTCTGATTTTAGTCAGACTAAGGTGTATACATGCATCTTAAAGATCCGATCATAGTCGGACTAACACAGTAATTCGGTTTTCTTGAGTGTCATGTAAACGCACTGACTGACCAGTCTGATATCACAGTCTTAAACTGACCTATAGCTATAACTGTATCAAGTTTCAGTATACATTGTAAAATGTTTTAAGTGTATGGAGCACTAAAACTGAAAGCAGCTTTCCCAAATGTAGTGTTTCCCTGGAGAACTTGACTCTGGAACCAGTTTAATGAGGAGCTGATATATGGTGGCATCAGTTCAGTTCAGTTCAGTTTCAGTTTACTTTATTAATACCCGTAGGTAGATTTGTTTTGCAGTAGCAGGAGAGGGCGTCACACAAACATTGGTGACAGGACATACAGGAGACGAGTTAACACACAGCACGAAACAGACATGGGTACTTCCTAAGTTCACTGAGCAGGATTAAAAGCAGATAAGATACGACAAAGTGATGATGCAAGGGACAATAAATTGGTTTAAAAACCATTTTCAATAAATAGAAATAAATAGATAAATAAACAACAAGTCACAGAATAGACCTCAAAGTGCATTTAGGACTTATTAAAAAGGGAAACAGCAGCAGGGACAAAGCTGTTCCTATAGCGTGTGGTCCTAGATCTTGGGACTATGAATCATGTAAAGCATGTTGTTCTTCAAGGCTTTAAAAAAAAAAAAAAACAGAAACCAATGGCTGTCACATCTTACTGTTAAAGGTGCCCATCCAACTTTTTCATATAAAATATAATAATGAGCGTTATAACTGTCAGCAGTAATGAATCTGAGGGCACAGTGACAAACCTAGTGGAGTCTAGTGGAGTAAGAGTGGAGACAGAGTCACGTCTATAGATAACATCACCATAATGCAGGACAGATAAAAAAAAGACAGCTTCAATGATCTGTTTCCTATAGAACATGGGAAAAATAGTTATTTTTCAGTATGAATAACCATTGTTTTGTCTAAGCTTTCTAACAAGTTTGTTAATATGAAATTTAAATGTGAGACTGTGATCCAACCAGATACCCAACTATTTGTATTCAGAAACCCTTTCAATACTGTGTACTGTTAGAGTGGTAACATGCACACCAATGTCTGCGATATCTCTGGCACTTGAGAATATCATGAATTTGGTTTTGTTTGCATTGGGCACTATTTTCAGGTTAAAAGGAGAATCATGCAGTTTGTCAAAGACTTGCTGGAGAATTCTAATTGCTTTATGTGCACTTTTTGCACAGCAGTGCAGGACTGTATCGTCAGCATAAAGATGGGCATTACAATTTGTTACAGAGGATGTGATATTGTCAATATAGATTGTGAATAAGACAGGACCCAGTATTGAAGCTTGAGTAACCCCTTTAATCCATTCCCTACAGTCACACATTGTTGTTCATGAAATAGTGCTTGAACCAGTTACAGGAATTAAAATCAAAACCAACATCACTTAACCTCCGTATGAGCAAAGCATTGTCACGGTTTCAAAAGCTTTTGTTAGATCCTCAAAGAGGGCAGCACAGTATTTCCCTTTATCAACTGCAGATATAATATCATTCATAACTGAACTGATAGCAGTAACAATACTATGCTTAGCTCTGAAACCATACAGCTCAGGACTCAAAACAGCATATATTGAGAGGAATGATTTGAGCTGATTATTGACTAATGATTCCAGGACTTTAGCAAGACAAGGCAGTTTAGATATCGGTCGATAGTTGTTAACATCGGCTGTATCCCAACCCTTTGCGCATGTTGTCCCACTGCATAGCTTCCAAGATCTTCGGGATAATAACCCCAGAAGAAATGGATAGATTAAAAAGATAAGCAATTTCATCAGAAAGAAATGAAACACATAGCTTTAAAAAACATGGGTCTGGTTTATCATACCCCAGTTGCTTTCCTTATATCTACACCTTGGAAGTGAAATTCTTCAGTGTAAACACAGAGGTACGGTTTGAGGAGGGCTCGTGATGCAGCAGCTGACTGTTATGTCAGACATCTGACATCTATTTGGCAGTTATCAAATGTAATACCAGAAGGTATAGACATAGAGGTTTTGTGTTCATTTATATGTACTGCTCTCCAACATTTCGATGGGTTTGTACAAGAGCTGGAGATTAATTTGATGTGATATTTGGTCTTTGCTTTTCTCAATGAAAAATATGCATTTATTTCAACCATTGGGCTTCCTCACCAGTGTGCCTTGCTAAAACCCAGGCTTTGTCCTTTGCATTGAGAATCATTGATAGTTCTGAGCTGAAGGAGGGCTTTGATCAATCTTTAACCCTGCACTTTTTGAAGGGTGCATGTTTATCAATCATGGGAACAAAAGAGTTGGTGAAATGTTCAAGAGCCTAATAAAATAAGACACAGAGTAGGGATTTCCAGGAGAACTTTTGAGGTTGTTTAGCTGTTCTCCTGTTTTTATCCAGCTCATGAGACATGTGCTCTCAGCATGTCCCTCGGCCACTGCTGACATGTGCCTTGTTGAATCCTGTGTGACACACTTTAAGGATCAGAACTGCACGGAACAGATTGAACCTCAGACCTTTAGCATTGACGCAGTGCTGCTCTGCCACTGCCAAGAGACACATTTGGGATTCTCACTCTCACATGAGTCACTGTTTTGTCAAAACCGGCAATTTCCTGATGCTTAACAGTCTGTCACTCTCAACATTAATGAAACGCTTAGTGGCAGACTAGAATGAAGGATTTTCTGTCTCTCTAACCATAGAATATATAAAAGATAGGCCACTTAAACGCAACGTATCACATAATATGGAATGAAACTTTAAATGATCTAAACAGTTTTGGGCAGTGGCACATCAGCAATCTTTCAGATTAAAGCAACATTATGTAGAAATTGTCATTTGGCACCCTCCACAGTTTCTGAGTGCAACACCCCCATCATACATACAAATCAATTTGGCAGATTTTGTCATTTTGTAGGTGCTTACTTCAAACGCAGATGTATTGTGCAATCATAATGTTATGTCTTGAAAGAGCAGCTGTGACAGAGACACCATTCACCCTATTACAAAGCACTATATCGTTAAAATGCTATATGGATTTTAAGGTAAACATGATTTTACTGCACAAAATTACAATGTATTTGCAGGAGGCTGATTGGGTTGTTGTTCAGAGTTTTTTTGGCTTTAAGATGTTATTTTTAAGGTTTTGAAAGAATAATCTGGAAAAATACTGAATTCCAGTTTAGTCTCAATCCAAAACAGAGCAGTACAATTTGGCATCATGAAATGCTTCCTCCTCCTATCTGTTGGATTTTTACTCTAATTAGCTATCATTCTTGTCCTATTGTGAAAATGTGAAATTAAATTCTTGTAAGCAGTGCAAGAAAGCTGTCAGTGTTCTTACGGCTCATTGGACACCAATGAAAAAAATCATAAAATAATTAACATCCATTTAGGATGCACAATTTATAGATTCAAAGAGGTTATGAATAAAAGGCAGCACTAATGGAGACAATATGACTATAAAACATGCTGTATAGTCGCCCAGGCTCTCCAATGGTGTCCAAATGTTCAATAATGTCCTTAAATATGGCACAAAACAGCAACAGTTATGCAGTACAGCAGCAAAGTGATGTCTTCATTAGACCCTGGAAAGTCATAATACTGTAACTCATAACTCTGCTTCTCCCCTTGCAGCAACTGAGTACATAATTTCACCATCATAATGATGTGGGGGTCCCCCCTGCTCATCTGCGGCAAATGGATGGTTGCCTCCACAAAGACGCGCAGCAATGAATATGCTAGAACCATTACTCTGTCTCACTGTGACCTTTACACAGGGGATGCAAGCGAAACATATGTTCTCTAACAAGAATGCTTTTTCTGCAGCTCCTATTTATCTCTTGGGTCTCATAATGTCCTAGCCTTTGTTGTTTATGGTGACCCTTAGCTTCTCAAGCCGGCTCCTATGACAGTGAATTTTGTTGCCTCATTATGGTGATAAAAGAAAAAGTGAAGCCGGAACTTCATGTCCTTGCTGAACTCATGTTATATTAGTATTCAGATGGTGCCTCGGCTCGTGCATGTAAGAAGGAAACTCAGAATTTAGGCCAGTAGTTTCATAAATAATTCAGTGTGCTGATGGTACTCATACTGTGAAGTCAGGCTAAACATAAATAAAAAGATAAAAACTGCAACCTGCTGAAAACTTCTTTTGATTGTTTTCCTGGTTCTTACCTCATATGAAGATTTGATTATCTGTAACGTCCGAAATCTAATGAATCTTCTACTTCAGTTGTTAAGGAGAATGCCGCAGCACTGTCTTTCTTTTAAGCTGCAGGAATGTTTTGTGGACCAGAAAACTTCTCCTGCCTTTCCACTGACATGGGAGTGACTAGACAATGACTGAATGTCTTAATTTTTGGGTGAACTTTTCCTTTAAGGCTGGACATTAATACTCTCAACCTCTTTAGAGAAAGTGAGCAAGCTGACACCTTAAACTTTCAAAATGATAAGACAATATCAGTTTAAGTAACTCTAATGTTGATATTAAATTCCAAAATGTAATCTATTACAATGCTCACTAAAGAAAAGTCCCATTACTGTGACAAATTTAAACTTTTAGGTGATGTGTTCATTTTGTGTATGCAGCTGTGCATCTTGAAGTGCTTCCATTACTCTCCTTTCTGCTTGACTAATGTGAAAATCAGGGTGGTATTATGTTCAATTTTGGTCATTTTTATCAATCAAAGGGTGCCTGTATTGAACAGTTGAGTGGCAGTGTCATAGACCTCAGAAAAAGCTTTGTGGAAATTTGTATGTGTCCATAGGAAAAAGGTTACGAAAATAACTGTGAAACTGTTTGCTGTATCGCACATTATTACCATTATCCAGATAGAAATCATGTCAGAATAGAAGTGGACCATCAAGCTATCAAAAACGGGATTGCAAAACATTTAAGGGCATGATTTGTGTGCATGCCCCGCTGGAAAGAAGAAAGTAATGGCTTTTGCTCTTCTTTTTAAGTCAACGTGATAAAGACTTTCGTTGCTACCTTTATTCTGTGATGGAAAGGGCTGTTTAGGGTGCTGTGGTTCATTCTATCTTTATTCCTGTTTGATGTCTTCAGACTCACTTAATATTTCATGAGCAAATAATAGAGTACAAAGCAGCCTTGTTTTATTTGACACAGACAAGACCTACAAAAGCTCAACAAATTTGACATATGAGCTATTTGTGGAACATGCAAAATAAATGAACATAAACTACACAACAGGACATGACACAAAAAGAGTGTCTGAATCCTTGGAGAAGTTTATGTAAAACTAAATCTGTTGTTTACTGTCTATACATAATTGGTAAATGTGGTATTCATAAGCTTGAAACAATCGCTTTCTGAAGTCCATAAGACACTCTGACACATCAGACACATCAGATATCCTTGTTATCCAGCACTGAGACAGCAAGTCCTGTTAGTAACAAATTAAACAAGCTAATTACGTTAGATTAAAGAACTGAAGAGTGATGAGGTGTGAAAAGAGAAAAAGTGAGGAAGAAAGAGGAGGAATGTAGCATTCATTCTCTGTTTTCCACATAGAAATGAGACACACATTAGTGAAAGAAACAAGTGTTCCAAAATAAGTGTCACACTAACTGCAATGAAGAGCCATCTGGAGTTTGGAGTGTCTTGTTTTACTTATATATTAACCGGTTTCGAAAAAGGTTGCAAAAAGGAGCAGCAAGTCGATGCCATTGCAACTAGATAAATGAGTGATAGTACATCTGCAATGATGCAAATGTTAGTTTGCTGAGAAATTCAAGAGAGCAACATTATGATTATCTCTGACAACGTAACTGTAAATTAAACTTGTGCTAAGATAGCTAAATATAAAAATAGCATACATGACCAAGAAAGAAAGAAAGAATAACAGTAAACAGAAGTTACATATTAGTATAAAACTGCAAACGCTAGTATATACAAGTCACTCTTTGTCAACTGTATCTGCCAAAAACCCACGAGACTATGGTGGCGGTTACAGTAATACTCACAATAGTGCACATCGCCGATGTTGCAGTCGAGCAACATAGCTTGTTGTTAAATCTAGCTTGTTAGCTTGTATGCTAACTCCGAGGAATGAGGTTGTTTGTTAACAAGCTGCTGGTGCTAACTGATCTGGAATAGGACCTTGTTTCGCTGGGAGGAGAAGTTCTTTAAGCAAAAGCAGCTGGAAACTCTCTGCAGCTTTTAGGTCCAGAAGAATCCAGAAGAAGAGAACTTGAGGGCAGGCAGCCCTGTGGGGAGAGAGGTGGAGAAGAGAGAGAACAAAGGGAGGGGCTGGAGTTTTGACTGGTCAGAGGAGGATCTGTCACCCTGACCAGTAGTAGCTCAAAGCTGCTAGGTGTGAAGACTGGAGAATTTTGGGAAACTGCGTTCAGTTCAGAGTCAATTTTGAAATACACACTGAACTCCATTTTGAAATACACATTGAACGACTTCATCTGTGGGTCCCAACAGGGCCCTCATGCCACCTCACGGAGTCTCTTTTGGATCAGAAACGTTCACACCAATAGCTGCTGGAGGTCATTTTGTAGGCTCTGGCAGTGCTCCTCCTGTTCTCCCTCGCACAAGGGAGTAGATACCAGTGCTGCTGCTGGGTTGATGCCCTCCTACGGCCTTCTCCAGCTCTCCTGGTTTAACAGCCGGTCTCCCAGTATCTCCACAATGCTGGGAGACACAGTAAACCCTCTTGCACCCACACTTATGGATGTGCAACCTGATTGAGCTGCAGGAACAGCCTCATACTCCCATGGGTGACAAAGACACCAGGAAACCCAAAACTTGAGAAGAATCAGTCAGGAAGGATAAGGAGAGTGGCCACAACATGCAAAAAACGATTCCCTTTTTGGGGGTTGTCTTGCTTTTGCCTCTCTTTTGCACAGGGGTTGTCACTTTCAGTTGCACCAGAGCAGGTGAAATTCATCACAATCACTTGTGCTTTCTAAATGGACAGATTGATATCCCTTAAGTTTCATTGACTTGGTGTTAAACTATGACAATTAGGTGTTCCCTTTTTGAGCAGTTTAGATCATGGCAGTCTTGAGTTCCAGTGATCCAGTGATTTGTTTGATGGAATGAGTGACACACAAACTACCTTGTCACAAAACAAGCATTCATTGAGTTTACTTCAATAATTAAATTATTACAGGTTTTCTGAAAATGTGACCAAATCTGCTGGTTCCAAAAATATCATAATAATTAGTCATCATAATATTTGGTTAAATGTCTCTTGGCCCTTTTCACTTCAGTTCGATGCTTTTGATAGGCATCCACAAGCTTCTACAGTCCTGTGGCTGAATTTTAACCACTCCCCTTGACTGAATCAGTTCAACTAAATTTGTCAGCTTCCTAGCACAGACTTACTTATGGGTTTTTTTTCTTTATCTCGCGAGTGCGACTTACAATCTAGCATGTGCAATTTATTATCTTGCACACACAACTTACTATCACGCACGTGCGACTTACTGTATCTCCTCATGCATGCGAAATAATAACTTGCACTCACGAGATAATAAATAAGATGCAGTGGCACTCTGGCTGAAGTGATTGAATGAAGTGAATGTTGTGGTGTTAACTCAACAATGATGGGACGCTGGAATCATGAATAAGTGCAGTTTACTTCAACATCTTATATTGTAACATAGTTCTCAGTAGCAGTGTCGTATCGTACATTGTTGCCATCTTGTTGCACTCTGACCTCTCTACGTGCAGCGAGTGAACAACGACCTGCCTTATACAACAGCGCCCTCTTGTGGTATGACAGGCAATCGTGTATCTGTTGTATATAGTAAAAGAACACACCAAACGTGTTTAGTGTCGCTGTGAAAGCCGAGAGAATGTGGTCTGTGTGAGAATGTTGTGGAAAAATTTTAAAAAATTTTAGTAAATTCAGGTTTTCTGTCACGATGTTCACATGAATATGATTCTATATGATTCTGCATCCATTGTTGATCATTTGTCCTGATTGGCAGTAGTCACTGCTGCAACGTTTTTTCCTAAATTAATTATAACCAAACTACTATTATGTTGACAACTCTTCCATCATAATGGCTAGCATAATAGCTAATAAAACCTATACCTGGACACTCATCGTGGATCATCAAAATACGTGTTACATGTACCTCTTACTGTTACACAATAGTGATAATAAGACACATTATTAACTTTTATTAATTAATTAATCAATTAAAATTATGAGATGGTCTTGATCCATGATAATAAGCCTGCATTTCACTGACTGCAGTGTTTAATTACGTCAAAAGGCGCATGAATTTCTGACTTGCACTATCTCTGAAGCAGATACTATCTCGCACACGTTCTTTACAAGTGTATGTAAATGTTTAACCACGACTGTATGCTTTGGGAAATTTTAACCAAGAGCTTATAGTTAGCCTTATAGGAACAGAAATGTTCAACCAAAAATGAGTCATTTCATCCTCATCCCCATGGGGATGGAAATTTGGGTACAGTTTCATAGTCCACAAAACATTCACAGAAAGAGCTTCACAGAAGAAGTGTTGCAGCATTTTCCTAAACAACTGGAGTAGATGGGGTTTTGTATTAATGTGTAAAACAACCAACCAAAAGAAAAAAATGATGAAATTCTTGCTTCGTTCTCTCTTAGTTTTTCCTTATGGGGGACATCAAGTAATAAACATGACTAATCACGTTCAACATAGTCCCTTGATACATGCCCTTTGAGGCTACCCTGCATACACTGCTAGGTGTTGCTCATACCATTGGTTTGGTACACACACACACACACACACACACACACACACACACCTCCTTTGTATGTGTGGCATTCGGATCCTTGCAGGACTGACCTATATTATATTTCTGAGGAAAGACACAGGGTTTTTCATCAGCAGGGCAGAGCCTGATTTGAATGATTCCCACTGTGACCTCTTCGTTATGACTGCATCTTCACCCCATTATCTGAGGTGACCCAGATTTTCACAAACTCTTGAGCTGAGGAAAATAATCACTCTGTGGCAGTCCTGTGTTGTGTGGATCATAAATGCAGGTCCCTCTGATTGTCCGCAAAGTAAGTTTTCCACTTCAGCTTAAGGCTTTCGATCTCATCACTGCTTCACATACCTACAAAGCTTTAACAAAACTGGTGACAATTGGCCGCAGCACACACGGAACAGTACTTTAGGGAGGTGATGGTAGCGGGGGGTGGGGGAGTTGCAAAGGAGTGTGTGAGATCAGTGGTAAATCCATTGTAATCTCCTTCTAAGCTACAGACCTGCTCCACAGAGGCCTCATAAGCAGGAGATGGTCCGTTATGACTGGGTCTTTCATCTGGGCAAAGGAGATTACATCTGAGGAATGCTCTGCTTTTAGAAGTTCTGCACAGAGCTCCAACAATGACTCATTCTAGTCACATCCGCATCAAGGAGACGCATCACAGACCTTCAGAACTAACACTTATATAATCTGCTTCAGTCCTACATTTCCACAGCGCTGAAGTGCACTGCTGAATGAGTTGCTGACAACTTTGCATCCTGAGCGGCAAAAAGCCAGAGCACTTTTGTATGCCAGCTTTCCCGAGGGCTACACAGCAGCATGGAACACTCGATTTGAGCACATTCATGCAATGTCTTAACATCTTACACCTTATCCAGGCAACTGAAAAATGTTCAGATGTACAGATATGAATATCACTTATATTTCTGCAGAAAAAGGAGCTCTGTACGTTTTCCCCTTTTTTAAGACAGATTTAGGATTACTTTATTTTCTGAATTAAATGTACTGGATTGTGTATTTAGTATTTCAGAGCAGGTTATTGATGTTTTGGTTGTTTTTAAGGGACTAACAGCCTGCCTTTTTCCTGATTGCAATGTCATCTTGTCTGTCCACTACACCAGCAACTCTTGATTCAGTTCAAAAATATTTTGAAAAATTCTAATGGCAAAAAATATGGGTTAGGTATATGCATTGTCCCGAGAAGTTGATTCCTTAGGTTTTTTGTGACCACCTGACCCTAATTTTACTACAACAATCAGGTCAGAATTACCTCTCAACCAACAAACCACAAAAATGTTCTGGGTGATTCAAAATGCCCAGAACATAAGTAAGGTGACAGTCTGAACAGAGCTAAAAGAATACTAAAAGACAACACCCTCACGAGCCACAGTCTACAGAGCAGTTTCCTTCCTTGGGCTGGAAGGCTCCTCAACTCATGCTCATAACGACACCATAAATACTTGATTTATCCTAACTTGATCAATTAATAATTATTTTGTCTTTATAGATTATATCACCTCTATATCCCCAAATTTCAATTAAATTATTCTTGAAATTCTTAAAAATCTATGAGGTCAATTTTCGTGAAAATTGCTTTAAATATTCATCCCCAGTAGACCAATGGCCTTCATTCTAGTGCCAACATTAGGCCAAAATGAAATATAAGATGGACAGATAACCATGAAACATACTGAGCACATTCAACATACACAGTTCCCTTGGTGGTGAATTCTTTGAGTTTTTGAAGTTCACCTGACAGACTGCTATTGAATTTATCATAAATATTCATATTCCCCAGCAGATAATTCCTAATGACTTTTGTGAACTCCTGACCCTTTCTGTACCACTGCAATCTGTTATGTCAAAATCGTCTACGTACTGTTCTGTTACAGATATGTCTAATGAAGTTAGCATCCTGTCCCATAATATTACTTTTCCCTTAAGAAAATATTCCAATAGCCCCCTGTAGTTGCGAGTGCCCTACTTAGTCTAACAAGTGAACAGAATAAAATCACAAAATTGTCCTCCTGAATTAAATTATCTCTTTTTTACTAAATCAAACTTAAGTGCCCCTGTAGTTCATCGTAAAACAACATTTATTGGTTGGTCACACTGCTGTCCTGAGACCCTACTCTGTCTCTGAATGGCTGCTTTGTTGGTTGCATTCTCTCTGCTTGACTTAAACTGTGAACTCACACAGTAGCACCTGGCAAAGTCTTCTCAGTGGCAGTTTTTCAGCTGTAGTTCTGGAGATGAATACACTGATCTCTTCGGCCCTGGTAGTCTGCTGGACAACAAGAGAGGGAGATTAGTGGGACCCGTGGCTGAGTGCATGTTCCTGGCTGTCTTTCTATGCATTTCTGTTCCTATAAACATGGATAATAAGTACCTTTCAATCAATCAATCAATCAAAGCTTTATATTCATTTTGTTGTACTAACAAAGCAGCACAACTAAAATGAGATTACGTTTCTCCAGGATCAATAACAGAAGATAATAAATAACACACAATATATAAATATAATAACTTAAAACTAAAACTGTGACTAAGGGCTCGTGAAGTGAATCAGTGCACATGCTCCATTTATATGTGATTCTTTTACATCATACCTAATTGTATGAATATTTCGATCAATCGTTCTCCTGTGTAGAAGGCCTAATTCATTGGTCATTGAGAGGTTAGATTTATGATACAATATACATCCACACAAAGACAGTTGATAGCAGGCAACTGGGGAATACATAATATTGATGGGAAGCTTTTATTAATATGGGCAATGATTGAGAGCTGTCAGCAATGATGGATGATGTCGGAGGTAAACATCAGACAGGTCCCTCCGCTTCACCATTCATCTGTCTCCAGAACAGCTGTTATGCGTTTTGCCAAAGGGCTGTGGGTGCATCAATTGGCTGAGGGGTTGCCTGTAACTCCAACATTATTACAAGCTGTTTTGGGAAGAGCCAGCTCAGCAGCAACAGCAGCACACTCATCCTCTGTGTTCTCAACGGATGTTCTTCATACCACTGCGGCTCTGGTGGTTTAACTCACAATTACTCTGTTATGTCAAATTAGTCTTGTAATCACGCTGTTGTAATTGCTGCAGCCATTGCAGCTTAGACTACAAAGCAACGTTCATTTCGACATATTGATTGCATCTATGCTGGATGCTCTTCTTAGATCTCATTGCACCAGCTTCTTCATTTCAACTCAACTGAATGCAATTGTCATCAAACCAGTGTGCTCATCATTAGACAATTGTTAGGGGGTGTGTTTTACATTAGTCTAACAAGATCAACAGTAATAATTGGGAGCACATTGTGATAAATGCTCATGTATGTATACATTTATTACAGCTATTTGTGTCCAGTAAATTCCATCATATACATAACGTGAATGAAGATTCGGACGCAACATAGGTACATTCAGACCTTAAGTTACATGTCATGTAGATATTTTAACCCAAACCAGGATTTTCTCCTAAAACTAACCTAGTACTTTTAGTACCTAACTGCTGGCATATTACAGTGGTTTGGGAATCACTTGCAATTGATCTATTCAGTCGTTTTGTAGCAGCTAGCATAGAAAGTTTAATATTTATGTCCTAAATAACCAGATTTCATTACTTGTGAGATAGTAGAGACCATAACATAGCAAAAGGAAAAACAGGTCTATTCAACTGCATGCTCATCTAAGTGCTGTCTTTTCAGTTTTTCCTATGGCCACAAATGCAGAGTCACAAAAACCAATTAAACAAACAATAGAGACAGATATTTTCTGACTTACACATGTGTCTGGCCATGCAGATATTTTTGATGAAGGTAGCCAGGTTTTAAGATTATCCCAGATTATGCTGCATAAATGTGATTTTGTTTCTAGTAAGACAGCTGCTGTCGATTTATGTTGACTCTATTGTAATTCTAATTGTTATTTGGGTGAATTTACCATTGTTACAACAAAGACTATCGTCATCACTAATGTGGTATTGATGACCCTGAAAGTACATTGAAAAAAAAAACATAGTTAAATTTTTTTATGAAAAAAACGATCACATTAGACCATATTAAACCTACTGATGCTGCCTTTGCCCACACTTCACCAGTGAGACATTACACTCTGCCTTATGACACCCCTCTGTGGCCTTTCATAAGATAAACTACTCTGGCACAACAGCTTTGTTTGTAATATTAGCGTAGATAGGATTATGACAGCTGTGATGGATGACATAACAGGAGCAGTGCAGCAGTCTCCGGAGCAGGAAGCCTGGTGTTTTGCGAGGGAGGTCAGGGCTGAGTCGCCGCTCTGCACATGCAGGGCCGGCTGGGGACGACTCAGACAGACCTTCTCTGAAGGCAGAGACGACATCTGGGAGCCCAGCGGCTCCCCCAAGAATCTGACAATGGCAGAGACAAAATGAGGCAGAAAATTCATTAAAGGTGCATGTGTGCTGAGTCTTACTTGTAATTTTCTGTCAGTCTGGCATTGTTCATCATCACCATACTGCAGATTTATTCCTCTGCGCAGTTATGGAGAAGGAAAGCTGTTTTCTCCCTCAGTACTGCCTCTCCAACATCCCATACTTACAACAGTTGGTAGTGTCATTCCATTTAACAGCATGTAGAATTTTTAACTGATGTGCAATATTGTGTTAAACTGGTCCATTTTTTTCTCCCTTCAACACTTTTTTCTCCCCTGTCCTTTCCCTCACGGATACACTTTTTTCAGCATGTTGCAGGGTGCATGCAGAGGCCAGATATTTAAAGTAAAGAAAGCGAGGTTCTGAAGTGGTGCTCAAGAGAGATGTCTGCATAATTCCACCAGGCAGATGAATGGGATCTTTCAGTCTGCAGCGCTGTCAATCCGATGGCTTTGAAGTGTGCCAACTTCACAAGAAATCCCAAACAAAAAGGGTGGAAAAAAGATATGGTGTGAGGATCTGGGGAGGAAAGTTGATGTCTGTATTCTACATAAGAACATGTTGTGGTTTTCTCCAAAACTTTGCAACGGGAGTGTTATTTATGGGCCTAATGAGAAGCATGAGGAGCCGGAGGAAGAAGAATGGTTGAAATGTTCCTGTTGATCTGTCACAGCAGAATTATTGTGCCTACTGTGTAAGGCTGTTATTTCAATTTGCATTTGTGGATTTTCACATGGATGTTTGGGCCAAACTCCAGCAAAGTGCAGCATCGTCAAGCAAGCAAGCAAGCAGGCGGTGAATGGAAAGTGAATCACTTAACCACAGCTGCAGAGGAGGAGGATTACAGAGTGCACCCTACTTACCTTTTCTTATCATTTTGAATAACCTGCAATTTAAAGAAAAATCCAGTTATCCTGTTTCACACCATCAAATTATGTTTTTTTTTTTATCAAAGAGGTGAAGTCCAGGTTTTTTCATGTTCTGGAGCTTGTAGAAAATTCCCTGTTGACTGCTCACAGTGTTGACATTCAGCATATGTCCAGGCTGAAAGGTTTTGCAACGCCCACAGACGTGTTCGGAACAATGGGGAGGCAAATGAGTAGACCTTTCACACCCTGCAGAGGCTATGAGGCCAATGGAGGGGAAGGTAACAGTGAAGAGAGACCATTCAGTTATTATTCAAATTAATGTTACAGGTGACATATGCAGACGGCTAGGAAACCTTTTCGAATTGCTCTAACTCCACATTAATTGAAAGCTCTTTTTTTTTGTCCTTCAGGTGACATTCATTACATTGGACTTAAAGGAGCCCTGTAAAAAAGGTACAAAGCTGATTTATTATGTACATCATCTCACACACACCTCAGCTCTGCTTATGGCTTTGCACAGTTTAATTTTCCTATCATTTTTTTTGGTCTACTGAGAAATGGAAGACATTGAATCATTGCATTAATTACAGCTGAGGAAAATGATGTAAGTGGAAAGCAAACAGCATGACTCAAAGCCTCAGTGATGTATACTGTTAAACTAATTAAACAATATGCTGGGTCTGAGACAGCAACACTTTAACAAACTCTGGAGCTGCTTTGAGTTAACTTCTCAAGGTACATCTGAATATATTATTAGTTTAGTCTAAATGTCTTCTGTCTCTCTTCTGTAATAAGTGATGCTACTCTTTTATAATAGGTACAGATAGTTGAGAGCCACTAAGTAATCACTACTGTGTAACTTTAAACAGAATTAAAACTGCAAGCAGCGATGAACTGGCCCTCACTCCAGTGGCGTCATCGGAGGGCGTGCTCACCTGTTACCTGGTGTGATACACATGCATACCAAATTTCATTCATGTATGTGCATGTAGGAAGTGTGATTGATTTATATGAGGCTGGCTTCCTGTGTCCAGTGGGTGGCGCTATGGATGTGACAAAATATTGATGCATACATGTATTCAGGGCAAAACCTCCTACATGTGTGAGCAATTTTGTGGAGATGGGAAATTGTATGTTGAAGTTTTAGGGACTTCCTGCTTTATGGCGAAGCATCGAAATTGACCGCACCGCAACACCCAACAGGTATAACAGAGGCCAAAGTTTTCATCATCAAGGTCTGAAGATGATACTGACTGAATGTGAAGTCTGTGGTGTTAAATCTGTTGGAGGACTTTGTTAAAGTACGAGGAATGGAAAGAGTCAAAATAGTGGCGAAAATCTAAATGGCCGACTTACTGTTGGACTGAGGGTATATGTCCAAGAGTGTTTTTTGTGTGTCTGGTCATGATACATATGCATACCGAATTTAGTTTATGTATGTGAAGTTTGAAATATTCCAGGGGGCGCTATAGAGTCACACCCACACCCAAGTTGGATTATCACATTTTTTGCTCTGGCCCCCATTATGAATTAATAATTTACAATCTCTTACAAAGTCAAGTTCAGATACATTCAAAGGAAAACAGGCTTTTTCTATCACTGCACCATAGCTGAACTTGGTCAAAGTTTTTGTTTATGTCAAATAGCCATAATTATGTGTACTGTAAAATATCAATATCTATGTTGAAGTGTTTTTATTACATGTGTTTTGATCTCTCCGTATGAACACCTGTATCAGGCCCAACAATGAGTTTTTAACTTTTTGAGAAACATTACAAAATATGTACAACTTTCAGTGTTTCCCCTAGGATGAAGCTGTAGCAGCGGAGGTCTCATCCACGCAATACGTTTTCGGTGCATTTGCATAGTGCGCAGTAAAGTTCATTTGCAGTTTGATGAGCCAGTCTTTTTAACTAATTTGAGAATTATAACCTGCAGGGGTGTCAATCTAACATCAACTTTGGAGGGCACAACTGCATGAATTCCTGAGTTGGTCATCAGAAATAGAGCTGTAAAGAACACTGTTACACCGATATTCCAGGCAGCAATAATATTTTCTCTAGCATGTCCGCCCTTGTCCCAGCCATTTTAGACAGAGGTATGTTCATGATGGCTATTTTGTTTGTGTGTATTTGCAGGACTTAGAGAGCTTAGAAAGCTTGTTGAATGCAGTGAACTAGATGCTAACACATATTTCCCAGCTGGCCATCTTAGAGCTCTGGGGCAGTCAATGTGGATGTGTTCGTCAGGCGGTGCTTGTTAATGTGTTGTGGAGGAGCGGCTCTGAAGGGAAGGGGCGGGATTGAATACTTTCAAAATTCAAAAGCACATTTTCTAAGTTTATAATTGCTAAGCAACCATCTAGCTACAATACAGGTGTCACATCATAAGTGTTTTTGTGGCTTTCAGGAAGCTTTTAACAAGGAATTTATCAATCATGACTGAATCATATAATCATATAATGACTGCAATGAGAACAGCACCATCAAATAAACTTGTGATACACCAAGTTCAACTTGACTATTCAGTTTGAACGATTCACTTGTTCAGTTACTGAACACCTCAAGATTCACAAAGGATTACACATAGAAGCAGGAATTGAAGATACTGCAACCTAAGAACCAAAAATATAATAAAGGTTTATTATAAAATCAATCAAATCCCAGATGAATAACATTCCTCAGGGGTCATCTCACTTGCAAGGATACACTGCCATTTTTCTGGGATATCCCAGGGTAATCCTATTTAACTGACTTTAAAACAGTATCTGTGCGTTGATATCATTATGGGTTAAGCTTTTGTTCAAGCTTGTGAAAGCCAGACAAACAGAAGAGGACCAGTATGTAGAAAATAAAACATTAAAGACCACACCAGGCACTCCTGTCAATGTCTCTGTTTTCAAAAGAATTCCAAATTATTGTGGAAGCTCAATACACAGTAAAACAGCATGGAGGGCTATTAATATGTGATATTTGCCACTTTGAAATGAGCAGGGGACAATTTTGCTTCGATTTAGCTTTGTTATTTTGTGGTCTTTGAAAGTGCAAACTGCACTGTGCACTTGATGTGTCTAATATGAAATAGTGATGAAAAAGCTTATGATTCTGAGAAGAATGTCAGTCAGCAGGGGGGCTGAAAGTCAGTTGACTGCAGGGTACTGCTGGGTCGTTTTACTCACTGAATGTAAAAGAAGGTGTCTTGGTGACACTGGTGTATGGGCGGATTAACAACTCACACACTGATAAACTGTTCGCACAGATGACCTAGTTCTGGTAAAGACACAGAAAAGACAGCAGATTGTATTGTCGTTGTTATATTCAGTGTCGGTGTTCCAATATGGATCTTTCCATTATGACTCAGTGCAGTATTAGTACCACTTACCTTAGCTCTAGCTGGTCAAGTTGCAAGATGTCAGCTATGTTTAAGTGTCTGTCCTACAGGGTGATACCATGGCCACGCTTCTGTGAACAACAATGTCAGCAAGAAATTCTTTGTTTTTGTTGAGCTATTATTTCAGTTTTTAGCAACTGTCATTTATAATAAGCTAATATAATATAATTTAACAAACACCGGTTTTCACAAGTCCAAGATGTTTAAGCGTTAGAAGCTTGCAGCTTGTTTAGACATTGATTTAAAAATAGTTGCAGTATAAGAAAGAGCAATGTCATACAACTTTTTTCAGAGACATCTTACTGTATATTTCAGCTTAAAGATATTAGAAGAGAGCTTTAAATAGATATCATATATATGAAAGATACTGATAAAAAAAATTACATCTTGAGACTTGCTGATATGCTAGGATAAATTCATGGGAGCTTTTTTTTGAAGTAATAAAAAAAACTTTTTTTTAATCTTAAACATTATCTCACCCATGTGATAATGCAGCATTCTCCTGAACAACTAAACTAGATGGGTTCTAACTTCTTTTAAATTGGAAATAACAAGATAAAGTAAAAATAAAATAAACATGTTTCCTTTTAGCCCTGGCCAAAATAATGAACAAACCAGCCCTGAATAGAAATCACAATACTAAATAAACTACCCAAAAACAAAAGTAACATTTTTAACTTTCTTTCTTCCTCCTGTCAACACAAAAAAAGAAAACAGAAGAAAGGGGAACGAAACAAAACAGCAGCTCCCCCCTGCTTCCTGATGAATCAAATCAAGTCACAAAGGTAACAATTTCATATTAACAGTGGACAAACTGAAAACTAACAGTACAATCATGACCTCTTTGGCATTTAACTATGAAATATGAGATACAGATCAGTGGACTAAGTCCTGACACAGACAGTAACTCAAACCACACAATACTCTTCTGCACAATCCCTTTTTTTGTGCCTAAGAGAGAAAGTGAACCCCTTGCCCCTTAGAACAGTGTTACAAGGAGTAGTGGTTGAAATCTCCCCATATTAAAAGAACAACCCTTCATGACCCTTATACAGCAACAGTTAACGCTGATGTTTTTATGTTGAGATCAGACTTTACAATTTGGTGTCTTTATTGTGTTACTGTGGCAATCCTGGTATTTTCACATTGCCACTTGAAAGCATGGACACTTTTCATCCACAACTGCACACTATCAATCGAGTCATCACATTAAAAGCACACATCTTCACTACTGGCTGCTAACATTGGCAGTGCTTTATAGGCTAATATATTATATATATATATATATATAATGGAGCAGTAATAAGTGCAGCAACTTCACTGCTTGACTGGAAAGGGTGAATGCAACATTACCTCAACATGAGGGACTGTCATGTACACATAAGCACTAACAATGCAACGTTAGCTATCCAAAACTAGACGCAATGTTTTATGTTTGTTATAAAGAAAATAACCATAACACATTGAAACAACGTTGTGCATCTGAGTTTGGTAAACCATAAAGCCTTAACACTTCACCCTACCCCACTATCCCAACAACGACAAAAGCCTACCCCCGGATGTGTAAACGCAAAATAGAGGGGTTAGGGTTAGTGTTAGGGCCAAGGGGGGGTTTTGTGATTGGACACTAGTTTACCTACGCAGCATTGGCTCCAAATAGTCCCATCTGTCAACTTATAGTAATGCAAAGAAAAAACCTGGAATTATAGTGGTGAACCACCATCCTCACAGAAGAAATGTGGTCGTGAAGAAATCTTGAATGATGGTGATTGGAGATCACTTAAACATTTGGTGAAATCAAATCGTAAAATAAGTAGAACTCACAGCTATGTATAATAGAGAAAGTAAGAGCACAGCACAATGCTAAGAGAACTCAACAGTTAAACAGCTATGTGGCCTCCACTTATCAGTGAGGCTACTTGGAAAAAAGGCTTCAATTTGCTAGGGAGCATAGAGATTGGATTGGAGCAATGGGAAAAGGTCATGTAGACTGATGAGTCCAGGTTTACCCTGTTCCACAGTGATGGTAGAATCATGGTAAGAAGAGAGGCAAATGAAGTGAGGCACCCATCATGTCTAGTGCCTACTGTACAAGCCTGTGGGACCAGTGTTATGATCTGGGATTGATTCAGTTTGTCAAGTCTAGGGTCAGCAACGTTCAAAAAAATTGGTCAGCTGACTACCTGAATATACTGAATGACCAGCTTTTTCCATCAATGGATTTTTTTTTCTTTCCTGATGGCACATTCCAAGATAACAATTTTTTAGGGGGTCTGGCAGTATAGCCAAACAATACAGAAGCAATCAAAAAGCTAGCTATATGCATTCAAATGAATCAAGTGCCATCCTAGAATTGTGGTATCCACCCATGCAACAAGCAGGAAACAACACAAATCTTTGTACAACTCAATGAGGTACACTGTGATTATTTCTTGCTTACTTTTGTAATAAGGTTTATCTGCAACATGCTAAAATGTAGACAGCTATGCAAGTACTGGAGTTATTGGCCTGGGAAAGTCATGATCAACCCAAACATCAGGGGTTCATTGTTTTGGGAAGAAATTATTAACAACCGTTGTAAAAGTATGTAACCCCTTCTCTCTTTGAAGTCAGAAACATTTGGAAGACTGCAGAGAACACTTCAGGTGTTCTCTTCATGCTGCATGTATTAAAGAGATCTGATTCATCACACTGAGTTTAAATTTCTTCTGAGAATTAGCAACTCTCTACCTCACAGGGAGAATTTCCCTTTCAGACATGCCATAACATCTGTGATCTGCCAGTAATCACAAGGATGATGGGTGGATCCCCTACTCCTGTCCTATAGACATATTCACATCAACTTTAACAAGCCTATCCAACTGCAGTATAGTCAAGCTGGCAACCAGCAATTTGTTCATCAGCTGTTCCTATAGTCAAGTGCCTAACATCTCCTTCTCTTGGAGGTTAAAGAGGCCTCCATTAAATCGAATTTGTTTCCACATTATTACATAAATGATCAAGCAGGTCTATCAAATACCACACAGCATACTCTAGCTTATCAAGAATCCTTTGAAAGTTCATCATTCATTCAGTTCATTATTCAGCCATGAAATCATTAACTCTTACATACGAAATATGAAAGCAGAAATGATCTATATACTGTTGAAGTAAGGGATACCCTCCTTCTGTCATGTGATCCTGCAAGCTCTTGATCATTTTCAGGTTAAGATAGTACAAGATCAACTTCATTGATCCAAGCAAAAACGAGGCAGAGCAGCAGCAATGGCAAGGAGGTCAAGATATTATTATTTTATGTTGTGATGTTCTGAATATACAGTAAGATGGATGTTAGTAATTAATTTCATTTTGTATAAAAAGAAAAAAGATATTTTATAACTCATCTTAAAACTCATTGGTATTCTTTGGCATTCAGCTGTGGCTGTTTAAAGTGCTTTATAAATAATAAAGTTGAGTTGAGTTGAGTAAACATTTGAACTGTATCGTATGGAAATTGTTTGTATGTATTGAGTTCACACAGTCTTCCAAAACTAATGATTATTAATCTGATCCATGAAAAACCTAGCTCTGTCTTTCTCTAAGAAACTAAAAACTTTACACAGCTCCCAACACAGAGAAACTAAAATTCATCTATAGTATAATCATTTATTGCAATTGTTCTCCTCAACTGTTATTTTAGGCATGTGGCGCTACATGCCTAAAATAACAGTATAAACCAATAATCTGCCACATTTTGAATCAAAATTCTTGAACGCAATATGTAATAAACTTTAGAGAATTTTGTAATAAGTCCTTACATATTGCGTGAGTTATTACAAAATGCAGGTGTTGCACTTTTTTTTATCAAGAAATGTAATAATTTGGTGCATTATGTAATAAACCACCAAAATGGATGTCTTAATTAGAAAAAAACATCATACCATCTGAACGACATTGACTTTAAGCACACCAGCATGAATCGCAAATATTAATTAATTTTAAAAACTAGTAAGATGTTTCATTGGTCAAATCTAAATCAAATATAACTGAATTTATAAATGTGTTTGAAAACTCATAGAGACAAAAACTGCACTAAATGAGTGTTAGTGGCACGAACATTATCGGTGCACTGAAATGGTGGAAGACATACACACATGCAATCTGGATTATGTTATGCAAATATTATACATGATAGAAAGAAGACAAGACACAAAAACAAATATGGAACAGAAAATGTAACAAATGTTGCCCTTTATCTGTAGTTATAGGATATGTAAAACAAACCCCTCACAATATATATGAGTGAAAAATAGTTTACAGACAACTTTTTCTCTAAATTCTAGCAAAGAAAAAATAACTTGCTCAATAAATTTGAAATTGTTTACTGTAGTAGACTTATATACGGAAGTACTGAAGGGTATTGCTGCCATACCAGAAAACAAAAGATAAAAATCAGTATGTTTTATGTTTTTTTTCTAATTAAGACATCCATTTTGGCAGTTTATTACATAATGCACCAAATTATTACATTTCCTTGATAAAAAAAAAAAGTGCAACACCCGCATTATTACAAAATATGGCAAATTTTATTACATATTGCGTTCAAGAATTTTGTTACAAAATGACTGATCAAATAATTGTGTTGAATATGTATGTCAAAGATCTGTATGTATTGTGTGCTTGTGTATGATTGCTGGAGGTAGAACAAACAATAATTAGATCTCAACGAGAAAACATGAAACTACTGGCAAGAGGCTTTGTGAAGCGACTTAACAGGAGCTATATACCACGTTGAACTGACAAAATCATCTGGCAGCAGGTAGCGTGAAGACAAGGGCTTTTCAGCAGTGCATAAGCAACTCATTGAGGGGAAACTCAGCCTCTCACTGCACATCTGCAAGCACAACAGAACAGACAAAACACCAAAACACAACAATCCACCACAGAACTTGACAGGCCGTAACAGTCCCAGTGATCCAGGGCTTGGGCACGATGGCTTGGGGTCAGCTGAGGTGAAGAGGTGGAGGGAGCATCTGGTTTCCCATTCCTGGAGCCGGGTCGGTAAAGGGTGTAGTTGAAACAGCTAAGGGATAGGGTCCAGCGAGCCAGGCAGGAGTTGAGCCTTCTGGCAGAGCGATGGTATGAGAGGTTCTTGTGATTGGTCCGAATGAGAAAGGGCACCAGGGTACCCTCCAACCTGTGTCGCCACTCCTGTAGAGGCAAAACCACTGCCAAAAGCTCTCAGTTTTCTACATCATAATTCCTCTCAGCAGGAGAGGCGTTAAGAGAAAAAGGCACAAGGATGAAGCTTGTGTGTAGTTGAATTACACTGGGAGAGGATTGGCCCTACGCCAGAGTCCGAGGCGTCCACCTCCACCATAAACGGGTGAGCTGGGTAGGGATGCTGAAGGACAAGGGCGTGGGTGAGTAATCCCTTCAGTCTCTTGAAGACAGCGTCAGCTCCGGGGACCAGGTGAAAGGTGAGGTTGTAGATGTCACACTGCATGAAAAGTGGGATTTTCATCCCCGTAAACGCCCGGAAATCTCCCTAATTTTCGACAGTTAACGACAATTTACAGCCTGCAAACGTCGCATTCGTCTGTGCCACATACTGACGGAAACTAACCATGATGTATGTGGAGCTCCCGGAGGTGCGAACGGCTCCAATTTGCATATGAATAGCAGCGAAACCACGCCTGGCCAGAGAATGTGTGGGCTGGCTTGAATGTCCTCACTCAGTAGCCGTTTTTTAAACAGCCTCTCCGCATTATCTCCAGAGCGATGGTTCGCCAATTCTCCACCGATGGTGATTCACACAGAAAGAAGCATCTCCGCCTTCACATGTGTAATTCACACAGAAAGCCGGCGCTGCGGCTCCTAAAGCGGCGTGACGGTACACGTCATGTTGATGACGTCGGTGTTTCCCCAGGTGTTCCCCTGTTAATCCAAAATCCATGGACAGTTTATAATCAGATGGATGCTGTTATAATGTGTAGTAATTGAGATCCTGACCCACCAAACATCCTGGGAAGTGACGGAGTTAAGTTTTTCGTGCTAAATTACATAAATATACATAATCACCATCAGTAAACAGGACGCTGTCTGACTCTGTCACTCGAGGGGACGGAGGCTGTTTTCTCGGGGAAAGTTCCCTTAAGTCTCGGTCCGGAGGGCTGACGGTCGCGATGATTTATTTTCATCATAAACACTCGGTAAGTTAAAGTTTTTTGCCGGTGACAGAAGCTGTTTTTTAGTGATGTGTCTTCCGTGCCGAGGCTTCGAATCGTGTGTCGAGTAGTCAAGGAAGATTTTTGTGAAGCGCGTATCGAGGCTTGTGTCGATGACGTATGTAGTGACGTTCGAAGCCTCGCGAGCCGGCTGTACCACGTGACTGATTCAGGTTTGTGGCTTCATAGACATAAAGAAATATAAACCTTAAGTAGAAGTTGGTGAACCCCAGGAAACGCTGCAACTTCTTAAGGGTGGAAGGCGTGGGCCACTCCTCCACTGCCCGGATCTTGGTGGGGTCCGGTTGAAGTCTTCTCTGGGCTATTTCAAAACCCAGGAAGACCTTAGCGGAGTAGAATTTACATTTTTCTGGTTTAATAAACAGTTTGTTCTCCAGGAGTCTCTGGAGCACCAGCCTCACCTGCTAAATGTGTTTGTCTAGGGCCCTGGAGAAGATCAATATGTCAAGTGCTGTATAATGTCACAGAGAATTTCATTAAGATTTGACCATGTGAGTGGCAGCCTGTTACAGCATCTCTAGCTCACTTTTGAGCTTTTTCCTCTTTATATATTTCTTTCTATATTTTTTTACTGTTTTCAATTACTTCTCTTTGGAGCTCTCTCTCTCCGGGCAGTATGGAGACCAGACTTGCTTTTTTTACTGTTTTCCGTTGCCGCCACACGAGCGGCCTGATGTCCCCCGCCAGCTGAAGAGGAGCAGACGTGGGTGCCGTGCTGGAGCTGCTCACCGTAGCAGGAGGAGACTCTACAGACCCATCCTCCCGTCTGCCATCACAGGGAATGTGAGATCTCTCCACAAGAAGAGTTAACGGCGCTACACCTCCAGTCACTGTGGCCTGTTTGGCGTGACCATTGTGGTTGGTTGGCATGGCCGTTACGGATGCACGATCCTCTTCATTCAGGTAATGCACTCTGCTAGTCTTTGATTGTTTATGTGTGCTTAAAATGGGTGTTTTGGTGACGCGATCTCCGCTCTTTGTAGCGCAACCAGCTGCTGGGGCTGTGGGGGGACGCATCGCTCCACCAGAAGCCCTTCCTGGATGCGCTTGCCTGTCCCTATCTGTAAGTCCACAATTGTCTGCTGTCCAGTGGCTCTGTCACTCAGTTCCCAGCTGATTATTTCCTTGTGTGTTCTGGTGTAGCTGGGTGATTGGCCTATTCCTCTGTCTCTCTTGGGCGTCACTGTAGCTTGGCAGAGTTTATTTTTCTAAAAATGTTGATTTTAATTAATTTGTGCACTAAATTATAGTTTGTGGGCTTTTCTTGTAGAGGCTGTGGTAAATGGTTGACCTGTATTCAGCCACCTTTCCCTGGATCCATGCTGCTTTTTTGGCTCTGCTTCAATTTCGGATGTCTTTGGCTCTCTGTGGTGACTGTCAGTCCGTTAATAATCAGCCTCCACTTGCTGTACAGCTGTTGTGGCTCCCCATGAACGTTTCCTGTCCTGAGCTTAAGCAGCAAATAGTTATTTGAGTCATTTTTGGCGTGGGCGACCTGGCTCCTCAGCACGTTATCACGTCTCTAGTACGGCTGCCAACTTCTGATCTGTTTAAAGGGCATTCCACTGTTTTAACTGATTTCATGTTTGTATTTTGTTATTTAGTGTTTTGTATTTATGAATTTTGTTTGTTTCATTGGTTTTTGCCACACCAGTTCTGTGCAGCACCCTTCTGCATGTTTTAACTTGTTTCTTGTGTTATGGTTAGGTGCTGTGGGCCCGAGGCGGCAGTTCAGTCCCTGGGGGACGCCCTTAAATTCCAACACCCCTCCATTCCGAAACCCCCCACTCCGACATACCGCTGTTCCGAAATTAAACACCGATATCCGTGGTGCTGAAATCCCCACTTCCAGCCTCACTCGCACATTTCTGAAGTGGGTTAAGGTAAGGGTTAGTTCGGAGTGGGGGGGTTTCGGAATGGAGGGGTTTCCCCAAATAGTCTTTCCGGAATAGCGGGGTCTTTGAAAAAAGAGGGAAACCCCGCCATTACGATTAATTGAAGTCTATGTTCGGAACAGTGGGGTTTCGGAAAGGCGGGGTGTAACCCAGTCCCTGGTGTATGGGCTGAAATATGTGCCACTAGAAATTGAATATGAATCATCTATATTTGAATTTGAATTGCTAAACTTGAATAATTGCATTAAACAACTGAATTTGAATCACATAATTTGAATTTGTATTGTTTTATTTGAATCATTGCATTGAAAAACTGAATCTTAATATATTATATGTTTTCACATTCAGTTCTCAAAATTCAGTTTCAATTTACTGTGACTGACATCCGGGTAGTTGAGGAAGAGCAATCGAGCGCAGATAACTAGGACATAGACACTGGTCACAGTCTCCACAGATTACCACCGCTCTCTCCTAGCACAGTTACCACACACGGGCTTGTGGCATTTCAAGTGTTCGACGTTTGGTTCCGATTGCAGCTCTTTCGGACCGGCACTGCCTCCATCTCCGTGTCTGCTGCTGCTGCTGCTGCTGCTGCTGCGGTGGTTGCTTCCGCTGCTGCCCACCTTGTGCCGACTGCCGCGGCCGCTTTCCCCTCCATGTATTCTGCCCTCAGCTCCTCTGCCAGCTGCTGCAGGACTTTCCTCCGGGCTCTCCTGCTGCTGGTGCACTCCTTGAATAAGATGCGGGCATTAATCCCAGCCAGGTCGAGGAGGATGTTATAGAAGACCACCACCGGCCATCTTCCGTACCGCCTTTGACAGAGTACGCCCTCGCGTCTGGTTCAGGACGTCCACACCGTACTTGGTGTTGTTATAGTAGGCTACATCACAGACTCTGGTTTTGCCTTCGCCCCAATTTCTTTTCACATATTAGGAATCAAGGAAAATATCAACACTTAAAGATAAAATATAACACTTAGAACGAGTTTTTATATAAATTACACAAAAGACAAAGAACATAGGATATGTTTTACCTATTTCGGCCATAAGCGGTCATATTGACCACACATCATTTCTCGCGGTTTGCTTCTTCATTGTCTCTCTTGTCTCTACCTGTGTTAGCGGTCTCCAGCTGTGCTTCTTTGTGAATTTACTTGTGAGTTAATTATATAAAATTATTATATAGCCTGGTTGGCACCATGGGCAAACAACAACGGGATTTCCCCCTCCATGAAACAGCGAGCTGTTCAACACGAATGTGACTCTGTACTCTGTGTACCAGGAAGAATGTCTGCATCCCGAGCACCGTGCACACAGGTGTGGGCACCTTTAGTGGGGCGAAGGCAAAACCAGAGTCTGTGATGTACAGACTCCGTCAAAGGCGGTATGGAAGATGGCTGGTGGCGGTCTTCCATAACATCCTCGACCTGGCTGGGATCAATGCCTGCATCTTTTTCAAGGAGCACCAGCAGCAGGAGAGCCCGGAGGAAAGTCCTGCAGCAGCTGGCAGAGGAGCTGAGGGCAGAATACATGGAGGGGAAAGAGGCCGCGGCAGTCTGCACAAGGTGGGCAGCAGTGGAAGCAACCACCGCAGCAGCAGCAGACACAGACACGGAGGCAGTGCTGGTCCGAAAGATCTGTAAACAGAACCAAACGACAGACACTTGAAATGCCACAAGCCCGTGTCTGGTAACTGTGCGAGGAGAGCGGAGGTAATCTGCAGACTGTGACCAGTGACTATGTCCTAGTTATCTGTGCTCGATTGCTC
Organism: Sparus aurata; assembly: GCF_900880675.1. NCBI lineage: Eukaryota > Metazoa > Chordata > Actinopteri > Spariformes > Sparidae > Sparus > Sparus aurata. Next base: position 3,862,533 of record NC_044208.1, read on the forward strand.
TTCCTCAACTACCCAGATGTCAGTCACAGTAAATTGAATTTGAATTTGAATGTGAAAACATATATAGAGTTGAATTTTCCGAACTAATGAATTCAATTTCAAATTATAATATTCAGATTCAGTTTTTCAATGGAATGATTCAAATAAAACAATACAAATTCAAATTATGTGATTCAAATTCAGTTTTTTAATGCAATTATTCAAGTTTCGCAATTTAAATTCAAATATTGATGATTCAAATTCAGTTTCTAGTGGCACATATTTCAGCCCATAGTGGTGGTTCCCTTCACGAGTGTCCTTTGCAGTGTGTGTGAGTGCAGTGTGACGTGTGTTTTAATCAGTGTTGGGAATAACGGCGTTACAATAAACGGCGTTACTAACGGCGTTACTTTTTTTCAGTAACGGGTAATCTAACTAATTACTATTTCCACCGTTACAACGCCGTTACCGTTACCGACAATTAAATGTGGCACGTTACAAACTGAAGCTGCTCTTTGAAGCTGTTGTCATCAGACTCGGCTCTCAGCCACCGGAGCTGCAAAGGAGGAGGGAGGGGCGGGACAACCGCATAAGTGATGGTGATTGGCTCTCTAAGGTAGAGTGAGAGTTCGTAAGCCAATTAGAGGCAGTGTTCAGTTTACACACAAACCACACACACACACACAGCAGCCTTGCACACACAAGCTAGCAGCGGTCGGCTGCAGCAATGGCGAGTGCGGAAGGAAAGTTAACGTTTTCAAAGTGGAAGTACAGACACTACTTTGATCTCTTTTGTCTACGTCCGTTATCAGCAACTCTAATCTAATGAAGCATCTCTGAACGACACACACTTCTACAACACTAGTGGCCAAAAACACTGTTGTTGACACTGTTGATGATGACAGCAGGCCAGGTGTGGCTAATGTGAGCTCTGCTAACACAGAAGGACACGGAGCTGTCCGAGCAGCTACAGCTGGATTTCTCTGCTCCAGCTTCACAAAAACTTGACACAGACTAAACTGAATGCAATGATAGGCAGGTATGTTGTTGAGAACATGCTCCCATTATCAACAGCTGACTCAGACTCCTTCAGAGCACTCCCTGGCATTCCCCCTGTTAAAAAGGTTTTTTTTCTCAATTTGGCAAGTTTTCCTCACTCAAATCAAGAGTCTAAGTACAGAGGGTGTTTTTCACTGTACAGTTTGTATATGCAATGGGATTGTGATTTTGGGCTATATGAATAAAACTGATTTTATCTGATATCACTAGGTTTGTTTTCTTATGCTGACTCTATCAATCAAATCTAATCAAGCCACACCCACACTGTCTTTATGAAGATTGGCTTTGCTGTTGAGTGTTGAATTCTTAATTATTTAGAATGAAATAATTGTTTCATACTTTGTGTTTATTTCATCATATATTTCATGTCATGATGAAATACTGAAGTACTCTGAGCAAAGTCTTAGGGGCTTTAAACCACAGACATGAGAATGGCACCTATCTTTTCATCCTATTCTCAAAAAGAAATCAAATATAATAGAAATAGAAATCAAACAAAACAACTCCATTCACCTTATTGGTATAGAGGTTATATGTTGTCATTTGACTGAACCCACCCTTTAATTCTATGACACTCCCTTTCTCTCTGTCATTTCCCATACAACTGGAGTTGCTTGATCAGGATTCAGGTGTTCTCTGACTTAGTGCCCACTCTCTCCAGTATCCTGCGGGTGGTACACCACACATAGCACCCAGTACTGGCTTTAGATGGCTGCCAGTTTCATCTTATACCTCTGATGTACAGGCAGTCGGCATTCTCTGCAAATGTAATTGCCTGTTTCTATTTATACAAGATGTTTATCTTTGCCAGACTTTATTCTTACCTGCAATTAGTTGCCAGATTTGAAAGGGTTCACCCTCTAATTTCATGACTGCTTCTGGCAAGTGGAAAGAGGAGAAAAAAATCACAAGTTGTTCCATTTTAATTTGACCCCTCTGTGGATAATGGGGTATATCACACTGCTGTTCTCATGTGTAACCGAGTGAAAGAAAACAGGTTAAAAGTAGGGCTGTCAACCAATTAATTTTTTTAATCGCGATTAATCGCATTTTGTCCATAGTTAACTTGCGATTAATCGCAAATTAATCGCAATTTATTTGGCACATTTTTTTCCTGTTCTAAATGTACCTTAATGTATTTTTTTCATGTTCTTAATACTTTTAACAACATAAGAAAGGATTAGAGTTAGGCAAATGCTTGCTTTATGAAAATGTTTATTCAACACTTCAAATCATGCAGGAAAATAAAAGGCTCAAAAAATATCCCCTCACCCTGAATGGGGTTTGGCTTCATGATATACGAGACTCGACGTACTTCAATGGTAACTCATTTCATGTCGACAGTACATGCAGATAACTTTTGTCCATATTGTCCGAACCATCTGGCGGTGAAATTGAATATGCCGTTCTTAAGTCCTTTCTCCATTTCCTTTCGCTTTTCAGTCCACCATGTTTTTCCCGAACCGCCAACCCTGCTTCTTCTTCTTCTGATTCCCTTTCTTATTCTTCTGCCACCCTCTGGATCAAGACTACAGGTGCCATCGACAGCTGTAAATCAAACAATGCGCGTTTCTTTTTTTTTTAATACCAAGCGTTAATCGCGCGTTAAAAACATTAACGGCGTTAAGAGGATGTTGACAGCCCTAGTTAAAAGTAATGATATGCTGATCTAGATGTACTATTTCTTTGCTGAGAAAGTGAGAGATGACAGGCCAGTCAGAACACAGATTTGGTCAAGTCCGCCTCTGTCTGGGCGTGACTGACAGATCATGACCTACCTGTATGTAGTGATGGCAAAATGAAGCCTCATGAACCAATGAAGCCTTCAATCCAATTGTATCGAAAAATGATTAAATGCTTGAAGCTTCAGACTCTATGGCGACATCTGCTGGTGAAAGCCAAAGGAGGCACTGTGTCATGAATTCAAATCCACATTGATTAGCTACCATATTCTATCTTTGGGTGTTCGGTATGAATTAAATAATTCACTGAATAAATGAGCGTATATTGGACACTGCATTAATTGAAACAAGAAAATCATTTCCTGCTTCACAAAATCATAATAAACATAAGTTGATATTCTGCATGTGAACATTTCTTGTGTTTGTTCATTGGGGAGGTAGATGAATCTGAGATGAATGAAGGGTGGGTATGAACATTTGTACACATTTTTATGATAATTGTGAGTGTCTTCTCACAAATTATGTAAAATAGGCAGTGTTGTATATTTCAACAATCTGCCACTGCCAGTGCAGAAATTATAGAAATGATAGTGACTTAAATGTAGTGGGGAAGTGCTTTGACAGTGCATATAGGACAAAGCCTATTCTGGGAGAGTGATTGTGGACAGGTACTTCGGAGTGTTAACAGGGAGGGGTGGTGCTTGTGGACAGGTACTTTGGAGTGTACACAGGGAGGGGTGGTGCTTGTGGACAGGTACTTTGGAGTGTACACAGGGAGGGGTGGTGCTTGTGGACAGGTACTTTGGAGTGTACACAGGGAGGGGTAGTGCTTGTGAACGGGTCAGAAAGGGGGCATATTGTGTTTTTTCACATTACAAATGATTTTTATTCAGGAACAGAACTTGTTCCACTGTGCCTGGACTGAGTCTGTTCCTCTTCTTGCTGACCACTTCGCTGGCCTTTGAAAAAACTCTCTCGCATGGCACAGAGGAAGCAGGTGTACATAGAGTGCCACGGGCCAACACATATAAATTGGGGTACACATGTTTATGTTGTGCCCAAAACTGTACTGGGTCTTCAGCGCGTGGGATACTGGGCTCGGTGAGGTAGCGCTGAACCTCAGCTGTGGCATTTGCCGTTGCACTCTGGACCCTCCTCGTCTCCAACACTTGGTTGTCCAAGAGATCCCAAAGGCCTGTCCCTGAAATTGTGACAAAAACATTACGTTACAAAAGGCTATAATATAATTATGACAATACTGTAATACCATAGATTCATACCTGAAGATTCCCCTGCTGGCTCTGGAGGTGCTGGGAACAGGTGTGCTGTCCCTGAGAAGAGACGCACACCTACTAGTTAAGCGCTGCACAGCACTTGCAGAATTAGCTGGGTTACAAAAACCCATGGTTTTGAACCTGGGATCCAGCAATGTGGCCATAGAGTGCTGGCTGGCCGTCTCGTAGCCACTCAGCTTTTCCCCCATGAGGCGCAGTAGATGGCTGCAGAGCTGCCTAGCCATAACATCTCTCACCTCTCTTGTTTTGACCACTATGCTGTGCCTCAGCATCCTCACCAGAGGAATGATTTTGGAGCCAGACACAGTTTTTTCTGAGGACAGTTCCACAGTGGCCACATTCAGAGGTGAGAGAACATCCAAGCACTCTGACATGTTGTGGTACTCAGCAGAGGTCAAGGCAGCCAAATCGGTGTGCAGCGACCCAAGTGCTGCACCCACTGGTCCCCGCTGCTCATACAGCCTGGCCATCATGTCATGGGTGCTGTTCCATCTGGTCTCCACCTCCTGAATCAATTTGTGGGTTGGAACCCCCATCTGTTGCTGAAGTTCCAGCAGTCGCTCCCTGGCCAGGGTGCTGGTCCTGAAGTATGTGGCAATCCACAACCAGGTTGAGTGCATGAGCAATGCAGTGGCTGTGTCGGATCTGGAGGCTGTTGACACATGCAACCATATTTGCTGCACCATCAGTAACCATGCATGCAACCTTGGACCTAATGCCCCATTCCTCCATGAGGGCATGTTTTACTGCCGCTATGTTTGCAGCTGTGTGGGACTCAGGGAACTTCCCCACCTTCAACAAAATGGATGCCAGTTGGTCCTTACTGTCCACAAAATGGCAAGTGACAGCCAGATAGGCATCCATGTGGATTGATGTCGGAGGTCAGACCAACTGCTGTGGCCTTCTGTAATTCCTCCCTGGCCTTCTCTTTCTCCTCCTTAAACTTTTTCGCCACCATGGTCTTCAACGCTTTCCTTGATGGCAGAATATAATTTGGATCCAAAAGGCTCACAAAGGTTTTGAAACCTACATCCTCCACGATGCTGAATGGCTGGCAATCTTTGACAATCATGTCCAGCAGTGCCTCATCAATCCTCTCCTTCCTGTTTCCTATAACACAACAAAAGCATGGTAATAAATTATACAGTAGAACTATGGCTACACATAGGCCTAATAAATAGATAAAGAAGATACTTGCAAGTCCTGACTTGCATGTCCTATTTTGGAAAACACAAATTAAGACTTGGCACACTTGAGAAGGAAGAACTGAATCATAGAAAAAGTAGCATTTACCCTGAGTGATGGCTGCACCTTGATCAGAGGAACCAGCATCTTCATGCTTGGCACGGAAGTGCCGTATCATGCTGGAGGTGTTGTTATTGTAAGCCAGTTGCCTCTGGCAGATCAAACACTGGACCTTATAAAGACAAAACGAAACAATTAATTTCCACTACTACAAATTACGAATAGGCCTATATGGACTTTAAATTGGTTATATTATAGCTCCTCTACATAGCATTTCCGCATCAGAACGCCACTTTACACCTAGCAAATTATAACACTAAAATAAAATAACCTTGTTGGGAGTAACCAGATTGAAATGCTCCCACATCTCGGACCGTCCTCTCTTAGCAACAGGCTGCATTGTGTCAACCACAAACAATAACAGTTCAATAGATTCACGTATTTAACTTTCTCTTTCTCAACTTGTCTCAACTCCTACCTGACAACCCACAAGTGCGCAAACCGATTCGCGCAGCTTTGAATCATTTTTCGAAGCAGTCACGTGGGTGTGCGTGAAACGAAGCTTTTGACCTCACTTATCATGTGATTGTCACAAAACGAATGAAGCTCCGATACAAGCTTTGCTTTAGACTGGTTCAGTTTTTCAATACAAGCTCCGAAGCAGAGGTGTCACGGGTAACATCATTACCTGTATGAGCGGATGTATGCGGAAGAGAGGAGACATACTCATAGCGAACCGAGCATTATCAAGAGAAAATAAGTGAATTAGCAAGTTAAGTTTGTAGTTGCTAAAACTTGTAGTTAATGCACACCAGTGAATCAACATAGAAGACAGGTGAACTATCCAGGGACGGTCCGGAGTGGGAAAGTCCCGGTTTTTCCTCAGTCGATCTCGGTAAGATAGCGGCGCTGTGCTGATGTTGCTAAACATGTGTGCTGTGTCAGGTAGCATGTCTGCTATTGAGTTGGCCGATGCTAGCGGCCTAGTGGCTAATAGCAAGCAAAATGGTAATGCTAATGCTGCTAATTAGTCAACTTAAAAGTATTATATGAGAATGGGGTATTGAAATACCATAACATGTTCATTTGGTTGTGTTATTCTTTTGAAGATGTGAATTGTTAAACATTTTACTTTGAGAGATGTCAGTGATGTAAATGTATTTTCACTTGAGAGTGGGCATTGCAAATGTCAGCAGAGCCATATGTGACAGGTATACGGCTTATAGTCTTTACAGTAGAATACAGTAACGTATGCTGATTGTATAATATTTCTGTGCAATGATTCAGATATTGATTGAGATTTAAAGTTATTGAACTGAAGTGTAATGAAAGGCCTTAAAATGTAATAATTAAGTATTATACTATATGTTCTGCCTAGTGTTACATTTTGTTATGCTTTGGAGTGATAGTTGTACAACAAATAGATTGGATAAAATGTTAAATTCCTGTTTGTAAAACAAAACAGGTCAGGTCTTATGGATGGAGTGAGAGCTTCTTCAGGAGATCCATTCCAATTGATGGCGAGCTTCCCAGCGTGATTCTGAATCGATTCATTGAATACTCCACCTGGTGGTAGGGTGGTGCCAGCTGCCAGGACTGTCACACATTCACATACATTGCTCATATCCCAGGAACATTGATAAGAACACTGGACACTTGATAAATAAGGAATCTTCAGACTGTGGATTTGAAAGACACTTTACTGTGACAGTCAGTGTGTTTACATGGCACTCAAGAAAACCAAATTACTGTGTTAGTCTGACTATGATCGCATCTTTAAGATGCATGTAAACACCATTGTCTGACTAAAATTGGACCGGATCGTTTGATAGTCGCATTACTCCTGCATGTATACGTTCCAGCGGATCGGATCGGATTTTGCATTCTGCGCAGGCGCATGATTTTTCCCCGGGGCCGTGAGCCGGACGTAGACGGACGGCGGCGGCAGCGTCTTTCCTCTGAAATCACCGCAATAAAGAGCGCCATTGTGCATCTAGTTTGTGTAATTATCATGTACACCATATACGAAGTGTACAAAGATGTAGCTTCGTCTCGCTCTTCGTACGCCATCTTTCTTGAATGCCGAGGCAGCTGGTGACGTCAAGAGGTCAGCCGGAGGTGTCTCTGTTACACTAGTTGAAATGGGCACAGCGCCACCTAGTGTACCGGGGTATGACATGCTCCGGCCCAAAAATTAGATTTTCTCACCGGCATGTATACTCGGATAATTGCAGTTGTCTGGTTGAGTAGCATAGTCGAACTATGGCTGTAATCTGACTAAGTTGTGCATGTACGCACTGAGTGATCACAGTACAGACAGACTTTATTGACTTTTTTGACTGACCAGATGTATTATTTTAAAGGGCCCATTTTCATTTCATTGTCATTTATGTGTTATTCATGGTGTGTGAATTCTCACCTGCAAGTTCACTAAACATTTAGTTTGCAACCTACCTTGTCGTCTGTGTACTTTCCTGTATGGTCATTGTAGTCCCTTCCCTTAGCCCCTTACGAACCTAGAGTACTAGTGTATTAACCAGGAGTGGGTTACACATGGCTGAGCTCTCTACAGGTCTTCTGGCAAATGGCAATGTGACGCTTGTTGGCACCAAGTATTAGTTTAGCACACTGTAAATGTGGGTGGTATGTTCTCACTTAGTATAGAGAATGCACAGAAGATAGATAAAAAATTGAAAGGAAATCATAGTGATATCTTTTCAGTCTGACTATGAATTTATGATACTTTAAGGTTTTATTCACATTAAAAGAATAAACGTACTGTATGTTACTTTCGATTCATCCTTAAAGCTGGGGTTGGTAAATTATTCTCAGGCATTTTTTGTTATATTTGCAGAAAATCTTTTAACATCCTAATCAATGTTAGCAATCAATAAATCAAATGCCCTTGTCTCTTTGTTACATCCATCCATGCATCCATTACCTGGAACCACTTATCCTTTTCAAGGTGACAGAAGGGCTGGAGCCAATCCCAGCTGACATTAGGCGATGGCGGGGTACAATCGCCAGTTCATCACAGGGCTGACATAGAGGGACAAACAACAATTCACGTTTACACTTACACCTACTGACAATTTAGAGTAACCAAGTTTTTCATGTCTTTCTAATGTGGGAGGAAGCCAGAGTACCTGGAGAGAACCCAAGCAGGCACTGGGAGAACATGCAAACTCTGCAAGGAAACAGCGCTCTGCCTAATCTTGAAATGAGGTCTATCTTGCTTTAGGGCAACAGTGCGCTGCGCCGTAGTGCTGCCAACTTTGTGACATCATACATCAAAATTTCAATTCATGCTAAGCAGCTAGTTACCACGTGAGAATTTACGAAGCACAACTGCTCTGTTGTTAGTGGTGCTGGGTCAGTGATGTCTGAGCTGACCAATCAGAGCAGACTGGGTATTCGGCAAAGCGTTTTTGAAACAGAGGCGAATATAGTGCTGCAGCACTGGACAGCATGAGAAAACTGTGAAATGTGCTGTCTGAACACTAAAGCTTTTAAAATCAATAATAAACCAAAAATAAAATGCTGGAAGCATAATGTCTCCTTTAGATTAAAAAATATAAAAACAGTATCAAGAAATAAGAACACTATGATTATATTTGAATGTACCCTGTTTTTTATAAGCTTATAAACCAACATAATCATCTTTAGAACCTGCCACTAGAAGGGTGATAAAGTAGATAAGAATATAATAAAAAACAAATGTCAAGATATGGTAGCCTGCCATCAGCTGATGTCTTTTTCATTCACTGGAACATAAGCCAACCATTCATCTTCCATCAGTTAACATATCTAGGTAGCCAAGCTGTGGACACTCCACTCACTAGCTCACTGATTCTCTTGATTGACTTTGTGTTAAGGCCCCAATTCCAGCCAATGCCACAAATATCCATTTCATGGGGATTAATTATTGCTTGGCATTCAAGGCAGAAGACTAAAGGCTCACAACCCTTTTGAGAGAGTCACTGACTTTAATTCAATTTGAAAAACTGATAAAAAGCTGAGATTGATGAATGCTGGATGAAATTCTCTTTATTGCCATGAATTATAGATATTAAGGTGGCTGTAGACTGCATTCATCAGTAATGTATTGGCTTTTAATAATATTTCAACGGACAAGTCATTGGAGACATGGTATAAATATAGCGGTAGGTATTGTTAAATTCAGTCTGAGGTGGACAAAATCAGTACAGCAGATCTCTGGATCTTATCACTGCACCTGCTATGTGAACATCAGTGTCTCTCAGAGGGGCTTTGGATAATAGAAGATTTAGCATTGTATAATTGATTTCAGCTATGTCGCCTGAACCATTTCATGTGGAGCCATGAAATGTTAAAACATTGTTTGACAGAAATAAACCTGCCTTTTAAGTAGGGATGTCCTGATCTGATCTTTGCATTTTTCCGCTGATCGGAATTGGCAATTTTGAACGTGGACCCAAGCCTGATTTTTTTTTTTGCAGACGCGTGCGTAACGTTACACTGGCAAACCTGTGGATAAAATGTCTGCAGTGTGGAAATAACTTAAATTAGAAAGTGAAAGCAGTCCAACGGCCACATGTAACATCTGCAATACGACCGTTTCGCGGAGCTGCATTTAATACTCATTTGATACGGCATATACAAAACAAACACTCAAATAATACAATGTGTTCTCTTGAGAGTACAGGCAAGGACACCGAAGCAGCAAACAGTCGCGGATACTTTCAAAAGGAAAGAGAAATATCCTCGAGACAGCGACATGGCCACAAATATTACAGAGAAGATAACTGAATTAATCGCTCTGGATAACCAGCTCATCTCCGTCGGAGAGGATCAGGGTTTTCTTCGTCATCTGGAGTTTTTGAATCTCTGGTATGCCCTACCATCTCTGCATTACATTTACTCCACTTTCGAGTTACAACGTGGGGGTATGCGCACTAGTTTTGTGGGTGTCAAACAGCAGAGCATGTAAAACAGGCAATTGAGGAGATTTTGAACGCTGTGAAATAGACAAGCAACGTGTCCACGTCATCTTATGTGACAACGTAAAGAATATGTAAAAAGCAATGGATGATATGGAGGTACCAAGCGTGAGCTGTGGCTCACACACTTCAGCTGGCTGCACACGAGGGTCTGCTGTCACAGTGCAGCGTCACACACTCACCTGCTAACATAAGGAAGGTGGAGGCCAATGTTGTAATAGCATGCAGAATAAGAAAGAGCCATATGAAAGTGTAGACTTTGTTTCAACAAAATAAAGAAAACCTATTAAGGAACAGCTTGGATGCAGGTACTTTTTTTTCTTAATGCAGCTGTATTATCTAGGAAAACATTAGTTAAGGCTGAGTATCGGATCGGGACTCGGTATCGGCAGATACAAAATCTTAAAGGTCTAAAAAAAAAAAAAAAACCTGATCGGGACATCCCTACAGAAGCGCATTGCAATCACTGGATAAAAAAAAAACAAAAAACGGGAGTATTTACTGTAAAAGTATGATCTCATGATTACGAGATCTTTTTTTATAATTACGAGATCCGGATCTCATAATTACGATATTTTTTTCTCATAATTACGAGATCTTTTCTCGTAGTTATGAGATCTTTTCTCGTAGTTATGAGATCTTTTCTCGTAATTACGAGATAAGGTGTCTAATTTTTTTTTATCTAGTGAATGCAATGCGCTTCCGTACATCCCTACTATTAAGAAATTCCACAATGCCAATTACGACATCCTTCTCCCCTCTCTCACCTCCTCAGTTTTTATATTAGACTGAAATTTTATTTGTTTGTTTCTCTGCCTTGAGTTTTAAAAGAGAAAAAACACTCATCTCTAAAGTGTGCAAGTGTGCAGAGAGCATTGAGTTGGCGACAGCCTCCCGTTGGGTTTCTGACAGGGGCCTTTGTAGCATGCGGGGGATGTGCAACAGTTAACAGCCACTGGCATCATCTCCTGACAAGCACCGCATTTTAAAATGAGGACCCAACAAGTTCCCAGGGAGCTGGAGCTTACAGGTCACTCAAAGGTCTGATGTATTTCATTTCAACTAAACATCATCGCTGCTGTTTGGTTTTTACTTCAACAACACATAAAAAACATAAATTCACATAAATGACTTGTTATCATTGGTCTTTATTTAGTCAAAAGATACTTTAAAAATGTGTTGCTGTTGCTATTTTCTTGAAAGGGTAGTTCTGGAAAATATACTTTTTTGCTATGTTGCCAAGAGTTAAATGAGATTATCTAATTAGTTTATTAAGATTAAGATTATACATTAAAATGGAGCCAGCAGCCACTGATCTTATTTTAGCATTTCATAAAGACAGGAAATAAGAAACAGCTAGCCTAGCTTTATCCCAAATTTAAACATGCACCTACTAATGCCTCAAAAGCAGTCGTTATATTAAAGGGATAGTTCGTGGTTTTTGAAGTGGGGTCATTAAAGTACATATCTATTGTCGATCCTTCCTTATAGTCGTTTCCTACCATAATCACCGACCAGCGCAGCCTCAGTTTGGAGAAGCAGAGATCCGCTCCAGCCCAGAGGCTCAGCTTTGTACTGCAGTGAACGGCGGGCCAGAGAAAAAGCAAAATTTATATGGAGGATATGGAGGTTCTATGGTTGAGAAAATGTAGTGCCAAAAGAAAGGGCGGTCTGACGGCGATGTAAAGCGCTGTGAATTGTCTCTATACAACGTATACTTGAACTGTTATAGATTTTTTTAGGTGAGCCTTGTTTTAGATGGTTAAATTTCGCTTTTTCTCTGGACTCTGTTCACCGCAGTGCAAAGCTGAGCGTCTGGGCTGGAGCGGCTCTCTACTTCTCCAAACTGACGCTGCGCTGATTGGTGATTACGGTAGAGAACAGATCGACTATTGATATGTACTTTATATGACCCCACTTCAAAAAACACGAACTATCCCTTTAAGGCATACCGAGAGTGTGGGTGTACTGATTAATGGGTGCATCTACTTTTTAAAATTAGGAACTACTCAATGCTACTTTCAGAGCCTAACAGCCCATCAATTCAGAACATACTCGCTTTGGTAGCAAGGAACTGTTGTTGGTGAGGCTTTGATGTTTGCTCTAGGTGTTCTAGATTACTTCTCCTGTGCTTTATACTGAGCAGATGTGAAAGATATTATGTGCCCTCTCATTACCACTTTCAAACTTCCCCACAAAATGGATACATTGATGTCACCCCTATCATTTCAAATGAAACTGGACTGTGACCTGAGATTAGAATTAAGAAAAAAAATTATCGATACGCAAGTATGACTTTTGCACTGGAGAAAAAAGAAGAATACTCTCTACCTGTGTGATTTATTTAACCTTTATTTATCCAGGAAAATCCCATTGAGGTTAAAAACCTCTTTTTCAAGGGAGTCCTGACCTGAGATAGTAGTCTCCAAATATCTACAGTGTTAAGATTTTTTTGTGGGTTTTAAAAACTGAACTAATTTTGACTGCTGTAATGAGGTTGTTAAGGCTTATGACATTTGTATGATATAAATTTGGAATTGAATTGAATACACTCGAGGTTAGGGCCATAAATGTTAACTAGGGTCAGTGGTCTATATGGCCTGCCACAATTAAAAATCTACCCTCGGGATTCACTGTTGTTGAAGTCTGTATAAATGGGATGATCTATCCTTTGCACCAAAATTTGCATGATGTACCTGACCAAGCCATTTAGCTTAAGTACTGATTCAACATTGCACATCTCTGTGTGCGTTGCAAAAAAAATTATATCGGGCTGTGATGAATTTTTGTAGGACCTTTGTCCTTTTTACTGGATTACACACAACTTTCCGATTCCAGCTAACCAGTCTTAACATACCATTAGATGTTTTTGGCTTGATGTGTCATAGAATTAACAGATTAAGAACTTTTATCTTTATATATGAGGAGCCTCCCCAACTAAAGCCCTTCTCTAATCTATCACATTTCAACAGGAGCGTAGGCAACATTCCCATACCTCACTGGCTCCACTGCAACAGAAAGAGAATGAGTAACATTCCCTCAAAAGTCAGATTAAGGAGAAAGCATGCAAAAGAAAAAAGAAATGCGTGCACATGACAAACTGTACATATGTCTACAGCCACCTTAATATCTATAATTCATGGCAATAAAGAGAATTTCATCCAGCATTCATCAATCTCAGCTTTTTATCAGTTTTTCAAATTGAATTAAAGTCAGTGACTCTCTCAGTCCATAAATGGACTGGTTTCAACAGGGAGACATGGAAAGTGGGATGAACCTGCAGGGAGCTTGAGCGAAAATGGCAGAGGGGTTAATAGTTTTTTGGATTTTGAAAAAAAGGCCAATGTATTGAGGAGAAAGGTAACGCGAGTCCCAGAATGAAAGCCAAACCCTCTGTCCAGGCTGGTGAGGAGCGGGGGAGCAATGAAGATCATTGGTTCCAAAGAGCCAAGCAATTGAGGGCAGAAAGGGTGGTCTTCCAGATCTCCTGACAGCGGGAGATGTGAGCTGGGGTTGAAAACTGTACCTGTGGCCGAGCTGGTGAGTGAATTATGGCAGTGTTCAATCCACAGGAGGCGAGAGAGCCAAGACCCAAGCCAACAACTCCCAGTAACCAACATTATAATTTCCCTTTGCTGGGGAGAGACAGCAAGAGAAATAGGCACAGGGGTGGAGCTTCTGAGAACCGGTGTCATGCTGAGAGAGAACGGCTGAGGGGTGAGGATGCTTCAGACCACTTTAGGCTTTAGTGAATAGTTTGGGTTGTAGAGCTTAAGCCATGGGAGACGTAGTACCACAGGTGAAGTGGTCGAGGGAATGACAGATGAATCGGCTCACAGTGATTGCCAGAGACAATCAGGTTGTTAGGAACAGTATGGTGAGTGACAGTTGTTAGTGGTCTTCTGTCTAAAACATTAACAGTTTAAGGGGACTCCAGGGCCTCAACTGGGATGTTCGCCTGTTCAACCTTAGCATTGTCAATAAAACTGACATCAGCACCACAATCTACCAGAAAGTTAACCCTTTAGAGGTCGCATTTGTCCCCAATGAGACAAAAAATGTCAGCTTCCTAAAACTGTTGTAAAAAATATTATATATAAATATTATTTTTCAACTTGAAATGAGTCAATCTTTTAAAACTACTTCAGCCTGAAATATACATATCAAATATAAATTATATTTGGGGGATTTTAACCTCCCCTGTGTCAGCCTCAGAGTCCTCGGAGGAGGTTAAGGAGCTATCCTCGCTCTCAAGAGTGCATGATCACTTCCAGAGCCTCCTGTGTGCTGTAATGTGTTGACATCTCCAAAATGGCTACTCCTGCACCACTGCTCATACTTCTTACCACAACCTGAGCAATTTTGTTTTCGTTCTCATGCTTCTCATCGTTTTTATTATTGACACACACACACACACACACACACCATTATCCAACATCAATTGCGACATACACTTACCATTTAAGTAGCAAGACACCCTTGCAGAAAACAAAGTGTGAATTTTTGCTGCATGCTTTGAATGGGAAAAAGTAGTGCCATCTGGTAGACAAATATGAAAATAAAAAATTGAAGACCAGTTGTCCAAAATGAAATCTTAACATGGAATGCATTAGTTTATGTTAAGATAATAGTGGGATCAAAATTGGCATTTTCAATGGTTTTCAGTGGGACATTTTTTTGTTGTTATGAACACTGGGCATGAGGCGAGGAAGTGTCCTGGTTGGCCATAGTAGATATATTTATTTTGTTTATTTTGGAAACATTGTTTGTGTTCCACAAAGGTCGGGCGAGTCCTTTCTAACTGCATGGGTTCCTCCTATGTAGTAGGGGTGTTTCAAAATCCATGGCCAAGCGTAGAGTGAGACGTTCAGGGGAAGAGTGAAGTTCTGATCTTGGTGCTGGTGCATTATCCACACAGATAGATAGAAAAAATATTCTAGGGACTCAGGTAGGTCACAAGTGGATAGCTTGTCCTGCAGGTCATCATCAAACAAAAATGCTAAAGAGGGCTCACTCATTCCATCCACTCTCTGCAGCAAGAATGCATAAATCAATGGAGTAAGATGCAGCTGACTGAGATCCCTGACTAAGTGCTATCAGGCGATTAGCTGCCTTAGGGCAACCAACTGGGGGATCAAAAACTTTCCGTAACTCACATACAAATGTAGCAAATGAGTCTAGGACAACAGACTTGCTTTCCCACAATGCAGTACCCCACTCAAGGCATCATAACATATGCAATGCAGGCCTTGTCAGAGGGATAGCTTGACAGTTGTCTTTCAAATACAAAAGAAACCTGGAGCAGGAAACAGCCACAGGTGCCCAGATCAACTGAGTAATGTTCTGGTGGCGGAACAAAGGGCTCTGTAGTAGGAAGGGAAGAGGGATGAGCAGGGTGAAGCACAGGTGGGTTACCTATCATAGTGGGCGTAGCAGTTAAGTTAGTTAAGTTGAGTCCTTGTAGGGATTCCATGACATCATGGAGCATGAGTTTATGTCTGCCAACTAGAACTCCTTGAGCACTTAATGCCTGTTCGAAGGTCTCAGGGTCTGTTTGGCCAGATTATTCTGCTACCATGTGTTTTGGTTTGGTCAGCACGTGTGCACCGGGACTTGTCTCCATGCCAACGATACAGAGACAGCTGGGTCACTCACCGCTGCGAGCGCAACTTTTAACTTTCACTTTCGTTTTCGGAGCAGTTCGCGTATTCACATTTTGCTGGTGGTAAAAGATTGAAAATGGCGTGTTTCCTAGTAAATTGCTATTACAAAGTGAACAGTGAAAATCCGCAACTCAGAGAAATAGGGATTTAAAATTTGCATTCATTCTCCCTCTGACAGGACAAGCCCCACATATCTGACAGTGCAGCGGTAACAAAGGTAACAAAGTAACTAATTCTACCCCGTCTCATCATGTATTTTCAAACACACGAACATTGTAACGGACGGGGAGTTTCTCCCGGCAAACACCCTTTTACTCACAGTGCCAAAATGTTTATCATCCTTGTTAAAACTCAACACCATTTAATCAAAGAACAAATGACGTGAATTAACCCACAACCATCTTACATATCATCTTATTCACAAACACATTCATGAACCATAATTACACCAACACCAACAGAATACCCAAGAGTCATTGCACCACAGTCCACAAGGGGCGTTACAATATGCCAGGAGAAGCTGTGATGAAGATTTCCAATTTGAAACGGCATTATGAGACAAAGCATAGGAATTTTGAAGAGACATTTCCTCAAAATTCAGAGATAAGCACAACACAAATAAATGCACTGAAATCGTCATATCAAGCTGCAAGCAGGATTCTTGTCACATCTATGTCACAATGAAATAAAATAATGCATGACTGAAGTGATGGACACAATGTTTGAAGGCAAACAAAAAGAGGAAATATTCAACTATGTATTTTAATTTATGTTAAAATGGAAATCACATTTTATTTTAGTTCGTATTTTGTTGTTTAGAATGAAAAGGACATTTTGTTTTGAATATTCCGGTATTATTGCATGTGGCCTGACCGACCTCAATACATGGACCTTTGAGTCATTGAAAAAAATCTTTGTGGCCCTTTAAGATTTGTATTTGAGTACCCCTGTGCTATGGTTTGAACCAGATACTTTTGTCGGACCCAAAAGTGGAAAAGATAGGGAGATAGTTGAATAAGTATTTGTAAATGCAGAGTACACAAGTAGAGGGAGAGGCTCTGGCTCAGGCTTAGGTAGACAGCACAGAAAGTGGCCTAGCTAGCGTGCTGGGCCTTGGGCTCTAGCAGGTGGAAACACTGAGGCTCTGGCTCTGGCAGGTGGAAACGCTTGGTGGCCCAGTAGGTGTGGCGGTGGAGACTCACAGTGGTGTGGGCTGAGGTAGAGGTGGCAGCTCACATGGGTATAACACTGATGATCCACAGTTGAGTGCAGGCAGGTTTGCAGTGGTGCTGGAGGCAGGGTGATATGGTATAAATAATCTGGCAGCAAGAATAGAGAGGACCAGGGTATTTAAACTAGCGCTGATTATCAGATGCGCAGCAGGTGCGTGAGAGTGGGAAGCTCCAACCAGCAGGAAAGCCACACCCAGACCCTGTAGAGCATCTCTGAGAACAGAAAAGCACAAAACACACACAACACAGCCACACCAAAAGTCCCAATCATGACAGCTGCATTAGTTCTGCCACTGTCTGTTCGTTTCAACCTAACCTTAACTGGGAGAAAAACATAAGCACAGTGCATTGACACAAGACAGCCACTAACATGCAGTTGGCAGAGATTTTCATGGCCCATAGTAGTCCACTGGACAAGACAGAGGGAGATTAGTGGGGCCCACGGCAGAGTGCCCTGTCTCTGCGATACTTCTGTGTCCACCCCCCTGGGTGACCTGGTTGTCCAATGTACAACCAGAAAGAGGGAGGGAGCCCAGTGGCCCACAGTGGATTTAATGTTGAATCAATACAACGGAGACAAGGATTTGTTATCTAACGTGCTCTTTCCCAACTGTGTGTTCAGTATGGTTCTGATGGGTTGATGTTGTGTTTTATGTGCAGTGGATGTTAGAAAATGACTTTAAAACCTGTAGTGATCAAACACATTCACTTTTTAATGAAAATAATTTGATGGGAATTTAATACAATATACCTCTTATATAAAACTGTTACTCCTCAATTACATATATATAATTTTATAATAAAATTTAAATGCATGGTAGTAAAATGTAATGTAACTTTTAAGTATACCACATTAATGAATTTAATTAATCCAATTAAATTTGGAAGTTTATATATTGCAATCATAATTTAATTCTGTGAATATTTCAATGAGGGAGAACATTTATTTTAGTGCCTTGTAGTTCAGTTCACCGCCATTTTCATTTTAGAAGCTATTAAAGCTATGATAAATTAGTCATTGAATCAGTTCACATACTTTTAGCATTTAATATATTCAAATAGGCTCTGTGATGTGAATACACAAACGTTCTTGGGGAGAACGCTGAATCCTCCAATAAAATAGCCCAACCCACATTTTAAATGCTTCTTACACACATGTTCTGACTTTTAGGGACCAACATCAGAACTTAAGATCCTCATGAACTTCCATCTTTCCAAATCCCCTCAGCGAAGCATTATTATAGCAAGCACCATCTATTTTATCACTGCACTCTTGCTTTGGTGCTCAGAGTTCTGCTAAAGTGGTTTTCTGCTCAGAGCAGGCTGCCCTTTCTCCCTCCTAATCCACCCTATCTGTTTGTCACTCTATTTAAAGGGCGATCTGACTGGAGGATTAAAAAGATTAGCCACTTTATACAAAGGAAACATTTGATGAAATTCTGCTCTCTAACATGAATCTCTACTTCGGGAACCAAACATCTCTAGCAGCACTGAAGGAAAACCGGAGGAAATAACTAACTGCTGTAATACGAGAGGTACTTACGCACATAAAAACACACTTCGATGCCTCCATCAACTTCTTGTTAGTTGTGCTGGGGGCCAGTTATCAGTTTATGTAAGTGGACTCCATTCCTAGACCGACGTTAAGTTGCTGTTCCTCTCTGTTAGCAAAGCAGAAAGAGGCACTGAGACAAGGGGAATACATCAACAGTCCAGCAGCAATAAACAACTAAAACAAATCATCCACAGGGCTGTATAGTCAACCAAGAGAGATGGGAAGGTTTCATTTTTTTATGTCACATTATAATGTTCCTACATAGGACCACTAAAAAAGTGATTTATACATGTGAATTGCTACAAATTGTTTCATAGTGCTGCTTTAAAGTTGACAAAAACCATCATCCATTTTGTAACAGTAAAAGTTAATCAAACACATAATCTTTCTCGGCAGATGCATTTGCCCATTGATGAAATTGTAGATGTTGAAATATTGACAATTCAATAGTTCATTCTTGACCTTTGATCACAGTCTCAACAAAAAATTCAATAGTAGCTGTTTTGACCATAATACTGTATAAAGCTGTAACAGCAACCAACCATAGCTTTCGAGTTAATGTCTTATCTACAATCTTTTTCTTGCTCATTATAGAGACTTTCCTTACTTGAGACTTGATTAGTGTACACCTTGTAGGAAGGGGTTAAAGATCATGCAGGATGGCTGTGCTGAGGCAGCTATTTGTAGCTACCCATTTGCTACAGACAGTCAGCCTTCTCAGTAGCTGCCCCCACCCTCTGGAACCCCCTCCCCAAACACATCAGAGACTGACTCACCAAAACTCACCTTTTTTTTATCTATAACTCCTGTCTCTTTTTTATGTTTTTAGTGTGTTTTTATTATTCTGCTTTTCAACCTGTAAAGTGCTATATAAAATAAATGTAGTATTATTATTAACACACATGCAGTAACTCACTGAGTTGGTCTCAGAGGAACATTGATGGTATACAAGAATGTAGGACAGTAGTATCATGCACTATTGGATCCATGACTATGTGCAGTCATTGCTAATTGGGGCAGTGCATCCGGAGGCTGTATGTCACGTGACATGTGTACTAAAGATTTGAACCTGCTGTAAAGCATCAGGAAATCACATGAAATGGTAAAAAAAAAAAAATGATAATAAAAAAATTACAGAAACTTTCAATCAACAACTATTAATGCTGCAAATGAAAGAGAAAATACATTTTGAAGATGGTCTTCTCTTCTAAACACATGCAAAGACTCAGCGCACACATGTATGAATTTCTATTTGTAAGCGCTAAATATCCAAGGCCAAGTGCTGACATTTGGTAACGTAATGTTGTGGTGCTTTCATTTGCCGTGTCTGCTTGCATCTGTTGCGAGAATGGCACAGCTTGAGATGGAAATGTTTTCAGATGTTTACAAATTGAGATGTCTGGGAGAAAAAAATCTGACAGCCTAATCAGGAGGGATGTCTGGATGCAAAAGGAGGGAAAAAATAGAGAAGTTTGGCAGAAGGACCTTCCTCAGAGGAACCATCATAATCTCTTTTTTTGCCTTCCCAACCCCTGAAAGAGATTCTATAAATATATGATTGGAGCAAGAGGGAAGAGGGAGGAAAGAAATCGAAAAATCTGCTTGCTTGGAAAGTCAGAAGTTGAACATGTCTGCAGCCTTAAAGGAGTGGAGAGTGTAATGCATGGAAGTGAGTTTATGTTCAACAGTGGCAATCTGCATTTCTCATCTTCTGATTATATATTATAGAGATGAGCAGCACCTGGAGATCCTGGCGCCTGCTGCTGCTGCTTCTTCTGCTGGAAGCCTCAACTCACACAGGAATCTCAGACCTTTTATTTTCGTCGCAGGTTCAGCCCCAGCCATTTTCTGGAATCAATTAGAGCTGGTGCAGGCACTGTCCCATGTGTTAAGGGGATTAGTCGGTCACTCGCTCAGCTGCATTCAGCTCCGCCTGTTCTCGCAGCTTTACATGCTAAAACAGGCTTATATTACACACAGGCAATATAAGGCAGATACAACAGATGGTAAGTAGAGATGGCAAAAAAAAGGATCCCACTCATCTTTTCTCCACTATAAACTGAAATTCAAATACATCCTGTCTGTTCTGAAATGGAGACGAGCTTGGCTGTCTTTGCAGCAGATGCAGAAACAGGGCTGTACCTGTTTCCAACACTTTGCATGTTTCATTATGATAAATTCTTGTAGAAAAAGGATTAGCGGATTACAGAGCAGTGACACTTGTCTCCAAGACAGACGGGGTCACAAGTTCAGCACTACCCAGGAGTGTCAGGGCGGCTGAGCTCTTTCCAAAACTGAGGCTGTGATGCTGTGCCAGAGCAACTGGGTTGCCCAACAGCCTGCCAGAGTGAAGAGCTCGGTGCATGGCAGGAGATAAAGACACCCTGCTGCTGGTCGATAATAGGAGAGGATTGTGGACCAGACTGAGTGTCCAAACCTATACACACACAGAAACACACACACACACACACACACACACACACTGGTCAACTAAAACACATTCTGCTCATGGTCAGGAGAGCAGTCAGGCTGTTTGATTCTCCTCGACAAGAAAGGCAACAGTAAGTTTCACAGTGAAAGCCTGAGTATGTTGTCAGTGCCAGACCAAGACATTTTGTTGCCCTTGGCAGTTTGAGCCTTGGTCTACTGAGCCACCCCTCCCCTTCATGATTTAAAGGACAGGCTGAGATTTTTCCAATTCTGTGTTGAAGTAACATTATGTAACTATTTTTCCTTAAAATGACAGTGCATTATGTTCTGTAAGTCTAAATATATCAGCACATATTGGACAATATACTGATACCCATATGCTGCTCACAGCTTGAATCACTTCTCATATCAGATGCTAGTCCCACTCAAGAAAATTGCTCGGCCAATAGGAATGGAGCACTGGTTATGAAGGTCCCAATAATGTGTTTATAAAAACTTCTCAACTGACATTGTTTCATGTGAACAAGTCAGTTTTTTCATGGATTTCTAGTCACCCTGTCTGTTTTACGATGTGACTTGTTTTTTACTGGTCCCAACTGAAAAATGTAATTTCCAAAATGTCTCTGAGACCACATTTCCTGATTTGCATCACTCAGATTACATTTAAGATGACATTATCACAAACTAAATAAAAAGTAAATAGCTGCCTTACCAAAATAAATCATATTTTTTAAGATATATTTGTGTATCTCATTTTGGATTTGTGCCCTGAAGAGGCAAATAAAGTGTAATCCAAAAGAGCAGCACCCTCTACAGATGTCAAACAGATACTTTTTACCTTGGTAGTGTTTTTAGTGAGTGTCCAACAGCAACTTGTTCTGTCTGTTTGCTCCGGATGAGTATATGTTCCAGCATGGTGGAGCTTACTTCAGGGATTTATCCTAATTTTCAACCAGAAATCAATGATTGCTTTTCAATGAATCAGAGAAGGACTGCATTATGTAATAACTCAGCATTTCTATCAGGCAATATATTACATTTTAATGGTCATTTTCAAAGGCACAGACTGTTCAGTGGGGTTAAGCATTGCCTGCTCAAGGACAGAATGAGATCCTTTGAGCTGTGGACACCATTACCATGATGCTGATAGATTTTTCCATCTCAGCTGATATTGACCATTTCTCACAGCTATTGGGGACACGGAAGCTGAGGGGATGTGTTCCATGCAACCATGTGGACCCCCGGAGAGGGGCATGCAATGACAGCTGAATCTAATATGTTGCACACACACTGTATGACCTATATATAGTGTATACAGCATATAGCAGGTGCCGTGTCCTGCCAGGTCTGAGCATTGATCATTTGGGGAAAATTGAAAATTAAATGTTGGCTTATGATGTTAACGCAACAAAAAAGGTGGAACTCAGCTGTGAGGCAGAGCAGCACCCAGAAAATCTACAGCGCCACAATTATCATGTAATTCATCTTCAAAAAGGCAGTGATTGCTAGCCTGTTTTGGTTTAACAAATCAATAAAAGCCACTGCCAGATGAACATGAAGTGTGTTTTAAACTTCTACTCCAGCAGTAACAAACAAGACTGACTGTACAACACACACACACTGCAGAACTTTGAACTTGGACAAACTGTGAGGTGGAACCGGTAAATCGAAAGCTTCGCCTTTCGGCTCAGCTCTCTCTTCACCACGACAGACCGATACAACGACCGCATTACTGCGACTGCTGCACCGATCCGCCTGTCAATCTCACGCTCCATCCTTCCCTCACTCGTGAACAAGACCCCAAGATACTTAAACTCCTCCACTTGAGGGAGGAACTCTCCCCCAACCCAGAGGGAGCAGGCCACCTTTTTCCGGTCGAGAAATAATTTCACTAATTCATTAATAATAATAATAATAATAATAATAATAATAACTAATAATTTCACTTCATATCAAATGTTATAGATCCATGTTGTCATAAACATTCAAACCAGCAGTGTTGCCGTATACTTGCACTTGTTTGTTTGTGCTTGTAGTGAAGCGTAATAATATTAAACAATGTATCAGTCAGCACTGGGCCATCATCAAATTCCCTCTCCTGGAGCGCACCAGAAAGGCCAATTACTACTGTTTGGTAACTGACTTATCTAGCTATCATAATAGATGGTAGAAATCCAAGACGAAACCAAATAGCATTGAATAATGAATAGCCCACTATGCATATTCCATCAAGTACGATTTTAGGTTTGATGTAGTTGTTGGGTGTGAAATCACTGCAGTGGACACGCAATCGCACACCCTGCGCCGAGCTCTCTGCTGCACAGAGCGCACTGGAGACAGTGCAGTCTCTGATGCAGGCTGAGTTCAACTTCAAGACTTGTGTTATACACATGAGAAACATTTTAGAAATTAGAAAGTGGAGCACCAGAAAAAAAAGAATTCTGGGCTTCCACATGCAGGAGACTTCAATTTGCCTTCAAAATACTTAATCAGTTATTACACTTTTTAAAATAATGAGGGCTGCGTATCATTTATCTTATCTACCAGCCCTACCCATGCCCTAGTAGCCAGGAGTGTGGTAAAAGCCTAGTTCAGTTCATAGGGTGAATTTTGTTCCCCATTAGTAGGTTCACCAGCGCTCTGTAGCCCAGTGCTGTTTTTCCACCAATGAGTATCTCCACTCAGCCGCACAAAAGCCATTGTTCTTTCAGAGTTGTCTGGATGTAACTGTGTGTTACGAGCCCCTCCAAGTGAGGTCTAACACAAGACAAAACAACAAGTTGCAGTAAGTAAAATGTATTAATTAAACAGCAAATAAGCAAAGGTAAAAACTCCTAAACAGTCAGACAAACAAATAAACTGATGGGCCAAAAGAAACAAAAGGGCAGCCACCCAGACCAACCCACCAGGGCCGTCAGAGAGAGGGGTTAACCCTCTACCCTAACACAAAAGAACAACTAAACCTATTCGAAACAAACCCACCTAAACTAGACTACCATACCCATCAGATAATCATAAGTCAAACATAATAGCCCAGCCAGCCTCCCGGTTGACTGATTGCATCTCTTGTCAGCATCAGGTGGAATGGAATAAGAGCAAGAGAGACCGAGCCTAGTGCCGTACTCCCTCTTATTGGCCATTCCTAATCAGCCAAACCACCATCACCTGGAAAGGCAGGAGGCTTCGAAATACTCCAGTGCCATAACAAGCACCAATGCCTCCTTTTCGATCACCGAATACCATTTGTGGTGACAGTTTAACTTCTTCGAAAAAGTAAGAAATTGGGTGAAATTGGAGGATGACAGCACAAACACCGGTGTCACTTATATTGACAGCTAACTTAAATGGCAGGTCATAGCAGGGTGCACATAATACAGAAACAGTCACAGAGTAGCTCCTTGTCGGCTCAAACACTAGCCCTTTATACACAGCGTCTCCGCATTATCTCCGGAGCGGTGGTTTGCCAATTCTCCGCCGATGGTGATTCACACAGAGCGAAGCATCTCCGCCTTCACGTGTGTAATTCACACAGAAAGCCGGCGCTGCGGCTCCTAAAGAGGCGTGACGGTACACGTCATGTTGATGACGTCGGTGTTTCCCCAGGTGTTCCCTTTGTCTATCTAAACCCGCGGACAGTTTATAATCATATGGATGCTGTTATAATGTGTAGTGATTGAGATCCTGACCCACCAAACATCCTGGGAAGTGACGGAGTTAAGTTTTTCGCGCTAAATTACATAATTATACATAATCACCATCAGTAAACAGGACGCTGTCTGACTCTGTCACTCGCGGGGACGGAGGCTGTCACAAACACTCGTTGAGTTAAAGTTTTTTGCCGGTGACAGACGCTGTTTTTTAAGCAGAAATGTGAGGAAGAGTCGGGAGGACGGACGCTTCTCCACGTACAGCTGTTGTATTTGTTTTCCTCATATAAGTTGCCAAAGACAGTTACAGTTACTGCGTTACTTTTGTTCGGTCCTGTAATGTTACTTTGTGGGATACTTCTCTGTATTTAGTTGAGTGAAGGACCTGTGCAGTTATCAGACTGCACGACCGACACGCCCTCGCTCCGCGCCTCCGGATTATCCGTTCACACTGGGACGGCTCACCAATAATGCGGCCCTGATACTACCTCCAGAGGCGGATCAGCGCCGGAGCGAAATTTCCCCCCTCTTCGCATTAGAAACTTTCACACAGGCGGGTGCGGAGAATTGGCGTCACAAAAGCTTCATTCGAGAGCAGCGTTACCTACAGCATAACCAACACCTTACCCCCAGCCAAATCGTTCCCCATCACAAAGGCCACCCTACTTAGTCGGGAATTCATTTTGTCACATTTTAACCACCAACACAAATGTATTTTATTGGGATTTTATGTGATAGACCAACACAAAGTGGTGCATAATTGTGAAGTGGAA
Organism: Sparus aurata; assembly: GCF_900880675.1. Classification (NCBI taxonomy): domain Eukaryota; kingdom Metazoa; phylum Chordata; class Actinopteri; order Spariformes; family Sparidae; genus Sparus; species Sparus aurata. The sequence goes on from NC_044208.1 coordinate 3,888,072, forward strand.
GGAAAATGATACATTTTTTTTTTACAAATAAAAAACAGAAAAGTGTGGTGTGCAAAAGTGTTCACCCCGCTGAGTCAATACTTTGTCGAACCACCTCTCGCTGAAATGACAGCTGCAAGTGTTTTGGTGTAAGTCTCTACTAGCGATGCACAGATAGAGACTGATATATTTGCCCATTCTTCCTTGCAAAACTGCTCAAGCTTAGTCTGATTGGATGGAGAGTGTCTGTGAACAGCAAGTTTCAAGTCTTGCCAGAGATTCTCAATTGTATTTATGTCTGGACTTTGACTGGGCCATTCTAACACATGAATATACTTTGATCTAAACCATTCCATTGTTGGCTGTATGTTTAGGCTCGTTGTCCTGCTGGAAGGTAAAACTCTGCCCCAGTCTCAAGTCTTTTGCAGACTCTAACAGGTTTTCTTCCAAGATTGTCCTGTATTTGGCTCCATCCATCTTCCCATCAACTCAGACCAGCTTCCATGTCCCTGCTGAAGAAAAGCATCTCCACAGCATGATGCTGCCACCATCATGTTTCATGGTGGAGATGGTGTGTTCAGGGTGATGTGCAGTTTTCTGCCATGCATATGGACAGCCATGTCTTGGTAGGTTTGCAGTTGTGCCATACTCTTTCCATTCTCAGGTGATGGATTGAACAGTGCTCTGTGAGATGTTCAAAGCTTGGGATAATTTTTCATATCCTAATCATGCTTTTAACTTCTCCACAACTTTATCCCTGACCTGTCTGGTGTCCTTGGGCTTCATGATGCTATTTGTTCACTAATGTTCTCTAGCAAACCTCTGAAGCCTTCACTGAACAGCTGTATTTATACTGAGATTAGATTACACACAGGTGGACTCCATTTACTAATTAGGTGACTTCTGAAGACAGTTGGTTGCACTGGATTTTATTTAAGGGTATCAGAGTAGGGGGTGAATACTTTTGCACACCACACTTTTCGGTTTTTTATTTGTAAAAAAAAATTAAAACCATGTATCATTTTCCTTCCACTTCACAATTATGCACCACTTTGTGTTGGTCTGTCACATAAAATCCCAATAAAATACATTTACATTTGTGGTTAAAACGTGACAAAATGTGGAAAAGTTCAAGGGGGGTGAATACTTTTGCAAGACACTGTATGACCTCCTGTTGTTGGGAGACATAATGTCCTGGGAGAATCATATTTCTTCCCCAACACTTCATAACAAAATCTTTAACTGGAACTGGATTTAAACCAGTCGCAGTCTCGTTACTGAAAGGCAGAATTTCAGCACCAACTGTTTCAACTGCTCAAAATTCCCTGCTTCAGTAGCTTTGCACCAACGATCGAACAGAGCCTCCTTCTCCAAAGCAAATTCCATATAACTCGGATGTTCCTGTTTCCTCAATTTATGGAACTGGCAGTAAGCTTCCCGGTACCAGCTCTTTTACTCAGCTTTTACTTTGTCAAATCCTTGACAGTCATCCACCGGAAGTAACAAGTACACTTTCTGCACTTTACCGATCAAGACACTCTGTAATAACAGTATCCACAGCTTTTTTTAGCCATTTTAGTGTAGAAGCCACCCGCTCAAGCAAAACAAAATATTAATCGACTTCCTCCTCATTAAAAGAGGAAGTAGGCAAGCAAAAGTCAAGCTTTTTAGTTGCAGGTCATTGTGCAGCTGCAGCTCTTTCTCCCTCAAGGACAGTCACTGCAGCTTAATCTCCAACTCTTACCGCATCGTCCACAAATTGACTCAACTGCTCTGGAATTTTAGGAGTGTTCTGAAAGTGCGGCAAAAGCCCCTTGTCTACTAAGACAGCATACACCTCCGCCTTAATAATACGCTTCCTAGACTGTCTCATCACAGCTACTTAATAATGGTCGGCAATTAAGAGCAAACTATCTTTAGTACACAGATCAAATATCTCAAGTGTAGGAGCATCAACAGACTCCGCCAACTCCAACTCAATCAACAAAGGTAACAGAGCCTACGGCACAAAAACCCTGCTGCCTTAAACAGCAAGTCACTGCCACCTCAGTACAAAAAGCACTGCCCTGCAACAAGCACTAATACAAGTAACCAACAAAACTGTTGCCACAAAGTTACACACATAACCACTGGCTAGCAACTACAGGCTACCCAGGCTTACTGCCACTAAGACAACATTTAGAAGGTACACAAAACCTACCTTTATTTTAGTTAAGCCGAGCCCCCAATTTATCTTATGCCCTCCTCCAAGTGAGGTCTAACACAAGGCAAAACAACAAGTTGCAGTTTAAAGGAAGGGAAGGTTATTACTTGAACAGCAAACAGATAGAGAGAGAGAGAGAGAGAGAGAGAGAGAGAGAGAGCCTAGTGCCCTACCCCTTCTTATTGGCCATGTCTAATCAGCACCATCACCTGGAAAGGCATGAGGCCAAACATCAGGCATAGTGACACATCCTGGCCAGAAGAGGGGGGGCATGTAACACTGTATCAGGATGCCACCAATGCCATAGTTTGAGGCATATGTAGATACTTATGTGGGCAGTGAGGGGTCAAATAGGGAATGTCCTGGACTGTCAATAATAAGTCATTTGACTTGCTGGTGTAACGCTTGTAAGCCAAGAGAGGGGGTAATCTATCTATAGAAAGCCTATGGCACCAATCCTGGCCCTAACATCCTTGGTATCAGTCCTTAGGGTCTACCGAAATACATTAAACTCAAAACTAAGGGGTTGATTCAGCTACAGGTTTCTTCATCTACTAGATTCTTAAGGAGAGACTTTATGAAGAGCGATAAGACCTACAGCCCACACAACATACACACCACACAGGTTTATGAAAGATAAAAAAAACATTTATATATATGTAAAGAAGCTCTGTTCAGTTCATTTTCTTTACATAATTATCCATAAATCATATAACTTTAACTTGAATACCTCAATTTACCACTTCCGAATCGGTGCAGATAGGACAAATTCAAGTCTCACAAACATTGTAAACTAAATAACTTGATTTAATTGTCCATATAACAAAACTAAATGTACCACTCGGTCTTTTCAGTTTAAAGTCTTTGCACCTTAAAAGTTTTAAGTTTTAAATAAATGCCCTTCACCTTTTTTTATAAGCTGCTTTGCAGCATTGGTCTGTGTTCCTTTAAACGGCAGTAGCAGTTGTCAAAGTCAGTGTTGAGACTAAAAAATAAATAAATAACAGATCTCCTTGAAAAAAAAGTACAAATGAAATTAGAAATCCTCTCAGTCAAATTCCAGGTCTCATGCTTCCTACCACCCCCTTGGAAGGGCAGGCATCGGCATCTAGGTGGGACCGCAGCACCCAAGAGCAGTGTAGGTCTGGACTGCAGTTGAATCTGCCCTCAAAAAAAAAAAACAGCCTGCACACAAGCGTGCAGAGCAGTTACTCTTCAGTTCAATAGTCTCTCTTCCCCTAATCATGGAAATGAAATGATAACTTACAATAAGTACAATAACAATTTTGAAATGAACTTACTTCAGTGTCTTTCTTACAACTCTCAACATTCTGGATATCAAAATAACACACATTAACACTTTACAGTGCATACACACCAGCTTTAAACATTGCAAATACACACAAAAACCTTGTGAGATTTACCTGAGCTACATCAGCAGCTGTGAATGTAGCACTTAGCTTCTGCAATTAAGCCATCAACGTGGGCGGCTAAAAAGCTCATTAATATCAACCACAGCATACTCAGTACCTAACTTACACACAATATCCTGACTGCTTTTTGTTTTACGACTCTCTGAAATAAAAGACACTGCAAACAAAAAGTCAGGGAGCGCAAACGAGAAAGAGCTGCAGAGAGAGCGCAAAGCTGAGAGTCAGCGCAAAAGTCTGAGAGGAGAGAGACCAGCAGAGGGAACCGTAAACAAAATAATGCATTATTAGAAGAGTAAAAGACCAATATTTTACACTATTTGACAAATTATTTGATTGCAAGTTGTAAGTTTTATTTTTGAAATTAGTTTTATGTTCTCTCAAATTCCTGTTTTTGTTTGACATTTAAGAAGTTTTGTTTGTTTCTTTTGGCACAAATCCAATTCCATAGTAAACTGCAGAAAATAACCAGGGTTACAATCTCTTGCCTTTGAATGAAAGGTGGTGATGAAAGGTGGTGATGATCTCTGGCACTTGCAAACTTGGATATAGTTCATCCTCATCACTGTAGAGTTCATCTCCCTGATCCTCTGTGTTTTCTTGTGTGTCTGTTGTCTTTTTATACCTAAGCCTCATTTTCCTTGGCACATAAGAATGGGGACTGTGTTCATTGATCTGCCCCCCAGGGAAGAACCCACATGGGAAAAGAAGGTCCCTGTGCAACGTGCGGTGTGGTCCTTCTCCTGTTTCAGGTTTTACCACATACACAGGACTGTCTCCAATCCATTTGACAATCACATTGATCTTCTTCCATCTATTCGCTAGTTTGTGCTTTCCTCTGATATTCACATTCCTCACCAAGACCCTGTCTCCCTCAAAGATCTTTGCTGCCCTCATATTCTTGTCAAACCTTGCCTTGTTTTTGTCTCCCATTTTCTGGGAACGTCTTGCAGCTAGTGAATAGCTCTCTTGCAGGTACTGACGTAGGCCTTTGACATACTCTGAGTAGGTCTGGTGATTTCCCTTATCAGGGTAGGTTCTCAGGACCAGGTCGATTGGCAGCCTGGGCTGTCTACCAAACAGTAACTCATAACATGAGTAGCCTGTTGTGTCATTTCGCTTGTAATTATATGCTTGGACCAGGGTTTTGACAAAGTCACACCATTGGTATTTGTCTCTGTCCTCCAGGGTCCCTAGCATATCAAGAAGTGTTCGATTAAATAGTTCCACTGGATTTCCTCTGGGATGGTATGGGGTGGTATGAATTTTTTCAGCTCCCATCAGTGTGCAGAGTTCTTGGATTGTTTTGGACTTAAAGTCTCTGCCCTGGTCACTGAGCAGACGACTGGGAAACCCATAGTGGACAAAGAAGTTTTCCCACAAAGCTTTTGTGATGGTTTTGGCTTTTTGGTCTTTAATTGCCACTGCCACTGCAAATTTAGTGAAATGGTCAGTGTTAACTAGTATACTTTTGATGTCTCAATTGACTGTCTCAAGGGAAAGGTAATCCATACAGATAAGTTCAAGTGGGTGTGTGGAAGAAATGTTTTGCAAAGGTGCAGCAGTTTGAGGCACAGCCTTCCCCTGAAAACAACGTTGAAACTCTCTGCACTTTTCTTCAATTTACTTGGCCATTCTTGGCCAATAGAACCTGGCATGAGCAAGATGTAGCACACGCTCATCTCTAAGGTGGCCAACGTCGTCGTGCATGCCCGGTAGTGCTCGTTCTCTGATCTGCTCAGGTAAAACCAACTGATAGACCTGGACTGTCAGTCCACCTTTAATACAGAACACCATCCCTAAGCTCAAGCCTTTACAATTCCCTAAGAAGAAACTTGACTTCAGGACGCTCAAGGTTTGTCTGTGTCTTTGTCTTTGAAGCTGGGTTTAAGAGCTCTCTCCAAGCAACTGATGACACGTGAGATAGATGGATCATCTCTTTGAGCTTTATACCAGTCATATTTTGTCATTGATGGTAAGATATCTTCACTGAAAACATCATCTACGACTGATGGACTGACTTCAAGAGATTCAGCAGATTCGCCCAGATGTTCTGGGTCAGGGGGGGATATCACCTTTGAATGTCAAAAGATGACGCTGACACAAGGCTGAGAACACTTCACAACCCATTTTGTCTCCAGTGCCTACAAGTCGTCTCTTCATGTCATCAATTCTCCTCCTCTCTTTGATGAAGGCTTCATCCTTATGAGGAGGGGCTTGAGGTCACTGTGAACACCATCTGCATTACGATTGGCATGCCCTGCTCAATACTTGATGTGAACTGGTGAGTGGAGAGAGCAGCCAGCCAGCGATGTCCAGCAGCATCAAACTTGGCAGATGTCAACACGTACATGTCAGTCTAATATCAAGCATAACACAACACTTTTGTTTTGCAAGGATAGTGATGGGATTTCTTCCATGTAATTTGACAAGACATGTGCTATTGTCAACTTCATGGGTCCAGGCTATGTGCTGGAAAATCTTTGGAGCTGAGTTTGCAAATGAATTCTGGACCATCTCACTCAAGGGCATGTTCATAGAGTCTGAATAGAACATTAGTCCCAATAAGCAGGGGGATTCTGCTGTTAAAGTGACACTCTGGGAACACAAATGATAATTCAGCTAGCTCTTCTTCTTCACCAGTGATAGTCTGAGAAAATTTGTTTCTATATGGCCAAGGTGTGTCCACCAGCTCCCTCAATTTCAAAAAGGGCATGGATTGGAAAATAACCTGGGTATGGATTGGAAAATAACCTGGGTTACACTGGAAACAATTATGTGCAGCTGTGGTCCATGTTTCACATTGGCTCCACAACGGTGGCAGAGATCTGTACGAATGTAGAAGACCACACTGTGAGGCCAAGGAAGAAGCTGAGAGATTTTGCATCACTTGGTACTGAAGCAACATGGATAGCAGCAATGTTTTCACCATTAGGCAGCAGAACCTCTTTACTTATGGTGTGGGCAAGGTAGGTCAACTTATTCTGATAGAAGGAGGAGAAGTCCAGTTTCCTGTAGCTTTTAGAGTACAGCTTTCAGGCATATTTCATGAGCACAGCAAGATCACTACACAATGATGTCATCTAAATAGACATGCTGTCTATTTAATATTGCACAAGTGAGTGAATGTTGCCAAACTCTACTCTGTTAAGAGCTCCTTCAACCATTATTAGCTGGTATGGTACTGTAGTTATTAAGTTAATAGTTAATCAGAGTTACAAGTTGACAGCTTAGTACCTTTTATGAGATTGAATTATTGAATTGGCTATCTTTTATTGTTGATAAAATTTAACTCTATTTCTATTACTGTTGTGTAACACCCCAAAACAGGTGATCTACTGGCAATAAGAAATTATAACAGAAGGATTATAAGAGCAGTTTGAAGTGGGCAAATACCAAATGAGCTAATGTACTCCTTAGCTTTCCTGAATTCCATAATCACCATTAGTTTTGCAGCAGCTGCTCACTAAAGACACAGTCCTTAGCTGTTTCTTGTGTTTAACCCTAAAGAGATCAGTGGGGTTTAATTAGACAACTTGACAGCTGCTTCAAATGAAGATCGTTTACTTTCCTTGGCGAGATTCTCTGAGTCATTTTGGGATTCAAACTGGCAACTTTCCGATCACAGACCTACATGTCCGCCCCTGGACTGGTACTGCCCTCTTCAGTCTTGACTGAAAGAAAACTGAAAAAGCGCTTAATTAGCAGTTATGAGAAAGGCTGAGCATGTTGTTAAGAAGCTTTGCTAATCATGTCTCCCCTGACAACCATAACAAAGAACTGAAAAAACAAGCGCTGTTCAATGCGGTGCATTGCATCAATTTGAGTTCCATGCATCAGTCACAATCTACTTGAACATACTGAACACTGCATTCTGAAATACTCAAGGCTTTTCTATATTTCAGAGCAAGGCAGTATCATCTTGGAAATCCCTGGCTCCATAGCTCCTCTCACCCATCACTTCATCAAATCGAGCAAGCTGCTTACTATTCCTATCATCCGGAGATACTTAGGTTAAGTAGCTGTTTTGGCTGGAGGAAAGTGTTAAACCCTTGAATAAAGCCACCACCTGCTAGCCATTGTTGCCCCCCCAGGCAACCATTGAGGCCATTCAAAAGCCAGGTTACTAGTGAGGAGGTGCCTTCACATGGCATGTCGAAACAATATGATACAGGGATGAGGCTCGTAACATTAGACATGCAAAGTAAATGTTAAGTGGTACAGTATCTGATTATCTACCTGCTGCTACTTCACACTGAGCAATACCACTGCCTTAATCCCCTTATATCCATGGGGAGACGTCTTAGCTGCACAATGAGAGCAAATTAAAGACTTTCCCATTGTGCTACAGCGGGAGTGTTTGATGCTTCTTCTGTATCCACGGAGACTGGGAACCGTACCGACAAATACAGCCCCATCAACCAGAGGGCTCTTTTCCATTTTCTCAATATTCTCTGCTTCATATGGCATAACGCTGACCTTAGCTATTCAGTAGACAAAAGGCAGTCTTGTAAATTTCATACTTTACAGCCTGTGATTGATCCCATATGCCATGATGAGGACAAGTGACAACTGCACACTATGATTTAGATCTAGCTAGTTCAGTCAGTCAAACAAAGTGTATGTATAATTTCTTCCAGTTTTTCTTTCTTCTTTGTCCAAAGAGAATAGGTCCAGTCTTACTTGGTTTGTAAGACTGTTTATAATATGTTTATAATAAGGGTCAATATGTAATGTATGGCCAGGTTTTGAAATGAAAAAATAATTGGAATTACCAACAAAATGGAAAAAAAAAAAAACTATTCCCTGCCCATCCTGTCCTGTAATCACTAGTTTTTTTCGAGTTTGCTACATTTCACAAGGTCTTTCAGTTTTTAGTGTATTAAAGCTGTAGTCTGAAACAATTTTTTTGTTATATTTGTTAAAATTGTCATCATGATCTGACAGTAGAAAAAGATACAGGTCAGCTGTGTAAATATCCACTGTCTGTGGCTCCACCCGGTGGCCCTAATCTGATTTGCAAGAATCCACCACTCCCAACTCAGTACAACCAATCAGAGCCAAGGGGAGTGTCTGAGAAGTGTCAGTCACTCTTGTGCCTCTCCCCCACGCAGGCGCAGTGTCTGCTCTAATCTTGTGAGATACTTTAAGCCCAAACTGTACACAATGGTGGAGAACAGACAACAACAACAGAGCGAAAGAATGCCCCCATTGCCCACGTCAAAGAGAAGAAATAAGAAGACTGATGAAGAAAAGCGGTGTAAAAACAAATGATTTGACCGAGCCAGAAAGAAAACAAGGTGAAATATTCAAGTGTTATTTCAGAGGTGGAGGGAGCTGCGGGATTTGTAAGTACTCAAAAGCGACAGAGTTAGCAGCTTTTCTGCTTGACAAGTAAGGACCCCTGCTTGATATATGTTTCATTCTGTGTTTTAACCACAAGGCTATGGTGGCAGCGGTTACAGTAATACTCGCAATAGCGCATATGGCTGACGATGTTGCAGATGTTGCTACGTAGCTTGTTGCTAAATCTAGCTTGTTAGCTTACAGTTTCTTATAAACAAAAAAACTTCTGATTTAAAGGTGTTAGGATTAGGGTTAGGGTTCCTGATCCTGATCCTAGATAGATAACTCCTAGAGTCCTTACTGTGGTGCTGGAGCAATGTCATCGAGAGTAGCTATTGCATTAGATAAAGTGTCTCTAAGATGTTAAGGAAGCACAATTACTTCTAAAGTTTAGCTAAATGATTAGTGTCATCTAGCTTAATGGTTAAGTATAATTGTGTATCATCTGTATAACAATAAAAACATCTGGAGTGTTTCCTAATGACATTACCTAAAGGAAGCATAAAGTGAGTAGTATTGGTCTGAGCTCAGAACCTTGTGCAAATCTGTGACTTACTTTGGTATGCAATGAGGATTCATAGTTAACTTGTACAAACTAAGATCGATCTGTTAAACAGGACTTAAACCAGCTCAGTACAGTCTCTTGAATGCCAATTAAATGCTCCAGTTTTTGTAGTAGGATATAAATGTCAATAGTGTCAAATGAAGCATTAAGATTTAACAAGACCATCACAGAGACAAGTCCTTTGTCAGATGCAATTAGGGCGTCATTTGTAACTTTAACCAATGCTCTTTTAGTGCTATGATGCATTTAAAACCTGATTGGAATCCTCATATAAGCCGTTGTTATGTAGAAAGGCAACCATTTCTCCAGGACCGTGGAGAAAGGGGGATGGTTAGATGTAATAGTTGGGAAAAACCAACTATATCCATGTTAAGATAATTTCAGACGGTAACTGTTTGACTATCACATGAAGCATGACACACAAAGCACCTTTTAGTGTGGCAGGAAACTGGCACAAAATCAGCCAGAACACTCAAATCGCACATTCAGAGGACCAGGGCCAAGACTCAAACAAAGAGACCCTGCTGTGATGAGGCAGCACTAACCACTCAGGCACCATGCTGCCTCTGATCACTGTGCATTCAGAGTACAAAAAGTGACATTTTAGGAAACCAAAAACAAGTTTTGTATATTGTTTGAAATCTCTTGATGAGCTCGTTGTGATGACTTAAGATTAAACAGCAAAAATTAAAGACTTGTAAATGTTGGTTCCATTTGCAAGGAAAACTGCATCAACACAACATGAAGGGTCTTTGATTCTAATTGTTCTTACAGCTTTTCTTTTATTAAGATGTGTTTGACATGGATAGAAATTATTGTTTAGCCACCGATCACACATATCTCCCAGCTGACCAGCAAAAGCTACAGGGCAGTCACTGTAGTCAGGCAGTGCAACACCAACAGCAAAGTTGAAGGGCTGTTACTGACATTCATAACTGCAGATGATTTATTTACTTTTGCTGTTGTCTTGTTGCCAAGTGTGAAACCAGTGGGCCTTCCTAATGAGTACTAACATTTATAACTGCAGAATTGACCTTTAGAAAGTGTGAATATAATCATCATTATACTAATCATCATAGAGTAATGAAACATAACACATAAACATTGTTTATTAATGCTCTATATACAGTAGGTCTGTTGTATAATTGAAAACAATGTGCATTCAATGTCCATTATAGTATAAACTGGGCGGCTGTGGCTCAGGAGGTAGAGCGGGTCGTCTAGTAATCCGAAGGTTGCTGGTTTGAATCCCATCTCCTCCTAGTTGCATGTCGAAGTATCCTTGAGCAAGATACTGAACCCCAAATTGCTCCTGATGAGCAGTTGGCACCTTGCATGGCAGCCTCTGCCATCAGTGTATGAATGTGTGTGTGAATGGCTGAATCTGACAAGTGTTGTAAAGCGGCTTTGAGCAGTCAGTAGACTGGAAAAGCACTATAGAAATACGAGTCCATTTATAATGGGTTTTATTAGAAAGCAGTACCACATTTTTATGTGTGTTTTTAATATGTGTTGTGATTTACATATACATGACGTAAAGGTTTGAAGGTTTTGCTCTCCTTTCTAATAATTAGATCTTTGAACACAACATTTGTAATGCGTGATTGCATGCATATCTATGTGTGTATTTATGTGAATGAGTGCATGTGCAAGTCTGAGCATTTGATCTGTGTAAATAAATTAAGGGCCTTGTGAGCTATTAAAAGGCTGGCTGCCCACATCAGTCTGGGAGTGTCTGTAATCTCCTGACACCATGCACAGCAGACAGATTCATGCTCCGACAAATCAGCTTCAGGAAATGGCTGTGTCGCCACAATCTGATTGCTCCAACTCCAGCAGCCAAACAGCCACTCGAGTGGCTGATATCAGCTAATGGAAGTGAGTAGCTGTTACTGTCAATATGCTGTCACATATGTTTGAGATCCTGCTCACATTTTATGGTTGTGTGGCTGTGTGGCTTGATAACAATCCTGAACTGACATGCCACCACACTGTGGAGCAGTACCAGAGATCACTCTGGGTCAACTACTGGCTGCAGGTACACTTCTTCTTGACAGGTTTTAACCAAGTGGCCTGCATCATGACTGACAGCTGAGGGAATGCAGCAGTGTCCTAAGATGCAGCATCACTTACAGGCCATTTCCCAAAACATTTTTTACCTCACTACTGTGTCACTACATATGAAGTCTCTGTGTCACAGTAAGGAGAAGGGTATCAGTATAAAAGTTACAGTGGATTCACTCTCCACCATAGACCACTTTCTTTCTTGGAAGCTCAAATAACGTACTGCCATGTTCATGCAAATGTAAAGACAATGGATATTGAAAATCCAGAGCGACGTCGGTCCATCTTTCAAATTCAAACAACAAATTGATAACCTATTAGCTACTGTTAGACCTAACATTGCCATTCAACTAGCCAGCAGCAATGACGAAAAAGGCATAAATTAATTTTGAAATATAAATGCACATTTTTGGCACAACTATTTAAGCTCGAGAGTATAAACACTGGATGTAATCAAGATTCTAATGTAACATAGCATATCTAAGAAGCCACATTATATCAGTTATGTGACATTAAAACCTTAGTCGCCATGAATACCAATCGACGCCTTCTTGTAAAACATTGTTACATGTATGGATAAAATGATGTTCCTTACCTTTTACTTTGTTAGAGCAAAACAGATGAAATGATGTTGAAAATGATGTTCGTAAGCTTACAATGTGGAGTGTGGAGTTTCTGTGATAAATGTTTTCATTAAAACAATGGCTGAAATGATTATGTGCACAGGAAGAAGAGTTGCTCATAGTGATGAACCCACAGAATTAAAAACCAACTGCAGTTCTCAGCACTGCTCTAAGAAGCTTTTTATCAAACTTTACACCTAGTTTACACTATCCTAAGGTCAGCCTTTTCAGGGAAAAAAAAAAAAACATATGAAGGTTGACTGTGACAGCAGCTCAATGGTGTTTATGTTTGGGTAGCAACCTGTAGTGGCTGTATTTAGAACTATGGCAGCAAAGGGGGAAATTCAGGTGAAGTAGTATAAAGAGAATGTGCATGTGTCTGCAGATTCAAATCAAATCAGTCAAATAAAGATTCTCTGTCTCAAATTAAAGTTTTGGCTCACAAATGAGCCCTGACCCCAGTTACATATCATCAGTTCAGACAGTTATATTTCTCAGTTGCCATGGGCAATTCCATTTTAGACCATCTTTAGGGGTGTTCAAGTAGTTTCTCCCATCTTCTGTGTGTTTACCATGGGTGCAGGTCGGGTGGGGCTCCTACACATCCAGCAGAGCAGAGGAGACACAGGTGAGGTTACGATGTTACTCATGTTGACGACAGCTAAATCCGCTACATCTCAATAGTTCTCACTGTACATTCTTCTCTTTTCAGGCCTATGTTATTTTCTAGCTGCACAGATGCAATATGTGTTTGTGTGACTGTCAGTGAAAAGAGAGAGGTAGGAGGATGGAGAGAAAGAGAAAAAGAGGAACCAGATGAGATAGTGGATAGGGAAGATTGTTTAACTAAAATAAACATTTCATCCACAATAAAAATGTACATGTGGGAGCTGAGAGGTCTGATCATGGAGTCGCCCCTGTCCATCGCTTAAATTGTTTGGTACAGTCACCCATATTTGCATCATGAATTGATTGCAACCAGACTTTATGAATCTCATAACAATGTGTAAACAAAATCCTACCTGTGTTCATCCGCTCTGGCTGCCTTTATTGTTTCCCGCTGTGGCTGGTCTGCAGTTGTCAAATTAAGAACATTTGAAAAGATTGCCTTGAAAATTATGTTTATGTACTCCAAAAAATAAAGAGATAAAAGATTGAAAAGCAAATCAACCTGTCACATTGTCAGGTACTTGATCACAGCACAGAGACTCACTTTTCTCCTGCAGCCACTTCTCTTACAAGCACAGCCTGGCGACAGAAATAAAATAATGGATAATTTTTCACCAGTTTCTCTCTAAATGACCACAAGCAAGGACACCCAGACAGGATCCCTGGCACACTACAGTGAATATTAAGTAAAATAACTGGATTTGCTTCCTAAGCCACCGCCACTAAGGAACTGACAATGAGGGAGAGTAATAGAGAATCTTTGTATCTCTGGCCCTCAGTGGGATTAAAAGAGGAGAAATTAATTGAATTCAAATTATATGTGTGTTAATCTTATTCCGAGAAAGGCTGCAAACTTGAATGCAAAAATCATCTGTGAGTACTTCACAGTGAAGTGTGAATTGCTCTAAATGATAATCTGCCAAATCTAATATGGATCTAGTGATAGAAGTAGCGTTCCCTATTGATGGAAAGAGTGGAGAGAGTGTCTGAAATGTCAATCTGATCGTCAGTATGATTATCTCGTTAAAGCAAAGCTCCTTGGGATAGTCTCGGGTAAGTGAGCAGCAGGGCTTGCATAATACTGAGAGAGATTAGTGCAGAAATTGAAACCAAAGATAGTCCAGTGTGGGTGGGTGTGAGCTCCTTGCAGGGATGTGAAACTGACAGGGAAAATTAGCTGCATGGTGTCACAGCAGGTAGGGCTTCATCAAGTTATGCCTTAGAGATTCATCAAGTTATGCCTTAGAGATTATTCTATGGCTATGCATACTAATATGATAGCCATAGAGACAGATGCGAAAGTGCTTAGATCACCTTCAGGTCACGGCACTTTTATTTTTGGTGGTCAATTTGTGGGATTAAAAAACGCTAACTGTCATCAATGAGTAAGTATATCCTAATAAAACCGTGTCAGTTCGAAACTATCATATTAGTAGCAGTTGTATGCTACAGATCCAACACATCCTCACACCTAGACAACTGAATAGGTCCATAGTCAGTGTCTACCAAAAGAAAGCATCACTGTTACCAAACAACAAGACAACTGCAGCGTCACAACTACACCAGTAACAGACCTTTATTGTGCGGCAACCAGAGGAAACGTGCATCCACACAGAAAGACCCTGCCCCAGCTAGGATTAAACAGGTGAAAACAATTTGCAATTAGTTATACACAATTTAATTTCAGAAGATATTGTCATAGTTTGCTTTCTAAGATAATTGGCCAGTGCCAACTAAGGTAAGTGGCCATCCCTCAATCTGATTGTTCACCCTTCTGACTGGCTAGCTAGTCATTACTTGTGATAGATGGTCACTGCAGGCAGAGAGGCGTTGGCAAGTGAACTTGCAGAGAGTGGAGGAGGCTGAGCATTTTGGATAGGTTACTACTGCTTAGTCTGAGCTTTATTGGCAGTCATAATGCCTCCTCTGCACAGAGGCCCCAGGTCACGCCCCTTCAGGTGGACCCCATGGGAGAGTATATAAAAATATAAATATCTATGATAGTGAATGGAGATAGACAAATAACACTATGATCCCCTTTGATGTTGTCAGTTTAAAAGATCATTTTCCAACTCAAGAAAGTCACAATATACCAATGTGAAAACACATAATTAGAAAGACTAGTCACCGTAACCTGTAACTTAAACATTGCACAGCTACACCCATGTATTAGCAGCTCACAGAACTGACAAACTCTTCTTTTACAGAACTGTGGTTGTCATTATTACCAGATTTCATGATGTAGTTCACAGAGTGTTAGAGGAGAAGGTAGGTGGACCCAAATGCAGTTACTCACAGGACAAGAGGCAGGATTGAGGGAGAACAAAGGGTTTTTTATTAAAGTTTTTATTTAAATAAAAGCTGATTGCAACAAAAAACCAAGGAGCATGAAATTCCAAAGACCAAGAAACAAAGTAATAAAGAAACAGCAAGACAAAGTAGCAAAATAAAACAGTTCAACAAAGTGCAAAGAAAAAGGCAAAGTACAAATCAAACATGGGAAAACCAGAACTCACAATTCAAAAAGAACACATACCACAGGGAGAATGGTAACACGAGAAGACATGGGCAGAACATCAGACCAACAGAAGCAATGAACGGACAAGGGGAGAATGGGGAACAAAGGCTTAAATACAAGACACTGATGAGAGGACGAGGAGTAGGTGAGGAGAGAGAGGAGGGAAGGCACAGAGGAGAAAGCATGGAGGTAACAATGCTGACAGACAGGGGGAGACAAACATGCAAGGAGGAAGGGGAGAAACAGAGGGAAGATCACAGAGGAGAAACTTAAAGGACACAAGAGGGTATGGAAATCAAAACACAAGACACAACAACACAACACAAAGAACATGAACCTAGAGCCATGACACTATATTGATTTGGAAAATTAGCTTTTTAATTGACAAACATCAAATGTGTGATTCATGGCTTAATTCAAACAAAAATCAAAAAATATTTGTCTCTGTTCACTGACAACTTTCTTTACCATTTTTTTCCTGAAATAAGGGCCGATAAAGCCCACCTGACATCGGGACTCTATTGTGTTGTGTATTGCACAAATACAGCTATTACCATGTTCCTTTCATCTGTGGCTTTAGTATCTGTTCTCTCAATATGTTTTACAAATTAATTTTGTCTAAATTTTTTAATAATATATGTCTCAAATTGCATCATTATTCCATTCTTATCTGGGGAGTGAGCCCATTGCCCTTTCTTTATTGTGCCCCAACATAATTTTGGCTTACATGATGCCCTGAGTTTGGGCTAAGAAATATGGCCTTGTATAACATTGTAATATTTTTAGGCTAAATCACAATATAATATATATATATAGAAACATTAACACAATTCTAATAAATAATCACCAGTAATGTTGATAGAAGTGACTGAGTGTATACAGGCAAACATTACAACAAGTATAACATTGAGATAAGTTACAGATAAATTAAGATTACAATTTACTGAAATGCAGTCTTTAAAACCAGAAAAGGATAGCCCTTATGCTGTATCAGGGTATACCGATATCTAAAATATAAGATAATATAACTAATCAGTTAACTAGTTTGAAGATCACGGTCAATCTACCAGACAGTTGTCCCTTCAAAAAACCTACTTTGAGCTATTTCTGTGATATCTTTACAGATTGGCATGACAAATACCTTTTGTTACTCTTTGAGATAAGTTGAGAAGTTACCCTGGCACTTGGGAGAAGGTCAAGAAAAATACTTTCATTTAATCGTTGGTGATCACCAGATTCATCACATGACTGACCACTCTTTGATAGCAATATATCTTGTGGTCACCAAAATCATCAGGAATAATTCTCTGAGGATCATGATAACAAATGTTCGGGCAATCTGGCCGGTAGCTAATGTGATATCTAGAGCTGAACCAAACAGTTTGACAGACGGCTGGAACAACATCGCCATCTTTTGGATACTAAATACACTCTAACCACAGTACATAACCACTTGCATCAGGTCAACAGCATTGTGTTTTAAAAAAGTTGACTTTCATAAGCCAACACAGTCGGTCTGGAGCTGCATCCTGAAAGAAGGAGTCAGGGAAAGTTGAGAAGCACCATCTTCCTGCCCGAGCTCAATTCTCATTAATGTCAATTTCATAGTGCTGGTCCCGGGGTGATGCTACCCTTAAATGTGTGTCAGGAATATAGTTGCGTTTTGAATACAATTCCAGACATCAAAAGAGTTCTTAGATAAGGCTGTTTTTATAAACTTATGTTGCTTTGATGAACTTTTATCCTCGTGCCCTTTTGACCTTAAACGTGTGCCAAACACAATACGGTTGAGCTGGAACGCTTGTTAAATAGGAAGGAGGAAGCTTAACACGTAACAGGAATTTACAATAAAACAACACAATGAATGGAAATAGCACTAAAATATGGGTTTGCTGCTGAGGGAAAAGTTGCTTGGTAACTTTTTAATCCGCTGATATATGTCACATCAGTTGGCACATATGAATGTGTCACAGAAGGAATAATTCTGCTTTGGGGAATATTTCAACAAGGGGTGAAATTCAGGTCACCAGTAGTGTGTTCGACAGCCCCCACACACTCTGGTTTTGGAATGAAAGGAGTCCTCAGCTGCATTATTCTTCCACTCTTCGGCTCTGTTCTCTCTCTGCCTGTCCTTTTCCAGTCAACATTATGACAGCAAACCCTGCTGTGCGCTCCCTAACTTGGTTGCTATGGTCACAGTGAAGTTGTGGTTTTTGCTTGTTGCACTTTGGAGCTGCCATTTATTCTGTCAGAGAGGGATATGACTAAGTTGTGGGGTGTTTTTTTTATTTTTTTTTCCGGTGTTGCGGCTCAGCGGGGAATGAGCTGTGTTGATGGGCGAGCTTCCTCAGAGCAGCACCCAACCAGCAGACGAAACAGATTTACACCCAGCAGACTCCAGAAATCAAGCAGATTGCAGCTTTAAGGGCTTTTTAGACAAGACACGACAGCCGCCTGGTAATCATTCATTTTCAATGAGAGTCAGGCAGGGAGGCGCAGCACGCAGGAGCGCACAATCTGGCACATGAAGCTGCAAGTAGGCCTGATCCCTGATCACCCGCCTCCACTGCCACTGTTGAATTACATGTGCATTTGTATATTGAACCGTACAACTCTGTGACATGACCAATCAGTAAAAGGCAGATTGACTAACCAATTACATCACTGATGCATCAATACAGAGTTTAACAAATAGAGGATAAGCTAATTATGGTCTGTGTTTTCACTGTACTCTGAAATAGCAGTCTAAATCAGGGCATTTGTTGCACTTTATTTTGGAATATGCAGCATGTATGCAAAAATGAGTACTCAAATAGTAGGGGCTTTAAAACTGAATTTTCAAAGGCCCACCTACAACATAGGGCCTCAAAGGCAGGTCATAATGCAGGTATCCCCCTTAGATGGGCAATTTCTAAAATATGGCCAAAATTAGACATTAGCTCGGAAAAAAAGAGGGCGCAGCGTATCATGAGAGTAACTGACAAATGTTGCTCTTTGGTAGCTATCTTTGTCTGTAACTAGCTCCGGAGTGGCCCTAGATTTGCCTCGAACCTTGGCCTCAGATCAAGGGGCAGAGATGGACAGAGTACTCGACCCCAGTACTTGAGTAAGAGTACAAATACTACTGGTCAAAATTTACTTCATTACAAGTAAAAGTAGCTCAGTCGACATGTTACTCGAGTAAGAGTAAAAAAGTACTTGCTTTTAAAGGTACTTAAGTATCCAAAAGTACATGCTTTTAAATTTACTTTAAGTAAAAGTAAGAGTAAGAGTAAATTTCTTATTTTTCACATCAATGAATAACTATAATTTTTTCTAAATGAATTTAAGGACCTTTTAACTCTTGTTTCTGAGAATTAACTCTTTGAAACCACCTGCACTGATGTGCTTGCTTTTAGAACCACAATGTTATATAAAGCCTGCAGAAACACCTATAAAAACAAAAAAAAATGAATGGGATCACAGGAGGACAGCAGATGTTGCAGATGCAGATGTTTGTTAACAATCATTAAAACTGTAACCAAATGAACATGCACTGTCCAACTAACTCTCTATCATTTAGCTAAGTTGGGAACTGGAACCCCCTCAAAGACCAATGTTGTCCCCAGACCACTGGTTGAGAATCACTGCTTTACAAAAAACTACATCTGATGCAGCCATTGTCGCGGTTTTGTGTTGACAAACACAGTCGAGAGCGTGGCTACTTTGGTGGTATCCTTATGGGGAGGGATGACGTATATCCGCTTTTACGTAGATCCCAGTGGAGAGCGTGCACTGTGATAGGTTTCCTTCTTTGACAAACACAGCTTGTGTCCAATAGTATTTTAGAAAAAAAAAAAAAAAAAAAGAGCAGACCTGAAAGTAACGAGTACTTTTCAGCCTTCCTAGAAAGTAACTCGAGTAAAAGTAAAAATATTTGTCTTGGAAATGTATTCAAGTAAGAGTAATAAGTACCAAAGAAATCTAATAGTCAAGTAAAGTACAAATCCTCTGGATATGTACTTAAGTACAGTACTCAAGTAAATTTACACCGTTACTGTCCACCACTGTCAAGGGGGAACTGGAACTGAACACAGCCTCCAAGACAGGGGTTACAGCACAAAAGAAATTCATAGCAGCTCTTACCAGGACTATGACACGAGGGGCGAGAAGACACAACAGGTATGGACTGGAGAGGCGTGAAGCGTCAGAGGAGAGAGAGAGTCTGACATCAGCAGTGGGTGAAAAGGACATAGAAGTGTTCTAAGCAGACAAGATGGGATGCAGAAGATGATAGAATGCTCATTACACCCATAAGAGACTTGAGACTTGACTTGGACTTGCAAATATTGACTTGTGAGCATCTCTGCATCTTACTAGTTGAATTGAGGATTTATCTCAACTAAACCAGAGGTGATTGTGGTAAGACAAACCATACTTACCATACATACTTTGTTTATGTTGTGTTTGATTGTGTTGTGTATTTTACGATGAGTTAACAAGGCAATTCAATATTGCCTCTTTTCCCTTTTTTCCCCCTTTTAATTCTGGAAAAGGGGGAAACTTGAATTAAGAAGATGAATGGTTTTATTTTTCTTTATAGTAAGGAAAATACACAAAAGTCTAAAAGAGCTTATGAAAATCTTGCAAACTTGCCACTTCTACATTTTCAAGCTGAAACTACAGGGAGGTTAATTTTTCCTAATTTATAAAAGCATGAAATGTGGTACAGTTGTATAGTTTGGGGCCCTGAGCACTTTCAGATATGGAGCCATAGCAAAAAAGCCTCATGGAGGCCAGGGCGGCCATCTAACCTTCTGCTATAGCTGAATTGCGTATTTTTGCGAGATGCATGTGTGTGACTACTTTAGCTTTCTCAACATAATTGCTGTTACTGAGCAGCCAGATCTGTTGGCTTTAGGCTAACATGTAACAAATACGAATTGTTCGTATATCATTATCATTATTCAGCTAAGTTGCCCAGTTCATATTGAATACTGTTTAGTTAATAGTCGCTGTTTTGTCAGGGATAATTAATAAAGAGTTCTATACAACATGCATGCGGTCATGACACTTGACAGGTTTGTAGTTGAGGTCAAAATGAAGGCTGAGTTTGAGGATGGGATTGGTATGACCCATGATTACTGAGTACTCAGTAATAATATAGCGACTACTAATGTGTCATATGTCAACAGGTTAATGGGCATGATTGCTGGTGTGTTCCCATTGCAAGATGGTCTCTAGTTTCCTTCTCACAAAGTAACTGAATGTATCATTACCTCTTCACCTTCAACAATTTATGAAGTATATGGTATCATTGTAATCAAAGCATAGGGGTAGGCATTAGCTTTTCTGTGTTATCATGTTTGGTTATGATTCACATAATACATAATTCAGTTATGGCGGGAAGTAAAATGACAGCCAATGGCGCAACATGGCATTTTTATGGTGGCTCCATATCTGAAAATATTCAGGGCCCCAAATGAGCCTTGGGATCTGAGCTGGATAAGGTTACTGGGGAGAGCGATGTCTGCACACGCCCTTAGATAACTGGTAGAAAATGGATAAGTGGATGGGCATTTAGATGACTGGTGCCAACCTCCTATCTGTAACTCCTTTATTGGGATTGTTGCGTGAATTATGATGTGTTGTATCAGTCACTATCAAAAGACTGCTCTAAGATAATAATAGCTTTACTGGCTTATCTCATCATTTGACAGTCTACTCTATTATGCACTAAACACTTTGCTCTGTTGCTCATAAATGTGCCCATGAAACTATTTCATTCTTATATATTTACCCAGGCTGTATCATGTGACACTGCTATGTGAGAGAAGCTTATTTGGTGATTCTTGTCATCCTTTCCCATTTGATAGTGCTAGCTTCAGCATAATTTCACATTTGATTTATTGCGTGTGAGGTGAGAAACTCATTCCAACAGGATACATAGCATATTGTAGCCTGTTTCTAAGGGTTTAAAGTGGTTCTTTTTGCATTTCATCATGACGGATTGGAAGGGAAGAACAGGTTGCAAGGCATGTAATGGTAGTTATTGCAGTCTGCACATTGATTGATGTGAGGAAAAACTCTTGACATCCAAATAGGAATAAAAGTGAGAGCAATGAAATGGATATTGAGACAGAGAGGGGAAATTCACGCTGATTATGGGCTTGAACAAAGTCATAGTTCTCTCCGTAGTAGGGTTGGGTGTCGAACTTGGTACTTTCGAGTGCCAAATTTCTTTACCTTAAAGCGCATCTTTACAGCAATGATTGACACTTAAAAATGCAGCCCCAGGTTGCTTCTAAAATTACTTACCAACATGCTATAAAGCGGGCCTATTTGACTCCCACATATCAGACTTCCCCACCAATCAGTTCTGTTTACAATGCAATCACATTTAAGACCTGGAAAAACAAATGTTTTAATTATTGACATTTTTGCCACAATAAATCCTTCAGACCAGCAAATCACTCCTGTCACATAGAAGATCTATGGTCCTGTGCTGTAAGCAACAGCCTATCAGAAAAGTACATTGATGATGAATTAAGACCGCCTATCCACACAGCACTATTGTGACAAACATGTAGCTAGCTAGAAATAGTATCCAGAAAAATGATACGTCAATGTCAGTGCTGAAGAAAAGAAAAGTTGATGCCGGAAATTCAACAGCAACTGGACTGAGAAATATGTGTAAATTCAAACTGCTGAGGGCAAGCCATATTATTTACTCTGCAATGAGCGCACCTCCACTACAAAGGATTACAACCTCCAGAAGCACTTCAACACGAAACACCCCCAGCTTTGATCAAATTGACCCAGTTTAGAAGTTTGTCAGCAGACAATCCAAAAACAGATTTTTGCTGGGATCTGTATGCAATAAATGCATCAAAAGGACACTGATGGGACCTCACCACATGGTCCTAACAATAAAGTGGCCTGCATGTGACCCAAAGCCTAAGATGCGGCATCTATGCACTAACAAAGACTGTACACAAAGGGAAAAGTGTGCCCTCTGTCAGTTTCCATTAAATAACACCTAGTTGTTACAGTTCCTCACAACGGACACAACGGGAATGCTGTCACAAGTGAGGCTTATTTAGTTTCTGGGCAGATTCGAGAGATTAGCATGTATTTGAATGCTTTAAGATGCAAGGTTTGTGAGTTTATATTCGCAGAGTCCAATTTGCTGTTTTACCCTGTAAAACACTTTGCTTGCTGTTGGCTTTTCTTTGTGCTCAGCACAAGCTGATTCAGGCCTCTCCACTTTGTGGAGCTAAGTGTAAGCTTGACTGCCGTGTGAGCGCACAATAGGCCGCATTTCTATCAAGGAACCAGGATCAGCAGAAGGTGATTTGAGCCTGAGTTGGTCCACCAGCCGCTGAGTGATAACAAGGCAAGTATTGTGTCTCCACGGCCGTTTCCTCCTCCTCACTGCACTCCGAGCGCTCGCCCTTTTTCTATTTCTCTACTAACCTACACATACAAACACAAACACACATATGGTGTGTGTGTCTGTGTTTGCTTGTTTGTTTGTCTGTTGCTGCTTGAGTTGTCTTAGTGTTTAAGTTTTGTAGTTTAGCTGCTGAAGTTATACAGCATACATATTGTGGGATTGATTATTCATCAATTTGCTAACAGTAATCAGATCTATTATATTGCACAGCGCAGTTTTCTGTGACTTTTCTAGTTATGTGTATGCTTTATGGTAAGAGCTGGATGTGTTGGTCAGTGCTCAGATTCATTTCCTTCA
Organism: Sparus aurata; assembly: GCF_900880675.1. NCBI lineage: Eukaryota > Metazoa > Chordata > Actinopteri > Spariformes > Sparidae > Sparus > Sparus aurata. Next base: position 3,911,201 of record NC_044208.1, read on the forward strand.
TTGTTTCTTTCATTTAAAATATTTTATGATTATTTACATTTAAAGTAAACTATTTTTTGAGGTTATTTTACAGTCTGCTTATTGGTCCCTGCTTATTGGTGCTCTATAATGAATTGTTGATATTAATTCTATATGAAGGTGCTAATTCCCATTAGTATTGTTAGTGCTAATGGTGGTTAGGCCCACAACTGTAATAAAAGTGTTTTCACAACAGATTTAGGAAGTTTAAGAGGTGTTGCAGGTATTGCTACCTGTGGGTACATTAAATGGCACGTGTACCTGTGCGTAATTGAATATGCTTAGCTTACTGAACACTTAACATATAACTGCTGACTTCACATTGTTAAGATCAATCTGCCTCTGTGTAGCTTCAAGACTCAACTGCTACAGCAAGGGGTAAAGGGTAAAAACTCAAACTCAAAATTCCTCATGTATTTAAAATAAAGCCACCACTATTGGAGAGGTTGCATGCCAGGAGAGGGCAGCTGCAGCACATATATAGCTACAGTAGCCTATAAATCTTGATGTGTTATCAAATCAAATCAAATCAACCTTTATTTATATGGCGCTTTTCATACAGAAAAAGAGAAACAGCAAATAAAATCAGGAGAAGAAGCTTAAAAGAACCCAACCCTCCCACCCCCATAGTCATGCACAGAGACACACACAAATATATACACACTCATACACACACTCACACCTACACACACAGCCACGCAGACACACAGACACACACACTCACACCTACACAAACACTAGCTGTCACTACAGAGACATGGCCGGGCAGCGAGACCTGAGGTACAGAGGAAGCTTTAGGAAGCTACCTTTGGGGGGCCAACCACACTGGGAGAGATCCCAGTCCAAGGTCGCAGGGAGCCCCACCACAGAGACCACCCCAACCCGGGCAGACAGGAGGCCCCGCACCAAAGTGCAGAGCCCTCTAGTCGCCCAGGCTGGAACCGTCCACGGGACAGCACCCCCCGCGGCCAGACCAGAGACAACTCCCAATCTGGCAGGCCCCCCTGAGGAAACACTGGAGATTAAAAACTGATAGTCTATAACAGTAAAGGGTTAAAATATTGGTTAAAATATGGAGGCAAAAAACATGGGGGACTAAAACATAAAAGCATAGAGGCTAAAAACATGAGGGACTAAAACATAAAAGCATAGAGGCTTAAAACATGAGGGACTAAAACATAAAAGCATAGAGGCTAAAAAACATGAGGGACTAAAACATAAAAGCATAGAGGCTAAAAACATGAGGGACTAAAACATAAAAGCATAGAGGCTAAAAACATGAGGGACTAAAACATAAAAGCATAAGAGCATAAGACATGAGAGACTATAAAAAATAAAAGCATAAAGGCTAAAACACAGAGAATAAAACAGTAAAAAAGGATAAAAAGTGCTCTGATTAGCACAGCCTAAAAGGAATTAAAAAGAGTTAAGATTTCAATTAAAAGCCTGGTTAAAAAGATGGGTCTTAAGCCTCTTTTTAAAAACCTCAGCAGTCTCCGCGACCCTGAGGTTCTCCTGCAGGCTGTTCCACAGTCGGGGCCCATAACAACTGAAAGCCGCCTCCCCGTGCTTTTTTGACTTTACCTGTGGTATGGTTAAAAGGCCGGTGCCGGAGGACCTCAGGGTCCGCGGCGGCTGATAAGGTAAAAGCAAATCAGACAGGTAAGAAGGCCCAAGACCGTTAAGACACTTAAAAACTAGTAAAAGAACTTTAAAATGCTTTGTGGTGCAGGGCAGAACCCAAAAGCGGACAGTGAGGCAGAGGTTGACTGTAATGTGTAATATGCAGGGCAGGATGTAGCAAACTGCGGCTGGAGGGTCCATCAGAGAGGGGAGAGATGTTGGAGGAGAGGTTGCTCACTGTGGTGCTGGTGGACCAGGTGGCGTGAGTAGGCTGTAGCTGCAGAGGTGCTAAGAGCTGGGTTGTGGGGTGTGAACCCACTGGTAGCTGGGATAGTTTGCTAGCACAAAAGATAATCAGGTTTCCAAGTAACATAAAATATACAGACAAGAGGCTTAGTGAAGCGACTATCAGGAGCCATATACCACGTCGATGTGGCGTGATCATTTGGCAGCTGGTAGCATGAAGACTAAGGCTTTTAAGCAGGCACTGATGGCCAACCTGCCACAGGTGTGTATGCGTCCACAGTGCCGGTGATGTGAAACTCCACCCAGCTTCTCACTGCTCCTCTGCAGGAACAACAAACAAAAACAGACACCAAAAGCACACAAGTCCACCACAGAACCTGACAGGCCACAGCATGATGTTTTCTATTAGTGTATATTTATTCTCATAGCACTTGCGTGAACAATCAAATGTAGGTAAATGGATTTGCATTCCTATAGCACTTTTCCAGTCTACTGATCGCTCAAAGCGCCATACAACACTACGTCACATTTACACATTCACACACACATTCATTGACTGCGGCTGCCGTACAAGGTGCTGACCTGCTCATCAGGGACAATTTGGGGCTCAGTATCTAGTTCAAGGACACTACCGATCACTGAACTACCGGCTATACCTCCTAAGTCAAAGCTGTCCCCAGCAGTTTGTAGCAGTTTTTTCCCTAAAGTATATATTATTATAATTAATTGATCTCCAGAAAACAGATAAAAGACATCCTTAATTTAGAAAATCGACAACACCAGTTTGATTGATATTCCTTTGTGCGCACAGTAAAAAAACACATTGAATAAATGTAAAATATATATATATATTTTAATTGTAATTGTATTTATTTTATTGGAGCAACCTAATACCAGTTAGATTAATATTCCTGGTGTGCACAAAAACAACAGCAAAAACCTGGTTAAAAAACATAATTTAATCCAAAAAAATCTCGTTGGGCATTTTTATCACAAGTTAGTACATTTTATTTCAACTTTATGGGGGTTGGGTTTTGAAAGGACAGTTTACAAGTTCAATTTCATATGTGAAGATGTTTATTTCAAGGCTCACATTTGTGCTGTGCGCAGTTTTCAGGGGATCTATTTGTTTATGCCTCACATGTTATTTTATTTAGCCTGTAATTTTCTGAATGCAGCAGAAACAGCTAAATGTCACAGTTTACAGTTATTTGCCAGGTTATATGCAACAATGATAAAAATTGTGTAACTTTTCCAATGGTTCCCATAAGTGGAACTGAATTAAAACTTTGGTTATCACAGATAGATTGAAGTCCCGCAACAAGGTACCATTTGATACTGGTATCAGAACCAGTATTGGTTCAAATTTGAACGGTAACCTTACTTTTTGTCTGATGAGCTGCAGATTACCTGCTACATCACAAATATACACTGATCAGGCATAACATTATGACCACTGACAGACGAAGTGAATAGCACCGATTATCTCTTCATCATGGCACCTGTTAGTGGTTGGGATGTGTTAGGCAGCAAGTGAACACGTTGTCCTCAAAGTTGATGTGTTAGAAGCAGGAAAAATGGGCAAGCATAAGGATTTGAGCGAGTTTGACAAGGGCCAAACTGGGATGGTTAGACAACTGGGTCAGAGCATATCAAGACTGCAGGTCAGTATCTATCAAAAGTGGTCCAAGAAAGGAACAGTGGTGAACTGGTGACGGGGTCATGGGTGGCCAAGGCTCATTGATGCACATGGGGAGCAAAGGCTGGCCCGTGTGGTCTGATCCAACAGACGAGCTACTGTTGCTCAAGAAGAAGTTAATTCTGGTTGTGACAGGAAGGTGTCAGAATACACAGTGCATCGCAGTTTGTTGTGTATGGGGCTGCATAGCTGCAGACCAGTCAGGGTGCCCATGCTGACCCCTGTCCACCGCTAAAAGCAATGGGCATGTGAGCATCAGAACCGGACCACGAAGCAATGGAAGAAGTTGACGTGATTTGATTAATCATGTTTTCTTTTACATCACCTGGATGGCCAGGTGCGTGTGCGTCGCTTACCTGGGGAACACATGGTACCAGGATGCACTATGGGAAGAAGGCAAGCTAGTGGAGGCAGTGTGATGCTTTGGGCAATGTTCTGCTAGGAAACCGTTGGTCCTGCCATCCATGTGAATGTTAATTTGACACATACTAACTTCCTAGGCATTTTTGCAGACCATGTACACCCTTTCATGGAAACGGTATTCCCTAATGGCTGTGGCCTCTTTCAGCAGGACAAATGTGCCGTGCCACAAAGCAACATAGGTTCAGGAATGGTTTGAAGAGCACAACAACGAGTTTGAGGTGTTGACTTCCCAAGATCTCAATCCAATCGAGCATCGGTGGGATGTGCTGGACAAACAAGTCCCATCCATGGAGGCCCCACCTTGCAGCTTACAGGACGGGTCAGGGCTGTTTTGGCAGCAAAGGTGGACCAACACAATATTAGGCAGGTGGTCATAATGTTATGCCTGATTGGTGTATATGTCTCTGGTTAAAAATCTGTTTTGTACAGACAGGCTTGAGGGAATTGAATTCCCTTTCTGTGTTTCTTAAAGATTCAAAGAAATTTGGGGATTCACAGTCTGGCGAAACCTCTCTCTTACAAAGAGATGTCAAGGTCTCCATAAAATTGGATATTCCATATCAGTAGTTACATGTATCTACTAAAACAAATGTCAGTGGCCAACATAAGCAGGGTAAATTAAAGAGTTAAATATAAGATATATTTTATCATGTAAGCAAAGTAAGATTATCTTTATAGGCAATCAGCTTCTAAATTTAGGACATGACAAACATTAATAACTTTTATGCAAATAAGTTGTGCTTTTTTACTTTGTGGTCGCTTCTGTGTTAACCAGCTCTGTGACGTCCCTCAGAGAAAGGTCTCTAGGAGGCATCTTGGATTGAGAGATCTCCAGAATTTATACTTCAGTGCCTTCAATTCAAGCCCCCCTCTGAATTTTTCACATTTGCTGACCCTGATTTCTGAGTGTGCAGCTATGATTATGGTTCCCAGTAGAATAGCTTCAGATGTAGATGTACTGCATTTGGCCAACAGGGCTCTCTGGTTTTCAGTGCTTCTTGGAGCCAGCCTATCCCCTTTGGATGTAGGAATAGAAGTCTCAATCTGCTTGTAATTGTAGCAGCTCAAAGGCCTGCCCATGCCATGAGCGTGCAGGCAGAGAGTCAAGGGAGCTTTCCAAAGCTCTGATAAATCTTACTGATTAAGATAATTACTATGTGACTGCAATTTTTTTTTAATTAATCGAGAAAAAGGATGACTATTTTCTGTAATTCAAAAAAACTTTGACTTCAAACACCAGCTTTTAATGCTTAACACTTTATTGGCACTAAACCTATGCTACATTTGAATGTTTTCAGGAAAAGCTGCAAACACAGTGGTTGTTATTACATCATAATAGAGTTTTGGAAATCATCATTATTTGTTGTCCATGAAGACTACAATTAGTCATCTGTATACCTTATTAAGACCATACAAGATTTTAACCACTTTTATAGGCAATATCACTACTCACAGCTTGTGATATTGAAGAAGATTTCTCTCAAGGTTTTATTTATTTATTTATTTTCCGATTCTATATATATAAAGCTTTGGGTATGGTAAGAAAAATCTGCAAGAGCAAGCTAGAGGCCTCCATCCAGAGTCACTCCCACAAATCACATAGACAAACCGGCACCAACTGCCCCGTAGGTCTAGCTGGCATTACAAAACGCGTTCCAATAATATAATTATTTAAGCAGTAACAGAGCTAATTTAACGTGTTTCTAATAATGTCATGTGGCGCATTACAATCTGCGTTACTGAACAAAGTGAGTGCTTTAAGTCGCCATGTGGCTGAAATGAGCTGTATTTTGTAGGCCTAATAACAAAGCCTAATCCTTTTAGCACACTTTAATTTACATTCCTGAATCACATATGCTCATACATTCCTTGTTCTGTGGACCATAAAACTAAGATTTTTTTCCTGTCATGTCATTATGGGCTGCATTAAAGAAGGTATAGGTCTATTATATTTCATATGTCTAAGCCTACAATTAAAACTATTTATTCCTATCTCTGTGATCCTTTGTCTTCCTGCTCATCACTGTGTCAAAGGATATTCCTTTATTTAATAAGATCTAGGCTATTTGTTTGTTATTTGGGCATATTGTTGAAAGTAACTAAAAGTAGTGTAATTAGTAATCTTTTACTCTACACAGTTACATTGTAACATCATAGACTAGTTTAAAATGAAGGTAACTTGTAGTTTGTGATATATTCCATTTTGAAAGTATCTTGCCCAGCACTGTCAGTAGCTGACGAAACCTGCCTACTTCTACCCATTGTTTGTGCCTTTTTCAGTAGGCAGACTTCTAGCAGACTTCTAGCAGTATTGCTGCAGAAGAAGACAACAGCAATACCACAGGGAAGTGGATTGAAAATGTTTCTATTTGCAAGGTTAATATTGTTTCTTCTACTGTCTAGTAGATTGATGAATATGTTCCATTGGTTTCCATTTATTTCACTGTTTTGTTTCACATTCCAGAGAATTAAACCTTACTTGACCTTGGTAATCCATTACAATAAATGCATTTATATATTCATCAAAACGAACCCATTTGAAAGTGCACTTCTGACCTATGCTGCATTCATGTGCTGGTATGAGGCTCTGAAATGTGAGAATCATGAGAGTTGGCTGCTGAACAGCATTCTATTGACAAGCTGCTGTGCGAGAATCAAATCCAGCAGACACACAATAAGCAAACACAGATGTGATGAAAAATGAAAATGTGAATAAAGCAGTATTAAATATTCTCAGTTAAACTCTGCATGGTATGACCTCTTGGCATTATTTTGCCATCAAAATATATTTTAAAATACAATGGGGGTCACTGAATGTTAGATCAGAGTGTTATCATCTGCAGTCATCCTCGCATGGACTTCAAGATTTAAGATTCCAACAAAACTTCCTCCTTGAACTCTCACCCAGAATGTTCTTAAAGATTATGAAATGCACCTTTAGAAAGCATGAAATCTGTTTGTACACTGTCCAAACTGTCTGTGCAGTTCTTGTTTTATCAGTGTTTAATTTTTTAAATACGTATACATTTTAAAAATACTTCCTATGGTCTTCTCCTCAATTGCATTGTACTCTCCTGTACAATGACAATAAAGACTATTCTATTCTATTCTATTCTTACTGATTTTTTTTACTATTAACATTGAGCCATAACTCTCACAGAAGCTATTTTTACTCCATCAAACATCACAGGAAGAAGTCAATTAAGCCACAGACCCCCCAGACTAAAGAGACTTGGAGGAAAATGTCCCTCAATTGGATTTGATGAATGGCTGCTCCCAGCACTTCTCATTTTACACTCAAGGTCAATTATTATCTATAATATTATAGGCATAAATTAAAGCCTTGATCATTTTGTTTGACACACACATAAAAGAGGGAGAGCAACCATTGTCATCCTGGATATAAAAACTTGGTCCAAGTTGGTCCAAGTCAAGACAATGGTATATGCAATAAATGTGTTAAGAGAAAATCATTTTAGAGCTATTCAGTGTATAAGCATGTTGTCTCACACAGTCCCCTTAACACCTTCAGATAGCAATAGTTGTCAATGTCCGTTAGGTTTGCACAAGGTGAACAATGACCAGAAAGTGTTTATTGTGCAGATACAGTCATACACAGTTCTTGGTGCATTAAAGCTTGTGAGTGTTACCATCTGGCCAGGCACTTGAACACCTAAAGCCAAGCAGCTGCGAAAAAAGGGAACAGGAATCAATACTATATTACCTCAATTAAACTTGCATAACTGCTGCCCCCCTGCTCAAGGTGCAAATCATGAGGTGCAGCACACTGGGCCCAAGGTGAACATAAATCTTAACAGGACATTGAAAAAATCTGTGAAGTCTGAGAGATTAAATACATTGTTAAATTTAGCAGTGAGCTTCAGACCTCTACCAGATAAGCAGAGGTAGATGAAATAAAACGCCCCCTGATTGGAAAGAAAATATGTGACTGATCAGTCGATCATTAGATTCTAACTGTGGAACACATAACTCGTTAATTTTGAAAATCAAATCCATTTATTATTTGTGGCAATTTCCTTCCTTCCTTCTAAAAACCAAGCAAACTAAAAAGAAGTGTTTCAGTCCCATGAAAATACACTTCATGTATTTTCATGAAGTGTATTTACCACCATGCTTCATCAAAATACACTTCATGTATTTTCATGCACTATTATTATTATCATATCGTACATTTCTGGAAACTATGGATTGCTAGATTCAGCTTCAGGGTTCGCGGTGTGAGCACTGACCCAGTGCTTCACATTTGCCATTTTTTCATGTGTCACTTTTAATCTTGTATAATCTTTTGTCTAACCTCTTGCGATTTACTGAGAAATCGGTTTCTGAGCATTGAACTTCACAATGTTTGGATTGTAATTTACATCACGCTGCTCCTGCTTTTGAGTGGTGTCTCAGCCCAAGGCCATGACGTCCTTCAAACTTATACGAGAGATCAGCTGGTGATGCTTCAAGCTTGTGTCAGGAGTTTCAAACACCATTTTCCCATGGACTGTACAGACCGAGGAACAAAACATTGTGAACAAAAAAAGCTCACCAGATCAGCCAGTGATCATTGTCAAGGACTAACTGTCCTAATAACTGTTATCTAGCCAACCACCATGCTTCATCAGTACATTGAATGTCTGACAAGACACACAGAATGTTGGATCGGTGTTGTGGGAACATACCAGACACATCCAGGACACTATGTTGTGCCACTGGGGAGGTCCAATCACAATGTTACCCACCTACTCCCGAAATAAGAGCTAAAGTAAAGCGAGAGAAACCTATAATTAAGGACATTAGGCTGTTGGATGTAAGAAGTGAAGAGATGCTGCAGGATTGCTTTGATTACACAGACTGGTAAATGTTTTGCAATTGCAATGGTGATCCTGACAAACCACTTTATACCGTGTATAAAAGCGTTCCAGATAGTACACAGATAGTGTATGCTGTTGCTTCCAACAGAGTTATCCTCAATACAGGAGCACCCCAAGGCTGTGTGCTTATACCCATTTTATTTTTTCTCTGTACACTAATGAAATGTATATTATGAAGTCATTCTGTCAACTGTAAAAGTATGATGTGATGTTATGTGATGTGTTAGTTGATCTTATACAGGCAGGGGACATAGTTGGCATATTTCCACCATGTTGGTGTGCTTACTAATTGGTATAATGACAGCGCCCTTTTTATCAATGAAACGAAGAGTAAGGAGCTGGTTAGTGTTTATTTTCCACCTGTTTTTGATAAATCAGCACTCTGTTGAGGCAATACAAAAGTTTAATTATTATGTTTTGATTGCAATTTGTTGATCTGTAATATGGTTACCTGGCTAGATGCTATGAGTTTAGGTAAGTGAAAAAATATGTTTGTTGTATGTTTTTTTGCAATCTGGTTTAAGTGGCCCTTTAAGAACCTTATACAACCTTTTTTTGTGTTTTCAACAGAGTGACAATTTAAAGATTTTCAACGACTGCTCACTGACATACTGAGCTAAAACAACCTGGTGTACTGGCTGACCTTTTACCTTTTTTTACACTTCATGATGACATTTAAAATTAAACCCTGTGAGACACAGAAGCAATGAGATACAAATAGCAATGAATTTATCATTAACATTCACAGCAATGAGGAAAATGATTAGGCATCCCATAAAGAATACAGCTCGCTCTTTAAAGTTAATTGCAGCTGATTAATCAGCATGATTAATGACCAAATAGCCATTCCGGCTGTAATAATATTCTGGAGAGTCATCCAAGGCCTATCTATTTTTCTAAATGTATGTTCATTAGTAAAAGGCTTCAGTCTAACTTCACTCCTTACCTGATATTTGTCGATTTGACAGTACTGTTAAACCTACAACAGTGCATGATGAATGAGCAATCTGTGGTAATGATACATGCTAGAGATTGCTTTGCCTACAAACACAGCAGAAGTATTACTTTTTAATTTGATTTATTGCGTTTTAGTCTGAGCATATGTGAGGGCTAAAAGAGTCCACACCCTCACAGACAAGCACCTGGCACACACACACGCATACACACACACAACCACACAAAGATGTATGAATAAACCTAGCATGATTATGTTTCATGCCTCATGTGGTAGTCAAATAATGTCATTCATTTCCCTTGATTTGCTTTAAATATTTTGACATGCTAGCTGCAGCAGAGAAACACCATGTTATGTACACTATGGGAGAGCAAGGAGCCAGTTCATCTGTTCCTACATTCTCACACAGGCTGAAGTGCCACAGCAGCAGTTTCCCTCCTCAGTGTGGACCGTGCACCTCTTCTTTCACGGAGAAACATCTTCCTCAACACGTCCACTGTCATGCTCACTTCAGCTATTGCTTGTCAGCATGATATTCTCCTGGGAGATAAGGGAGGGATTTCCTTTAGAATGACAGTCTTTCAGGCCTGCAGGCAGGAGAACAGTGGAGCTGACCAGTGGGGAAAAAAGAACTCTCTGGCTCTCTCCCTGCCTCCATCTGTCTTTGATTGAAGTCACAATGGAGCTTGTACAAAGCTGCCTTTGAATTTTTTAGAGAGGGCATCCATGACTTTTGATGTACACACCTTTTATGGAAATTAAGTTGAAGATACAAGTCGCGGCAGGCATGCATCTCTTTATTCTTCACACCAGATCTTTTTTTTTTGTTTTAATAAATTGAAATGAACTCTTCATACTCCCTTTGAGATCCTCCCTGAACTGCAGAGTGGGGAGTCAATCTCCTTTGCCTCCTACATACAGTATTTGTGATTGTATGAGCTTCGACATGTGTGCATGTTTTCTGAGGGTTAGCAGTGGAAAGCAGTAGAATTAGACTCAAGTTACAGGTAATTTCAGGGTTGGTAGTAAAGTAAAATGATTGTAGTTAGAGCGGGCTGACTGTTAGTTCAGCAAACATTTCTTGGAGGCAACTGCTCTGGAGGCAACATTATTCTCAGCTCTTTCATAAGAGCAAAAAGCTAAGACCTTCAGTCTTGACTGGCACACATCGCATGTACAGAGCTGGTGTCCTCGCTGTAGCAGCCCAGGGCTCAAGTGCCGACCTGAGGCCCCCTGCTGCATGACATCCCCCCCTCTCTCATCCTGTTTCCTGTCATCTCTCAAGCTGTTCATTCCTATGAAAGCTTCATAATGATGCTTTACTTCCTGGGTGTAAAAATACCCAGGTATCCTCTGCACTCTGGGGCCCACCTTCCGCCAACCGGGCCAGCTAACTTACAGTTTAGCATCCAGCTAATTTGAAAATGTAATCTTGTGGTTCTTCTAGACAATTCAAGACCAAATGGCTCAAATAATGATAGTGAAATTTGTCATTTTCATGAGGTTGTAATCTCATGGTTTGGCCACTATGAAGATGGCTTTAAAGCCTGGTGATCTTCCTTGGAGCGTGAATTGTATAATGAACACAAACTACAAATATAGTCATTGTTAGAACTCACCCCTGTCAGGCTGGCATGTTAGTATTGGGACATTCTGGTTGCACTTTCTCTTCCATTCTCTTGTGACTAGCATGCTAAGAGCTTTAGCAACATATCCACCAAGCCTTGAGGAAAACTCCAGTCATGCTCAATGAGTGAATGGGCAGCCTAAGCGGAGACAGGCAGGTACATAGGTACACAGACAGGTAGCCTACCCAATCTTCTCATACAGGCCAAATGACACCATGGGTGGGCTTAGAGGCCTACATTAGCCACAGATACTAGATATTTTTTATATTTATTGATTGCTGTAGGGATGGTAAAAAATGTTTTACAAATATAATGAAAAGAGAAAAAATAAAGTTAGCAGAGACAGCCACATAATACAGTGTGGGGCAGGCACAGCTTTGTTTGTGCGTAGGAATATGGGGTTACCCCAGTGGCTTAAGTCATGGAGCATGCACCCCATGAACAGAAGCTGGGTCCTCCCTACAGAAGCCAAGGATTTCAATCCAACCTGTGGCCCTTTGAAGCTTGTCATTCATCTCCTTCTGTAAAAAAAAGCCCCAAAAATGTTATGCTTAGAACAAAAATGACTGCAAAAATGTGCAAAACCACTTGATCTTTTATGAGGCTTATGAACATCTCCAGACATTTGAATGTCAACCAAAACAGCTATTTTAACCAAGTGGTTTTGTGCCTAAACCAAACCAAGAGCACAAAGCTGTCACATTTTTAGGGTGAGGATGCTTTTGTACCTTATACCTAATAACCCCCCGCGACCCTCACGGAAAAAGTGGAAGAAAACGAAACGAATACCTAACAACATGGCAGTATAGTATAGAGGTGAACAAAGGTCTTGGACTTCACCTTAACCTTGTCCAAGACAACATTGGTGACTCGTTCCAGCCTTACCCTTTTGTTTTCTTTACCCTTTGATTGATTGATTGATTGATTGGTTGATTGATTGTTCTCTGTTGGTTGCTTTACAGCAGCTTCTTGAAGTTCTGAGCCTCTTTAGGACAGTCTTCACACACAGAGGATCTCCTCAGCTTGGTCTGCGCAATGTCTGTCTTCATTCCACAGGGCAGCATTTTAGAGTGCAAGGGTTGCTTTGTTTCTTATTGATGCTGACCGACAGGAAAACCAACACAATGAACTGAAAGCAAATAAAAAGCTTCATAGTTCTAAGGGATAGGCTCCTTTGAGATGGGAGGGATACGGATTTGTAATTGCGTTTGGAGCTCTTTGCTTATTTTAAATTGGGCAAAACTAGTTAAACTCAAGTATTCTGAAAACTAATGTTTAATCCTTCAAATATTATCCAATTGATTTCCATAATTGCCTACCTGACATAATCCTAACATTAAAGCTCCTCTATTTCACAGTAGATAGCAGATCCATAGCCACTCTATCCCCAGATGTAACAGCTATGAATAATAGATCCAGGCTGAGTGGATGACCAAAGATAATGGTTTAAATGTGAATCAGGTGGACTGGCACAAGACATTTCATTTAGCCCAACATGCTTTTTGGGTTCAGTGACTTCCACCGGTCCTCCCACACAGGATGGCCAAGAGTCTATTTACGGAACCTTGAACCACAAGCTTTTCTCGCCATGCAAAAAAGATCTTAGCTAAGGCGCGGTCATGCATAAACATGAAGCCTGAAAGTATTGCCACATTTTTATGTATTGACACAAGGGTTGTGGGGAAACAAAGTGCTTCTGAGAGCTGCCCCCTTTCATTTGTGATAGTTAGCCTGCAGCTCCACATGTCAAATACACTGCAAGTTAGCATGGACAGAGCCTGATGTGAGTGTGTTTTTTTTCCTGGACCTTAAGGGAAAATTGTGAACATCGTGACTTTAGATTCACATTTGCATAAGTTAGTTTAAGTTCAGATATCAGAACTTCACAGGGAAAGTAAAATAACAGCCATTTCAAAATAATCCTAAAATTTGGATTTTGACCCTCACTAATTTAGGGCTCTGAAATGCTACATATTCCTGTCTGTATTTCATTACCAATCCAACAGGGTCCACAACAAAAGCTCTCCTTCTAACTGCAGGGCTAAGTGTCACGAGCAGCACAGTGAGAGTAATTATAGTTATTGATTCACAGCTCCAATTACACAAGGACAATTTGACCCATGCAGACTATGCTAGTTTTCCATTAATTCCCTCAGTTGTTTTTTTCAACTGCAAAATGTAAATGACTCACAAAGTAATCATGTGCCATGAGCAGCCACTTGTTTTTCTCATTTGTGAGAAGAGGGTCGAATCTTGCTTTTTAAAACCCAGCCAAAAGACAAGCCAGGGAGCCATATGACTTATACATTAAAAAAAGTCAACATCATTCACTGTCAACTGAACAGGTGAAAAGATAGGGATGTCTGTCAAGGAAGTAGATGTGAACGGAGTCTTTCTAGCTGTTCACATGGCCAGTCAAGAGAATCCTTCAGCAGGTAGCGGAAGAACAGCAATCACATGCTGAGACAGAGGCAATAGTGGCGTCAGCAGGTATGCCAGTGGAACATGTGAAAAGACTTGTTGTCAGTACAGTGCCACAAAAGCTGGATTCCTGTGGCTGTGGTCCCTGGTGCACCTAGCCCAGTACACTACACAAAGCATAATGAAATCTTAAAACCTTGAGCCTCTAAGACACAAGGCCAATACATTGTATCTTGTAAGGAATACTCTGGTCTTGATAAGGGTGCACTGCTCTTGGAATTTCAAATATGATGGTGCTTTCAAGGCAACGTAAAAAAAAGGGAAAATCTCTGGAGGTCTACCTTGTTTGATAAAGGTTAGATAAAATGAACAATATAAACAATAAGGGGACTTTACACAAGGTTACTAGGAGCAGGAGTGCAACTTATGTGTCTGCATGCAAATTCATTCCCAGCCCTGAAGTTATTTGTGCACTAATAAGAGGTGGGTGTCACGGTGGCTGACGCTGCCCTGGAGTTTGTATGGGTGAAACCCCATCAGCGTGATGTTCTACTAGAGAGCTACAGAAACACTGGAAAGCTTGTCAGCAAACCAGGGCAGGCCTTCAATAAAATGGTTGCCAGGTGGATTTATTTTCTGTTGGCAGTCAAACGCTGCTCACGATGCATCACTGAATCCCTCACTGTTTAACTTTAAAATTCTATTAATAATGTATGCAATAATGAAGGTTTTTTGAGAGGTTAAAAAAAAAGACCAAATAACGTGAAAGCATTCAAATAATCTATTAAGGGTGCTATTTCTTACATTTTAAGGCATTTTTAACTCTGCCATGAACCTGACCCATTGAAAATCCCTCAGTATATTACTATCCATTAGTGTTTCAGTGAATAACCCTGAATTCATGATAAATGTACTGACTTGATTACTTTATCAATTGAAGCTGATAAGTGTGATTTATGAGATTAAAAGTAATTGATATGACATAAAAAGTCCAAATTAATCGAACTTTGTTTATCAATTCCAACTTTTCAATTTCATAATTTCAACTTTTAATGTCATACTTGTGTTTTATATCTCAGAATTTCAATTATTGTTTTATATATCATAGTACAGACTTCTTTATTTTATCATTTCCACCTCTTATCTTGTGATTATGGCTTTTGCTCTCATGATTATGATTTACCATGAGAATATTTTTTGTTTATTCAAAGCTGTTGCTGTGCACTGTAAGTCTTGTCGTATTGATTCTTCCACTGTAAATATTAACTGACTCTGTGTGCAAAGCCTGGACATGTCACATTTAAATGTATATATATATATTAATAGTTTGTTGGCTTGGGACCTAAAAGCAGTTGCTGCTCATGTTCCCATGCTGTAATGCTTAAATGCGCCCCCTCTGCTCTCGCGCACATGGAGAATGACCGGACAACATGTTGCACTTGAAGAGCTGTCCAGCTTGCTGAAGCACTTGCTAGCCACTTGTTTGTCACCAACTTTTTGAAGACACATAAACACTAAATTCAAACACTGGGTATGTACTGACATATTTCATGTTGTAGAACAAAGTGTGAAAATCTCTTTAGTTTGTGTTAACCACATACCTTATTTCAAGCGTCTAATCGAGCGCCCTTATTCCTGGGTTATGGTACTCATTCTTGTGGCCCTTTATAATGATGAATGTAGTAACACAATAAAGATGATATTCCTATATTGCTAATGCTAACTAGCTAGTATTTGAAAAGACAATTTGGCACCCTGTACCTGCCCTGTAAGGTTTCTGTATGTTTTAAGTATTGGCATAATATTCTACAGTATGTGTGTCTCTAGAGGAAGATGACAAGAGGATTTACTGCTGAAAACCTTGCCACAGGTCCTGAAACTTGAATCTTATGGAAGCGTGTATTCCCTTTAAACTTCTACAGAAGAAAGTCACTGAAGGTGCTAAAGTTAGTGGTTTCCAATGAATGTTTAATAAATCAAACCAGCCTTTGTTAACCTGGTCTTATTTAAGCAATATAAACATAGAGTTTCTCCAAATAATGATCATTTCTCTGAGGTAAGAGTTAATTGATCCTGGGGGAGAGATCAATTGTTACAGCAGCATAGAGAACGGGCAAGAAGAGGTAGATCCAGATAGCTTTCAGCTGTAATTCCAGACTATCATCAGCAGAAGGAAACAGACATGTTAACAAGAAACAACTAATCATAAATGTGTTGTATTTACTGTACAGTAAGGACCAACAAAGTCTGCATAGGGGGAAGGTCAGGGTGGACGGTTGGGTTAAACAAGCACAGAACTTCCATGTAGGACACAGCTGTTCATATGCAGTGTCAAACCAAAAGTCGACGGTGATTTATTTTAACTTCCGAATGTATTATACGTATTTCATGTAAATAGCATAGTTCAAGCTATGTAACTGAAGTTAAATAAGTAATGTCGATATTTTAACCCAAATCACAATGTTTTCCCAAACTTAACCAAGTACTTTTCTTGTCTAAACCTAACCAAACTGTGAGCATACAACACAGTTCTGTAACACCTGGTGAAATATGTCATTTTAGGAGTAACTTGCCCCATTCACACGGCCCTTTGAGAGCGTGAAACAAAGGCAGAGAATTGGTGAGCCTCCACTGCGGAGGTAAAGCGGAGTCTCTGTATGAAAAGGGCTGACAATCGACCTATTCAGTCATTTGGGTATGAGGTGTTTGTTTCTACTTTATGAACTTGTACAAGAGGCTCTTGTACCGGAGTTACTAATCAAATCCTAAATGCCTTACTTTTTCTCTGGTAAAGAACATGCTGCAAAATCTGTCTCAAAAAGAGGAACATTTATATTTGGGGATCTGAGAGGTTAAGAATGGTTAGCAGTAAATACAGCCTATTTTATTTCTTAAGGATTTATTGATCAACTCCCATTCAGCTCAGGCATTATATTGATATTGAATGTGATCTAATAATCCAGCCTGGTGGTCAGTTGATGGCATGCTCCTCACTGCTTGGGTACTTTATCACAATTGATCTGCAGTAGATTGTTTAGACATTCAATCAGCTGTTATTCCTGCTTTCCTCAAGCAATTGGTTCACTGTTGGCTTGCTTTTTAGTGGGCAGTATGTGCAGCACAATAATATGTAGCCATCATCCAAGGTCTCATACCCATAACAGTGCCCTGACATCTGCAGATGAACTTCGTCTCTTGCCCAGTGTGACAGATCCAAGCAATCTTGAGCTCAAGGACATATAATGACATAGACCTTGCCAAAGGAGGATGATAGACTTATCCTCTCATGAACTAGGACTGAAACTGCAAATCACATCTCAAAACCTTTCCCTCCTTTTCTTTCTTTATTTGTTTCTTTCTTTGTTTCTTTGTTTGTTTCTTTTTTCCTTCTTTCATTCTTTCTTTCCCTGCTCTTTTCTTTTTTCTTTTCTTTCCTTTTTTTCTTTCCTTTTCATATCTTTTCTTATTCTTTTCTTTCATCAATTTTCCTTCAGCTGCCTTACCTTTGCCTGTCTATTTATTCCTTAACATATAGTACTTTCCTTTTCTCCCTCTTTCTTTTGATCCACAGCACCTTTTTTTCCTTTTATTTGCCCTCCCTTTCCTTCCCTACCCCTGTCTGTCCTTTTGCATTCTCTTCCTATCCACAAGTCTCTTTACTTTCATTTTTCTTTTATTTCCTTTCTCTTCCATTCCTTCAGTCTCCTTCCCATTGACTTTCTCTTTCTTTCTTTCCATACAACATCTTTCCTTTCCTTTTCTTCCGTCACCTTCCTATCGACTGTCCAATTCGTTCTTTCCTTTCCATATCTTCTATTTTCTTATTCTTTTCCTTACATATAATTCCATACCTTCTTTTTTTTCCCCATCCCCCTGATTCACTATAAAATAGTAATTGTGCAAGAAAACAAATACAAACTTGCACATACCTAAATCGCTTTAGATGAAAGAAGATTGTAAAAACACAACATGGCTCTAAAATGATAGGAACTGAGGACAGCAAGAAATGGAATCACACCTTTAATGTGTCTTCAGAGTATATTGTCTAAAATACAGCATAGATCCCCCAAATCTCCCACAGAAATGTTAGCCTGCCTCTAGGACTTGTACTTGTATAATTTTTCAGCTGAGATGACATCAGTAGCTAGTGGGCGGGATGACTGAAAACTATTTGATTATTTGACATCTTCGAATCAGTGGGTCATTTTGGCTGATTGTCATATGAAATTATCTTGTAGAAGCACTTATGTTTTGCTTTATTAGGTCACAGTGTGTTCCTAAACTGGGGGAAGTTTAGTGAAATGTGTGTCTGTGGATTGGTGGTCATTGTGTTGCACCCTCAATTCACTTGGCAGTAGTGTACACACCCATAACCTCTGAAGCTTTAGCACCACTTCTCAGCTGACTTTCCCCCTGTTCCCCTCTCTTGGAGTCCCACTTGCTTCTTCTCTTGCCAGCCACTGCCGTTGCTCTGTCTGATTCTGCAGATATGCTACACAGATTAAAATACTGTTGAATTAGTTAAGTATATAGTAGGAAGTCTCCTCTAAGAAAGCTCTCTTTGTATTTGCTGTGACCTCAACACAACTTTTTGAATTGCAATCAGTGAAATTAGCCCAGGGCTAAAGGCACTCTGAAGCTTTTTTTAAAAACTCTGCACTCACTGCTGCTCTTACCCATAGGGCAGCAAACATTTTACATTTCTGTCTTTTGAAGTGGGTATGAAAGCACCTAAATTCAACATTGGTAAGAACTCAGTCTTTCATGGAAATATCATTTGAAACAAACACTTCAAAATATGTGTTTTATTGGACAGAAATGAATGCAGTTTGTGTCTCTTCTGAAACAGATTGACTGTTTGGCCTGATTAAATTAATTCTGTTAGAGAGCTCTCACCACCCACTTCCACCTGGAGAAATCAGAGAGAGATTAGAACGGAGGTGTCAACACCATTGGAAGGCAGAGGAGGTCAAAGAATCCACCTGCAGCTGCCTGGTGTCAGTATCAGGCCTCATGCTATCTCTGCTTCTGTACCTGCTATGTGTTGATGGGGTGCAAGATGAGTGAGATTTTTGTTGGCTGAACTTCCATGACTTGAATAAATGACAACACCATCATGTAAAATCTTTGTTTACATACACTTGGAGGAAAATTAGTTTATTACAACCTGTGTTTGATTTTTTTAATCTCCATTGGTTAGCAGTCTTGAACTCAAAATTGGTCCAACATGGCAACACGAGCAGTCAAATGATCAAACAAATTGTATATTGAGTACAATTTTGAAACAGAGGTTAGGAGAGTTTGAAACAGAAAACCAAGGGTATGGTCGCATTTTCAACTAAACTCTCCTCAGTAAACATCCACGATAGCTTCCAGCCTGACTTCCTATGTACATTTTGACTTCTTGTACCTTACTCTACTAAAATTAAAACTGATGACTGGTAGGTACAAAAATGAAACCAAAGTCCACCAACAAGCTACTGTCTACTTTGTGAGGTAACCTGATCTCTTCAAGCTTTTCAGGCCACTTAAGAGCAGTGCAACAGGCACTGCACAAAACATTGATAAATGATCAACTATAAAGATAATGTTATGCACCATGGACATATAATGAGAATTGGATCCAATGTTTGAGGCAGGACCCCTTCCATTCCAAAGCTGGTGGTGCGTGGAGCTAGAAAAGTTTGCCTATGGGGCTACTGATAGGGTCTGCATAGTGTTGGCTACTCTAAACACTTTTTCGAGTCAAGCCGGCTAAATACACTTTAGCCCTCCACTAACTTGAAAGAGAATGTTATCTGATTGAATGGAATGGAAGAAAGAGCTAAAAGACACAAAAAAATCTCTGTAGTGCCTCATTGCTCACATTACCGTAGTCATTTGATACATTGTAAATATGAATATAAATGACTTGTGTAGCTAGTTTAAAGTATGTCATTTATATGAATGCCTGGTTTCCATGTTGAGGGAGGAAATTACAGAAATACATTTCTCTAAGAAAATACCACATTCTTGGCCATGTTTATGCACAGCCAGGCCTCTAATTCTAATGTGTGTGCATGTGGACAACAAATACTTCAGACAGGAGTGTATCTAAGTGGCAGCAATGTGGCAGGATGAAAAGAAAGATCATTAGCAGTGTATCCTGGGATTGGAAATAATTTAATTCAAACTCTGACTAATACTGAAACACTGTGCATTTGCTTGCTTCAAACAAAGTGCTTGTCGGATCATCAAACGGTGTCTGAAACCCCCTCCCATCCCAGCATTCTGACAACAGAGTCTTTTCTCCTACATTTTTGAAAGCAACCATCATGTCCACTTGAGCGATTGTCCAGGTGTTCAGAGGTGAAAACGTAGGCAGGAATTCAACTTTTCTCTCAAGCTTTTTTATCATTCTGCACACAACAACTTCTGTCTGTGTTTGAACGGGTGCAACACTGCAAATGCCTTCAAGGAGAGACTGTCTGAAAGTGCATGCTGTTATCCCATTTGTACATAACATCAAGTCTTTCCCCTGTCTGTGACAGCAGGCTTGAGTGTGGCCATTCGGAACAGGTATAAACACTTCTGCCATCAGACAAGGACGCAGTGTCTTTTGCTCTCTCCCTTAACTCTTGAAATAAGTTACCCATAGTTTCAAAATATAGTCAGGGGTAGAGTAGAAAAAGTGTTATGGATACAGCCACCTGGTCAGTGGCCCTTGTTACCCATCACTTATAAAGGCGCCTCCTTTTTGTGCTGTGTAAAGAGTGAGAAAGTCCAAGTTGGGTGATGGAGCAGGTGGTTGGATGGGTGAGAGTTTCTTTATGTTTCCTTCTGTTTGATTTGGGAGTGAGAATGTGTTGTACAGCACATACAAACATGTCCTGTTATCAGTATAACCTGAATTTTGCAAGTGGTTTCTTTTGTAATTGTAAACCAAGGGAATGTGACACTTTCAGTATTTAAGTTTTTTTTTTTTTATTAATATTAACAAGAATCTTGCTTTTTTTCAGCAATATCTTCAAAGCATATTTTCACACAATCAACATCACAACATCTTAAGTTCAGTTGTTTGAAGTCACAGGAGGGAAGTGTTCGCCGCTGCTGAGACAAACGCGTTTTGCTTACAGACCTCAGCTTGATCACAATTCAAAGAGGCAGTCTCACAATGCTTATTCACTGTGGAAATTTGACCCACATTTTGTCAGGGAAGTCATGCTTTGAAGTTTGAAATTAAACTGGGTAACATTTATTCCTCCTTTTAGAAGAAGGCAGCTTATCAAACACTTTTTTTCATTTAATACTTAATATCGCAGCTTTTGAAGACTCAATTAGCAACATCTCTGGTCTTGTCATCAAGCCACTTTAAAGTTAGATTTAGGATCATATAGAGCAGAATGGGAGATGGTGAGTGGAATAAACTAGCTGTTAAAGTAGAGTTTCTGGCCACCATCTCATAGGATGCATAAGGATGGAGTGGGTTTTCTAAAGAGTTAAGGCTCTCTCAGTGACATCATTCAGTTTCCCGCCATAAACCATGGAGGAGCTGGTTGTTGGGTATGTTTATAAATCCAATCTGACTACAATCTGTTAAGGAGAGTACTCTGGTTTCACTGCTGTAATACAGCATGGTGTGGAGAGTTACATTTTTATTGTTATTTACCAAATCAAAGAATCATAGGGATTAAATAGGACAGTATTAAAATAAGGCACCATATTGAAAAGTAATGAACAATTGTGTTTAGGCTCACCATAGGATCATAAGCAAACTCGGTTGCTGCCACCAAGGCCACCATGAACTGGACATGGATTTCTGCGTTATCCCTTCCATATATTTAGACTTAACTGGACAGTTCAACTTGAATGTTTTCTGCCCTGCTATATGATATGTCTCTAATATTTCTAGTCTGTATGCCAAATAGACTTCTGTCACAGCAGAGTTGTCAGTCAGTTAACAGTTACCTTATGTATTGTCAGTTTATTGAAAGTAAATGATTACTCAGGTATTTTCATATCAATGATTAAAGACTTTTTTCTATGCTTGTGTGTGTATGCTGACACAATCATTGTCACTAATATTAATCCAAGTACGTGAACAATATAACACTCACAGTGGCTATTTTTCTTTTTTTCTTTTTTTTTAACTATCTTTTTAATGTTTATTTTGAGACAGCAAAACAAATATTCATTAAGAGAGCAACATATGACCACAGCTTTCTGCTGTCACAAAATGATAACATATAATACATGACCATACGCACAATCAAAGAACAAAAAACAAAACAACACAGAACAATAAAAAAAAAAACAATAAGTATCTTAAATATCACTAAATAAATTTAAATAAATACATCTAAAAAAAGAAAAATTGTGAGACCCAGGAATTGGACCATAATTGTTTTTTCTTTTAACTTTTCCTTTTCTCTTTCTTTTTTTGTGTCTGAGCAAAAGACCGCTAGCATCAAACATAGCACTTTGGTAGCCATGATTGACAATTTCCTGTCCCGCCTCACCAATGACCTATGAACTCCCGACTAAGACACGGCAAGAATTTATGCCACTGTGATTGCTTAATCTGACATGGTGACCATCGTGAATTACATAAATATCATAAGGCAAGTATTAGAACAAGTAAAAAAGTCTAGTAAGTTCAGAAAATGACATCACTTAACTGAAGACCAGACTAGACTGAAACATTCAATTGGCATCAAAGGAATTGCACTGAGCTGGTTTAAGTCCTATTCACAGACTGATCTCAGTTCGTACAATTTTACATTGAATCCTAATATCATACCAAAATTTGTCAGATGATACAATTATACTTATCCATTAAACCATATGACACTTATTAGTCGGTTAAATTTCAATCATATGTTAAGGACATAAAAACTGGATGACCTGCAATTTTCTGCTACTGAACTCATACAAAAGAGAAGTTATTTAGCTGATCTCTAGACATCTTAGTTTACATTATCTAACAACATACCCACTCTGGGTGGCATTTTGCTGGCCTCCAACACCGCAGTAAGGAATCTAAGAATTATCTTTGATCG
Source organism: Sparus aurata (assembly GCF_900880675.1). NCBI lineage: Eukaryota > Metazoa > Chordata > Actinopteri > Spariformes > Sparidae > Sparus > Sparus aurata. The sequence goes on from NC_044208.1 coordinate 3,934,132, forward strand.
GGATTTGTCCTTTAGCTCCAACATAAAACAAATTTCAAGAACTGCCCTCTTTCAGCTATGGAACATTGCAAATATCAGGAATATTCTGTCCCCACAAGATGCAGAAAAATGTGTCAACGCATTTGTGGCTTCAAGGCTTGATTACTATCAGGTAATCCCTTTTATCTGGCTGCCCTCAAGACTCTTAAGTCTCTTCAGTTAATCCAGAATGCTGATGTGCTTGTACTGATACGAACAAACATTATTTACATTATTTTTCCCATATTAGTCTCTGCACTGGCTTCCAGTTACATCCAGAATATAATTTAAAATCCTCCTCCTCAAATACAAAGCTGTTAATAGCCAAGCACAGCTGCCATCTTAAAGAGCTCATGGTCCCCTATTACCCGACAAGAACACTGCACTCCCAGCGTGCAGGATTACCTGTGGTTCCTAGAGTCTACGAAAGTAAAATGGAAGGCAGAGCCTTTAGCTATCAAGCTCTTCTCCTGTGGAACTATCTTCTAGCAGTAGCTCAGGAAGCAGACATCCTCTGTATGTTTAAAGGTCCTATTTGTAAGAGAAGTTTGTTTTTGAGTCTCATTCCCAAGTCGTTAAATAATGACATTCTGGGATGGTACAATCTAAAGGGTCAGTATTTGAAAAGGAAAAAAAAAAAAGAAAAATCTTACAAATAGGCCCTTTAGGAGTAGGCTTTAATCATTCCTTTGACATAAAACTAGTTAGGGCCTGCACGGGCCCTTAACCTTGCTACCATAGGCTTAGGGGGACTCCCCATGATGCACTGAGCTCCTCTCTATTCCTCTCTTTCTGTAAACATTCATGTCTCATTGATTGCATGTTTCTAACTTGGCTTCTTCCCCTGAGTCTCTGCTCTTGCAGGTTCTCATTGATCATGGTAGTCCCTTGCTGCTGTGATTCTGCTTGACCCCTACTATTATCACCACCATCATCATTATTATTATTATTATTATTATTAGTGGGCTGTGCTCGCCAGCCCACTATGGACACCTCTATAGCAGAGCTATAGGTGTCCATAGTGGGCTGTGCGGAGCACAGCCCACTATTGTTATTGCTCGCGCCTCTTTTTCTTATTAGTGGGCTGTGCTCGCCAGCCCACTATGGACACCTCTATAGCAGAGCTATAGGTGTCCATAGTGGGCTGTGCAGAGCACAGCCCACTATTGTTATTGCTCGCGCCTCTTCTTATTAGTGGGCTGTGCTCGCCAGCCCACTATGGACACCTCTATAGCAGAGCTATAGGTGTCCATAGTGGGCTGTGCGGAGCACAGCCCACTATTGTTATTCCTCGCGCCTCTTCTTATTATTATTCTCCCTACGTCCTTTTTTCTGTCGCTAACTCACCCCGCACCGTTGAGCGCATACGAACAAATTATATATCAAAACGTGCGGCTCGGGCGGACTCGGGTTGCTATTATTTTTCTCACCAGAATACGAATTTATCGCGACGTAAGTCGCGAAAAACTGCGACAAATTTCCCATAAGGAATGAATGGGACGAGGTCAAAAAACTCGCAAATCTGCAATGTTTTTCAAACATCTCCTGCTCGGGCATACGTTCACGTGGAAACACCATTCCAGCTTTAAAATGTAGGCACTAGTCCTGAGTATTTTTGTTGTATTTGAACTTTTTTCCTACGACGTGTAGTTTTTGAACTGTGACCCTTGAATGGCGGTGAGTGATTTTGGAGAAATTCAGGGTTTTCAATGAGTGTGTATGGCGGAATGTTCGTGCAGCACAGTGGAGAGGACCAACTGACAGAGTGAGCGAGATTCAAAAATTCGCTCAGAGATTTTCTCTTTCCGTGACGATCCTGGCCACAAATTAGGCTCAAAAACAGTGATACTTTCCAGAGTTGTAGCCACACTTGTCTTCTTTCTCCCAATGTGTCCACTTTATCGGTAGGATTTACGGTTTTTTGAATTATCGACCGCTAACCAACAAGAGTAGCTCTGAAATGCTCCATTTACTCCAATGTAAATCGGGAGAAGGATTTCCAAAACTGCACTCTTTTTTAACTCGCTGCCATTTCCACATTTCTGAAGCTGGGACCACAAAACTTAATGAGTGTGTTCTTTAAGGCCTTTCTGGCTCGATCGTGAAAAAAAATTGTCGATATCATGTATGATTTTGACCAAATAGCACTAGTTTGACGTCCTAGATGTGAGGCAGAAATTGCTCTCAAATCAGCTCCCTCACAGGCCGTTGCTACGGCCCTTGCCAACGGTCACCTAGCAACCAAAAACAGCTGGGCCAAGAGAGAGAGTGACAGACAGACAGACACTAGACACACATCAGACAGACAGACAGACAGACAGACAGACAAACAGGAGACGCACATCAGACAGACAGACAGACAGACAGACAGACACACAGGAGACACACATCAGACAGACAGACAGACAGACAGACAGACACACAGGAGACGCACATCAGACAGACAGACAGACAGACAGACACACAGGAGACACACATCAGACAGACAGACAGACAGACAGACACACAGGAGACGCACATCAGACAGACAGACAGACAGACAGACAGACAGACACACAGGAGACACACATCAGACAGACAGACAGACAGGAGACACACATCAGACAGACAGACAGACAGACAGGAGACACACATCAGACGGACAGACAGACAGAGCGACATGTAGACACACACACAGAGCTGCTTAAGCGTGCTCTCACATGCACACAGACGCACACACACACAGTATATTTCCCAACATTTAAACTACATTAAACGATCATTTTTTCACTCATTCAATGTGCGGCTTGATCGGACTCTGTATGCAATAATTCAGTTTTCTAGAATATTAATCTTTCGCGTCGTAAGACGCGAACAGCTGCGAGACACTTCCCATTAGGAATGAATGGGATGAGTTCAAAAAACTCGCAAATCTGCAATGTTTTTCAAACATCTCCTGCTCTGGCGTACATTCAGCTAGAAACACCATTCCAGCTTTAAAATGTAGGCACAGGTCTTGAGTAGTTTTGTTGTATTTGAACTTTTTTCCTATGATGTGTAGTTTTTGAACTGTGATCCTTGAACGATGGTGATTGATTTTGGAGAAATTCAGGGTTTTCAATGATTGTGTATGGGGGAATGTTTGTGCAGCAGAGTGGAGAGGGCCAACTGACTCCCTCACAGTCCGTTGCTACGGCCCCTGCCAACTGTCACCTAGCAACTGAAATCAGCTGGGCAAAGAGAGAGAGTGACAGACAGACAGACAGACAGACAGGAGACATACATCAGACAGACAGTCAGACAGACAGGAGACACACATCGGACAGACAGACAGACAGACAGACAGACAGGAGACACACATGAGACAGACAGACAGAGAGACATGTACACACACACACACACAGACATGCTTAAGCGTGCACTCACATGCACACAAACGCACACACACAGTATAATTCCCAACATTTAAACTACATTAATGATTATTTTTTTCGCTCATTCAATGTGCGGCTTGATCGTACTCGGGTTGCTATTATTCAGCTTTAAGAAATATCTATTTTACGCGAAAAAAACTGCGATAAATTTACCATAAGGAATGAATGGGGCGAGGTCAAAACAGTCGCAAATCTGCGTATGTGTATGGCGGAATGTTCGTGCAGCAGAGTGGAGAGGGCCAACTGACAGAGTGAGAGGGATCCAAAAATTCGCTCAGAAATTTTCTCTTTCCGTGACGATCCTGGCCACAAATTAGGCTCAAAAACAGTGATATTTTCCAGAGTTCTAGCCACACTTGTCTTCTTTCTCCCAATGTGTCTACTTTATCGGTAGGATTTACGGTTTTTGAATTATCGACCGCTAACCAACAAGAGTAGCTCTCAAATGCTCCATTTACTCCAATGTAAATCGGGAGGAGGAATCTCAAAACTGCAGCCTTTTTTAACTCGCTGCCATTTCCACATTTCTGAAGCTAGAACCACAAAACTTGATGTGTGTGTTCCTTAAGGCCTTTCCCGCTTGATGGTGAGGAAACTTTGCTGATGCCATGTTTGCTTTTTCGTCACGGGGCAAAGCGCACAGCCCACTCTCGCGATTTCCCGGCGGGGAATTGTCTAGTTATTTTTCATCCTCCCGCTCGATTTTGGCACTTTTCACGCCCCGCACCGTTGAGCGAATACAAACAAAAAATACATCAAAACGTGCGGCTCGGGCGGACTCGGTATGCTATTATTTTTCTCAGGAAAATATGAATTTTTCGCGACGTAAGTCGCGAAAAACTGCGACAAATTTCCCATAAGGAATGAATGGGACGAGGTCAAAAAACTCGCAAATCTGCGATGTTTTTCAAACATCTCCTGCTCGGGCATACGTTCACGTGGAAACACCATTCCAGCTTTAAAATGTAGGCACAAGTCCTGAGTATTTTTGTTGTATTTGAACTTTTTTCCTACGATGTGTAGTTTTTGAACTGTGACCCTTGAATGGCGGTGAGTGATTTTGGAGAAATTCAGGGTTTTCAATGAGTGTGTATGGCGGAATGTTCGTGCAGCAGAGTGGAGAGGACCAACTGACACAGTGAGCGAGATTCAAAAATTCGCTCAGAGATTTTCTCTTTCCGTGACGATCCTGGCCACAAATTGGGCTCAAAAACAGTGATACTTTCCAGAGTTGTAGCCACACTTGTCTTCTTTCTCCCAATGTGTCCACTTTATCGGTAGGATTTACGGTTTTTGAATTATCGACCGCTAACCGACAAGAGTAGCTCTGAAATGCTCCATTTACTCCAATGTAAATCGGGAGAAGGATTTCCAAAACTGCACTCTTTTTTAACTCGCTGTCATTTCCACATTTCTGAAGCTAGGACCACAAAACTTAATGAGTGTGTTCTTTAAGGCCTTTCTGGCTCGATCGTGAAAAAAAATTGTTGATATCATGTAAGATTTTGACCAAATAGCACTAGTTTGACGTCCTAGATGTGAGGCAGAAATTGCTCTCAAATCAGCTACCTCACAGGCCGTTGCTACGGCCCTTGCCAACGGTCACCTAGCAACCAAAAACAGCTGGGCCAAGAGAGAGAGTGACAGACAGACAGACACTAGACACACATCAGACAGACAGACAGACAGACAGACAGGAGACACACATCAGACAGACAGACAGACAGACAGACACACAGGAGACACACATCAGACAGACAGACAGACAGACGGACACACAGGAGACGCACATCAGACAGACAGACAGACACACAGGAGACGCACATCAGACAGACAGACAGACACACAGGAGACACACATCAGACAGACAGACAGACAGGAGACACACATCAGACAGACAGACAGACAGACAGGAGACACACATCAGAGGGACAGACAGACAGAGCGACATGTAGACACACACACACAGAGCTGCTTAAGCGTGCTCTCACATGCACACAGACGCACACACACAGTATATTTCCCAACATTTAAACTACATTAAACGATCATTTTTTCAGTCATTCAATGTGCGGCTTGATCGGACTCTGTATGCAATAATTCAGTTTTCTAGAATATTAATCTTTTGCGTCGTAAGACGCGAACAGCTGCGAGACACTTCCCATAAGAAATGAATGGGATGAGGTCAAAAAACTCGCAAATCTGCAATGTTTTTCAAACATCTCCTGCTCTGGCATACATTCAGCTAGAAACACCATTCCAGCTTTAAAATGTAGGCACAGGTCTTGAGTAGTTTTGTTGTATTTGAACTTTTTTCCTATGATGTGTAGTTTTTGAACTGTGATCCTTGAACGATGGTGAGTGATTTTGGAGAAATTCTGGGGTTTCAATGATTGTGTATGGGGGAATGTTCGTGCAGCAGGGTGGAGAGGGCCAACTGACTCCCTCACAGTCCGTTGCCACGGCCCCTGCCAACTGTCACCTAGCAACCGAAATCAGCTGGGCAAAGAGAGAGAGTGACAGACATACAGACAGGAGACATACATCGGACAGACAGACAGACAGGAGACACACATGAGACAGACAGACAGACAGAGAGACATGTACACACACACACACACACAGCCATGCTTATGCTTGCACTCACATACATGCAAACGCACACACACAGTATATTTCCCAACATTTAAACTACATTTAATGATTATTTTTTCGCTCATTAAATGTGCGGCTCGATCGTACTCGGGTTGCTATTATTCAGCTTTACGAAATATCTATTTTACGCGACGTAAGTCGCGAAAAACTGCGATAAATTTCCCATAAGGAATGAATGGGGCGAGGTCAAAACAGTTGCAAATCTGCGTATGTGTATGGCGGAATGTTCGTGCAGCAGAGTGGAGAGGGCCAACTGACAGAGTGAGAGGGATCAAAAAAAATGGGCTCAGAAATTTTCTCTTTCCATGACGATCCTGGCCACAAATAGGGCTCAAAAACAGTGATATTTTCCAGAGTTGTAGCCACACTTGTCTTCTTTCTCCCAGTGTGTCTACTTTATCGGTAGGATTTACTGTTTTTGAATTATCGACCGCTAACCAACAAGAGTAGCTCTCAAATGCTCCATTTACTCCAATGTAAATCGGGAGGAGGAATCTCAAAGCTGCACCCTTTTTTAACTCGCTGCCATTTCCACATTTCTGAAGCTAGGACCACAAAACTTGATCTGTGTGTTCCTTAAGGCCTTTCCCGCTTGATGGTGAGGAAACTTTGCTGATGCCATGTTTGCTTTTTCGTCACGGGGCAAAGCGCACAGCCCACTCTCGCGATTTCCCGGCGGGGAATTGTCTAGTTATTATTCTTCCTCCCACTTTTTTCCGTCGCTAACTCACCCCGCACCGTTGAGCGCATACAAACGAATTATATATCAAAACGTGCGGCTCGGGCGGACTCGGGTTGCTATTATTTTTCTCACCAGAATACGAATTTTTCGCGACGTAAGTCGCGAAAAACTGCGACAAATTTCCCATAAGGAATGAATGGGACGAGGTCAAAAAACTCGCAAATTGGCGATGTTTTTCAAACATCTCCTGCTCGGGCATACGTTCACGTGGAAACACCATTCCAGCTTTAAAATGTAGGCACAAGTCCTGAGTATTTTTGTTGTATTTGAACTTTTTTCCTACGATGTGTAGTTTTTGAACTGTGACCCTTGAATGGCGGTGAGTGATTTTGGAGAAATTCAGGGTTTTCAATGAGTGTGTATGGCGGAATGTTCGTGCAGCACAGTGGAGAGGACCAACTGACAGAGTGAGCGAGATTCAAAAATTCGCTCAGAGATTTTCTCTTTCCGTGACGATCCTGGCCACAAATTAGGCTCAAAAACAGTGATACTTTCCAGAGTTGTAGCCACACTTGTCTTCTTTCTCCCAATGTGTCCACTTTATCGGTAGGATTTACGGTTTTTGAATTATCGACCGCTAACCGACAAGAGTAGCTCTGAAATGCTCCATTTACTCCAATGTAAATCGGGAGAAGGATTTCCAAAACTGCACCCTTTTTTAACTCGCTGCCATTTCCACATTTCTGAAGCTAGGACCACAAAACTTAATGAGTGTGTTCTTTAAGGCCTTTCTGGCTCGATCGTGAAAAAAAATTGTCGATATCATGTATGATTTTGACCAAATAGCACTAGTTTGACGTCCGAGATGTGAGGCAGAAATTGCTCTCAAATCAGCTCCCTCACAGACCGTTGCTACGGCCCTTGCCAACGGTCACCTAGCAACCAAAAACAGCTGGGCCAAGAGAGACAGTGACAGACAGACAGACACTAGACACACATCAGACAGACACACAGGAGACACACATCAGACAGACAGACAGACAGACAGACAGGAGACACACATCAGACAGACAGATGGACAGACAGACAGAGCGACATGTAGACACACACACACAGAGCTGCTTAAGCGTGCTCTCACATGCACACAGACGCACACACACAGTATATTTCCCAACATTTAAACTACATTAAACGATCATTTTTTCACTCATTCAATGTGCGGCTTGATCGGACTCTGTATGCTATAATTCAGTTTTCCAGAATATAAATCTTTTGCGTCGTAAGACGCGAACAGCTGCGATACACTTCCCATAAGGAATGAATGGGATGAGGTCAAAAAACTCGCAAATCTGCGATGTTTTTCAAATATCTCCTGCTCTGGCATACATTCAGCTAGAAACACCATTCCAGCTTTAAAATGTAGGCACAAGTCCTGACTATTTAAGTTGTATTTGAACTTTTTTGCTATGATGTGTAGTTTTTGAACTGTGATCCTTGAACGATGGTGAGTGATTTTGGAGAAATTCAGGGTTTTCAATGATTGTGTATGGGGGAATGTTCGTGCAGCAGAGTGGAGAGGGCCAACTGACTCCCTCACAGTTCGTTGCTACGGCCCCTGCCAACTGTCACCTAGCAACCGAAATCAGCTGGGCAAAGAGAGAGAGTGCCAGACAGACAGACAGGAGACATACATCAGACAGACAGACAGACAGACAGACAGACAGGAGACACACATCGGACAGACAGACAGACAGACAGACAGGAGACACACATGAGACAGACAGACAGACAGAGAGACATGTACACACACACACACACACACACAGCAATGCTTAAGCGTGCACTCACATGCCCACAAACGCACACACAGTATATTTCCCAACATTTAAACTACATTTAATGATTATTTTTTTGCTCATTCAATGTGCGGCTCGATCGGACTCAGGTTGCTATTATTCAGCTTTACGAAATGTTAATTTTTCACGACATAAGTCGCGAAAACTGCGATAAAGTTTCCCATGAGGAATGAATGGGGGGAGGCCAAAAAAGTCGCAAATCTGCAACGTTTTTCAAACATCTCCTGCTCTGGCATACGTTCACGTAGAAACACCATTTCAGCTTTAAAATGTAGGCACAAGTACTGAGTATTTAAATTGTATTTGAACTTTTTTCCTATGATGTGTAGTTTTTGAACTGTGATCCTTGAATGACGGTGAGTGATTTTGGAAAAATTCTGGGTTTTCAATGATTGTGTATGGCGGAATGTTCGTGCAGCAGAGTGGAGAGGGCCAACTGACAGAGTGAGAGAACTTCAAAAATTTGCTCAGACATTTTCTCTTTCCGTGATGATCCTTGCCACAAATTAGGCTCAAAAACAGTGATATTTTCCAGAGTTGTAGCCACACGTTTCTTCTTTCTCCCAATGTGTCTACTTTATCGGTAGGATTTATGGTTTTGGATTGATCTGCCTCTAACCGACAAGAGTAGCTCTCAACTGCTCCATTCACTCCAATGTAAATCGGGAAGAGGATTTGCAAAACTGCGGCCTTTTTTAACTCGCTCCTATTACCACATTTCTGAAACTAGGACCAGAAAACTTAATGTGTGTGTTCCTTAAGGCCTTTCCCGCTTGATGGTGAGGAAACTTTGCTGATGCCATGTTTGCTTTTTCGTCACGGGGCAAAGCGCACAGCCCACTCTCGCGATTTCCCGGCGGGGAATTGTCTAGTTATTATTGTTGTTGTTGTTGTTGTTGTTGTTGTTGTTGTTGTTGTTGTTGTTATTATTATTATTATTATTATTATTATTATTATTATAGCTGTTATTATTGTTGTGACTTCTATACATCTCCATGCCCTACCCCCCTCTCTCTCTCTCTGTATCTTTCTCTCTTAATATTGCTAAAAGACGACACACAGGGTTGAACAAAGAAATTTGTGAGGTCTTAGAAAAGTAAAATATATGTGAAGAGTTTGGATCCAGGAGGACGACTGAGCTGGCCGAGGTGCTGCCTCAATCTAAGACTATAAAGTCTTGTTGACAATCACAATTTCATATTTATATTTTGTCCAGCAGTGCTCAAGGAGCAAGAAAATAAATACAAAATACAAACACTGTTACAGTAAAATTCATGGAAAGCACCTGATCATGTTTGACATGACTGATTCTTGATCAAAGTTACATTTAAATCTGATGACAAATGGTGTAAGATACATATTTATTGGCCAGAAAAAAAAAACGGAAACACTGGAATGCAATTACCCATCCTTGTATCAAAATTATCAAGCAAAAAAAATGAAGCCAAAATCTCTTTTTCCATTGTGGTCCCTGTGAAAGATTAATACATCCACACAACCACAAACATATCATTTTAAACCAGGAGTAACTCCCAATTTACACCAGCAATGTGTTGGTTAACACTTTCATCTTTTTATCTGCCCAGAACATCACCGCTACCATCTACAGAGCATCAGTGATATCGGTGAAGTGAGGTGTCTGCACAGAGCCCAAAGGATAATAAAAGACAACACCCGCCCAGCCACAGTCTGTTCACCCTGCTGCTATCTGACAAAAGACATGTCTGCTGCCATACCACTAGACTATGGAGAAGCTTCTTTCCTAAGGCTGTGAGTCTCCTGAAGTCATCATCATCATCACTCCACCATGAACAGTTTATTTTTCTGACCTGATTGTAATATATTTATTAGTTATGAGGTTTTTGTATATATGTAACTGGGGAAAATGTAATTATAAAATATTATGTACAATGTTATGTTTGTTGGCTGCACTTTGGCACTGGAATGGGGTGCTTATTATTATTATTATTATTATTATTATTATTGTTATTGATGGAAAACACTGGGCCCTGCACACTCAAACTTGTGTGAAAAATTCAATTTTAAGCCCCGAACAGAGAGATTTGCATCAGCCCACCTTTTTGATTTTTACAAATGATCTAATATTGGAATGGTCAGACCAGAACACGCCTCAGCTCCATTTCCAGAGAAGGTGTATCCAACCCACACACTCATCTCAAAACAGACAAAACCCCTCCATAACTTACTTTAATCTCATCATTTCCCTTTACCTTGACTGGTCATTTAAATCTGAGCTTGAAGGCAGAAATTATAGCAGGAGAATAATATAATATATCCTGAAGTTTGAACAAATCTACTTACAACTTTTCTCCTGATTCTAAAAACGTAGCTTGGGGCTACTGGTTAGTTTCTTCTTTACTCTAGAAAGTGCGTATTTCATCAAAGTGGTAGACGGGACTGCAGCCACACTATGTACTGATATGCAGGCTGGTTGTGGAGAGGGTATTGAAAGAGTTCCTAAGCAGCAGGTTATAAAAGCATACATGGCTGTGAGACATAGTGCACTTTTGCCAGACACAGGGGGACAGTTTCCTCATTGAGATTTTGATTTTATTTTAATCAAATTACTATTAATTACATATAGGCCTGCAGTGAATATGCATAGGACATATAATTACATTATTTCAGTCCTACCAGGTCTTTGCTGGCATGATGGAGTGCTTTATACAATACAGTACCATCTGTTAAGCGCTGTGGAAGGACTTTAATGGCTTGTAGTCTACTGCTCCCTAGAGTTTACAGATTAGCACTGCAGCTTGTTCCATTGCCTCGGATATCATATTACAGTGTAAGGCAAAGGCAGACCAGATGACTTAAGTAGGATATTTCCAAATGTTTTCATGTCAGGGTTTTCAATGGAAATGCCTCTGACAACAAACAACAGCTGTTAATCACAATAATCCAAAAGTCAGATTAAATCTGTTTTGTGTGTGTCTGTGTGTGTGTGTGTGTCATCAGCTCTGATTAGAACAAGATGAGATAAGATGTATCTCTTTTCAGCCGACGTAGGAGAAATTAAATTTGGCACAGCAGCAAAAAGGACCTAACTGTGTGAAAACAATACAATACAAAAAGTAGCAGCAAGAGGTATCAGTTGATGAAGATAATATACATGAGATCAAAAAGATATAGTACAGTAGAAAAGAAATGCTATACACACTAGATGGATCTGTGTGCATATGCCGTGCATATTCATGTAAATGTACAATGGAAATAAAATGTGTATAAAATGAGTCTACAATCATATAAACTGTTTGTATATACTATACAGTGCTGCTTGAAAGTATGTGAACCCCTTGAGCAGTTTAGATGTTTCTGTTGTTTTGCCATGATTTTCTTATTTTATCATCACTAGTTTTAATATATGAAATGTCAGATTTATGTTTATCGATTGCATGTAGGGGAGACTGGGGTAAGATGAGCCATTTTTTATATTTAGGATCACTACATCAAGGCAAACTTTGTTTTGTCGGTAACTAATATATCTGCATATATTTCAGGATGTTGTGCATCCCTTCAAACAAACAGAACGAGTGTAAACATAAGTGTTTCGATAATATAGCATGTCCAAAAAAAGTGGTCCTGTGGCACAACTTACCCCATGTATGGGGTAAATTGAGCATAGGAGCAGGCCGAGTTGAGCCGTAACAATACTCCCTCCCACCCTCCTCCCCACCTCCACCCCACCCCTCCCTCACCTTCTCCCTCCCTAAATAACAGTCACTTCTTCACATTTCATATTTTTATTTATTATACACAATTCATTTAAATTCATACAGTTGTTGCATATTACTGCTAAACAGCTGTTTTGTAAAAAAAAACAAAAAAAAAAAACATTCTAATGGGAGAATACCTTAAAGTGCGCTTGGGAAGAGAACATGAACAGCTGTGTTTTTGGAAAGAAAACACTAGAACTGAATTCTTGTTTCAGAATCATAGTTTCTTGGTGTCCTTGCTGACAGTAAGGTCAGTTATAAACTAGTAACACATCTGAACAATCTGAACTGACACTCTCATCCTCTCATCATCCTTCCTTCCTTTCTCTATCTATCCTCTCTTCTCCATCTTCAAACTCCTCCCTCCATCTACCTCTCGTTCCATCTATCCCCATCTCTTCCTCAATCCATCCATCTCCCACCTCTGCTGGGTGGCTCGACTTACCCCTGGCCAAATGGCTCAACTTACCCCAGAGCTACCATTTTGACTTTATTAGTCCCCACAGCTAAAATGGTACACTTTTATGCTAGGTTTATGACCTCATGTCGTAGCTCATAGATACCACAATTGATGTATAAAAAAAATTCAAAATGATCTATTTTGGTCTAAACACAATTCTCATGAAACTTATGATAGACTAAATTCACTTTCAAGAGTGAAAAATGTTTTTTTGACAATAAATGTTGAACCACTTTACCCATGTGGTTCTTACCTTCACAGACTCCATGAAATGATGCCTTCCTCCTAATATAAATATTTGGTCACATGATCAATGTTTTTTACCATTTCCCAGTAACAAGGGGTGGCTCAACTTACCCTTTGGCTCAACTTACCCCTGTCTCCCTTACATGTTTGGTGGGACTTGTTACTTGTTGAAGAAGACCAAAAACCACATTAAACACTGATTAGTGTATGTGCAAAAGTAAGTGAAGCCCCAGCTGCATTGGTAAAGTCAAGCAGGTAACAGGCTCAGGAAAAACACATTTCGGTGCTGAATTAATAATTAGACTTAACGCCAAACCCATGTATTTAATTTGCCATGCTCAAAGATTACAATGTCCAGAGGCACCACATCGAGAAACACCCGACTTTCTGGACAAACTTCCCAGAGGGATCTCAGGAGAGATCAGAGACAGCGCAGAGTTTGACTGCATCTTCCAACAGGAGCTGGACTGCGATGGTGCGGACATGCACAGCGGACTGCATCCGTTGGTTTTTGTTGATTTATTCTTGTGAGTGGGAAAAAGAGAGGGATCATAATGTATGTTCTGGTAGTCCCTCGGCCGGGGCATAACATCAGGAGAGAACTACAGCTGCTTTGTGGATTTTGGCGAAGAAGAAAAGGCCATTCACTGACTCTGAAACTGTGAAAGATTGTATGCTGGCCATCATGAATGAAGTGATAAATGAAGGCAAAATGAAAACAAGTGTGACATCTGCTATTAAAAATGTACCCCTGTCAGACACGTCAGACATTCGCAGGGTTGAAATTCAGGCTACAGATGTATTTGAAATGCTGTTGAATGAAGTGAAGAAAGATAGATGTGCACATTTTGTTTTTATGCACTTTGAGTTATGCCTGGGTAAGATGTGACCAAAATGATTATTGACACAATTTCATTTTATTTTTCCACTCTATTTATTTTATTTTTATTAAGTGAAAAAATATTACTACAACCACCTCTGTTCAAGTTCAGCTCTGTTATTATGTTTATATGGACTTTTTGATGTGCCTTTCTCATGTTACCAATTTTAAAAGGGAGACTATGAATAAAAAGTGCATATTTTTCATCACATTGATCTGTATTGGTTTGAAAGTTGTCATTACCAGCTGCTTACTGGGTGCCTAACATGTCTGGCCTGGCTACATTTCTTGATTTTAAAATTTGGCCTAACTGAAAATGTAATTGAATAGCCTTGCTCTACACCAATGTCACCCTGATACACAAACTGCAGCAGGTCCAGGCAGTCACGTACCAGTGGCCTGAGGCTCTGCCTCTCAAATGGTATTAATAACATGTAACTTTAAAGCCACAGGCCTGAAGTGGTTGAGGTTATTGGGACATCCCCTCTTGGGCACAAGGAGTACCGTATGCAGGATGTCTTACAGATCTTGGGCACATTTTTCTGCCTTAGGGGGAGGTCAAAAGGTGCGAGAATACTTCCGCCAGCTGCTATGAACACACCTTCGGGTTAATGTTGTCAGGTCCTCTGGCTTTGTTGGTCCTGGTCCTGGAGGGCTGCCATCTCACCTGGCTGGTCCTGATCACTGGGGCAGAGATAAAACATCCCGCGAAGGAAAGGTGGGCTGAGAGGGAATGAAGGAGGGGTGGATGGGGGGTTCAGAGAAGAGGGATAGGGAAGAGGAAGAGAAAGGGTGGGGCTCGGGGGTGGGAGAGTGAAAAAGAGGAGAGGGAGAGTATGGGGAGGAGGACAGGAAAGCAAGAGAGGGGGAGGACAGGTGGAGATGAGATGGTAGGGGAGGCAGTGGTCAACTGAGAGAGTGAGAGGGAGTAGGTGGGAGTAGGAGAGGAGAGGAGGACAGGTAAGTAGGGGAGGGGAACAACCTTTGTGGGGACAGCATTCCTCGGATCAGAACATGATGTAGTCAGTGACACACTCAATGTCATCACTATAGATCCCCTGATAGTTGCAGGTCACAAAATGGGTTGTTGTAAGCTGCTCGGTGTCTTTGAGATGTCAACATTGTTAAAATCTCCATTTATTATGAGGAAATAAAGGTTGTGTGTGCAAGTCTGCAATGGTGCAGTGAATGATGTCACAGGCCCACACTGCCACTGCAGACGGTGGAGTGTAAAAAATGACAACAATGGTAGCTGAGGTCTCCTGAGGCAGATAGTGCAGCAGCTGACCCCCAGTTAGTGGCTCGCGGGCCAGATCCAGCCCCTGAGAGCCAAATGTCAGGCCCGCACCAACCTAGTGACACTATGCACCTGTCATAAAGCGAAATAAAGTGTGTGCGGCTCTGGGTTATTTGAACCTCATCCCACAACATAAGCTTGTCCCTTGCCCTTTGGCACATGAATTCATACATACTGTGCGCTCTCTGCATCCTCGACTCTGCCTCAAATATGTCGATTTAACATATGAACTAACCAGAGAATCATATCAGGAAATTGTCCACATTTGCTTGTTCACACATGCAGCTCTCAACAGGAGATTGTGCACATCAGATCTGTTCACACATACTGGAAATTCTCTGTATGGTGGGGAAGTGGGGAAATAGTCTGGGAAGATGTTTTGAGAATGCTTTGACGATGAGCAGTGTAGACGCAATGTTCACATGTCCCGGTGTACATTGGAGTATATGTAACTGCTGATTATACCCAGCACAACATGGAAGACGTTGTTAACACACCAACTCGCCTGTGAATTCACTCCTCCATGAAACTCTGGATGAATCCAGAGTTACAATGTATGTGTAAAAGGGGCTATAGACAGTGCCACTCACCAGATATCCAGCAGCCTATCATCAAAGCAAATAATCAACAGTATGTCTCCGATAATCAATAAGCCAAGTACAAAATGTCCTTCACGAAGAAGCAAAAGGTTGTGACCAGGAAAACATTAGATCAAATCTGTCTGGACTGATCACTTTTGTTTTGTTTTACTGGCACACACCAATGTCAAACCAACATTAATACAGTGCTCAACAAAAATTAAGGGAACACCTAACACCAAGTTAGTTAAAGTTCAGGGATATCCATCTGTCAATTTAGGAAGCAAAAGTGATTGTGAATGAATTTCACCGGTTTTGGTGCAAGTGAAAGTGACAACAGGTGCAATGGAGAGGCAAAAGCAAGACAACCCCCAAAAAGGGAAAGGTTTTGATTGTGGTGGCCAAAGACAATTAGTCTCTCCTTATTCTTCCTGACTGATTCTTCTCTATTTTTGAGTTCTGCTAGTGTCCTTGTCACTACTGGTAGCATGAGGCGGTACCTGTAGTTTCCCAGTTCTACTGCCCTTTTGCAGAGCTGGAAAGGGCAGTCGAAGGGCACCAACCTAGCACCAGATCCAGCATCTGCTCCTTAATGAGCATAGGAACATGTAGAGCACTGCCAGAGCCCTACAAAATGACCTCTAGCAGGCTACTGGTGTGAATGTTTCTGACCAAACTGTCAGAAACAGACTCCATGAGGGTGTCATGAGTGCCCGATGTCCTCTAGTGGGACCTGAGCTCACAGCCCAGCTCCATTCAGCTTGATTGGCATTTGCGAGAGAACACCAGAATTGGCAAGTTCCACCATTGGCGGCCCTTTCTCTCCACAGATGAGAGCAGGTCCACACTGAGCACATGTGACAGGCATGAAAGAGCCTGGAGAGGCCATAGTGAATGGTATGGGATCAGTGATGGTCTGGGGAGGCATGTCCTTGGAGGGTCATACAGACCTCCTGTCATAGCCCACCTTACGTTGGTGCAGTGGGGCCTGGGTTCCTCCTGGGGAGGCCAGAGTGTGTAGGCAGTTCCTGGATGACAACACCAATGATGCCATTGACTGGCCCTCTCACTCCCATGGCTTAAATCCAATTGAGCACGTATAGAACGTTAAGTATCAGTGCATCTGATGCAGCCAGGTACCACGACAGACTGTCAGGGAGTTCCCCCAACTTATCAAGAGCATGCCCAGATGTTGTCAGGAATGCTCAGGGGGGCCATACACACTATTGAGTCCCAATATGAGATGATAAATTCACAACAAGTCCTCCTATGATTTCAGTTTTTTACTTTGATATTTTTTACTTGGATTTTGTTATGTCATTTGTTCTCAACAAATTACACAATATACATCGGTAAGGATTTTCAATTTAAATGATTTGTTCATCAAGATCTGATGTGTGATTAAAGTGTGTTTTGACTTTTTTCGAGCAGTGTATGAATGCAGACTTTTAGCTGTCAGCAAAGCAGAAAAGCTAAAGCAGCACTTCAAGTGTATGCATGCTGCCAGTTTCAGTGCAAAATCACATCAGTGTTTATATAAAATAGCAAACATGCTAACATCCTATAAGCAGTCTGTTTCTACTATGAATGGTAGAAACAGACTGCTCACCTCATTCCATCACTTTCACTTCTTTCACAGATTGTTGTGTGAACATCCTTTTCCTACTTAAAATGATTACACAGTTCAAAAAGAACGGAGTAATAAAATAAGAGAACAGTAATATTGGGTGCACACCACTATGTCCCTATTATTCGTATTAGTTCTTCTATCTGACATTTGTAAGCTCTTGTGTCACAGCGTGGCTGTCAATAAACTAATCAATAACATCAATAATAAGTCCCCTATTTAATTATGCAAGAAAGTCAATAAATAGTCAGTAAATTTGAAATCTAAAATGTGTTTGAATTTCAATTGATTGATTGTTTCTGCTGCGATTATTTCCTGTACAATGTTAATAGGGATTCAAAGCCTGTAGCCTGTAGCTGATATGAGATGTGATGAAACATATGTAGTATATTTAATACGTCCCTGCTCCAGGTCTGCCTGTCCTGTTTAAATGGTGAGTCTCTGAGAAAACATGACGGAGTGTTAACAGTTTGAGCTATGATGACGTACTATTTCTCGGTAGCGCGAAGCGTTCGAGGAGGAGATTTGGTCCTCACGGCTCACGGTGCTACGTCACTTCATGTTGACGTGTGGCTAGACAGAGCGCTGCTGTATCAGTAACCAGCTAGTTGGACAGTCGCCTCTTGACAGCTTATGGTTATCGGAAGCATTGAAAGCCGATTGCTTTTGCAAACATTCAAGTTTAATAATGGCCGCTGACTGGGAAGAGATTCGACGGCTTGCTGCTGACTTTCAGAGAGCGCAGTTTGCGGACACAGTGCAAAGGTAACCGCTCCGTACACTCCAAGCAGCTGTTAGCAGCAACGCTAATGTTAGCTAACTTTAAACTTTCATTCAGAAGTAACGCTGTTAGATGAATAATGCCTTCTTTCTGTTTACAGCTGTTGGTAGCAATAAAAGTAAGGGGGAAAACACACGTCTTTGTTACTAGAAAAAGTCCCTCTACGACACTTTTGCTGTCTTTTCACAGGTTATCGGAGAGGAACTGCATCGAAATTATTTCCAAACTTGTCCAAGACAAGAAGTTAGATGTGGTGCACACACTTGATGGGAAGGAGTACATCACTCCAGCACAAATCAGCAGGGAGATCCGAGATGAACTGTATGTCCATGGAGGTCAGTTTGTCAGTCAATAGAAGCTGTCGGTGTTCTTGGAATGACCATGTCAGTCTCAAAAGTATTAAATCATTGACAGATGGAATATTTTCAGCTGAACAGTAAATAAATCCTGCCGTTCTAATTCATCAGGGCGAATCAACATCGTGGACCTGCAGCAGGTGCGTCTTTGCACGTGACACATTCATGACTTTTCATGTTAGATTGAGTCATTCTTCTTACATCTCAATCTTCTTCCTTTCAGATCCTCAACGTAGATTGGGTCCATGTTGAAAACAGAGCCAGTGACATTGCTAAATCAGATAAAGGCGTTCAACTTGTGCTGGGACAGCTTATTGATGAGTGAGTATTATAAGTGACATTGTTTTTTTAAGGCAATGTTCAGGGTTCGTACGGGTGCTTGAAATCCTTGAAAGTGCTTGAATTTAAATGTTGTGTTTTCAAGGTCTACAAAAGTACTTTGATTTTAGTTTAAGTGCTTGAAAGTGCTTGACATTATAACTCTGTCTTTCACAAAATTGGGATCAGACTGGATAATTAATTTCTGAAGTTTTTGCTATTATGAAACATAATTTTAGATGTTTACAGCATAATACAATGTACATAATTGTGATAAGAAAAAATCATGAGTATGTATATTCCTGTAGATACGTATTTTATCCCCAGCAAAAAGGTGCTGGAAAATCTTGAAAATTACTCTTAAAAGTGCTTGAAAAGTGCTTGAATTTGACCTTGAAAAATGTGTACGAACCCTGAATGTTAGTCAGTCTGTCCATATAACAAAAAAGGGACTAATATGGTTGCCCCGAGGGTTAGAAATACAACTTTTTACAAAACACAGTGACATTTCATAAAAAGCTTTGCCGCTGCCTGCCACATAGCTAAACAAAGACTAATTATTAAACCTGTTTGTACCTCATTAAATGACGAAGTCTTATGAAATCAAGAGTAAATGCTGCTATGTTGTGTTGTATGTAGCACATACCTGGACCGTGTGGCCGAGGAGGTGAATGACAAACTGCAGGAGGCCGGTTTGATCAGCATTGCAGAACTGTGTAAAAACTATGACCTCCCAGGAGATGTCCTGTCTGAGGTGAGTCACACCTGCATATGTTGACCATATAAGAGCTCTCACAAGGAACTACACAGTATATAATATACTAGTAGATAATATTTGTATTCAGACGAGTCCACGATTGTTTGCCGACTTCATGTTCTCTGTGTATCTCAGGAGCTGTCAAAGCGTCTTGGCAAACTTATCCAAGGAGAGATGGACCAGTACAACAGGGGGGTCATCTTTACTCCAGCTTTTGTTGCTCGCCACAAAGCCAGGATACGAGGGCTCTTCAGCGCCATCACAAGGTAAACATTGTTCAGATGAAACAAGTGAGCGATGACAAGTTTGTGCAGTTAAGTTTGGTGAATCTGAGTTGGAACATTAGCACAAACAATTTCGACCCAAAAAAACATTTGGGGGGAGAGTTTTTAGAGGTTTAGGATACGAGCATGAAAATGTTTTTGCGTGAGACCAGATGGTGACCTCCTGTTTAACCTGTTCTGTAGGCCAACACCTGTCAGCAGCATGATCGGAGCGTTTGGATTTCAGGAGCATCTTCTGTACTGTAAGGAGACACATTTTTCTTTTCTTTTTTTTTTATCAGGTGTTGCAACGCAACAGACAAGTGAGAGACATGATAGGAACGACACTTTGTCTGACACAATATCTCTAGATCATTGTTGTTTTGAGGTAACAAATTAAAAAGGTTGGGGACCGCTGGTGTAGACTTTACCATATGCTGTATTGTATAAGCCTATATATTGTTTATGTCAAGGTTTCACCTGAACAGTAACCAGTGAGTAACAGTAAGCTGTCAATAAAAGTGACCTGAAAAGTATTTTATTTCTGATATATTGTGAAGTAAAGGTATAGAGCAAAATGTTGATGTGCCTATTAAGTACAAGTAACTCAAAATAATATGTAGGCATGTAGCGCCACATTATGTAATAACGCCGCATTATGTAATTCTGAAAATGTATTTAATGATATTCCCCCATTGCCAGCTGTCCTGGAGGAGTTGGTGAACACTGGACGTCTAAAAGGAAGTGTGGTTGGAGGTCGGCAGGACAAAGCTGTGTACATCCCTGATATTTACTCCAAAACACAGAACACCTGGGTTGACTCTTTCCTCCAGCAGAATGGATATTTAGGTAAGCGTTTCCGAAATATTATTATTGTCATTATGATGACATTAAATTCAAACTTTATTTCAGACTCACAGAGGGTCCATATCAATATTTCTATCACATCCTGTTTTCTTTTTTTCAGCTTTGAACCTTTCTTTCTATAGAAGTGGGTAAAGGCTACTGTGAACATTATATTTGATGTCCGTTCTGTCCTTTTTTGAGAAAAAACTCAGAACTCCAGTATCTTTCATACTTTTCTGAGTGTGAATACACTTGAATAATCCCCAGCTCTGTCAAGTGAAATGGGCATGTCCCCCCGCTGCACGATGCAAGATGAACAGTATAGAACAAATGACAAAATATTCATAGACATGTTAGTAAAACCTGGGATGTTTAACAGCTTATAGTCGTGTTCAATCCCTGCACACGTTTGTTTTTGTGTTGTAACTGCAGAGTTTGATGCGTTGGTCAGACTGGGGATCCCCGACCCCCTCAGCTACATTAAGAAGCGCTTCAAGTCCAACAAGCTGCTGTTCCTCCGGGCAGCCTGTGTGGGTCAGGCTCTGGTGGACCAGGTGGAGGCCTCCGTTGAGGAAGCTGTCAACTCTGCCACATGGACCGACATACAGGTGCCTACACAGCTGTCTGTACCGGTCATTACACAAATGACTAATTATGGTCCAAATATGTATTTCTTCTGCTCTTCATTTTTGCTCTCACTCTGTTTCAGCCAATTTTGCCCAGCTGCCTGTCGATGGAGGACATTGGGATGTTGATCAACCAGGCTATGAGAAACACTAACGTCCAGTCCTCTGCCAGAGTGCTGGGAGGGACAGTGGTCGTCAGTGAAAAGTTCATCAGCAACTGTCTCTCTGTATTTGATGAAGTCATGCAGCAGAAAGCTCAGAAGGTAAGGCCTCCTGTCTCCATTGAAAACTACTGAGTAAGCTTGCCGTGCTAGTCAGAGTTTACACAGGGCTACTGCCATTACTCCCACAGACTGTATGAAACTACTCCCTGACATATTTCAAATCTGTCCTCTGTCAACAAATGTCGAATCTTTTGCATGTCAGTGTTTCCCCTCAGATGAAGTTGTAGCAGCGGAGGTGTCACACATGCTCACTAAATGTTTTGTACAGTTGCAAAGTACGCAGTCCGTGAGGTTCCTATGTGTTTGCTGGCAGCAGAGGTGTGATGGGCCAGTCTTTTTAACTCATCTGAAATTTCTTTAAATCTGCACAGGCGAAAATATAATATCACCTGTGACAACTACATGAAATTTTCTCAAAGAGCAAATTGAAGAGGACACCAAATGTAGTGGTGTCAAACAGTCCGACACCCTGCCAGATAAGAACAACTACATTAATACTGCAAACACTGCTACAGTGTTTCCTCTAGGATTTCTTTCAGCAGCGGGGGCAGGCTCTCCGGGAGCCGTGGCGGCGTAAACAAATGACACTTGACTGCAGATTTTACTTTTATGCCCAGCATAATCCCCCATTTTATTCAATGGCTGGCATGGAAAATTGCTTTTTAAAGGCTGAATGTAAAAATAAAAAATGATAACAAAAAATACAACAATAAAATATATATAATTTTTTTATTTAATTTAAATGTAATTTAATTTAGTGTCCCAGCCTGATAGCCTGTGCTTCCCTTTAGGTTTTTCTCCTCTACTCTCATCTCTCTCACCTGCACCATCACTTTGCTCTCCTGCTCCTTCACTCGGCTCTCCCCCTGCTGTACTCTGCTCTCCTTCACTTTGTTCCACTGCTCCTCCCTGTCTAATGTTACTTTTCTTATACGATTACATAAAACATTAACGTTAGATAATTTACACTCACATCACATCTGATTACAAGTGTGAACACAATTTTTTACCTAACCATCATGATTTGAGTCAGTAAAAGGCTAATGATGCCTGACTAGCGTCATCTTCATCAGCTGTCTTTCTCTTCTTTGAGAAATATTTGAACAAGCTAATCTGAAAGTGCAGTCAGCAGTGACATCATGGTGTGTATTAGGCCTGGGCGATAAACCAAAAATTTACCTATACCGAAATTTACGACGATAACCGACGTCATTTTGGCCATGTCAGTATATTCGGTGTCATAGGCATAACATTCACTAGGGACAGGGGACATGTTAGGTCCACTTGATTAATCTACCCCGGCGTATACCGATGTGCTTATTTTACATGAATTTGATGGCAAACTCCGCCCGCTGATGCAACACCAGCTATGCCAGGTTAGTAATCAAGTGAACCCACTCTCGCTGTGAGTCGCGGACAGTTTGTGTAGTGATGCTGCGTTCAAAGGCTGCAACAGGCCACTGTCTTCGGCCGGGCCGGTCCATTGATCAAACATTTGTGTTTTGTTTTTTATTCACTCAAAATAATGACTGTATTTCCAGCTAGAAAACGCGCATCTCTCTCCTCCCTCCATTGTTGTTTGCATTTGTGTTTCTGCGTGGTCTGACACGTGAGTGTCCTCATGCTGGAAAACGTGACTTCTCGCGTACGTAACGTCACTCCCCGAGACGCAAGAAGAAAGCAAAAATATATATTTTTTACTAAGGAAAATGACAAAACTAGTAACACCTTACCGGCATCACTGATTGTGTAGCTTAAGTGCAACATGGAGCATGAAGATGTAAAGAAAAAAATAAAAACAGTAGAATTAACTTTGAGCAAGTTTGGAGGAAAGTCGGAGGTGTGGACCCATTTTAAACAAGTCGTGGGCCGTGATAATAACATTTGTCGGCTTTGTCGAGTGCATTAAGTGCGGCACTTGTTGCAATATTCATTAAGATTTCTGTAGTTCAAACAACTCGCAATTGTAGTCGAGAACGTCAGTTATAACAGCCCACGTATTAAACAGCTGTCGGGTTTAAATCGGTCTCGGGCTCATAATTACATTCAGTGTGTCGGGCCGGGCTCGGACACAACGTGCACGGGCTCGGGTCGGGCTTGATTCTAAGCTCTACTCGGGTCCAGCCGTGACTTTACTGAGGTTCACCCAGTGTGAGCAGCAGGAGGACGGTCAGCTCACCTCCCAGAACATGGCACTAAATCGCTGGAAACTGATTTAGGGACTGTCATCAAATTACTTAGCATAAATATATTAATACAAAATAATTGCAGTTCTTTCAATATCTTCCATGACATGTGACCCAGTGACTCCAGCAGTAGATTGTATTAGTAAACTGGACGAATGAGACACAGCTATGTTTATTGTACTTTAGTGCTTCCTCTATTTTATATGAATATTAATATGCAGAAATCTTGATTTTTTTTCTCAATAGCTTCCATGTCATGTGACCCTCTGACCTCTGAAACAGATTCTGTGTCTATCAAAAATACATAATGATAAAGAAAATAGTGGTAAAAAAAAGTTCTCTAATGCTCAAGAGGTTAACATATTATTAAGCAGCAATGTCAACTTCTCTACTATTTTGTCTCATGTCTTAGATTCTGATTCTGAAGTCCTCAAAATGTTTATTTATTTACATCCAACCTCTTCCACCACCTGCAGTACAACCACGTGATTCAATTCCAAGAAATAAAAAAAGCGAGAAGCTTAGAATTTATTTATAAGGGACTGTATATTTTATACTTTTAAACTTGTTAAAAGTAATCTGTGCTTTTCAGCTGTTCAATTGTGTGCCTATCAGTTGTCCTTAACTACTAAATAAATAATATAAATCTTAACTACAATGTAGTTTTACAGTCCTTTAAAGGAGGATTTTTTTTCCTTTTTTTAGGTGCGGGGGGGGGGGGGTTACTTATCGTTCATTTATCGTTATCGAGGTGAGTTGCTCAATATATCGTAATATTGATTTGAATGACGTTAGCGACACTGAATTGAGTTGGCACCGGGCCAATTAATTAAGCTACTGATATGTTACGTAACCTTAGCTGGCCATCAATATTTTGCGAATGTCTATTGAACTTATAAAATCTATTATAAGTTTTCTTAAGCTAATAAGTCTACCTTTTCTCCGGTGAGTCGTTGCCCTATTTTCAAGATGACACTCCTCTGACTCTCCGACCTGGTGCCTGGGTGCTTGACGTGATGTCACTTTCAAGGTCGTGCTCTCGCGAGTAATTAACGTCGATGGCACCAGTAAGTTCTTGGGGGAGGGGGGGATCTACTCCAAAGAGTAGATACTGAGCAAGATACTTATCTAGTTTACCTCAGCACTCGCGACACCCGACCCAGTGCAGGACTCTGCTGTGAAGGTGGAGATATGATGCGGCGGTGGTGTATTTGCGACAATTTAAAAAAAAAATAATAATAATTTTAAGGAGTGGCGGGCCGCTGAATGTAGAGGAAACACTGTGCTAGTTGTGTGTACAGTGATGTACTGTGGAGACAATCATATTTTTCACAGGATGGGAGGCCTAATTCATGGTTATCCTTTATGAATCCTGTCTAAATAATTTTTATTACCACTGAGGGAATCTGTCCATCGTCTTTGATTGACAGCTGTTATGCGTCACGATGCCCCTCGTGCACAGTAAGGCCAGGATGAAGAAAATATTTGGATTATGTGGAATACATACTGTCTTTTATCAACATGATCTTTCAAATATTTTAATTCTTGTTACGGATCAGTATTTATTGGAGCATTCCTAACAAATGTCTGTATTTGCTGTAATGTTACTGTAAGATGCTCACTTGAGGCAACATTATTCTGTGAGAATGATGATCCTGACTCCATGTTCTGCACTGCTTGCTTTAGTGTTAATATTTATAATATTTGCACGATGCATGTGGGACAGGGAAAATAATGATGTAACATTAGTGTCTAAAGTTTAGACCGAGTCCTCTCCTCTGTGTTCCCAGTCCTTCACCCGCTATTACTCACAGGTCTATTCACTGACTGAGATATGAAGCGTCCATAGCACAAAATGATATAATGGCAGAGATAAAATACTGCCCTCTATACACTCTCCTCTCCTCTCCTTCTCCTCTCCTCTCCTCTCCTCTCCTCTCCTCTCCTCTCCTCTCCTCTCCTCTCCTTCTCCTTCTCCTCTCCTTCTCCTCTCCTTCTCCTTCTCCTTCTCCTTCTCCTCTCCTCTCCTCTCCTCTCCTCTCCTCTCCTCTCCTCTCCTCTCCTCTCCTCTCCTCTCCTCTCCTCTCCTCTCCTCTCCTCTCCTCTCCTCTCCTCTCCTTCTCCTCTCCTCTCCTTCTCCTCTCCTCTCCTCTCCTCTCCTCTCCTTCTCCTCTCCTTCTCCTCTCCTCTCCTCTCCTCTCCTCTCCTCTCCTCTCCTTCTCCTCTCCTCTCCTCTCCTCTCCTCTCCATTTATATTTTGGTTAAACTCTGCATGTTGTTTGCTCTGCAGATGTATTTTTGTGGAACGATAGCCTCTGACTATCCTACTTCATAATAAAAGTCGGCTTGTGTTTCACCAGGTAAATGTTTTTAATGTGAAGCTGAAGCAGTTGAAAATGTACTGTAAAGCAGTACCTTAACACAACGCTCTGACGAGAGTGAGCATCTCTTGTATGAAGCCAGTGTACCAGGTATGACCAGTGTCATCAGTGTGTTAGCCAGTGACAAAATGTCATCATCGCAGTAACAGGCAGGCAGACAGGAACATGTACAACTGAAGTTTAAAACACTACAGTATCTGTTTTTTTTGTGATGCATCTCTTAGGAAGTCAAGAACAATCCAGTGTTTTTAATATCTGAAGATGATCTGAAGCACGTATCGACATTGACTGAGAGCTCAGCACTATCTAAAAAGGAAAAGAGGGAAGCAGAGCGCAGAAAGAAGGCTACAGGTAGGTTCAGTACTCCCCAGTTAACCCTGAGACCAAACACACACACACACACACACACACACAAATTGTCAAATCTAGTGCAGACTACAAGGCTTTGGCCTGTTCCAGACAAATATCTTGCAACTGAAGCAGAATATAACACATCCCCACCTAAAAAACAAGCAACTTTTTAGGTAGAATATTACAATAATTCAATGCTGTCAAGATTTCTACAAGTGGACACCAGTAAAGTCATTTGGACACCAGGTCTGAGATCTCTAGTTTGTGTCATCATGACAACAATATAGGGGAAAAAAGTGTTTTGTGGTGGGAGCAACATGGTAACTCTGGGAATTTACAAGTCTTGTAGTCTCTGCTCACCTTTACTAGGACACTAACCCTACAGGAGTGCACTTAAAGGAACAATTCACCCAACAATGAAATTCAGGCATCATCTACTCACCCCATGCTGATGGAAAGTCAGATGAACTTTAGGAGCCCATAAAACATTTCTTGAGCTTCACGGCAAAACAGCATTGCAGCATTCACTAAGATTAAGACTAAGATTAATTTTTTTTAACAGGCTCCATACATCTGGTGTAATCCAAATTGATTTGAAAAGACAGTATTTACACCCTCGATTCACGGTCAAATTTGTGTACCAACTTCACAGGGGGTGCATGCTAGCACTTTTAGCATAGCAGTCAGGGTTTCAGCTTCACAAAGGGTGTAATTAACATCTTTTCAAATCATTTTGGGATCTCGGGCTGCATGGAACTATTTTACGCTTTTGGGGTTTTCTTTCCTGGAGTGTCACAACACTGTTACCTGCAAGTGATCCAAACCCATTTTTGACATCAACAACCTTTTTGCACGGGTTGCTGTGGTAATTACATACGCATCAGTAACTACCTATGCTGGTTTCACAGCTTTCCAACATGGAAGCATGAGACATTGAGATCCATCATCTTGCCTTAGAAACAATCATGGTGTAAATGTTTTGCTGTCCAGACTTTCAAAAAACAAATTTGGACTGGCGGTCTGAAAAAGGTGTTTGTTTAGTGTTTTCTGTCCGTTAACTGTTTGTCTCTTAGAGGGCAGTGGCAGTGTGAAAGCAGGCGGTGGAGGCAACGCCAGAGAGATCCGGATCCGTAAAACCAAGAAGAAAGGGAGGAAAGACGAGGACAGCGATGAGGAAACCGGACCTTCACAGCAAAGTAGAGTCACGACCACAAAGCAGTTTTATGTTCACAGGGACATCGTGTCTCTAGATGCACAATAAACCTGTTCAGTGAGGCATTTTACCGTTACAGGAGTGTAATGGCTGGTTGGATAGAAATCCATCCTCTGGGTTGTTTAGGGGTTTTTCTTTTTCATGGAAGACAAAGGTAACACCAGCATCCCTGTGAGACTAATTAGCTTGTGTTTTACCTTTGCAAAGATCGCAGCAAACAGACTGCAGCCCTCTTTATGACCCAGGAGGAGATCGTAGCTGTTTTAGAGGAGAAATTGAGCGACTGCCCAGAAGAAATCCTCTCTGAGCTGGCAGAGCATTTAGTAAGGTAATACACAGGTTTCTGTCGGAAGTTAGTTTTCTCTGCTAATACTTGGAGGACATTAAGTCGACTCTCACACTGTTCATATCTCTGCAGGCCTCTGAGTAAAGCCTATCAGGAGGTGCTACGGGCGGTGTTCATGTCCTCCACCAGCTCTCCCTCAGGGGCCAACAAGAAGAAGAGTATGAAGGATCTACAGGAGGAGATCACTAACCTGTACAACAACATCCGACTCTTTGAGAAAGGCACCAAGTTCTTCTCTGGTAAATACTGCTTATACAAAGCAGATGTTCCTGCTAACTTAGATCTTGCCTGTCAATCAACACGGGCATGACAGTTAATTAGAGTTAAATTACTGTAACTAATGATTATTTTCATTCTTCCCATTAGTGTTAAAAAAAACAAAATGCTGTCTTCTAATGTCTTGTTTTGTCTACAACCCAAAGATATTTAGTGAACTGTCATAGAGGAGGAAAGAAACCAGAAAATGTTCACAATGAAGAAGCTGGAATCAGAGAATAATAACATGTGTTTGTATAGCGATTTTCAAAACACAGTTAAAAAGAGCTTTAAAGATAAAAACAGTACAAACAGTCAAGATAAAATCAACACAACATAAACTAGAATGGACTCAGTAGAGTGCACACCTCCGCCAAGGCCCAACAATCCTCTTTAACTCAGTCAAGCTTAATCCAATTTCCGATAAAACATGTTAGCTTGATCTGGATTGTTTGGGATCTGCATCAAATTGTAATCACTCACAGACACCAGACACCTTAATCTGACAGGTGTATTTCATCCAGATCCAGGCATCATTTCCTAAGAAATGAATGAAAAAAAAGGTTGAAATGCTTCAGCTGCTGGGCACCGACCCATTTGACAATACTTCAATAGTCAATAGCTCAGTACTAGTCTATTAATTGTTGCAGCTCTATTGGATTAAGTGTGTGAGTTAAAATGCACACGCTTAATGGAAATTCTTTGATGGTGCAGATGAAACCCAGGTCAACATTGCTAAGCACGTCCTGAAGACCCTGTGCACAGATGTCACCAACATCCTGGTCAACTTCCTGGCGGCTGACCTGATGATGTCCGTGGAGAACCCGAGCAACATCAGCAACGAGGTTAGAAAAGCTCCGGCTCTGTTTCTGTCTCCTCCCAGCAGTCTTAAATAATGTCTGTATTCCAGGAAAAGACAACCAGCCTCAGAGGCCGAGAACACATTTAAATCAAGTAGGAGATAATTAGGACTGTGTCATTCTTTGAAATGCACTGCGGGACTTGTTAGGCCTTGGACTTCATAATGAATATCTGCGATGTGTCGCTTCAGGTCAGAGTGAAGATTTTGGGCAAATTGTCAGAGGAGACCAAAGGACCTCTGATGAAGCTACACAACTGCCTGAACGGCAAAGTGAGTTGGTTTCCTGATAGCTACATCATAAGCTTGTGGTGTTAGCTTGAGCTACAGGGATGTAACTTCCTCACTGTTGGTGCTTCACAGACTATTGAAGACTTTCTGACCAACATAGAGACGTGTGCCGAGGTGTGTGGCTTCATGTTGAAGAAGGGGGACAAGAAAAAGGAGAGGTAATGACAATGCAGATTATCTTTCTTGGCCTTTTTTTGAAAAAAAAAAAAAAAAAATAGTATATACGAGTATATATCCAGAGAATAATGCATTTGAATTGAGTTTTGAGGTTTTGTGAATGTGTGTCATTTAGACAGGCCCTGTTCGTGCACCGTCAGGCTCTCACTGAGCAGCTGAAGGAGACAGAAGATCCAGCCCTGGTCCTCCATCTGACCAGCGTGCTGCTGTTCCAGGCCAGCACCCAGTGCATGCTGCATGCTCCTGGACGCTGCGTTCCACAGATCATCGGCACCCTCACAGGACGAATACCCGCAGTATGTCAACACTCTTGCTGATACCCCTTTCACTCTGGACAGAACACGTACTAACATCTGGCTTTCATCTGTAATGCGTTTGGGTACCATCAGCATTCACGCCAGTGTCAAATGGTTCTGCAGTCACCCTGGGTGTTTACCAGCTCCAGCTCTGGTTGGCTGTGACTGATATTCATCACCTGGGTGGACATGCACATTTTTGCTATGACGTGTGTATTAAAGCTGCTGGCTTGTTAAAAGTTTTCCTTCTGGCGTATTCAAGTTTAAAAGAGAGGATGTAAGTCAAATATAATAAAAAGGTAGCCACAGTTACATTACCAGTGGCTTCCATGTCAGTAGCAGAGCCTTGTCAGCTGCCTGATCGCTACTGTGTTTGTACAGCTCTAAACAGAGATGTTCAAGAAGCGTGATTATTTCACTGAGCAACTTCCATCATCACTGCTGGAAAAAAAACAATGCAGAAAGATCAAGACTTTTCATAACAAGTTAAATCTTCTGGGTGTTGTCTGATGAGTTTTATGATCTGCTGCTTTCTACCAGTCCCTTTTTCTTCTCCTCGCATGTTTGTGATAATGAACATGGTAGAAAAAAAAGGGGTCATATATCTCTAGTCTAAAACACTCACAAGCCTGTTAATGCGCTGTAGTAAAAGAGTTATGTTGTTCTTTTCATTCTGGCTGTGAAGAGATCCTTTTCTAACCTGCTTCAGTGCAAAATACATTCTAAACTGAAGTAGATATGTGGCTTTAGCTGTCTGTCAGGAAAATCAAGTGGCGAGCTTACCACCTGTGGCAAACATGGAGGCTGTTCACAAACACAGTCCAAAAACAGAAATAACAAAATTGTCACTTTGTGCTAAAGGACAGCCAGTTATTTCATTTTGGTCCATTTGAACATTACAACACTGTTGATAGAGAACAGTGACAGGGACCAAACGCCTGAAACTAAGAAACTAAGAGGCTGTTTAGGACCATCCAGTCAACCGACGTTCTCAGCGAAACAAAGAACGAGGAGAAGGAGGAGCCACAACAGCGGACAGAATGGATTGCACACTGTGTTTATTCACTGATGCAGTAAACCAGAACTAGTATTGGCTGCTTCCTGGTTGCCCTTTGAGAAAATCTCCAGACTCCCTTAAAAAAAAATGCTCAATTTTGTGAGTTGAGGAAAAGACTTTATAAACCTTCTGAAATGCTGTCCACAACTATTTGGCCTGTCTTGTTAATTTGGCAAATGTTACACGTGAAGTCCTTTCTGTCTTTGTGTTAAAGGAAGTGGAGTCTGTTTGCCCTGGTGATGTATGTGTTTATTTGCATATAGAGCAGCGCAGTAAGATTTAACCACTCAAGACACATTTTTAATGCCTAATGTGAACTGATGGACTTTGAGGTGTGGATCACTGAGGATGGATGGTTACCACAGGTCTGAACAGCCCCTAATTTTCTGTGTAGCCACCCCAGTTTGAGAACTAGAGACAGGTGTGTACAACAGTGCAGCTTTAACTCAGACATAAAAGACATGTTTATTTGTACTTCACTGTGCTCTAAGTGCTTGAGCAAGTGTTGGCTACACACTGCTTCATTTCTGGATTGTTTACATCCAGTTTTCAGACACAGCAGCTGGGGGTGATCTCCATCTGCTGCTGTCAGCGTAACAGAGCATTTGTTTGGTGAGTTAAACTGCTGAAATGTTTGTGTGTGCCGATGCAGGAGCAGCAGCAGCTGTTGTCTTCCTACCAGAGCCTGGTGGTGAAGCAGCTGGTGAGCCAGAGTCAGAGCAGGAAGCAGGAGGAGGCTGAGGGCGAGGCCGACAAGACAGAGGAGCAGGACGAGGAGGCCGGGAGCGTTCGCACTCAGCTCATGGCTCTGACTCCTCAGGTCAAAGATGTCGTGCTGTCTCAGAGGAAGACGTCTGGCATAGAGGAATAACATTTTAAACATTTGAGAAATGATTGTCTAGACTGATCCGCGTTAAATTTTTCATGGTCCTTAATTTTCAGATGAATATGTATAATTCTGCTAGATCAGCTGTTAACTCTGGATTTTTGTGAGTATCAACAAGGACCTAATTCTACATTTTGAAGTGAAATTCCTGTGCCGGATTTCTCTGTGTAAACCCAATTAATCTGAAAATCCTCAATGAGGTTCAATAAAGCGCCCCTCTGCCTCGTGTGTGTGAGTCCCTGGTCAGTCACGTTCCTACACAGACCTGGAAAATTGTGCTGGATGTTTTTATTTTTTTGTCAAGTAACAGCTGACAAGGCAACTTGTTTTGGCATGAGAACCTTGAGCACCAGAACGAGCAAGTAAGGACCTACAGGTGAAATTGAACCTTCAGATTCATTTTTCAATTCAGCTTGGAAAAGAAGCGCTACTGGTGCTAACAATCACGAGACATTAAAGCTTGTACAGTTCCATGGCAACTAGGAAAATAATCAGTCAATGAAAACAGGAGTCGGCCTCAACTCAAGGTCCCCTTACTCACTTGTTTTACAGGTTGGAACTATTGTCTAACCCAGTGGTGTGCCGCAGGATTGTGTTACAACCACAGATTATAATTATTGCAATATACAACTATACAAGTAGTAATTATGTTTTTAGTCACTATATCGTCCTTTTGTACACATTCATTTTACTAGAGGCCTCATTGGTCAGGAGTTCGTTCCTCAACTGAGGCACCAGAACAGAGAAGAGTCGCGACTTGGCTGAGCAGGCTTTGTTTGATCTCAGTGATGGAGGAACCAGCCTGCCCGCTGATGTAGTGGAGCGAAGTACTCACGCTGGGGCGTGTGGTCTGACCAGTGTCTGGAGGTAGACAGGTACAGTTCTATTGATGGCCTTGAAGGCCAGCACCATCGTCTTGAATCTGATGCGGGCCACAACAGGAAGCCAGTGGAGGCCGCAGAGGAGGGGGGTCCCATGGGAGAATATGGGTAGATTGAAAATAAGGTGCCCTGCAGTGTCCTGGATACGCTGCAATGGTTTAGTCACAGAGGCTGAGCGTCCAGCCAAGAGGGAGTTGCAGTAGTCCAGGCGGGAGATGACCAGCATCTGGACCAGGAGTTGCATGAGTTTGATGAAGAGGAGTTCAGTTTTACTGAGGTTGAGTTTGAGATGATGCGCAGCTGTCCAAGTGATGTCTGCCAAACATTCTGAGATGCCCGTCGCAACATGGGTGTTGGAGGAGGATGGGGAAAGAGAGGTTATATAGAGGCTTTATGTGAGGGCCTTGAGAGTTTGACTTGCCCTTTGTACCTCGGGCACCAAAAAGTCTGCATCAGCTGAGGCTCAGTTGCCATGAAAGAAGTCAGAATTCTAAGAAAATGAAATACATTTTTCACAGTGGCCCTAATTCTATATTATACATACAGAATGTTAGGAATATTGGTGAATTTCACTGATCTTCATAGTTGTGAGTAACTCTCATCTAAACATTGTGGACATCCAAATTACACATCAGAATAAGATCAAAATATGACATACTATCTCCCTCTCGTGGCACATGGTGAAACTGCATATAACTGTTAAGCAGAAGGTTTGTTTTTTATGTGTAATTCTCCTTTGTAGCACTTGGGGGCACCAAACAGTCAAATAATATCCCAGTAACCCAGTGACTGATATTGATCAACTTTTAGAAGGCTATTTAATAAACGTGGATCATACCACAAAGATGGTAACAACAGTAGAGATACACATAACATATGGTCAAAAGTGTGTGAATACACTAACATTACACACACATGCACATTCCAAAACACAGCATTACTCTGCTGCTGTAACGCCTTCTGGGAAGGTCTTGCAGATTTTGGACCCTTTCTTCAGGGATTTACCACTGACTGCAGTTTCTGTCTGTGTTGCTGGTATGGGAGTAGGGCAGGGATCTGTGCAGGGTAGTCAAGTTTGTCCACACAAACTGGGGAGGACATTTTTTTATGAATCTGCATTTTTTTTTCTTTTTTTTAATGTAGGCACTGTCATGTTAAACTGGAAAGGGGTTTCCCAAAGCTGCTGCTGGAAACTCACTGGTATCTTAAATCATTGAATGATTTTCATTCAATGCAAACTGTTATAGTGCATTCATATTTAGGTGATGTCACTTTTACAGATAAGCAACAACTGTCACCACCAGTGACATTAACAGGGCAATGGGAAATAAAATAATTAAATAGTAGCGAAAGTAGAAAGGGAGTCAAGGAAAAGTTAACACAAAAATTAAAACTATCATTTAGTTATTACCTCCTTAGCCCAGTGCTGATGGAAAGTCAGGTGAAGTTCTGTATCCACAATACATTTCTGGAGCTTCACAGCAAAATAATGTTGGAAGGTTTAAAAACGTAAAAAGCAACCAAAGAACAAAAGAAACATGAGATGCCTCAGCTTGTTTGATATAGACCATGTCTCTGGAAGACCCAAGATCCCAAACTGATTTGAAAAGATGTTATTTACTCTCTCAGCAGCGGTTGGCGTGAGAGCTAATGCTTTCAGTTCAGCAACTACAGAGAAGATTTTGGCTGATTATTACTATGTGTCACGTGAGAGGGGTTTCCTGGTAGTGATCAACTATACAATAGTTTGTATTGGACTTGGCATTTCAGCAGTTCTAGAGCACTTAGCTTCTTGAGCTCATTATTTTTGGTTTACTGTCCACTTATTGGTTCAGCCTTACAGCTTGTGGCAACCTTGTCCCATCAGCGGCTGGCCTCTGTTACTATCAATGAAATAGCCTCTTCCTTACACGTTTGCCAAATTCGCCTGTATGTGGATGATACTATGATGTACTGTTTTGCTGATTTATCTGAAGCTTACACTTGCAGAAAAAAACAAATTCATGGTTTTCTAAAGATCTAAGAATTTACTGTACCTCAGCTTGCATATCTCAACTACTAACAGTTTGAATATTGCAACGATTGTAGTTTACAAAGTGTTTGGGCATTTGGCTTGACAACAAGTCACATTTAAACATAATATCAGGAACCTTGCTGGCAAGCAAAATTGCAACAAAAGTCAGGCTTTATATACAGAAATAAAACCACATTTCCATTGATTTGTACAAAGAGGATTGGTGAATCAACTTTTATCAGTTTTGGACAATGAGGATGTCATTTCCAGGTGCTGCCACTACACTTAGGGCTGTATAATAAATGGAATCTGAGGGCCTGAGGTTTAGCACTGGAGATAGCTACAACACTCACCACTGTATATGCCTGTGTATCTATAACACACTGGTAAGGCAAGGCAAGGTACGTTTATTTGTATAGCACAATTAAGACACAAGGCAACTCAAAGTGCTTAACAGGGGTTACATTAAAATACATTAGAAACAAGTACATTCCACTAAGAAACAAAATATTAAAACAAGTTTTAAAAAAGGTTTAAATGAGACAATAATATATTTTTTTTTAAAAAGTCACAGTGCAGTTCAAAGCATTACAGTTTCTTCAGTGAAAAGCAGTGGCAAACAGAAAGGTCTTCAGCCTTGATTTAAAAGAGGTGAGAGTTGGAGCAGACCTACAGTTTTCAGAGAGTTCATTCCAGATATGTGGTGCATAATATCTGAACGCTGCTTCTCCATGTTTAGTTCTGACTTTAGGGACTGAAGGCAGAACTGCACCGACGACCTGCGAGGTCTGGATGGTTCATAACGTACCAGCAGATCAGAAATGTACTTTGGCCTGAAGCCATTCAGTGCTTTATAAACCAACAGCAGGGTTTTGAAATGTATTCTTTGACAGACAGGAAGCCAGTGTAAAGATCTGAGAACCAGAGTGATGTGATCTCATATTTGATTCTGCAGCAGCGTTCTGAATCAGCTGCAGCTGGTTGATGGATTTAGATGGATGGATCAGAGTTCTGTAAAGACACCGTCACAGTAGTCGAGTCTGCTGAAGATAAATGCATGGACAAGTTTTTCAAAATCCTGTTGAGACATAAGTCCTCTTATCCTGGATATATTCTTAAAGTGATAGTAGGCTGACTTTGTAACTGTTAGCCGCTGGCTGATGTAAATGTAAAATGTTCTTTGTCTAAAATAAATCACTGTGCTAAAATAAGTTACTTTGTAGTTTTACATAGTAAGGGTGGTTTTACTCACTTTTTGTCTCTCCCACAACACTATGCCTTTCTCCTACAGCGGCCATTACAATTAAATGCACATGGCCAGTTATGCAAATTGGGTGATGACATCATTTAGCGACTTCTAGCAACTTTTAGGACAGCCAACAGTGACTTTCCTTACGAAGGACCTGGCAACAGTGGCTGGAAAACTAGCGTCATAAATCATATCTGCGTTGCATTGGAACCCAGGCTGACTTTAACTCGTGGAGTGACTGGCTGGTTCTTCAAGCCCCTTGGAACAGAACTGGTCTTGGACATTTTGGTTTTAGTATTAGTGCAGCAGTCTCGTGGAATCACTTGCAAAACTATAAAAAAAAAACAAAAAAAAAACAGAAAACTCTTCTACATATGTGACACTTTTGAAACCTTAGTAACTGTCTATCACCTGCTTGTGACTGCTTTAAATTAGTTTGTTGATGTGATACACATGTACAACTATTTCTGCAACTATTTTCACTGAATTGTTTTGATGATATGTGTATTTGTTTTTTTTTTTGTTTGGTTTTTTTTACCATGGTGTTTTATGTTGGTTAACACTAGCTAACATCAGCTATGATGAGCTACCAGATCAAGTAAGGCTAGAAACTTGGTTTCACTGTGGCCTCAGTGTACTGAATTCAGCAAGGGTTTGTCGTATTGTTTATAAAACAACTTGCCATGTAAGTTGTGCTTGACTGATGGTGAGATAACTATATTATATCCACTGTTTGGATAAAAGTACTATAAACAAACAGTAGGCTAGTATTGAGTCTTTTTAAAGGGTTCCCAATGTGGCAGTCAGATAAACTTCCGTGGCTTTCATTAAACATTTAGTGCTTCTTTGTCCTGATATTGTTACCTCTTACCGGTTTATCAATGTTGTGCTCCTCAGCAAAATCAGAAAAGAGGGAATGGTCTGGTTCTAGCAGACAAAATACTTTTTTTTTATCATAACATGTTTAATGTATTTCATTAATGAAATTACATAAAATTCCGAGATCAGCACTGGAAACCCTGTTTAAAGGTATCTGAACCTAAACTATGAGTTGTTAGAATGATCACTATCCTGGCAGGTAAATTTGAGCTGGTGGATTTCTCACGTTTTTTAACATAATCAGGAGCCTGACATGTGACTGCACCATGTGCTTTGTGGAGGCAGACACACTGTCTGTCTGCATCCTGGCAGAAGAGGAGGCTGCCGAGGAGAAAATGCATGCATGAGGTCATCATACACACAAGCACATGCTCCGCATTGCCATGGAAACAAGCATCTCCTTGCAGAGAGCTGGATTTTTCATTTTTTTTTTGCTTTCTGTTTTCCACAGAGGCCTTTGGCAAGTTAGAGATATCAAATGAGGAATTTCATTCTAAAAGGACAGATTAAAAACAGAACCTCCTACTCTCAGAATATGATTCACACCAAACCATACCATAGAAAACACTTATGTCAAAGTCAAACCCCATCCTTAGACTAAATACACTAATGGATATCATACATATTGCCATTTTACTTTTACAAACTAGCATATGCATACAAAGTACATGCAGTGGTGTGAAAAGTGTTACAATCTGTACTTAATCACAGACAGCTGTATCTCAATAGACCCTCAAAATATTATCAAACAGAGACATGTGAAGCTAATAAGTCTTTAGTTAATTAGTGTTAAATAATGTTTTTTTTGCCATTTACAAAAAGTGGGCAGCTACCCTTGGCTGTATTAGTTCATGGCTCATTTAGTCATAGAACCAGTGGCCGCAAAGTTTGCTGGGACTTAGAGCTTGGACCACTGGACACATGTATGGACACCAGACTGAACTGAAGGCAGCCTCAGAGGTGAGTTAGAGGACAGGTACGGCAGTCCTCTAACTCACCTCAGAGGCTGCCTTCAGTTCCAGTATGTATTCCAGTATCCAGTAGGTATGCACTCTACTGACTGCAATTCTAGTTTTCCTTGTGGAGCTGCTGTCTGTTACTATTCAACCACTGGCCCAACAAAAATCTAAAACCTATTGAGGCTACTAAATGGCTGAAATGTAATATTATAATTTTCTTTTACAAATCAGGTGTATGTTGATGACATACAGTTTCAGAAAAAACTGAAAAAACTGTTATCCATCATGGATAATCCTCTCCACCTCACACTGGTCAGACAGCGGAGCACCTTCTCCAAAAGGCTGCTCCAGCTTCACTGTCGTAGCAACAGATCCAGGAAATCCTTCCTGCCACAAGCCATCACCTAATACAGTAACTCTCTCACCTCTGCCTGACAGAGAGAACTCTGATCTCTCTACTGTTTTTACTGTGTTTTTAACATGTTTACATCTGCACATTCTAGTTTCTTTTAAGTCTATTTATCTATTTATATTACCTGTGGTTCTATTATTGCACACTCATATGTACATTTTCAACATTGCAGAGTGGTGCACACACAAGTGCCTCTTTAAGTTTACCTTCTGTCCTCAGGTGAACATCACTCCATCCACCGTCACCATGCATCCTCCTGAGATATCTGCAAGTTCCTGTTGCTTAGTAATAGTCTTCAGTGCTATGATTAAAGTGAGCTTCAAAGCTCTAGGCACGCTCATTACTCATTGCTGGCTGCATAATGAATCCCAGGGAGGAGGCTGATTAAGAACGCCATCTTTTATAATCCCAAGTCTGGAGTGAATCAAACTCATCTTGTCTCAGTGCTCACTGGAAGGATCTGTGACTGGCCAGCTGCAAAGGGCCACAGAGGTCACTGGAGGTCTCTCTGGTCTCATATCTGCTTGAAAAACAACCTGCAGCCCTTTTGAGGACGGGCGGTGTTTTCCACGGCTACGAGCTGCCAGCGACCTCATTTGCTCCGCTTTCATGTCTCAGTCCACACAGATTAACTTCTCTTTGATGTGTCTCTTGGACTGACATTAAAGGTGGGCAGCTTTGAAAGGCATTCTATTTCAAATTAAATATTGACTTACAATCGTTTTCATTACGCAAGCAACAGGAAATGGGCAGGTAGTTGTGCTCCCATAGTTTAAATTTAGCTGTCAAGCGAACAATTCAGTTCAATGTAAATTCAGTCCATTTCCTGACCCCCATGTTGATTGAAAATTGGGTGAAGTGTTAATAGTCATTTGAGAATTCTTATTGCTTGCCAGTTTCTTAAATCCGGTTCTGAATTGTCAACAATAGCTTAAGATTTGTTCAGTGATTCAGTTAAGTCTGGGTGTTGTGGCTGGTGGTTAAAAAAACAAGTCTAACATTTGTAATAAAGTGAGGGCAATGCAGATAATGTGAATTTCCCAGGAAAAACACAGGCAGATTGAACTTTCACTCTGTCAGCCTATTCTTGAGATCAAATGGCAACTCATCTCATGTGTCACATTGCTTACAGTCTACCGAGACAAAAGCTCAATTCCACTTTTGAACTAAGTACCTGCCAAGTTGGGAAAACAATGTTGCACCTTGCTGAGTGTCATGTCAACAGTAGTCATGACCACTGGATAGGTACGTTGTGTTGGCATTTGTCATGATTGAGCTGCAAATGCATGGACGTTTTATTCCCAAATGTGTTGCAGTTATGAACTGTCACAGCTGAATTGTAGTTTTGGTTGAATTGCATTTAATTTATCCCTGACAGAGAAAGTGTATATTACACTTGCAGCCAAATACTTGTCTCAATACACATGAATACACTGAGACAGTGTTGTTCTGTTTTTCTAGAAATATCAGTGTAAACACGTTATCATATTCACCTCCTGAACCTTTCTGACAAATTGGAGGTTTGCTAATGAAGATGCTCTTGTCATTATTAAAATTAGAGTGTGGTTTAATTTCTACAAAGAGCTTCTGGAGGTGGTACTTACTCAAGTGGCTTTTTGTGTGTAAATGTCCAAGGTTGACAAGAGCGTGTTTTCTAGAGCCATTTCTGGTGGAGGCAGAAATCTCACAGGCAGATTCATCCCAACCTGGTCAAATAAACCGTCTGCATTGTTTGATACCACGAGGGGTATGTGACTGTTTTATTGTCCATGATTATAGGGGAATTCCCTTTCAAATCTTGCTGAATTGATTTTGAGGAACTGGGGACTCATTTATAAAACTGACAATAAATCAGTAAAGCTGCATGTTTGGCTTTGTTTGTCAAGCCAATGCAAATGACATGCTATACAATTGGCATGATTGGCTTGTCTTCTTAAAGGTTGGATTTTCTCTTTTGGTCCATGGCTATTCCTGACTGAACCCTCATTGGTGCTGACATTGTACACTGAACACTTTTTCCACCCAGAGTTGCATTAATTTTTCACTAAGCCCTTGTATTGATGATGGGAGAATTGGGCCACTGCATAAAGTTTTCTCCAGCGCATCCCAAAGATTCCAAATGGGATTAAGATCTGGACTCTGTGGTGGCCAAACCATGTGTGAAAATGATGTCTCATGTTCCTTGAACCACTTTTTCACAGTTTGAGCCGGACGAATTGTGGCCTTATCATCTTGGAACATACACCCGGGAAGAAAAAATCCATTGTCCAGAGTCCAGTCTGTATGTTCCCTTAAAAATTGAAGCCTTTTTTTCAGATGATAAATGTTTTTTTTTCATGCTACACAGCTACAAGTCCCAATCCCTTGAGTTCTCTTCCCATTGTGTGCTCTTACTCTCTCTATTAAACATAGCTGTGAGTTCTACTGTTGATTTTTACGATTTGATTTCACCAAACATTTAGGTGATTTTTCCGACCACATTTCCATATACATATCCTTCCATGTTTTAATAGGGCGCTGGACAGTTCTAAACTCAATTTTAATAGTGTCAGCTGTCTCCTTAGATGTTTTCTTTTCTTGCTGCTGGCCAATAAATTGACCCAGAGTAAGAAGCTTCTTTTCCCATGACCACAGGGTATGTTGTTTAACAAATGAGAAGCTATCAATGCATCACTTAGGTTTAAATAACTTAAAGGAGAACTTCGGTCGATTTAAACATGCAGCTTCATTGCTCAAGCTACCCTTGACTTGCCAGTACCGAAGACGCGAACAAATTTGGTCCAGCCATTACAGAGCTCCGTGAACGGAGATGTAGCATTGAACGCTAACTGCATGGGGTCAGAACTTCACGCTGTGTTTTAAGCGTCGTAACATGCTCCACATCTCACACCAGAAGTTATGCAACATCAGCAGACACCTTAACACACAGCACTGTAGCGTGTATGACTCAAACTGAATAAAAAAGTAGTTAAAACAGTGTGTTTGTGCAAGGAGCTACTTACCTGTTTGTTGACATCCGTGTGTTCCAGTAGCTAGACCAAACTAGTCAATCTGTCGAGCGTGCACTTACTCCCTCACTGGCGGAGACGGAAACGTATTCCAGCATTTTCGTGTTTATGTTCATAATGTACATGTCCATGTTACAGCCTGTCATGAGCCATGAGCCTTACAATAGCCTGTTAAGCCTGTTAAGTGCACACTCGATGGATACGCTAGTTTGGTCTAGCTACCGGAAGACGCGGATGTCAACAAACAGGTAAGTAGCTGCTTGCACAAACACACTATTTTAACTACTTTTTTATTCATTTTGAGTCATACATGCTACAGTGTTGTGTGCTAAGGTGTCTGCTGATGTTGCATAACTTCTGGTGTGAGATGTGGAGCATGTTAAGATGCTTAAAACACAGCGTGAAGTTCTGACCCCATGCTGTTAGCGTTCAATGCTACATCTCCGTTCACGGAGCTCTGTATTGGCTGGACCAAATTTGTTCACGTCTTCGGTACTGGCAAGTCAAGGGTAGCTTGAGCAATGAAGCTGCATGTTTAAATCGACCGAAGTTCTCCTTTAACCAGCTGAAACATATTATTCACTGGAGTTATTATCCGATGGAGGGCTCTTACCTATTTACTTAGCTTTTTGACCGGGCATTGTATAAGGGGACATCACAAGGCAGGCGTCTTCAACTTAAGTTGTTCTAAGATTTTCAGATCACAGGTACGAGAATTACAAATTGGTTTCTAAGAACCTGCTTAAGCAAGGTATTTTATGTCAGCATCTTTAATGAATCAAATTGAATATAAGCACACGTTGGAAATGATCTTAAAACTAAATTCAAGTATCAATCTATGAACATTTTTAGAAACGACGCCCAGATGATGAAACCCATTGAGTTCCACAAGCAGTATTTGAATTATGTTACTTTGGTTTTATTTCATTTTATTTTGTGTGATCTAACTCGATCTGAACTATTCAAATAAAATACAGAGACTCTGAGGCTGCTGTAACATATGAGCATTTTCATATAGTGAAAAATTTGACAGCCCATCTACTTACTGGCCCAATATACACTTAACCATTTTTTACATGCATTATCTCATCATCTATTATCTACTTCTTAAGCAAACTTAGGAAGGTGTCATTCCGGGGCCAAGTTCCAATCAACTTTTACAGAGGAGCATTAAAAAGCATACTGACTGGAAACATCACAAAGCACAGGAGGCTCTGCACCGACTGATTAGAACCGCCAAGAACATCATTGGGACCCATCTCTCCAGCATCAGTGATATTGTTGAAGTGAGGTGTCTGCACATAGCCAAAATATTACTGAAAGAAAAACACCTCTCTCCTCTTGTTGCATTTTCTGCAGGAATAACAAAGTATACATTCACTTTGATCAAACGCTGACTTGACATCTGTGGTGTGAGCAACTTTAAGCAGAAATCCCAGCCAACG
The DNA here is from genome assembly GCF_900880675.1 of Sparus aurata. Classification (NCBI taxonomy): domain Eukaryota; kingdom Metazoa; phylum Chordata; class Actinopteri; order Spariformes; family Sparidae; genus Sparus; species Sparus aurata. The sequence goes on from NC_044208.1 coordinate 3,976,897, forward strand.
CTTTCTTGACAACAAACAGAGCTGTGAGGCTGCAAACAGACTTCAGGCTGGTTGTCAGGCACGGCAGCTAATACAGCTCCCTGGCACTTCTATTATCAGCTGCATTGCACAACACGCAGTCGTCTCAACTGTGAAGCGTATGACAAGCAGGTCTGGTCAAAGTCAAAGCAGGCTTAGGGGAAAAATCATCGTGTGGAGGAGTGATGCATGAATGCACAGAGCGTATATGTTGCCCTCGCAAAAGCACTCAGCAGAGACGATGACAGGAAGTGGAGTCCCTGGGTGGAAAGAGGAGACACAGGTGATGCATTGGGAGTAGGATAATTAACGCAGAGCTTGCACGGAGGCATCACATTAAAACACTGGGCTGCCAAACATAAGGCCTTAGTATTACATTTGCTATTATACTCCAAAACTAAATAAATCACACATTGGATTAACGGATTACATTGCATACAGGATTACTTGGGAACTTAAATTCATCATACATGTATGTGAATCCAACAGCCTTTTGTCTGCTGCACTTACATATAATTGCCTTAAGTTTGAGTTGTAGCACAAATATGAGTCATAAACAGGATGAAAGGTTTACATGCCTTAGTATCCCAGCTTATAGGAGAATGAGTTTACCCTCATATTTCGGTATCCTGAGAATGAGATGTTCACATTCAGGTAAACATGTTGCCATTTAGCAGTAGCATGGGTGTACAGGTTCTAATAGGAGCTGCAAGTAGACATTCCTTGTCCTGACTTAAGAATTAGCTATATAATTTACCCAAACAGCCAACACTTCAGTCTTGTAAGCTTTCATAGATAAACAAAAAGCCTCTTTAATATCATAGACTAGGAGTGTAAAACCATCAGTATGTATAATTGCATACATATTATAACATTTTTCTGGAGACGCACCTTTTCACCAATACACAAATAATATGATAAATGATCAAATGAATAATGGCTGAATCTCATTTAGCTGCTTCCTTACATATACCCTCCCTTCAAGTGAATGAAGAGTGAGCGAGCGGCAGTATCACGAGGAAGCAGTTCATTAGAGAAATAAAACATGATTTTCTGATTGTGTCACAGTGGTTATGTTGTCCAAAGTCCAATAAGAATCAGGTCAGAACAACTTAAAAAAAAAAAAAAAAAAGTAATAAAATGATGATAATAATAATAGGTAAAACTTTAAATGCAAAGGCTGAAAACGGAAACGCTCAAACTGAGAAATGTAAATGGTAATGGCAACAAGGGAAACTTGAAATGTGTAACTCAGAATGGCGATTATTAACTACACATTAAATATACAATACATATGGTTTCTGCTACAGCTGTTGTAATCATGAGTAAAATATAGTCTACATAAAAAAGAAATCTATGAATGTAACTTGAGTTGAATGTTAGAACTCAACTCATTCCTAACGAAGGAACATTCTGCCGTTATTTTATATCTTGGAATTCACATTGTATTGTATGTATTGTACTTGACTACCCCAGTAGGGAGTTGGCCATGTTTTCCCCCCTTAAATAGACAAGGTCCAGCCATATACTAGGTTTTGACCAAGTCTTGTTTTTGTGTGTGAAAATGTTTTGTAGTGCTACTGTAGATCTTAATGTATTTTGGAATATTGTGACCCTTTTTGTTGCAACCTATGAGCCGGCTTGTAACAATATGGATAGTTAACCACAGAAAAATGTGATCAACGAAACCACTGTATGAGAATTTGAATGAATGTAGTTAGTGGAACAGCAGCGATCCCAGAGGAGACATTAGCATTTGTACACAAACAAAAAAAAAGTCCATTGAACATAGTTTAACAAGGTAAGAAATGCCTATCTCTTTATTATATTCAACAGTACAATACACTGAAATTGCACATTTTCACCAGATATAGCAGCATTCTGACTGGCAAATAGACTAATCAATAGGCACATCCAAAACATTTAAATAGAAATACACACCTTCAAATGTTGTGGCCGCTTTCTGACCACATTCAAATTCCATTTAAGCTGTTAATTTACATGCCTCATAAAACAAATTCTACGCAGCTAAAACACACTATCCTTTCCCCACGACTTGTGATTCCAGTGGCAAGAAAAGATGTATGGTCAAGTCAAACCCAGCAGCGCCTTCTTAGTACAATATAGAAGGAAAAATTGACCCGTTATATGCTTTCACACAACATGTGCCATTCAGTGCATTCCAATAGTTATAAAGTGTTTTGACTTTCTTTTATATTTTCCTTCAGCCGACTACTTCACTTAAAGGTTAAAATTACGGTACCCAAAATTACATTGTATCACCTTCAGAGAACTACGGACTGCACTTTTTATTCAATGGTTTTACTCTTTGCAGGAAATGTCTTGTTGCTGCACTGCATTCTGGTATACAAATTAGAGCTAGGTATCAAATTTAAAAACTTGTACCAAAATCAATTGTGTTGAAAGTATTACAAACTGTAAAGTAGGGTTGAGCTAAAGGTTGATGCCATTGTTTATGGCCTTTGGCTGACAGTCAATAGACTACTGAGCCCTGTACCACCGAAAAATCAGAATTTATATGGCCTCCCAGCAGAGAGCACAACAAATGAATGTGTTACCTCAGAGTTGCTGCAAGGCAGTAGTTGTTTGTGACATGTAGACGAGAAAAAGAAAGTTTGTGGTGGCTCAATGCAGTAAGGTTGCGTCTCCATGTCACATTTATCATTTTCTTATTAAACCTGCCAAGTTAGGAGAACCCAAGACACTTGGTTACCTTGGCAGAGGTGTTTCTTTTCTGCAGGCCGCTGTTAGCCTTTCTCAGAATCATGCCCTTGTTATTTGCCTTTTCTTAGCTTGGTTTCCTCGGTATAGCTAGCCAGCTAACTTTGTTTCAAGCTTAGATACGGACATGTGGTGCAGATACAAAGACTCTGGCACAGGGATGCATGTTGGACACTCGTCAGGCAGGGATGTGAAAGTTGATCTGACTGTCTTCACTGTTAAGGGGGAACAGTTTCTTTTCTGCTGGGTGAGACAGTTGGAGGTTGCAGTCGAAGCAACAGTGGAAAACAGTGATGTGCAAATGAGCAACTCCAGCCTTATGGCAACGCTGAAAAACAAACTATCCCCAATTCATAATCCAGTGCAACATATCACTGTGGACATCATCATATGACAATTCAGTAGACATTGCACAACCCTACTCTTAAGTATCAAAGGCTGGCATCAAAAAATGTGTACTCTTGTTGTCTTGTTGACTATGACAAATTCATGCCCTCGCAAAAAACTTGATTTTGATGTGGTTTTCATGCTGGTTGTCCCACATGTGAACTGCCCTTACATGTGTGTGAACACACACTTTTCTCCAAATGTTAATTATCTGTGTTTTACTTACGTCTCTTTCCCACATGAGAAAAGGCTAATTCTACATGTGAACTTTTCATAAAGGTGACTTTAACAGTAATTCTGCCAACTTTGACTGTATTTATGTATGAATGTTGTATAGTTGCTCGTGCTTAGACAACATCTGACATGTGTGAACTTTGGTACTGGGAAAAAAATAAAAAATAATTCTGGTATAGGTACCAAGACTTAGGTACGTATCAGCACTGGTATCAACAATTTTTAAACAAAACTTGGTTCCTCTACTGAAACTGCTGCTAGTGGAGAGTCTTCACTTCTTCTATGAAGGATCATCCCAACCGGTATGGTTGTTTATATACACAAACTAAATCAGAGACGTAGAGATATACTTGTTGTTTTGTCTGCTATTCTGGAAACTTCTTAATAAACCATGACCTGAATTAAATAATCTTCACAGACTTGTTAAGGGTTTTCAAAGCAGAGGGCTTCAGCAAGGTAATGCATGGTTGTCCTGCTCAAAAAATGTGTTTTGCCACAATGGAGCATCATCAAGCAAAGAACTGGCCAATGAAAAATGAAGCACGCACTGGTGGATTATTCTGTAATGAAAACCGCTCAGTACTACTGTGTACATTGCAATGGTCAAGACAGAGGAGAAAATGACTGCTGTTATAACTTTCCAGAGTAGAGCTGGGTATCAATTCCCTAAGGTGCTGACTATCGTTTCTGTAGCACCATTATCAAAATCTGTCAAGCACCAGAAGCTGACCTCAAAGGTCTGGTCAGATCAGTAGTGTTGTTTACTATTTTCGTTGATCAAATAGTAGCATCAGTATGGAGATTACATATTGTGATATAGCATTCTAAACTCAAGGTTACCCTACTAGCTATTTCTGGACCTTTCACTTGTATTCCAAAGCCTGAACAGTAACAGGGGTACCACTTCCACTATAAACAACCACTTGTTATATGACAGAAGTTTCATGTATAGCTTACACCTGAGCAAGTTGTAGACCTAGGCATACTGTCAAAAACCCAAAAAGAAATCTAGTAAATGGACCTTGAATTTAGAATATTTTATCACCAACATAAAGTAATTGTTTTATATGAAAATATATTATAAATAATTTTTATTTTTTTTTAATTTAGGCAAAGTTATTGAATTCTGGATTGTATTAAACAATATTGGCTTCTTTGTAAATCAAACAAAGATTTTATAGAAAATACATAATAAAAAAAAAATTAATAAATACTTTTTTTGCGATTAAACTTAGGTATAGTATCCGAACTAGTATCACAAACTTCAGACGATACCCAGCTCCATTCCAAAGTTGAAAATCCTGGTAAATGGTTTTAGAACCCATGGTATGCAGCCTTATAATTCATTAATGTTTGACAGAAATTGAACTTCCTGGATTGTATTTCATTTTCTCACTGGTACCTGCAGCAACATACCCCCACAAATGCAGCCTCCAGCAGCGCTGTTTTATTTTCAACATCTGCTAAGAGTAGTATACCACTGAACAGCAAAACAGGCCCAGAACTGTAGGATACGTTACATAAAGATTTTTTTCTTGACAGAGTTGTTAAAGTTTTAGAGGTTGGATATTTCCTTTATACCACAGAGCGATGCTCACCACACACATACACTGCGCTCGGCTGTATGCGCCTCTTGGTGTTGCCTGGCAGCTGAGGAAGAAACTTGAAGTACTTGGGCATCAGATCAAGGCAGGCGTCGCGGAACTTCTTGATCCGCCAGTAGTAAATAAGAGGGTTGAGGGCTGACTTGAGGTAGCACAACCACAGGAACCATGTGCTGATTTGAAAAAAGCTGTCTTTATGGTAGAAGCCATCACTGAAGGTGGATACCAAACTATAGGCAGTGAATGGTGCCCAGCACACTGTAAACACAGAGAAGAGGATGAGGATGGTTGTGAAGGCACGGGTCTTGAAGCTCATGTCTATGTTCATTTGGAAGGGCCTCTGGAGACTAAGCAGGCCCAGTTTGCTGGCCTGGCTCAGACAGATGCTGTCTGGGTGGCTGTGGATGCGGATGGCGTTGTGACGGATAGTGTTCAAGATTCCCATAAATGTGTACAGCATGACCATGAAAGGTATGAAGAAGAAGACGAGCATTAGTATCAATACATAGGCATGGTAACCAGGCTTTACGCTGTAGCCAAATACACATTGCGGGGCTCTTGGAGGGATCTGTAGGGGAGGGGAGCCAACAGCTAGGGGGAAAGAGAAAATTAAACTGAGTACCCATGTGACCACTATGAGCACTTTAGCTCTCTGTGGGCTCAGCTTATCTTGCTTCTGGACAATAATAAGAAAACGATCTATGCTTATTATAAGCAGTATAGCCACGCCTTCCATCACAAAGAACCAAAAGAGCATGGCTGAAACTCGACAGAAAACGTCTCCGAAAATCCACTTTGTGGTCACGACAGTAACCAGAGCGAAGGGCATGTTCAGGATGGCCAGCATCATATCTGCAAATGCCAGGCTCGCCAAAAGGATATTGATGGCCGAGCGCATGGCAGATCTCTGGTACACCATCAGGCACACCACCACGTTTCCCAACAGAGCCAAAAGCAGGATGGCGACCATGATGAAGCAGAAGAAGACCTGCAGAGGTAGGCTGATGCCTGGCAAGCTCTCCAATGCCTCTGCTGTTGGTGTGACCGGCTCTGGAGGCACCCGGGAGCCCAGGGAAACATTCGCCATGGAGATGTTCTCCATCGACCGCCTCTTGGAAAGGTTCAGCAGCACCGTAACGAGGCAGCAGAGACTGGTGTTAATGTCCCCTGCCTTTGGAAGGGGGACAGTAGTTGAGTGAACCATTCTTCCCCAGGGTGAGCAGGCATCGTTGATGGTAAGCTCACACTTAACAAGGCGCTGTACATGAAGATATTCCCACTTCAATGCAATATGGCTGCGTCTTCATGGCTGCAAGATCCTAAAATGTACATAAAAAAGTAGTGAGTGCCAAGTAAATCAAATGGGGCATGTGAAAGAGCATCATAAAACCAGATTAAACAAGCATCATTTCCATCAAATTTCCCTGTGGAGCTGTGGAGTTACTTGACAGTGACAGTGGGTCTGGAACACACCTAGGGATGTGCCTGCATTTCTCCAGATAATTCACACCTCCATTATCGCTCTCAAACCTGCAGTCAACCAGAATGTGCCAAATATTAGTACCATCAAAAACAAGTCTTTGGTCTGCAGTCTTCAGAAGTTAAAATGGTTTCAAAGTGTGTGAACTTGCACTGCAGACATCTCAAATTCATTAAACATTCAAAATACTTCCTCTTCTTTAGCAGATTCTTGTCATAATTTGCGCTGGCAATGTTTTCAACATGTGGGTGTGTTTGTGTTATTGTGATAAAATGTGCTTCTGGAGACAGTTATTGCAGTGGGAACTAAGAGAGAAGCTTTGAGTATCAAAGCAGGCCATGTTCAAATAAGGTTGTGGTTTAATGCAATAATGTCTTAATGACTTCTGAGTTGAAGGGCGTAGTGGCTGTTGTAATCCCATTGCAAAGTGGTCTCTAATTACAGATACAAATTAACTGTGGAAGCAGCACTCTACAGTCACCCCTTCTTTGTTTAGACTTTCCTACAACTCAACACATCACAAAATGTGTGCAGCCTGAATGAGTTTGATGACAAAACAAAGTGTTAAGCAACACATATTCCAAGTCAGTAAGGCCTCAGGATTACAAACCTTGGATGAAAAGATCATAACTAATCTTATGTCTGTGCATTAAAGGGGCTCTGTGGAACTTCTGTGTTGTGCTGGAAGCTGGTCGTTAGTTTATTAGCTTAGCTGACAACTACTGTGAGCTACTGTTGCTATCTGTTAGCGGAGCTGTGGGAGGTACTTTGTAAAGCTGTCCCAAATGATTATTTTTCAAATGATTAATCTGGTGATTATTTTTTCGATTAGTCGACTAATCTAACGATTAATTTAACGTTACATGACCAAACAAAAGTAACGTAGTAACTGGAACTGTCGTTGGTAACTTATATGAGGAAAAAAATACCGCAGTTGTAGGCGGAGCAGTGTCTGGCCTCCCGCCTGTCCTACCAACTCTTCGTCACATTTCTGCCCGAAAAACAGCGTCTGTCACCGGCCCAAATCTTTAACTCACTCGAGTGGTTGTGTTGATAGAAATCACCATGATGGTCAGCCCTCCTGACCGAGACTTCAGTGAACTTTCCCCCAGAAAACAGCCTCCGTCCCCGCAAGTGACAGAGTCACGCAGCACCTGTTTACTGATGGCGATTATGCTTTCCACAAGCGCCGGCTGCCGGCGAAAAACGTAACTCTTTCACCATCCAGGATGTTTAGGGGGCCGGGTTCTCAATCACTACACATTATTATCGGTCCGCGGGTTTAGATTGACGGGGGGACACCTGGGAAACACCCCGACGTCATCATCATGACGTGTACCATCACGTCTCTTTAGGAGCGGCGGCGCAGCTTTCTGTGTGAATTACAAGGCGGTTCGTCTTTATTCCAGCAGTTCTTCGCTCTGTGTGAATGACCAACGGCGGAGATTTTGACGAACTGCCGCTGCGGCTTTAATGCAGCGGGGGGACACCTGGGAAACACCCCGACGTCATCATCATGACGTGTACCATCACGTCTCTTTAGGAGCGGCGGCGCAGCTTTCTGTGTGAATTACAAGGCGGTTCGTCTTTATTCCAGCAGTTCTTCGCTCTGTGTGAATGACCAACGGCGGAGATTTGACGAACTGCCGCTGCGGCTTTAATGCAGCGTCTCTGTGTGAGAAAGGCTATTCTCAGCCTCCGCAGGTACTACCACTTATGTCGACGCATCGTCCCAGCCCTAGTACTTTGACACAGCAAGACCAGGAGAACGTCACAGGCTCATTTAACAACTTCAACAAATCATCCACAGGCTTGCATAGGCAACAGAATGAGACAGGGAAGGTCTCAATTTTCATGTCATGTTACAATCTGCTCCAATATGGCAAGAGGTAATAAATACATGTAAATTGATAAATGATCACCTTAAACAGGCTATTGCAATGCAAATTTTTCACTCAAGTATCATTGGAGTGATTAGCTGTCTTGAGTCCTTTCTTACACAACAGAATATTTTTGTTGGTACAATTGTCTTTGTTGTTAAACAGTAAACCTCAGCTGACTTTCATTACAGAAAGAAATGTTTGTGCGTTGTAATGAAGCTTATCAAAACCATGCTTTTCTCGAAGATGTTTTGCTTGCCATCACTTCTAGGTTCACATGTAAGTAGCACACTACTAAACGTGTGTGGCAGGCGCGGGGATAACTTTCACATTATATAATTTACATCTTTAATATAAGGCTTTAACAAACAAGATCCAACAGGTTTATTAGTGAGCTTTGGGGTTTTGTTGGTCGACACACTTTTGAACTCTGAACAGAGACAGGCCTTCCACCATTCTTTGTGCAAAGCTAGGCTAGTCTTATCCTGGCAACGGCTCAGTACTTAATACACAAATCTGTTTATGTCATCTCAGGAATAAAAAGAATAAGTATACTTCTCAAAACTCTAAGTTTACAATATAAATGAAAGAATACAACCGCGCCTGCAACTGGAAAAACCTTTGTCAGAAAAAGAAAAGATATAAAAATCTCTTCTGTTTGCCTAATAATGTGATAAGAAATCCTGTTAAAGTGTTTTTCCTAATCACAGCCAGTAACCAACAGCCAGTGTTCAACTGGGGACAAGTCAAATACAGCAATAAAAACCCTTATCACATGTGTAAACACTGGACACTGTTATTTTAGACTGCCTGGTATCCTTTACAATGGCTAAGCAGCAAAGGTCAAATAATAAATGTGCTTTGAAAAGAGTCCATTTGTAAGTACTTAAAATGATTAATTTTCACATAAATGAAGCTATTTCATTAGTTTATTTTTTTTGTCCGGTGTGGGTGTAAACATCAAGCAAATATAATTATAGGCAATTATTGTGAGAACCGGTGCATGTTATCCTTTTATGTGTGTGTATTAAAACACAGGTTGGATGCTGCTTTGATAACTGCATACAGTATGTAACCATTCGACAGATAGTGTTATCAAATGTCACCGAGACAGTCAAGAGAGAAAAGGCTGTTGTAAGGAGATAAACAGGCTGGCTGCAGTGAAATTGGGAAGACTTTGCTTTATTCATATCATGATGACAAGCGTATTGTCTGCTGCGATTACCCACTGCTTCATCACAATGGAGACCTGCTGAATGAGAGCAAATAAGAAACTGGTTTAATCTTGGCCTACTTACTGCTCCATTCACTTTACACTCATACACTACATTTTCCAAGGACATGGGCTTTGTGTTTCACAATACTGTACCTACTCTGCAGCAGAGCACCTTTACAGGGAAAGTAATGCCACATCTATGTTCCTTCCTTTAGGGCTGGTGTGACCTCAAATGTTAAAATAGCCACTTTAGCCTCCAAATGAATCTGCAGTAAAAATGGATGACTGGTGTTTTAAAAGACTGGGAATTGTTCAAATACTTTTCTTCACAACACAATTATGCAACAGAGAAAAGAGAAAATGCAAAGAGCTTTTGAGCCAAATGTCATAACCTTGAACCATTAGGAAGTATACTTAAGAGACAAAAGGTGTGCTGGAAACCTGCCTAGAACCTCCACAATGATGAGATGAGAAGTTTATGGCAATAAGTGTGTACCTTATTTATTTCAGGTGCTTTTATTAAACACTTGTGATGTGTCTGAGAGAAAAACCTCACCTATTAGGTTAAGTAAAGAGTTGATGAAGATACAGTAGTTACGGGAGATTCTATAATACATTATCTGTGGAAATAAATGCATTTGTAAAATGTAACACACAGAAGGGTTAAAACTGGATAAGGTTAAATCCAAGCTGGAGAACCTTGTGACCCTAAAAATGTCCCTTGTTTAAAGTTTGGAATAATGTTCAAAATGTTTTTTTTTTAAAAAACACATTCTAATAATGAATTCCAAATTCACAGTTTATAATTGCAACATGAGACGGGTTGTTTATCCAGTCAGAGATGTCCCTGTTACCTTATCAGTACACTATCTTACTGTTGTTTGCTAATGCAAAATGAACCAATCTAAAAGCTGCGCTGAGCAAACAATGGTAAGTCGTGTGAGTTTTTAAAAAGTCTTAAAGCCTGGGTCTCACACAGGGGGTCTATGACCATCAGGGGTCCTCAGAGGTACTTCAGGGGCCACCAAGTTATTATTTGATGTATGCATTAACATGGTTATTGTTGTGATTTATTCTTTTATTCTTTTTATTTGGCCCTCCGAGCTAAATTTCAACATTTTATATTTTAAACCTCATCAATTGCTACTTTTTCACTGGACTGGATTGAAATTGGTCCTGAACATCCAAGAGACCCTGAGGAAACTTGGCAACATGTATTCATTTCAATGGTTGTTGCTGAATGGCTACAGTTATCAAATTAATAATAGGAAGTCTTTTTTTTCTTCTTTTAACCAAAATGAAGAATCTCCCATTTTTAAAAAATAATTTCTCCACTAGTTTTTATTTTCTTGCATCCAAATGTTGGTTCTGTGGAGTATTAATGTTGTTCTGTCACATAAATTTCAAACTCTCTGAGCTAATTTGATTAAACTTCTGACATGACCAACTTGCATTGAAACAATACAGCAAATCTGCGATAATCCCACCTGAATCAAGTTTGGCTGGATTACTATGGAGAAGTTGTCAATGTCAGAAATTAAATCAGAGAGTTTGAAATTGTGAAATAATCTATGTGTATTGAAAACACACTCCCATCTCTCGATTGGTAAACTCACAAACGTCTGATTAGCACAATCCACCCTGACTCTGGTCAGCTCTGTTGTGTTTTCATCTTACAGTTAGCTTCACTTATAGTACGCAGGCATAATTCAGTGACATAGTGTGATGTCAAAAAGTTGCAGAATTAAAGGTGGAACTACCTATGAGGTGTTTTTGTGGGTTAGAGGAGCTCCTGTTTTTGGCCTTTTTTTACTTTCAAGACATTTAAAATGCACAAGAACCTACATAGCACACTAAAGGAAAGGAAAAAAAAACGGGTTTCGTTTATGAGTTTTAGTGAAAAGGAAATGAGATAAAGTCACTTTGGTTTTGTAGTCTTTCTAAAAACATGATTTCCCAGTCTCTATTCAAGTATCCATCCATGGATGGAACGGATGGATACTTGAATAGTTTTTAAAAAACTGCAACTATCTCAAGATTAAAAATTATTTCAAATCTTTTAAATTGACAAACACAATATGTGTAATGCATGGCACAGTTCAAACAGTATTACCAAAGTGTGTGTCTGTTCTGCGTTTCCCAAACTGAGAAAAACTGACGCTCTGGGATGAAGGACAGGTGGGCCGCCACCCGAAACATCAGTTCTTGACAAGTTGGGAATGAGAATCAAAAATCAACTTTTCTTACAAATAGCACCTTTAATGTGAATTTTTAGATACAAAAAATTGATTTCAGTAACTGATCCATGAATTGTGGGCCTGCTTCAAGTGCTTGAAATCGTGTTTTTTGAAATTGCTATTTACCTTTTGGAAATTTGAAGGAATCCAAACCACACAGGCCTAGAACTTGCTTTTTCAAATTAGAACATTTCAATGCTATGGATTCTGTGGCAGTTCAATCTCAGCATTAAGCATTCAGAGATGTAATTACATTTCCAGTTGCACATCAGAGCTCCTCAACAAGAGATGGACCCATCTGTGAGATGAGCTTTGAGGTGTCCTGAAAATTGACCCACATGCAAATAAAATCAATGGCTAATAGAATTACACCTCATTCATACTTTCACTTCATCACCCTCAAATAAGAGCAATTCAGGCCAATCTCAGCAGTTCACTGGCTGTCGTTTAATATGAATGTGAACTAGGTTATTCTGCAACAACTGCGCTGATTATACATCCTGGACTGTAGCGCTGAGATGTCACCAAAATGGTTGAGACGACAAACAGAATGATTCATGGAGAGTCCATAGAGAGTTACATCTCTGTAGACGACGAGGGCAGTGGGTGTTTGTAGGAGAGAGCCTACGTTTACGCCTTCGTTTCGGAATTTAGCCAACATTTATGGGAAATAACAAATGAATTGCCTCGTTCAGACGGTTTCCATTGATATTACCTGCTTCATTCTCCCATGTTGGAGCTCAGGGGCGGCTGAACTGCTGAGGCTCAGTCCTCCAAATGGTGCATCTCGCCGCCCAAAATGCTTTCTCGTCCTCGGTGTAGTCGAAACAGTTCTTCCACCATACAAGTCGGCCAGTGATGCTTTTTCAAGAAAGCTTTTCAGGCCCTGTTTAGGGTCATTTTAATCAACAGTGCGACAGCCGGCGATGCCAGTACCCACACAACTGGACCCGTGGGTGAAGTAAAATCCGCATTTTGTACGTCTCGTTGTGTTCCCAGAGGAGCAGGAGCAGGAGCGAGGCCGGGCAGCGAGGGGCTCGTGAGAGCTCGAGGCTTCTCTTCATCCCCGTCCTTCATACAGATGTGATGTGCGAGCGGCCCATCCTCCAGCACCTAATGTAACCAACCTACGTACTGTATGTATGTATGTGGCCCAAATTAACACTGCACTATTACAAACTACACTCACCGTGGGCTGGCTGCCGCAAGGCACCGATACTAAACAAATACCACTTCCTATCTTGGCTTTCACAATAAAATACAATGAGCGGTCGGTAGAAGAAGTGCATTTCTGTGTGCGATTCCTCTTTCAAAAAACTTTCTGCAACGTTAAGCTAAATAGATATTTCAAAAACATAGGGGACGAAACAGGGAAATAGCTACGAAGGCAGGAGTCATAATGCTGCCCCCCAACTTCCTGCAAGGTAAGTTTAAGTGCAAAAATCTCTGCTTGGGTAGTAAAAGGAGCAAAATGCTGCTTTTGGCTATAGTAATCATGCAAGTTAAGACTAAGTTAAGAATACTACAGAATCCGTGCGTCAGAAAGGGCTTAATAATGAAAAATATATTTATTTTAACACATACCTACTACACATATTGTTCTTTTGATATCTGAACAAAGTTCTTCCCGTTATAAAGTGGCTGTCTTATTTTGAAGGCAAAGCAGCACCGCTTCAGACAGCATGCGTGCTCTCTGCAGTTACCTTGACGCAGCTTTGTACTGAGTGATAAGTGACACCTACAGAAGCCAGTTGCATGAGAAAAAGTGGACTTTTTTGTGGGTTACGCCCCATTTTCACCACCGTCCAATAGAAACGACAACTCTACGCAAATGGGCGTGGTTTGGTTGGAGGAAGCGCTGCTTATGGGCACTTGTGGATGCGTGAGGAACTTATTATTGTTATGATGATGTTATTGCAGAAGTTATCACAGTATTTATAACTGTGTTTTGGTCTGCTTTGGCTACAGAAATGAACACAATTTTAATAAAATTTCAACACAATGTTGATGTTGACTGGTTACAATACTGAAATACTTTGATGAAGGACTCCTGGTTGACTCACAGGTTTTAGGTGAAACAGTGTTTGTTGACACATCTCAGAAAAGTACTTTAAATCAAGGAATGCAATGCCCAAAATAACAACAGTCTTTTATTTGTGTGCATATGTTCATTGAATAAATGCCACAAGATCATTCTTATCATCTACAAGTATATTTTCATATTTCATTCCAGTTTTCTTGAAGCTCTAGTTATTCCAGCTTTTTGAAAGCATATAAATAAATGCTTAAAATTCAGACAGAGCTCCACTCATACAGGCTACTTCAGCTGTTGGGAAGAACAGCAGCTACAAAATGTTTGAAAGAAAATTATATTTAACTTTGACGTAAGAATGAAAACAGAATGATCATGGGTTGATCATACACTGAAGTGATTAAAGGTTACTGTATTCTTCCTTAGTGGATTTCCCTTTGTACACTGTATGCACTAGGATTCATAATACTTCACCAGGCTTTTCAATTTATGCAGAAAATAATGTGTTTCACATTTGTTCAGCATAAATTACAATGACTGTGCATTACAGCCTTAAGGCTGTATACATATATATATATATATATATATATATAGGAGTTTTAATAAATTGATTTAAAGAAATTTGTATCTAAAGAGAAGAGATCAGAGCCACTGTGAATAATTCTTAAAATGTTTTTACAGTGGCCCTTATGCTTTTCCGTATATATGTCCTTTTGATGAGGACCCTTTAAATTTGTCGTGACCAAGATGTGTTGGGCAGGACGTTGTTCACTTGTCTGTAGGGCTTGGTATCAAACTGTGATACTTTTATGGCACATAATAAGCTAGCCTTGATACTACCAAGTATCAAAAATGCCTTGTAATTTCATACCAAATGTCAACACCTGAAAGGAGTTAATTTCATCACAGCACCGAGCCAATATAATAATAATAATAAGCTTGGTGTGGCAAGATGTAATAGTGTTGGTGACTTAAAACATGCAGGAAAAATTATAGGTTACACCCAGAGACAGGGTTCACCATGTGTATCTGTCATGTAATCTTTTACTTAAACAGAATTGGTATTGAAAAAAAGGATTGTTCAGGAATGTATCGATAGCTATATCTTATTTTATATTTTATCCAGCCCTACTTGTTGGTGCTCTCTGTGAGAGAAACTATGCAACAGACTTTTGATATGTCACAATACAAAAGGCAAAGTTAAATAAATAAAGATGGCTGAGTTCTGTTAGCTGCTTCAGTTTCAGGCTCCTGAAATTGTTCATGCAGGCTCACTGTCCGGTTTACTGAGTCACTTGAGTCTATGCCCCTGGAAAGCATTTTGAATTGCCTCATGTCTGAATGGTGCTATATAAATAAACATGTCCTGCCTTTGCCGTATATAGAACTGAGTCATTGTTAATGTTTTAAGCAACACCTGTAATTTTCCTAAATCAAGTCAAAATGTTTGTTGTGAGCCTGCTATCTGCTCCACTGTTAGCTTTGGTAGTTTCATGACTAATCATCAAAGTCAAGGAGACAAATCATTTTTGCTGGCAGTCTCGATTTTACTCAAAGACCACTATTTGCCATCGCCCCACAACAGTGCCATCTATAACAGAAAAGCAATCAAGTCTTTGCTAGCTACAGACCTTACATCCTTTCTTTATCCAAAACCCAGCACAGAATATCAATCAGAAATCTGCCATTGGAACCCTGAGTGGAGCAACACCAACATCTTTTTAGCCTCCAAAATATGTCACTGCTAGACTGCTGTGTGAAGGACAAACAACTACCTTACTGAAATCTCTCTCTCTGCTGAATGCTAATATTTGCCTTGAGAGCGAGACATGCTCGGTTTTTAAGCTAACAGCCATACACACACAGATGTCAAACAACTATATTGAAATGGAGTCGGAATATGACAAACCTCTACCACACAAAAAAAAGACTGCTCAGTTGACTGAAACCAAAGCCAAGTTCTGTCCAAAATTAATGAGTACGCCAACCAACACTAAAGTTCACTAATTAACAGCACTCATTCATTTAATCTGTATACACACAGGACTGGAGGGTAAATCATTTGTTGTTTTAGAGGAAGTTACGTGCTGGACTATTTCTTCCTTTAAGTCTTTATGCTAAGCTAGGCTAACCATATCTTTGTTGTTGTATCATACGAGACAGGTGCCCATCTTTCCATCTCAGTCTCAAAGCTTTCCCAAAATGTTCAACTATCAATTTGAAGCAACATAATACAACTTTTTTACCTTCAAAATCATTGATCTGCCCCCATCGTTTGTTTCTGTACTGTGTACCATCAGTGAGAGGGTAGGATCACACTGTTAGATACATGTTCACTTCTAGATACGATACGTTTTCAAGACATAACATTGTTATTACATAATGAGTTGTGTTCGTAGTTTGCACCTACGTCTGACAAACTGATATGACCTGGGATATGAATTTATGACAGTGAATCTAAATACTCAAAAACTGAAGTGATTTATGCCAGATACTCTGGTATTTGATAAAAGGTTATAGGAATCTTCAATCTATAAAGACACAATTAAGATTCATATTTCGACTGATTTATTCATTTTGTTATATTCATTTTTCATTATAAATATCAATACATTAAGATTTATGATATCCCCTGATTCCTCCTACATAAACAGCCACACATAAAGGTTCAAACCCCAGGCTTGAAAAGTCTGCCTTATTAGTTCCATCTGGTCACACTCCAAATGCATTTTATTGACGTACATAAATATATCAGGTCAAATTTTTTCTATCGTCTATCATTTTCCAACAGTCCAGTCCTAAGAAGCCTTGATCTGCTTGGCACTGTCTGTCTTGGGTGGTATGATCTGAATCTGGAAGGGGATGAAGAACTCCAGAAGAGCTTTTGTGTCTTTCAAGTCCAGAGAATAATCCTGAGCGATCTTTTCTGGCGTCCATGCCTGAGGCTGCTGCTGGTGACTGCCCAGGGCCTTCAGAGCCTCAGTGATGGTCAGTTTGCCTTTAGGAACGTCTGTGAGCTCCGCCAGGCCATACCCGTCCACTGGTAAACTGTATTTCAACGGCCGCCGCTCCATTTCTTTACTCACCGCCACTGTCTTTGATGCCTGTTGGAAGATTAAGCAGAGGGAATAAAGACTGAGAAAACCCTACTGTTTTGTTATAGTCACACTTGGCTGTGTGTCATAACTAAATGGATAAAGGGAAGTACTCCTGAACAAAATCTTAAGATGGGGGAAAATTACAAGTATTTGCATTTCTTGGTGGTGGATCGTAACCAGGTTGCAAGTAGAGCTTCAAAAGTGGATTGTGAGTGTATTAGAACAAGTAGAACAGTCTAGTAAGTTCAGATGCATCCTTTAAAAACCAATAACAGACTTCACTTATATCAAATATAACAATATCCAAAAAAGACCACATGTATTCTCCTATCACAATAATGATATAATAGTAATATATTATCCAGTCCTAATTTCAATTGAGGAGTGGACTTTTTTCTTGTTCTTTCTCACTGCTCTAATAAACCTGGTTTCTATCTGAAGTAGACTGCTTTCAGCAAAGAAAGCTCTGTACACAACCTACTCAGCCCCAAATGGCAGATGGCTACAGTAAGCGACTGGTGGTCAACAGAGGAGCATTTATTAGCTGAAGAGACACATATTTTCCGTGGGGTTGGTGGAGCCCCAACAGAGCTAAAAGAATATTGGACTTTCATTCATCATGACTGCTAGTGTTCCTTCCTGTCTGCTGCACGTGTGAATAGGCAACTGTTTGCTAGCATGCAAGCTATACCAATTTAATGAGGCCATAAAATGTCAAATGCATGACACTAGGGAAAATCGGGATACAGCATCAGAGGACGAGCCCCATTTATTCCTATGAAAGCTGCTCAGTGGTGCATGAAGAACAAAAGGTTCGACCTCCCGGGTGTATAATGATCTTCCACAGCTTTTGCATCGTGCTCATAGAGCGTGTGCAGTTTAGCCCTGTTTAGCTCTATTGTAATATTGGCTTTAGTGTCAGAGGAGTTGTGAGTACAGGTGTTTGGAGCTAGCGTGCTGGTTCTGGGAAACAATCTTGTCCTTTTTGCATGTTGTATTTTTTCGGTCAGCAACTAGCCCAGGTGTCACCGCACCATGATGATGGACGGGTGTGTCTGTTTGGCAGCTAATTCAAATATCAACAGTCGTTCCCTTAATCAATGGCTACACCTTTAACCCTTTTTTTTCAAGAAACCTGTTAACACAGTGACTAAAATGTAGGGCAATATTCCAAGTATATCTTTTATTAACTTTCATTCATTTTGGGCAGTTTCACTGAGAGCAAAGCTTTTTCCAGGAACACCCTGATCACATTCACAGGTGCCCAGTCTGGCCTGGAAGCTCCTCAGTACAACCACGGTCTCATCTTCCAGCCACTGGAGCAGTCAGGGTTCAGACGGAGAGGGAGAAAGTCTTCCTCACCTGTTTTGTGTATTCTCTTCATGTCTGTGATATATTCCAACAGACAGACATTAACACTGTAGTAAAACGCTAGCATGATATGGATATGACAGTCTACAGGTCGTTTTCAGGTTGATTTTTGCAAAGAACCAAGCGTGTCATGGTAGAAATAGACGAGACTCTGAATCTCTGGATGACGTGACTGAGCAGCCACCCTTGACGCGGCTTTGATATTTGTTTTACTAGCATCACATCAACAACATCATTGAGCAGAGGGCAGTGGGGGTAAAACCAGGGCAGTACCAAATGATGTCTAGGATCAGGGTCAGGCCAAGATCTTTAGGACACAAGGAGGGCGTGCTCAAACCCACTTGTCCACAGGGGCCAGAATCAACAAAAAATAAAAGTTCTTTGTAGCTGCTTTTAGCTGAGTTGCCAAGTTCACATTGAATATTGAAATGGATATATTTAAAGTCGGTGTATCGTCATGGTTCATTCACAATGTTATTAAAAAGTCTGTGCAAGTTTCTCTGATACTGTGATCACATGACAGTGTGGCTGGTTATGTTTCACCTTGGAAGTGTGTTTGTGTTTATGTGTGTGTGTACACATGTAATCATGATTATATGATGATGAGTGAGTAGTAAGGTCGATGGGCATCGTGGCTGGTGTGTTCCCATTGCTACAGTTGAGCTTTAACACTTCACCCAGGGTTCTCCCCAGACGGTGGAACAGCGGCGCTGCGCCGCTCTACCGCTCGGTCAGCGCCGCTATACTCCGCGCGTGACAGTGTCGAGCGTCCGTCCGTCCGTCCGTCCGTCCGCCGTCCCCCGGTTGACGGCTAGGAGCTCCCTGCTGACGGCGATGAGCGTCCGTCCGTCCCCCGGCTGACGGAGTTGATGACCGGCTGTCCGTACGTCCGTGTCTCCCCCCCCCCGGACTGACGTTGACGAGCGGTCGCGCACCCCCCCCCCCCCCCCCGACAGACGGTGCGCCGCTATACAAAGAATTTCTGGGGAGAACCCTGTCACCTGAACAGTTTATAATGTAGGTCATCGCTGTTATCCTTGACCAGCAGAACACAGATGAAGACATCAGCTTTTCTGTGTTATGTTTGGTTTAGGTAATATGATATGATATGATATGATATGATATGATATATGATACGATACTGCGATGGCTCCATCTCTGAAAATGTCCACGCCCTCTAACTGTACAGCTGTACCCAGTTCAGGCTTTTATGAAAAAGTGAACGATTAACGACTAACAGCCGTCACAGTGTGACTTTAGTCAAATAAGCAACCATAGAACGGGATTAATCTCTAATGAGTCAATTCATGCAGATGGACACAGTCCGTGTCCCGGCCTGACCTCTGCTGCTGCCGCTGCCGCTGATGCTGCTGCTGCTGCTGCTGCTGGGTCTGTAGACTGCACGAACACAGACTGCAGGTTAGCCAGCAGAGGGTCGCTCTTCTGGTTCACTGTGTCCGCTTCTGAAACACAGAACGGGCTCGTTAACAGGGAAACTGTGTCCAACGTTTCACCCAAAACTTAATTCGTATCCCTGAGGAGGATGAATCGGCCTGCCATGACCCTCGAGGAGACAGTTACACAAGTTAGCGGGATCTACAGTCACTCACCTTCAGTGCTGCCGGCGGAGGGCGGGCCGGTGGGCTCGTGTCGGGGGGCTGCTCGCGGCTTTTCCTTGGAGATTTCTCGGTGAACTCTGTTTTCTAGGTTGACATTTCTGAACAGACGAGCTACGCGTGCCCCCATGTTCGAAATGATACCAAGCATAGACACTGACAATAAAGTTTGTTCAAATTGTCGACGGTGAGCGAGCAGGTCCATTCCACAAAAAAGGCGGATATAAAATTAGCAGCGACACCATGTGGTTGGAAGAATGAACATTCTTCAGTTCTTTGCTTTAAAAGTACACGATTACAGAACCGTCTGTTTCTGTTGTCTCACAGTAGAGCCTACTGTATACAGTAGAGCAGGGCTATTCAATTACAAATTCAGTTAGGCCAAATTTAAAAATCAAGAAAAATGTAGCCGGGCCAGACATGTTAAACGCCCAGTAAGCAGCTGGTAATGACAACTTTCAAACCAATACAGATCAATGTGATGAAAAATATGCACTTTTTATTCATAGTCTCCCTTTTAAAATTGGTAACATGAGAAAGGCACATCAAAAAGTGCATAGAAACACAATAACAAAGCTGTAATTAAACAGAGGTGGTAGTGGAAATATTTTTTCACTTAAATAAAAATAGAATAAATAGAATGAGAAAATAAAATGAAATTGTGTCAATAATCATTTTGGTCACATCTTACCCAGGCATAACTCATAGTGCATAAAAACAAAATGTGCACATCTATCTTTCTTCACTTCATTCAACAGCATAACAAATACATCTGTAGCCTGAATTTCAACCCTGCGAATGTCTGACGTGTCTGACAGGGGTACATTTTTAATAGCAGATGTCACACTCGTTTTCATTTTGTCATCATTTATCACTTCATCCATGATGGCCAGCATACAATCTGTAACAGTTTCAGAGTCAGTGAATGGCCTTTTCTTCTTCTCCAAAATCCACAAAGCAGCTGTTTCTCTCCTGAGTGGTGCATGTCCGCACCATCGTAGTTCAGCTCCTGTTGGAAGATGCAGTCCAACTCTGCGCTGTCTCTGATCTCTCAGATCCATCGCGAGGAGTTTGTCCGGAAAGTCGGGTGTTTGTCGATGTGGTGCCTCTGGACATTGTAATCTTTGAGCATGGCAAATTAAACACATGGGTTTGGCGTTTGAATTTGATAGAAAAATGAACAAGTATTAGCCAGTCCGGACAGGGTTAAGTCTGCGGTTTTCATTGTCAACTTTACGTGTCACAGTTGAGTAGGACGTGTTTCAGACTGGGTATCTTGGCACTCTGACAGCACCGCCAGCCATGCTTCAAAACAACGCGCTGCATTGTGGGTAGGCTCCTGCCACACTACGCGGAGTGTTGTATTCACGGCCTGAAACACTTGAAACGTCTACGAAACGAGTTGCCCTCTGCATTTCTTCAATTCAGGCGGGCTGGACCACAGACTGGGACACCCGGGGGTTGGTTCTGGGTCGCATATGGTGTAGGTGTTATCAGATGGTCTGTCTTTTCTAAATGTTTTTTTGTATTATTATTATTATTATTATTATTATTATTATTATTATTATTATTATTATTATTATTATTTATTTATTTTGCACGTATTATGAATGTAATAATGATAATATTTTGTCATTACAAATGATGCATCAGTTTAACAATTTGAGTGACTGTCTTTCCTGGACAGCATGCACAAACTGTAACACAAACCCCTTGTGTCTAGCCATGATTTGACATTGGGAAAGGCCCTCTTTGCTTACAACAAAATAACAAAAGAAGAACAATGATCTAATAAACTAAAATCTGAAATATTTGAGTTTTGTCTATAGTGATAGACGGCAAGTGAAACACACATTCTTACAATCTTCAGTTTATGCACAGTCACATGGCCAGCCAGCAGAGGGCAGCCTTTTACATCAAATTCAAAAAGGCCTCATCGTTAAAATATGGTGGGCCTCTTGCTGAGGTTCATGTTTTATCAGCATTGGTCTCATACACAAATGCAAACTGAGCATCCGCCTGTTTGTCACAGTGAGGTTTCTGAATGAGACAACCACCATGAATTTGTTAACACTTCCGTCCATCCTCAAGTGTTTGACCAGGCCAGACAACAGGTCACTTTTAATATAAGGGAAGCCATATGGAGCACATCTGGAAGTGATTATCTGCTCAATCAAAACAAAACAACCCACAGCATTTTTGTGAGGAAAGGAATGGAAAGCTATTCTTCTCATTTCACTCACTCCCTGGCGCACTGACTCTGGAGTGAGGAGCTGATGAAAGTCACAAAGTCAACAAGAGGCCAAGGTTCTCAGCCAATGATGCTTCTCAGTTACAGCAGGAGTTTGGACACGGTAGGGCTCCCTCAGTGACAAAAAAAACCCAGAAAAAAACCCAACAAGACCAAACAGTGGTAGACATGAATTATGTTACTTTCAAATCAAAAGAAAAAATGAAGAAACAGAAAACACCAAATTGCTGTGAAAATGAGTTTATTCTACTGGTGATAAAATACAGATCCCCGATTGGTTGTTTGCATGGGAGTGTTTTTGATTACTGTTTATGATTTCAATCCAATGTTATTTACTGCCTGGAGAAACACTTAAATAAGACTGCTCCAAGGCACTCTTCTGCACGTGAGGCTTGAAGGGCGAGTCCACTGTCTAGACTGTGTTGACTTGCAGAGTTACAACAGATGTGTATCAACATTGTCATTAAATTAAAAAAAAAAAAAAAAAAGTGTGCTGTTCAGGAATCCATCACTGCCCAGACAGGCTTCAAGAATTTCCCAATAAAATCTGTTTGTCTGCAAACAGATTTCTAACATTTATTGTAATGTAGCGCTGATTCCACCAGTAAGTTGCGTAAGTGTTTCACAAACACAATTAGGGTGTGTTTATAGAGGATGCAACAATATTTGAGAGCCAGTGTGACTATAAGTGATCTCTGAGCTGCCTTTCAAAACCATATTAGCTCATGTTCTACGTCTAAAAAGTTTGGTGGCTACGAGAGTTCAACACACTGCAAAAGACAGTGATAGTCTATAATTTTCAACAACCAACAATGAATGCATCTACTAACAGATGTTCTTCTTCATCTGTGCTACAGAGTCCCATTGTTGTCCAAAACTATTAAAACACATTAATGAGCCACACTGGGTGACATTTTCTTTCTTTTCCACTAACACACACATACTGCAGCTTATTCTGATTTAACCCCACACACACCATCGTCTTGACAACATCAGTAAACATCCTGTTCAGATCAACAGGCCAAAGGCGGCCATTTTTCGACCTGCCCTGATGAAGGCCTCAGTGGCTGAAATGCATAGGCATATTTTCACTGTTGTTTGGATTCCATGAGATATGAAAGGCTTTTCCTTGAGCTCCTCTGACCTGCTCAGTAATTCTGAAGTAGTAGGATCCCCAAACTGACGATACTATTTTTTTCATTTTGTTCACTGTACTCTTCGCTGTAGCTATTTTTGCTGTGGCTGCTGTTAGCATCTAGCTCAGTTAGCTGTGGAGCCAAGTGGCTCTATAAACTGAGGGGGTCTGCCGTACCACAACCTCAGGTGACGGGTAGAGGGTCTCACCACGGGCAACAGTGTTAGGGTCAACTGGGCTCGACTACCTTCCAATGAACATGGCTGAACACAGCCTCAGATGCCAGTTTGAAGACAGGGAATACAGTAGAGAGGTGATTTACAGCAGCTCTGATTGTGACTGTGACTCCAGGGATGAGAAGACACAGCTGGTGGAGAAAGGAGAGGCATGAAGTGCAAGCAGGAGTCTGGCATCAGCAGCGTGGGAAGATGGTGTGTAGAGCTGGAATATTTTTACATCTTACTGTTGATGGAATTTTTTTTTCCAACCAAACCAGAGGTGATTGTGAAAAGACAAACAGGACTGTTTTAAGGTAAGATTTGACCTCATGGGGCGCCGTTTAGCTCAGTGGGTAGAGCGCGTGTCCCATGTGCTGTGGCTCTGCAGCAGACCCGGGTTCGACTCCCGGCCTGGGTCCGTTTGCTGCGTGTCACTCCCCCCCTCTCTCTCCCTGTTTCCTGTCATATCTTCAGCTGTTCCATCAATAAAGCCAAAAAAAAAAAAAAAAAGATTTGACCTCATTTACGCTTAAATTGTGTGTTTTATGATGAGTTAATGCAGCAATCCGCTTAGTATGGTAATAAGAGAGAAACTTGAATGTATTGGGTGTATTTTTCTTTTTGATAAGGAATATACATGTAACTATTTCCTTCTTTGACAATTTGTGAGTATATTTTGTTAACTGATTAGAATAAGTAGCAGACTTGCTGCATTTACGTCTCCAGACTGAAAATACTATCTGAGGTACGAAGTAATATAATGGAACATGACAGGCCGGGGCTCACTGGTTAGCATGCACACTTCTGTAGACATGACTGCAACACAGCACACAGACATTAACATTGTTGTTTTCCTCACACTCTGTTGATAATCTGTTGATCATTTTTTTAAATGTTGGGAAATAAATATGGCCATATATTACACATAAAGGAGGACAGATAAGCATGCTAGTAATTATAGTAAAGGCTAGTGCTAGGTGCTTTTTCACAGCAGACATTTTGACTATTCATAGGAAAGTACTGGTGTGACAGAGTGGCTCTTTTCTATTCAAGCTGTGACAGTGAGCCAGTACTTAACATCAGGACCATAGGACAGAAGCAAATAAATGGAATCCGGCCATCAATCCGAATATTAACAACTGTGCTTTTGGTCCTGACAGACTTGAAAATGTCTTGTGTGAAAAGGGTCCATAAATTCACAGTATTTGTCAGATTACTGACCTTGTGTATAACCTAAATATTGAATGAACTGTATGTCTTGTCAAAGTGGTGAAGATGTCCTCTTAATGTGTTTGTTTTAGTTGAAGTTGCAGTGTGTAGATTGGTCTTGGCCGTTGCATTATTAATCTATTTTTTCAGTTCTCACATTCACTTGACACATCACACACTGGATACATATCTATGCATGTAGTAAATTTATTTACAAATGGTAAAAAAAAGTGACCATAAAAATATATCTTGCTTTCACATATATACATTTAAATGTATTTCTAAGAACTATGTAGACAGGACAAATCTCAAGTACAGATGAGGCAACTGTATTATAGTGGCTAACCTTGAGATCTTTGATACAAGGCACGACCTCTGAAAACTACAAAGAACAAACTTCACACAGACTCGGTTCTCAAGCTCCACAGAAGCTTATTACATCAGAGGAGGTCTGGTTTCATCTCTGCAATTCATCAATTCCTATTTGGAATCAGTTGTTTTTCCTGAACACCCGTTAGGATCTCAATAGATATTATGAGTATAAGGGTCACTGTTAGAAAAATAATCTGATATCTTCTGAAGTCATAATTTTTTGTGGAAAAAGTTGTAAGATAAAATTAGAAAGGCACGGCCATCCCCTTCTACTGTGCCCAATGGGACCTTATTTAAAAAAAAAAAAAATGTACAGTAGTCAATGGATGGAGACATTGACTACTGTAAACGCTGTGTGAATTACACATATGATGTTTGCCATTTTAAAGATAATGTTGCAAGTCACGAAAGTCCCTTACACTGAGTTAGTAAAATACCATTTAGTTAAGTGTAAAACCTCTCAGTGAACCACACTGTCTCGCTCTGTAAATATATATAATATACGGTAAAACCAACAAGAACATGGCCATCATCTTAGTACAGGAACAGTATTGAAAAAGGTGAAAATCTGAAAAAGTCTGGCCTTACTGACAGCTGCAGTTATACAAAAGGAGAGGTAGTCAGTTCTGTGAGCTAGATAATGTACAGGACTGAATCTACAATGTTTAGATTATGAGATTATGTCTCATACACAACTGATCATTGTGTAGTCTTTATAATTCGGTATTTTCAAAGTCTTAAACTTGATTCACTTTAAGCCAAACTGCGACTTTCTGAAGTTGAAAAACGATCTTTTACATAGAAAAACACATTTGTAATTCCTTAAACAATTCAAACAGGATCATTCACTATCATATTTTTTCTGAAGTAAGATCCCATGGTGATCCACCAGAAGGCAAAAGACTTGCCCCGATAAAAGACACACTGTTATGAGTATTTAGTCATACTGTACTTTCGAGAAAAGGTCAGGATACTAAAATAAAAACTCAAAACTTTAAAATTGAGAATAATAAGACAAATTAATATTCTGAAATATAATTAATTCTATTATCAGTGAAAGGTAATAATTTCAGGGAAAAGTAAAAATGTTACAGTTCAAAATTTTAACAATATAAATATTATAAGAGATTACAATTTTATGAGAAGAGTGTGCAGACAGCGAAGAATTAAACATTTGAAGAAGCATCTCTAACATCAAGACTATCAGAATTATTGTGAGTTATTTCTTATATGATTATGACTTAATCTCCTAGCATTTAAAATTCTTTCTGGAAAATGTACAACCTTTTTCTCAAAATATCCTTGTGACAGCTTTTTAAAATCTCAGATTTTCTTTTTCCTAAAAGCAACCCAAATATATTGTCATAAGATCTGGCTCAGACTGAGGTGTGGGGTGCATTTACAACATTAACAACAGCTCATTTGATCTTTACAAAGACAGCTCATGATGTTAACACTGTGTGTGAGAGCAGGAGGAGTAGAGGTACAGTAAGATGAAGCAGTCGATCAGAAGGATGGTGTAGAAACACCTCTGCGTATGCAGGCTGCGACCCCTCTGAAAGCGAGTCAGTATCACAGCCAGCAGCAGAAAGAAGGTGGCAGTGTTCAGGAGGAGAAACAGCCTAATGTAGGAGGCTGTGCTCGAGAGACCCTCGCTCCCTGCTGTTGCCATCATGTGAACCTCTTTGAATTTGCGGCCCTTCACAAATGCCCCCTTCCTGTTTTTGCGGCCATCTGTGTAATCTATAAAGGCCCTTGACTCTGCATCTCCCTCCTCTGGACTGTCCTCATAAGTACGCTTTGAAGTCCTCTGTCTCTCCTTTTTCTCATTCAACTCAATCTGTGCAAAAATGTCAGGTAGACTCTCAGAAAGCTTCTCTCCAAGGTTCACTTTCTTCCCCCCTTTACTCTTGCCCTGTTTCTTGGACATAGCAAACATCTTCTCAATGACCTCCTCCGTCTTCTTTTTGTCAGAGAACTGAAGGAGGCGCTCTGCAGTCTTACGGAAGCTGGCATTGTTGAGAACTCGCCCGAGGATGTGCCTCTCCATCTGCTGGAAGACAGGCTTGACGTGTTGGAGGTTATCCTCCATCACGTTGACGTATTCCTCTACTTCCTCAGGCGAGCTGTCCATCACAGCCGCCGCTTTCTCAAAAACAATCTTCTTGTTGTCCAGCAGCACCATGGCAAACAGAGGCTTGCTGGTGGCCTCTCCGGTCAGCAGGTAGATGGTGTAGGTGTGATCCTTGGTGGCCAGATAAATATCCACTCTCGTGTCATCGCCACGCAGACTGAAGCTCTGTATATCCACGCCTGGTCCAAAAAAAATGTAGGCCACCCTTGTGTGAGGGTACCTCAATGGCATTGTGACGTTCACATAGTTTGAGCCATTGTACGGGTACCCTCGAGGGTAATTCCAGTAACCTACCAATCCCTTGTTACTGTAGCCTGTGTCATCCATCCAGAACATTTTATACTTATCCTCCTTGTGTGATACAAATGCTCCATGAACACCATCTATCTTTGTACGCTGGAATGGAAGTTCTGTGTTGTGAAAGAAGGCACTCATTGCCCTCGTTGGGCTGTCTGGATCCAGGTGGATGTGATCCACGAGGAGCAGGAGCTGTGGATGAAGAAGGAGTAAGTTTCTTTGGAAGTTCCTGATCTTCAGCTCTGGATTATAAGCCGAATGTCCCTCACCACGTATGAAGACCATTCCCTGTCTCTCCATAGCAGCTTCTACTCTGCCCTGGGTATCAGCAGCCAGCCCCACCTTGTATTTCAACCATTTAGAATCACAAGCTTCAGTAACTTGTCCAGCCCATGGTTTAAAGCAACTCCCTGACATGGCTGAGCTGAACAAAACGGCATTATTCAACAAAGTGTACTTGGGTCCGTACAGTGCCTCAGTAATAAATGGGACACCGTTGGGTGCAAAAGTGAAAGTGTTCTGATCAGGGTGCTCATGCCCAGCATTGAAGTTCCTCCATCCTTTGATCCACTCCTTGTACTTGTTCCTGTGGACGATGTTGAAGATGGCGCGACCCCCCAGCTTCCCTGACTTGAAGGAGAGAAAGCTGTGATTGGTGCCTGTAGGTAATGCACTGCCATATGTCACCACGCCCCAATCCTCAAAGTAGTGGAGTTGGGATGTCCCAAAATCTGATGGAGGCTTGGGAAACAGGCTTGGGTCATACCTGCACAATACCATAAGAGAAGAGATATCAGATCGATTAGATGTTTTTCTCGCCATACTAACCTACCCTATTTACATCCAACATAGTAATGTGATTCCTTGTGTTTTTCCAGAATTCTTTTTTAAAAACCCAGAGAGAGCAGCTGTATCATTGCCACTTCACAGTTTCAATACAACAGGTTAAGACCCCAATACTTCTCTTATGTCTGCAGCACAAGGTAATTTGTGTAACTGAACCTAAAGGCAGCTGATACACCTGGTGTAGGAGCCATCAGTGAGTCCTCTCTGAAGTGAGTCTGCCTTTGTGTGAAGCTTTTTGGCCACCCGCACATGTAGAATCTGTGGCCGAGCCAGTCGGTGAGAGAAATCCCTCTGATTTGCTCCTCAGCTAATAAAATCAGTGCACAAGAATAGAAACAAAGGAAAGCCCCTTGAACTTGTCACTGTAGTGTCCATGACTGTGTATGATTAATGAGTGTGGTGTTTTTCTTCACCAGTGCTATTTGAAAGTTTTTATCAGACATGTTCTTGATAAGAGGTAGCTACATAAGTGAGAGGATAGAGCTGGGCGGTATATACTATATATATTTATTGTGATATGAGACTATATATTGTCTTAGACTTTGAATATTGTTATATATATCTGGAAGGGTTGACTTTTCCTGGTTTTAAAGGCTGCATTTCAGTTAAGTAGTGTCATTTTTGAACTTACTAGATGCTCTAGTTGTTCCAATACTTGCCCCACTTAGTCATTATACCCATATGACTGATGATTATTGATCAAAAATATCACTGTGTTAATATTTTGTGAAAGTACCAAAAGTCATCCATACAATATTGTGAGACAGAAAAGCTTTTGGTTGATCACCATTTTAATAACAGCTCTAAACAGAAGAAAAAAAAAAACAGCTGTCAGTGATTTTTTTTTTTAAACATTATGAAACCAAATTAAGAAGCTCACCAGATGAACTCTGTGTGGAGAGTACACCATCGCTGGCCTTTTCCAGCCTGCCCTGGCCCTTCCATCACCCTGTTTTGATGAATCAGGTCTGCCAGCCAGTTTCCACTGCCATTACGCAACACATAACGGTCCAAAAAGACCAGCTGGCTCTCTGGCCCATAGAACCAGTTGTAGTTGGAATCTGCAATGGCCACAGTGCGCTGAAATCCTGGTGAGACAGTGGAAAGACAGAGCACAACTTCAGTGGTGATCAGCTGTCATCCAGAAATATTTGAATATCTTAAATAATGGTCACACAAATAAAATGCTTGTGTGCTCATGTAATTAACCGCTATGTGAATTCTTCGTTAAGTTCTACACAATACCACATGCCACGAAACTTGGCTCCCACCTACATAAACCTCCGTCCCCTCTGCTGTGACCCATCTCAGTCCCAAACCATGCGCAAATTGTTCACACTATTCACTCTTGTCTGTAATTATGTAAGAAAACACTGGGCTCTGGGGGTGTGAGAGTTCTTAGAAACTACCGTATCCAATCACAGTCACACATTGGTCAGCATTCACTTTGACAACAAACACAGTGGCTAAACAATGAACAAACTCTTTGATAAATGTACTGCAGAAAAGAAGGTAATGCTATAGCAGGTTCAGCAAAGGTTATTTGCAATGTTGAGCAGCGCTGCCAACATTTAGTTGATGGAATGTAACCAAACACATTTACTGAAGTACTGTACTTAATGGTCATATTGATAAAACATTTTTGTAGACAAACCATTTTTCACAAATAATACAGTGGCTTGCAAAAGTATTCACCCCCCTTGAACTTTTCCACATTTTGTCACATTTTAACCACACATGTAAATGTATTCTATTGGGATTTTATGTGACAGACCAACACAGAGTGGTGCATAATTGTGAAGTGGAAGGAAAATGATACATGGTTTTATTATTATTTTTTTTTTACAAATAAAAAACAGAAAAGTGTGCTGTGCAAAAGTATTCACCCCCTTTACTCTGATACCGTTCGTTCGTTTTCTTTTCCGCTTTTCCGTGAGGGTTGCGGGATGTTGCCACTTTTTATCCCCCTGAGGGGTTGCGGGGCTTACTGGGGCCAAATCCAGTTGTACTCATGGGCGAAGGCCAGGGTACACCCTGAATGTGTCGCCAGCTCATTGCAGGACCCTAACTGATGGCAGTGGCTGCCCCACAGGGTGCCAACTGCACATCAGGAGCAATTCTGGGGTTCAGTATCTTGCTCAAGGATAGCTCTACCCACTGAGCTACAGCCGCCCTACTCTGATACCCTTAAATAAAATCCAGTGCAACCAGTTGCCTTCAGAAGTCACCTAATTAGTAAATGGTGTCCACCTGTGTGTAATCTAATCTCAGTATAAATACAGCTGTTCTGTGAAGGCCTCAGAGGTTTGCTAGAGAACATTAGTGAACAAACAGCATCATGAAGCCCAGTGAACACACCAGACAGGTCAGGGATAAAGTTGTGGAGAAGTTTAAATCATGGTAAGGATATGAAAAAATATCCCAAGCTTTGAACATCTCACAGAGCACTGCTCAATCCATCACCTGAGAATGGAAAGAGTATGGCACAACTGCAAACTTACCAAGACATGGCCGTCCACCTAAACTGACAGGCTGGACAAGAAGAGCATTAATCAAAGAAGCAGCCAAGAGGCCCATGATAACTCTGGAGGAGCTGCAGAGATCCACAGCTCAGGTGGGAGAATCTGTCCACAGGACAACTATTAGTCATGCACTCCACAAATCAGGCCTTTATGGAAGAGTGGCAGAAGAGAGCCATTGTTGAAACAAAGCCATGCAGTTTGCCACAAGCCATGTGGGGGCACAACAAACATGTGGAGGAAGGTGCTCTGGTCAGATGAGACCAAAATTGATGTTTTTGGCCTAAATGCAAAATGTTGTGTGGCAGAAAACACTGCACATCACCCTGAACACACCATCTCCACCATGAAACATGATGGTGGCAGCATCATGCTGTGGAGATGCTTTTCTTCATCAGGGACAGGGAAGCTGGTCTGAGCTGATGGGAAGATGGATGGAGCCAAATACAGTCTTGGAAGAAAACCTGTCAGAGTCTGCAAAAGACTTGAGACTGGGGCAGAGTTTCACCTTCCAGCAGGACAACGAGCCTAAACATACAGCCAACAATGGAATGGTTTAGATCAAAGAATATTCATGTGTTAGAATGGTCCAGTCAAAGTCCAGACATAAATACAATTGAGAATCTCTGGCAAGACTTGAAAATTGCTGTTCACAGACACTCTCCATCCAATCAGACTAAGCTTGAGCAGTTTTGCAAGTAAGAATGGGCAAATATATCAGTCTCTATATGTGCATCGCTGGTAGAGACTTACCCCAAAACACTTGCAGCTGTCATTGCAGTGAAAGCTGGTTCAACAAAGTACTGACTCAGGGGGTTGAATACTTTTGCACACCACACTTTTCTGTTTTTTATTTGTAAAAAAAAAAAAAATTAAAACCATGTATCAATTTCCTTCCACTTCACAATTATGCACCACTTTGTGCTGGTCTATCACATAAAATCCAAATAAAATACATTTACATTTGTGGTTAAAACGTGACAAAATGTGGTTTAGTTCAAGGGGGGTGAATACTTTTGCAAGGCACTGTACATCTACAGAGCTTGCAGAGGAAAAATTATCTCTATTCCTGAAAACATTTTCGTGATTGTGAGTCAATAATTAAAAAATGTGTCTGTTCCTAAATGATTAGATTTTTATTTTAGTTATCTCTGCGTAAGAATTCTGAGAGTTGGTTTTGAGAGTCAATAGTAAAATGTCACTGGTATCACCTGGTATCGGTGTGTTTTTGTCAGCATCAAGTTTCTTTGTAGTTGCAATATTGTGGAACAAAATGTAAAAATAGCTGACTTCTAAAGTATGTGCCCATCATACTTTACTGTACCGGTGACATAATGTTAACCAGCATAAGCAACGTTAACATACATGGCAGAATTGTGTCACTGCCGCGATCAGCAAGAAAACGCAAACTATCACCTGCTGCTGAGAGAAAACTGGTCAGTAGTAAGAGTCAACCAAAAACCAATAAAGAAGCTGGAATACAGGTGACAGTGTCCATAGTCAAGTGTGATTTGCATCAACATGATCATGAGGCTGCGGTGCAAGAAAGAAGTCGTTACACCAGATGTGGCACACTGATCTCAACTGAAGTTTGCTGCTGATCACATAGACAAAACAAAAATCTCTTGGAGGAAACCTCTGTGGTTACAAGAAACAAAAATGTAGTTGTTTGGCAACAGTGAGCAGCAATATGTTTGGAGGAGAGAAGGTGGGGCCTTTAACCCCAAGAACACCAGACCTACTGTCAAACATGGTGGTGGTAGTGTTGTGCTGTGGGGCTGTTTTGCTGCCAGTGGATCTACTGCTATAAAGAAAGTAAATGGAATTATGAAGAAGGAGGATTATCTCTAAATTCTTCAGTAAAAGCTGAAATCATCAGCAGAAGATTGGCTCTTGGGTGCTTTTGGGTGTTCCTAGAGGACAATGATCCAAACACCATCAGAAGTGGTAAAGGAATGGACTAATCAAGCTACAACTGAGCTTTTGGAATGAGCTTCCCAAAGTCCTGAATAGAAACCCATCAAGACCATGTGGACTGTGCTAAAGAAACAAGTCTGTGCCAGGAATATAACAAATGAAGTTGAACTTCACTGATTCTGACAAGAGGAGCAGTTAAAAATTCATCCAGATGATGACCAGAAGCTTGTGGACGGCTATCTAAAGCACCTGAAGTGAGAACTGCCAACGGACATTTAACCAAATATTAGAACTAATGTATGTACAGTTTTTGACTTTGACTTGAGATTTGGTCAATCATTCGAACTCAAGACTGCCAGGATATACATTTTCTTTACAACTTTATGAAAACTTTTGACCATGAAGGTATATATATATCTGTTAGCTGTGGTTACTGTAACTTTATAGATTGAATGCATCATCATCTTATCACCAGTGAACTGACATTGGATCTAACAGCAACCTCTTTCAGCATTCACACTTCCTTCCCCCTTAACACTTTAACTTACACTTGTTACTCACATATACATTTCAACTTTTAAGTTGTTTCAAGTGTTTTAACTGCAATGTTTTAGCAACACATTATTTTTCTAAAGAAAATGTAATCTTTTTCTAGTGTTGCTTACTCTGTGATCACCATTTGCTTTGTGTCAACTGTGTGCAGAATCATGGCTCTCCTGGGTGTTGTAATTAGAGGTGTTTTCTGAGTGCAGCAGTGCTGCCCAGCCACAATTCAGAACTGTTGGCAGGGGGCTGTGAAATGTCCAAGCCTGACCTAGGGCCCCTCCTCCACTGCTGCTCTCCCCCTGATCCCCACCCCCTGCAGGTCTCAGCTCAGCTTTGAAAGGCATCCAGGAAGGTAATGACTACACGCATGCATACCCCATATCAGCGCCAATGTGGCCGCCTAAGGTTATTTTCACATCTTATCTAATGTATCCAACTTTTGGGACTAACTGACTGAGTCAGCCATTCATAGGAAAGAAAACATTTATGTACAGACTGTTGACCTGCTCTATATTTGGCTGCCTAAACACTGTATATCCATGCAGAGCCAACTGATCACATAAACTTCACCGCTTCTAAAAAGTGAACATGTGTGTAGGCCACAGCAGGTGACGTGATAGTTACCGGGCAGGATGGTCCGGTAAAGGAAAGCAAAGTGTTTCAGGAGCCAGGGGTGGTCAAAGTGGCTGATAGCGAAGTGGCGCTGCACCAGGAACATATACTGAAACAGAGAGCGGGTGGTGTAGGTCCCGTAGGCCACTCCTTCATACAGCGAGCCATCAGTCACATCCTGCAGAAGGACCATGGACTTCTCCATGATGGACAAGACCTGCTTGGTCCACAGGTAGGCCTCCTGGAGATAACCTGCAACACAGGAAGTTGAAATGGTTTCAGTTTAAATACAGGCTGAATACAGATTACCAGGCGCCAAGTTCCTGTCAACTTTTACAGTGGAGCAATAGAAAGCATGACCAGTCTGACCAGTAACATTACAAACTGGCATGGTTAGTTCGAGGTCTGGAAGGCTCTATAGTCCGTGATTAACACGGCCCGGAACATCAGTGGTACTATCTACAGAGCATCAGTGATATCGGTGAGATGTCTGCACAGAGCCCAAGGATGCTAGAAGACAACACCCACCCCAGCCACAGCCTGTTCACCCTGCTGCCACGGCAACACATACAGAGATATCTGCTGCCGTACCACCAGACTACAGAGCAGCTTCTTTCCTCAGGCCTGATACTACATCTTCAACACACCCTGATGGCAGATTCTCACTAATCTAAATAATCTGTATAAGATCCACATTTGTAAATAATTTGGTCTAGACAGACCTTTGGTAATAGTGTGGAATCAAAACAGAAATATGATTGGCTGACAGTTGGTATGATTTTTATAGGTTGTCAAAATCTGTACAGATTACATATCAAATACCTGAAATGCATCAGACTTTAGGCACATAATCATGTATAGTGATACATGGCTATCATATTAGATTATTAGATTACCCTAATTATGACAGCAAAACTAATTTACAAGGTGGACAAACTCTCAGTATGTTACGCCTGACATTTAATAGTCATTTACTCTGTTCAAGCCACAGAAAATGTCCATGCTGGAGAGGAGAAACACATTTTTGCCATTTTTGCCAGCGACAATATGAAAATCAGGAAACTTGCAGAGAGAAAGTTGTATACAACACACAGTTTTTCTTGTTTCTGTTTTGTACAAAATGGGGGAGCAGTAGGCCTGTGCTATGAAGCAGGTCATTTGTGTTGCAGTTGAAATAATAATGCTAAACATGTCATACACACTGTCAGAATATTTCTGAGCAACATCTTATTTTAATGGAATACACAAATGTAATTACAGTCGGGTCTACTTGTGGCCTTATGATGGGCCAGTTATATTAAAAGCCTTTATGCGTTCAACACTGTGATTATGTGGGATTATGTGTTTGAATGTCATCCTCTTTTTGTCTAATAATTAGTTTGCCCCTGTTTAATGACATATTTCACTCTGCTGGCAGTAGACCTGTCCATGTTTGAGATTGGTAATATTCTGCAAACACTTCCCCTTTTATGTGAACATGCTCTTAGCTATATGTGGAAAACCCGTGTTGAATTATCAAGAGAATATCCAGCTTTGTGTGACCGCTTTGTGCGATTGCAATTGTGAGGATTAGTGAAGGCAGATAACAGAATATACCTGTATTCCTTTTTTGTGCATTTGTAATGTCACAAATGGAATGAATGAAAAACAACATCACAGCAAGCAACGGCCCCTCAGTCTGTTACCTTAAGAAACCTTCCACTCACAGCATTTAGCCATAACTACGGAAAGCATGACACCACTATGGCACACTGCACCATACACTCTCTCTAACACACACACACTGGATCACACACATAGAGTTTACTATGTGAACACGTGACCACATAAACACTACAGCCACAGTTCTTTGAGGAATCCTGGGACCATCAGTGGTAACTGGCCAGCACCCGCCCAGCTTACAGAGTCCACCCACTGGAGCGGTCCCTAACAGTGTTTGGTTTGGGCTTGGGGGACCACTGGCCTACACAGAGCAGGTATTTACCATCAAACAGGAACTGTCAGCACACACAAAGACCATATTTACACAAACAGAGCTTCACCAGCACTCAGTCAGTCCAATACATGTCAGAGCAGTACAGGCCTTGAGACTCTTCAGTCATTTTCCTCAAAAGTAGAAACATTTTATGAACTTTTATATGACTGAAATAAAGCTTTGACTACCAAAGCCTGAGAGATGCTAAACAAGCTGGCCAAGTAAGTTAAATCATTTACAGCTGTATTTATTTATATAAATATATACATTAAAAATATATCTAAATATGTAATTTGTTGGCCACATGCAAACTGATGAGCAAATCTCAATGACAAAATATGGCATTTTATTCTCTGTTTCTGGTCAACACTAGAAGACAGCAGTTTGAAAGAAGCTAATTGGAAACTATAACACTAGCTAGTGAAGCTACAAACTGCTTTATTAATTTTAAGCTATACCTTCATTCTAATAATGAAACTACACTACAAAGCACATAGAAAAAGTTGCTTAACACACTAACATGTTTCACATTAAGAATAAATGCATTCATTAATACTCATAACTAAATCAAACTATTCTGCTTGTCAGCACTCAGCAGTTGAGTAACAGTGTAGCTGTAGGTACTCAACAGTAGGCTATTGCTACTAGCAAACAGTTGCCTACTTTTTCCTCTATATATATATATTATAGATGTTTGGCCTCACTAGGTGTTGCTAACCTTTTCTGCTGTTTGACAAGTAGTGTACAGTTGGTTTATAAGATCTTTTTTTTTAATAATGTAGATTTTTGCTGGGATACATCAGGCACATTGATAATGATTATATTATACATGTTATGTTTCCAGTTGTAGCAGCTGCTTGTTATCAACAAAAAAGAACCATTCTGTCACCATGAAGGAACAAAGAAAAGACCAATGTCATCAAAACCCAAGGGATGAGGTAACACAGTGCTGAACATACAATTAGATTACAACAACGCAATCACTTTAATACCAAACACGCAACAAAAAAGAGAAACAATAGGAGAATCATCATGTAGAGCCACGTCAAAAAGAACACATACCAGACCAGCTGGCTAGTTGCGTTTGCCTAATGGCTTGCAGGCTGAGGCCTTAGGCTCATCTTTTCCCCATGCTGTTAGAGTTGGGAACTGAGCCTGTCTTAATCATTAGAGCACCATCACCCTGCAGCTCAGAGGACTGTGTTTTTCTCCTTTTGCACATCCCATGTTGGGGAGGTTTTCACAAAACTTTGTGAGTCTACTACATCCATAATTGCTATAATATTTGTTATACTATTCCCTAATGTTTTTATTGTGAATTTTTTATTATATATTTATGTTTGTGACTGTTGCAGTAATTTACCTTCATTTTTCCTGCACCAAACAACAAAGCAATGAATGACATTTTTTTTTTGTGTTGACAATAAGTGAATGAAACATTCCAACCTGCTGGGAAGGCTTTTGTGCCAGCTTTACTCAAATGTGGGTTACAAGGGTAGCTGAGTATGCCTGCTTACACAGACCTGTGATTGTTCCACCAATAGTATGAGCTGTCTTTGATTTAGTGTCAATGTTTACCTCCAAACATTTTATTTAGTATTTACTGTGTAGCAAAAAAAAAAAAAGCAACAATGCAACTGAGGATTGGCGAATATGTAGGTAAATATAAACATACATCGTAGTAATTATATCAGTTTTTATCATTTTAAACACTTGCAACAATGAATTTGCAGAGAAACAAATGAAAAATCACCTAAACACTGAGAATAGGAGGAAATACTGCCACTTATTCGTTTAAAGCCGGTGGCGGGGAATTATAAATAGGTCCTTTAAATGGCTTATTAAATCAAGGATTTAACTGAAAGATGTATGAGTTTGACAAAAATGTAGAGCGTTTACTCATGCTATGCATCAACTTAGTAAACATAGCTTGCTACTGGAAGCATAATTACATCATTTTTGAAGTGGCAATGCTTCAATGCCGATGGAAGGGTTGCTAAACTACTGGTGCTGCTATACGTAGCGCTGCATGACCAAATGGGAGCTTCACTTTTTGTTTCACTTTTTATTAAGATATATTCTTACTCTTAAATTCAATTACAGATGTGGAATGTGGGACTTACAGCATCAGTACTTTCCAATGTTCTAAATGGGATGGCCAGCTGTTTCATGACAAGCACCTGAGCCCACAGCAGTGACACTGACATTCCTGGTAAGTCAGGTGTCACTCTGGCAGACATCATAGTGTGTGTGGCCAGTGGGAGGGATATGTGACGGACAGGGGAGATGACAGATGTTCACTATAGATGAACTATGCACAGTTCTGCCCAATCAAACACTTAGCCTGAAGGCACCGACAAGCAAACGCATGTATCTGGAATTCACTTCTCTAAGCTGCTGCTGCCTTCTTATCTGGCTATCTAAACCGTGTCTGTCAGAATGACCCAAGAGCCAAACATATAGATAGTATGCATATTTCTTATTCCAGTGAGTGGCACATGAATTGTTCCCTTTCAGAGCATGTTATTATTGGGCACAAAGTAATGAAAGATGAACTACTACTTTGCTGAAAATGTAAGCACTGAGCTTCATGTTTGTGTCAGATGTTAAATGAAGAAGACAGTGTTTATTCTTCATTTCTGGCTGTGCTTATTGGAAACTTTCCATTGATCACTGCCACCTTGATGGACTAATATTTGAATGTTATCCCTTCGCACAGGACATGAATGATGCATATATGAAAATGGAATGCAGTCTGGCTTTTGCACAGTATAACACGTGACACCTGAGAGAGGCTGCAGCTAAAACCAGAGTGGCTTTTTTTATCATTGCAAATACATCATGTGCTCGCAGCCTTTCAAGAGGCCATTTTCTCACCCCAGTGAGGTATGGACTATTATCTTGCATGAGGCCAGCTGTAAAGCACGCTTTAAACAAACACAATCTGTCATAAACAAAGCAACCAAGCAGTGCCTGAGCACAATCTCTTGCCAAGGCAACCTTGCGCCGGAGGAAACTCACTTTCCCTTGGATCAACACAAAATGAAACAAAGCAAAAATAGGTCAGGCTATAACTCTCCAGGGTGTTCAGAGCGTTGTGTCTGTTGTTGCCTTCTACCAAAAAAAACCCTCAAATAAAACCACTGTGACTATGTTGGTTGTCTGTCGGCCAGCTGCCACCTCGTTCACATCAGGACTGGATCTTTTGTACCAAAAATCAAATCCAAACCCGGAGCAGAGCGAGCTGTATTGCAGGTTTTTCAACTTCTGATGGCCTTTCTCTGCTGCTACATACTATATACATTATGTAGTGCAGGATATTGCAGCTTAAAGGAACTTCATCCTGACAACAGTCACAAAGAATTCAGTGCATGCGAGTAATGCATCATGAGTAAACACCCTCTGGCCACCACGAATATCTTATCAACTGACATGTGTCACACCGCGGTGAGGGATGTCCTGTCTTGGGTTTTTTGTCTTGTGAAATTCACGTTTTATTTTGAAAAGTAACTCTCCTCTCGTTTCAGATCACTTGCCCTTCCTCCTGTGTCACCGGTCTGGCGTCTCCCCTGATTCCCTGATTGTGTCCACCTGTGTCATCCCTCCTCATGTGTATATAGTCTTTGTCTTCCCCTGTCTTGTTGCCGGAGTATTTTGTTCATCCTGTCGTATACCTCCAGCCCCGTATCACAGCCTTGCTACAGTCATAGTAAAGTATTGCCTTGCTTGAATTTCTGTTTTTCTTTGTATGTTTTCTGATGAAGAGTGATTTTGATTTGCTAAAGTTTTTGGTCAGCTTGTTCTTTTGAGAAGCTAGTTTAATTTCATAGTGCCTTTGGGTTTTCCTCCTTCTGGAGCGTTTTGATTTGTAGTTTTCTTAGCTCTGTGTAGCGTAGTTCTGTTTATAGCCTTTTGCTTTTTCCTCATTGTGAGCGATTTTCTTTTGTATAACATTTCATAGATTATTATACTTTTTCAGATCAGTGTAGATATTGCCTTTTGTGTTTTCCTCCCTCGGGAGCGATTTTCTGTTTATTGTTTTGTGCCTTGTGCCAGGTTTGTTTCATTCATTAGTCCCTCGTCTGTGCAGACGACTTCAGTGTTTATAGTCTGTTGGGTTATCACTCTATTGGAAGTCGATACTGGGAATTTCAGAATAAAAGCCTTCATTTACTGTTCTCTGTCTGCATCTGAGTCCTCATTTTGCCGAGGCCTGACAACATGACAATCACAGGCTGTAGAGGTGTCTTGCTCTTGACCAAAGTGCTGGACATAAATATTGACCAACATTCTCTTCATCGCCACAAGGCCAAAAACACGAACACATTACTAAGACTTGAGGCCTTATTCACTAACCTTGGGTCATGTAAACCAGGCTTCCTGTGAGCAGAGCAACACAGTTGGTGGGCTGGTGGTTGTGCAGGTACTGGAACCCCCAGCCTCGGACGTAGGACTTCTCATACATGAGGCGTGACGCATTGCCGATCACCTGGATGAAACGCTCCTGCTGGCCCTTGTTCAAGTACTCGTACAGGAAGTCATATGCGGTGGCAAACCCAACTAAAGAGTGTGCCAAAGGGACTTCATCCCAGGGTGCATCTTTAACCAACCTGCAATTCAAACAGCAACACAAAGTTTAAGGCAAGGAATCAAACATATGTGGGGTACATGGAAACTAACATTCAATGGTAAGCAGGCAGGACATTTTCACTCTTTGAATTAAGTCCTGGCAACTGGCTTGTCATGAACAAGAAGCCTTTTTCTTTGCCTTTTAATTATCTTTAACACAGCTATAAAACATTAGTTCACTTTGAAAGCAAAATAAATATGTTAAGTAGCCTTTTACACCACAATTACAGCCACACCATTGCTTGCCAATAAACTTCAACTTACAAGGAGACATTAAAAGTGTAGTGTGTGCAAATTCTTTGCTGATTTACAGGCGCTAAGAATGCTGATGTCTTTGAATTCAAGGAGGGCGAAGTGTCTGTGTTGTAGAAAAGTGAGAGGTGTTCTGTAAATATTCTGCTCACTTTAATGAAAGAGAAACAAGCTGCAGATGTGGTGATGACACCACTAGTTCCCTCAATGCTGACATATACACACAGATTGAAATCTTGATGATCTTAAGCAACGATTCATTTGTTTAGCATTCAAAAAACTTCAATTCATGCAGCCCAGAACTACAATATCCACCCCTGCTCTTCATAACTTCTTGGCTGAGATTCAGACAACCCTGTCAATTCGACTAGCTCACTACTTGACAGTTTTTAACTTGCAACAGTCTGAGGCTCATGGGAAATGGTGTCATTAAAAGCTGCTAAAAACAGAAATATTAAATAATCAAATATATTACATTGTTTGCTTACTGAAATTGTCCATGATCTGAAATAGTGACTGATTTCTTGAATGGATTCTATTGGGATATGAACTAAATTATTTTAGAGATTTTAGAGATCCGCTTATGGAGAAATAAATGGAATAATTCTTATGATTAGTATCTAATTAATAAAAATGCTGTGGGGGATGAACAGAAGAAGACAGCGATGACAGATGTAGGCCTGTGTATTTCAACAAAGTAAGAACAAATTAAAAATGACCTGTTTTAAAAACTTTGTTTTTTTCTTAGACGTCCTTCAAACACTTAATCACTGCCATTTCACTTCATGTTATATCAATTCAACAGCACAAGTTAATATTTCAAAATGTCTTATCATTTTTTTAATTTCTCCATGACAGTCTTCATACTCGACAAATAGTATGAACAAAAACAAATGATAGAAGATGGTTGTGTTACATGGCTAACTCTTGTAATTTGTGTAATCTTCCAAATGCCATTGTGATTTTAAATGAGGGTACTTTCTGATGTCTGGTTTGGTTTCACTTCAGCTCTCTATAAACTTTAGCTCCTGAAAGTCCAAGCTGCTCCATCAACTCAGTCAGTCAACGATACATGGATGGGTGGGGAGGGAAGGAGGGGTATTTTGTAATACTATAGAACAGATTCCAAGCCGACTGACTAAAATGAAATCATTCTAAAATATGTCGACAGATTCATCTACTTGATGTTGGTAATACATGGTTTCCACATGTAAAGTGGCAGTTGAGGTTTATTTGAAAATCTCTTCCTGTCTGGTCCTGCAAATGAGCACCAGATGGATTACGACGCTTCTTTATGTTGTAGTTTGCCCATATTGCAAAAAGGAAGGCTGCAATGAAATGTATTCTGAGTCACTGTTGGCTGTACATTGAACGATGCCAAAGCACAATGCATCTCACTACTGTATGTTGTCACCCGGTGTGTAAAAAGAAGACTCAGGCACCAGTATGCACAGCAGAACAGCAGAAGTGCTCCATCAGAACAAGGTTCCTGGAATTGTCGGGGACATAATTGAAGGTCATGAATACTGCAGCTGACTGGTTCCTGGAGCCACTCTGCACAAACCCTCTGAGGTTCAGTGACC
This sequence comes from Sparus aurata, assembly GCF_900880675.1. Lineage (NCBI taxonomy): Eukaryota > Metazoa > Chordata > Actinopteri > Spariformes > Sparidae > Sparus > Sparus aurata. Next base: position 4,019,307 of record NC_044208.1, read on the forward strand.
ACAATAAAAGTGTGGCCAAGGAGAAAACTTGCCGTGTGTTCTTTAGATGTGAAAACACATGCTCAGTGGCTTCACATTTCTGCACTGTGGCTCACATACTGATATGGTGAAAAATGTCCTGAAATTACACTAATACCACACAGACTAAACCCTCTAGAAATTAGCTGCTGGAAAATCCCCTTTCTCCTGTTCAATGGCTGGAGGCAACACAGCAGCCATGCAACAAAATGAGAGGGATTAAGCTGCTTGACCCCCCCCCCCCCCCCCCCGTACTCCCTCCACATGGAAGATGGAGAAAGGGGGGGGTGGGATTACCTGTAAGAGAGAGCAAAAAGTCCCCAGAGTTCAGTCCAAAAAAAGTGTAAAATTGTGATTCACTTAAAGATTAACACACTCATCTGCTGCTGTTACATTCAGTCTAACAGAGGAACAAAGAATCTGTTAGATGACCAGTTAGTTGTTCATACTGTAAGCAAAGTAACACTTGTGTAGAAGTGGACCAATTCAGTCTTTATATTCTGTTTCTCTCATACTACTTTTAGACAGGAGAATACAGTGGCAGAATTTCTATTTGATGCCGAAATTAAAAAGGCTGATGGTACTGGAAAAGAACAAAGGATGCAACATCGCACTACAAAGGATGTATGTGGTCAGCGGATAGCTGCATTTAATCCTACAGTATTGTGTAAAAAATGAAGGCAATGAAAAAGCATTATTGGGTACTGCAACATTCAGTACAGGGTAAAAAACAGGACTGAGCCTAATTTCCTCCATCTTTCATTCATCATTCACAACACAAAAATGCTGGTTATATTTTAAGGAAAGTGGCCTCAAGGCTGGAAGTAACAAAACATAATTGGCAAAAATGAAAGTGATGAAAATGTAGACACATGAATGATGAAAGTAATTAGATGTACACAAAACAAAGTGATAAACTGTCTACTTATGTGATAAATCCACCCACTTGGCATTTATTATTGCAATTTTTTCCAATTTTGACAAGCTTTCGGCTCTAAACCTGCAGGTCTGGGATGTTTGTAAGCTTTCTTGAAATAGCAGCAGACAATCAAGAGGGAAAAGTGAAAGAATTGATCCTACAAACACAGAAACTGCACTGCAAGTCCATCACAGGGGCAGAGTGTATACAGAGAGGATGAGCATCGAGTGGTTTACTGAGTGGCTGGGATTTGGTTTTTGGGCTGAGGTACCACAAACTGCACGTTGTAAACGATAAATGTCAGTTGGGTGTTGAGCATGATGAATGGTAAACATTAACACAGCCCAGATGATTATCAGAGCAACTCTTTTAAATAGAATGTCACCAAGTTTTATCAAATCAACTCACAGTTTATTACCGTTTTTCAAATCAAACACATTTCATCACTTTGATTCATTCACAAGCTTTCCCGTCACTTCAGTCTTTGTCAGTTATGTTTTGGTACTTCCATCCTTAAGGCCACTTTCCTTAAATGATGAACAGCATTTTGCTTTAAATGATGAATGGAGGATGGGGAAATGATAGCCCTGTTTCATCATGTCACGACTGTTTGATCAAGTCTGCTAACATTACCTAACACTACATGATACAGTGCTGGTCATGAGAGAACATGAGGGCAGAGAGTTACCGTGGAACCCAGCGTCGGGTACAGCCATTCTCTGAGCATCATTTCCTTTGGTCTTTAAAATACAAGCTGTTGAAGGGCAATGACTTGTGAAATCATGAATGGCTCTGATCCACTTCTCAGTCACTTTGCATTTGCCAGGCAGAACTAATGTTCATTGAACTTAATCAGATTGTTAGGGAAATGAGGACGCACCATCGATGGCTGACGCCTGCACGATGTTCAGCCATGGCCGACTCTGAATGGATGGATTCAGCTGGCTTTATGACCGTGCTCCTGACAGTATGACATGTGGTCAGGATGTTTCAAAAGGATCCAACAGCATCCCATGGTTTAATTCGTATATAACTGTGATTAAAATCTACGATACCGTAGTGTTTCAGGGAATATTATAAAGGGGTGTTCCACACCAAGAACGATCACTAAAACAAGAATTATATGAGCTTCTCCAGAACTCGAGCCGTGTTCGTAGCTTAGGAAATTTGTTATTAATGATCTATTACTGCTGTACACTGCACAGAGACAAAAGCAAGCAAACCCCCCAGAAAGATGTGGTTTTAGTGACATTCTTCAAAGATGAGAGGAGTGTGGTGGGGGTTTTCAACGGTCAACACAATTAATCCATCAGCACCAAAGACTGTTTGGCACTGTTTCTCAGGTAAAGTGATTGTTGTTGTGTAATCTGCAGTCTTATATACAGTTCATGTTTACTAAGCTGTACAAATATCCAGGACTGAGTTATTAGAGTAGACCAACACAAGCTTACAAAGAGGAAGTAGGCTACAGTTAGAAACCAATATAAACCAATACTCTACGCATTCATGCAACATTCATTTGTTGAAAAATGTCCCAAAAAACAATCCATTTGAGAAATTATTGGTCTGATTTTTTTTTTACGAAATTTTTATCAACAGCAATCCGCCTTACTAGAGCTTTATCGAGCTAATAATGTCCAAGCCAAAGTGCTTTGATAGATTTATTGACTGTAGCCTCTACACACTGACACAGGGGATGGAGGAGAAGAAGAAGAAGAAGAAGAAGAAGAAGACAACAGGACAATCTGAGGCGCATGTCCACAAGGAGTCAGACAGGAGGGGAAGTATATACAAATCTTATTAGACCTACAGAATACTGACTCATCCATCTTTGCTCACTACATCTTATCTTTTGTCCCATCAGTATCAGCCGCGGTTATCTGGATCAGCTGAAAAAACATCTGTATCATGCACACCTGTAAAACCCAGGCATTTCTGAAAATGAGGGCAGAGCGGAGTCACTTCCTGTGTGATCACCTAGACCCTGAGCTTCAGCCTCAGTGCAGGCCACTGTGGAGGGCTGTTAAGCTCACATGTGAACATTTCATTTCCTTTCATCGGGGGGAAGGGCAGCAAACAGCTGCTAAACATATTTCCTGGACCACTGACTTATCAGACTACGACGCATTTTTACCAGAGCTCCACCCACAGAGAACAATGAGAACACTCCTCGAGAGCCTAGAAAGGAGGACTTAAGGATTTAACATTAATACCTTGGTGATGCACAACGTCTTTAAACTCTGAAGTTATTTCTATTTAGGTTTTTTTTTTAAATGAGATATCCAATCCTAAAACTTTTATATGTGGATTTTTTTTCACTATTAGCAGACTATTGCCTTAAAGGAACAGTTCACAAAAAAAGCATCTTCTCTATAAGTCGCACCTCCCATACTGATGGAAAGTCGGGGGAAAATTTGTAGTCCACAAAATTTCTGGAGCCTCACAACAAAACAGAGTTTCAGCATTCCCTTAAACAACTGAGGTAGACGAGAACTTGTACAAAAACAACTGAAAAAAATTGTAACTAAACATAAAACGGCTCCATACAGCTTGTCTAATCTAATCCAAGTCGCAGGCGGGTAAATACGGTCTTTTCAAATCAATCTGGGATCTCGAAATTGAACAATCCTTAGTATTAACTTGATCAGAAGTGTTGAACTGATCATTAGGGCCCTCTCTCTCTCTCTCTCTCTCTCTCTCTCTGTCCCCGTAGTCCCTCCCATCCTCTCGGTGAGAAGTTACTGTGAAACGTTAGTCAAATAGTTGAGTAACTTTAGAGATGCAGAACACAGTATTTCATTTGAGTTGAAAAGCTAGTAGCAGCTGTCTGTTCGTATCAGCCCACAAGATCTCGAAGCATGTGATTTAGCGGATTACATCGTTGGAATCTTTTCTATTTACAATGTATGATGAGCTGTTCTGTGGCTGAACTGGCCAGGATTACTTTTGTTGAGCGTCTCCTTACATTGTTAAATGCCACTCTTACAAACCATTAACATCTGTGCATATTTCCAGGGTAGGTTATTGGTTATTTGGTTTGATTATTCTAAAGAGAGAAGGCTACATTGGTAAGTACAGTATGAAGTAACGTAAGGTTAATATGGTTTCTGTTCCTGCCCGCCTGGCTGCCTTCAGTGCACTGTCCCCATCATGGACAAGGTGATGGTGCTGTGTTATATATTCAAGACTAGATCAAGTGTAAACGGGTCAGATGAGAGAGGTCTGGCTATGTGAGACTAGATATTACTTGATGCCACACTCGTCAGCCTCCGGTAAAATCAGCTGTTCCAACGTGTAATGTTACCCCGGGGCCACGAAGAGTTGACGTTATTTTCTAAAGTTTTCATATTTTCTAACCCTATCACCAGAGTAAAGCGTGGAAGGTATGTCATGGAGTGGAGCATTTCTATATGAAAAAAAATATCTCTGATGTAACTGCTGGTCTCTCTTAGTCTACACTGAAAAACGTGACATTAGTCGTCAGCATGTTGCTCATGTATGGCTGCAGCATATCTAACGTTAACGTACAGCAGTTACCTGTCTGTGTCAAGTTGTTTACTTCAGATTAGGAGGGAGAGAGAGATTAAGAGGCCAACCCCATTAATCGGTCGGCCTTTAGTAGAAAATTACTGAATTTTACTGACCTTCAAATCTCATAGTGTCAAAATAGATGTAGTAATAAAAAGATAGAAAATGTACCAACTAGGCTGAGCTGCCATTCTCTCCATATAGTCCTTGGCGAGGTCGACAGCCCCGGCCCTGTGTGGGTACAGCAGGCAGAACATGGACAGCACACCCAGGTTGTTTCCATACACCTCGTTCCAGCGGGCGCTGAACTCTGCGGGGCTCCAGGGGGGCAGGTACTCCTCAGGGTGCTCCAGCATGGTTTCACCGGCCTCGCGGATCCTCCTCGCCATGTCCCGGTGAGTCCCCGTGGCTGCATACTGCATCTCCTCCACATCCCCCCGACTGAAGTACAGCATGGGATGACCATTGTAGTTGCCTCCCATGAAGGGGATTCCTCTGCCGGGGTCCACTTCCACCGCCGCTGCCACCACCACCACCGAAGAGAGCAGGGGCCACAGCAGACTTAAGAAGAAGACTGTGGGGGCCCCGCGGGTGTGGGTTCTCATGGTCTCATCAAAGAGGGGACTGTGACATAGCCGAAGGAGCTCAGCTGAGAGGGAGAAATGGAGGGAAGAAAAGGATTTGAGAAAGCCAGCCCATATTCTGCACAGCCTTTTCTTACAAAAGCCCTGCATTCCTTGAATAATTAGATACAGCTGTAGTCCTGATGATGCAGGCTTTCCATACTGTTGTGGGGCATTGTTGAACGGCACAGTTCTGTCTGATAAGTGATACCAACAGCCACACCAGAAGGTTGTACTGCACCTTTGCACGCCGTGTTAACTAACATTCGCTCGCCAAGATTCATTTCTGAGTTGCTGGTGTCAGACGAGTCTAGCCACGCACACCCAGATGGCCAGACGAGCAGGCCTGGAGGTCATTTATGGCCCATTACTGCAGTAACATTACTCCGGTCAAGCGAAGCAACCTCTAAACCAAACTGCTGTACTCCACAGAACAGCAGGAGTTGGCCGTCCGGCTCTGCTCTGAACATGAGAGTAAATTCCATGACCTTAGTGGAGCTCTTGGCACAGGCCTGGTGGAAAAGCCTTTGGTAGTGATTTAAACAGCGTCTAGACTGGAGTCCCTTCTAACGCACTGAGCTGTCCTCTGGTGTTTTTTCTGTTGTGTGTGACAAACAAGGAAAGCTCAGGTTTTGACGTTCATATTAACAATGAACTTTATTCATATGGCACTTTACTTAATAATGTAAGATGATAGAATGAGAACAAGACTGGGGGACATGAGCATGACTTTTGACCTGTTGAGGAGTCACAGTCCTCTGTGGTGAACATGAAAATGTTGGCGAAGACATCAAGACGACTCTGGACTAATGTATCACACACGATCTGGCCCTGCATCAGCAGCCAAGGCTCTATATCCACAGAGAACTCCTGTAAACCAGAGTAAGACTGTAAAAATGCACTTCCCTCAGACTATTTCACCACATTGAACTAGAGCTGGACCAATACTGGGTTGATGGCGATAATGATAATTGAAAATGAAAGCTGTCATATTAGCAGATTTTAGACATATATTCATATAAAACTCAATGGATGATACTTTTGTAGGTCTGAGAGATTTTGAAGAAACCTCATGGCACCTTTTAAAATCTGCAATAGCGTCACTGTGATGCACTTTTACTCACTTACAACCAGATGGTAGCAGGAGAAATACCAACTCCTCCAAACTCAACCCATGTTTGTAATCAACTGGAAGAACTAATAGATTAATGGAACATGACAACTTCTTCAAATGAAGGTGTAAATGTGTGAGTTTAAAGGTGTCTCCACAACGGCAACAATGAAGTGATAAACCTGAACATGTATCTGTAGAGCCTGTAGGGTGTCAACCTGACAGATATCAAAAGTTTTGTTTGTTTACTAATTCTTTGGTAGGTGTTGTAAAGGATTCATGATCAACACCCGACCCTAATTCATTGTTAATCCTGTTCTCTACAGCTGAGTCAGGCAGGGGGATACCTGAGGTGTGTATGTTTGTAACGGAAAAACATGCCTCTTGTTAAAAGACCCAAACTCGCTCAAGAAATCCAGGACATGAGCTGAGGGTCCTTCATGTTCACTGTACAGATCTGAAGTCTGTGTTACTCAGCCACAGTGATCAGATGCAGCAGGCCTCTGGCTGCTGGTCAGGGTTCTGTACTATTCTGTGAAAAACACAACTAGATACAATTATACTGTCCCTGTAAAAATACTAACACACAAATGTATATGTGCCATTTAAATACTGCTAATAGTCAACAGACTGACTCCTGTGTGTCAGCCCACAGTGTGCGCTAACAGCAGAGCTTAATATTACGGTTTCCTCCCTCCTCACACACTGATGTCTCTTCTGCTCACTCGGAATTTGGAACATTAACTTTTTTCTAATTTTCGCTAACTTTTGTTTTTTCTCAGTCTTTCAGCTGTTATCTGATTGTCACATTATAAGACGGCGTCTGTTTCAGAGGTAGACATTCCTCTCAACCATACTTTAAGGTGAATTCTGACAGTACGATCGGTCATCGATGTTATTGATGATCCGAATGTGCGCACAGAAGGCGCCTTGTTCCTGCCCACCACCAGAACAGTCGGGAGCAGCGAAGGAAAAAGCCGTTACGTTACCTGTCAGAAGCGACGCTCACAAATCCGCACTGCCTTCGTCACAACCGACATTTCTTCCCAACACAGCAGATGGTTCTAGAAAGAGTATCAATAGGGTTGAAAAGTTTGTTCTACGGACGGAGCGGAGTCAGAGAGCGGAGGGAAAGAATGTGTGAGAGCGGAGGGAGCGTCATGCTGCGGGACGAGGAGGGGCAGCGGCGGAGGGAGAGAACGAGAGGGAGGGAGAGAGAGAGAGAGAGAGGCTTAAAGGAGAACTAATGAACTAATGCGGCCCTCCTCCCGTCCAGCGGGGCCTGAACACACCGGGCCACACTGACGCTGAGCGGACACACCGGCTCTACTGTCTGCAGGCTGCTCCATACAACACCTACACTCACATCACCTCACTTCACTTGTTGATGTCTGCGGGTGCTTCATAATTCCCCAGCAATAATATTTGGCATACCTAGATGTGTGTGTGTGTGTGTATACGCATATGCTTATAGATAATGTTGATTATGATTTTTTTTAAATTTCTCTTTCAAAAATCTTTTTATTTATTTTTTATATTTATATATATATATATAAATAAATATATATATATATATATATATATATATATATATATATATATATATATATGCAAAATAAAATAGATTTTAGGGCATTTTATTGCTGTATAACTGCAATGCTATGTAGGTTTATTTAATATGGCCACAGTGACCACTGTGCAATCTTAGGCTTGATTTATATACTCTAAACTGCTGCAGTCTCATCTGTTGAATCTGTTTTAGAGAGGTGCTGGTTCAACTTAATGGGCTTTCTAGAGCATGGGTGCACACACCTTTTCCTTTGGCAGGGCCAAAACTGAAACTGAAACTGAAACTTAACAAAGCATGTATTGTTTTGTGAAAATGCAAAAATGGTTCCATATGGAAGCCGTGAGGCAGTGAGGACAGAAAACAATCTGGTGATCCTTGTTCATAGTCTGATCTAAATAATTGTTTCTCCTTAGGTCATGGGATTAAGATCACAGGGGAAAATGTTTTGCCAGGATAGCCTTTATAAGTGATTTATTCACTTACGTCTCAGGGCTTCCTTACTACTAGGAGCCCAAGTTTAAGGTTATGTAACTAATTAATAAGTAGGAATCCTACACATTTGAAGAGCATTTTCACCTCACAAATATATATATATATATATATATATATATATATATATATATATATATATATATGTATATACATATGTGTGTGTGTGTGTTTTTATATGTTTTTATTTTATTTTTTTTACTTTGAATAAAATACAAAGTAAAATTTTTACTTTGAATAAAATACATTTTGACTTTGACACAAATTAGCTCCCATTTCAACCGTTGCAACTGACCTGTGTTACTCAGTGTGTGTACAGGTGTACAGTTCAAGACTTGCCAAGAAAATGAAAAAAGAGAAAGTCATATATAAGAAAATTGTACAACGTTTTATTTAATTGACATTACTTGAACACTGTAACACAGAATTAATCTGTCCCTGTGTTTTTAAGAACTTAAGACCACAAATGAATCCAACATAAGGCAAATGTGCATGTCAAATTTTCCAGGTCAGATGAAAAAAGAAAAGTACAATCACAACAGCTGTATGCATAAAACACTTGCACACACAGTACAAGAAAAAATTCACTTATGATGACCAATCTCACATACATGCTAATAGCAGCAAGTTATATGCTGCTTATTGTCTTAATATTCTCACTTCATTTGTGAGATGGTGGTCATCTTAAAGGAACACTTTAACATTTGGGAAATTTAGTTGATGACTTCCTCAGAGTCAGTTCAGAAGATTGAAACCAGTATCATCTTTGTGTGGATAGCATCGAGACAGATCCGGCTTGTTTCGCCCAGCATTACACAAGGACTGAAATATACTCGCTAGCAAACTAGCTAGCAGCTAGCCAAGAAACTAGTCCTGCTCTATCAAAACTTCCCAAAAACTTGAAACTAGTTTAATTTACATGTTGTAATCTCGTTTATGCAAAACTTAAAAATAGAACAGCTAGGTACAGTGACCTTACACTGTATGGCTGATGCATCTGAGTTGAAATTCAAACTGTAGCTGACATGGAATAAAATTAACATTAGGTATGTCATGATTTCTCTCAAACTGGAATTCAAGGTGTGTAAGTGCAAGCTATCTACCTCGTACTCCAATGAAAGGCATTTATATTTGTATCCTGCGTCTGCCCCTTAACGAACAAGGCCATTGCTGTTCCCTTAGCTAACAAAAAATGTAGTAACTAGCTAACTGTGCTGAACAGATGTGGGACATGGGCTTTTGGTTTTGACAGGAAAAACTGATGGACAAAGGTAAAGGAGTTAGCTGTCTTTCTTTGTATTTTTTCAAACTAAATGCTTGTTGGCTAACCTTTGTTTGAGTCTGACGTGAATGAGGTGACCGTGTAGCATCTCAAATGTCATGTTGCTAGCTATCAAGATAAAACACTTTGACTGTAGTCTGGTCTTAGTTCTATGCAAGGCTGAACACCAGAGATGAACGAGAATTCAATCTTCTGTGACTTGACAGCAACAAACAAATCCACAATTTGTCTATGCACACCGACAAAATAACCATTCAGAAGTCGGCTAAAGCATATCTCAATCTGGTACTGCATATGAATGAAGCACAAGTAGTCCACATTTTTACACAATCACTCAAAAAGCACATGTCACTGTTGCACCAAAAATTATACAGAGAACACCTAGCATAGTCTTCATCATGAATTATTATTATCATTATTATTATTATTATTATTATTATTACTGTTTCCCAAAGTTGTGTTTTTAGAACAGCCAACACAAAGGACAGCATTGTGCCAGTTCTTCAGCAACAATGACCTGAAGATTAACAGCCTCTACGAAAATCACATTAGACCTTTAACCTCATGTTAACGTTACTAAAATGCATACAGTAAAACTATATCTAAAAAGAAAGAAATCACAATAGCTGTGTTGAACAGCAATACTGACACAATGATTCAAAAGAGTTTTGGGGACAAACAGACCCAGGGTTTCTGCTATCCAGTAATAACTGTGTTTTTACCAATAAAATCACCACAAGTACGACATATTTAAATCTCATACTCTCAAAGCACACTTTGAATTGTATTGAAGGTGGTGGAAGCAATTCTAGAGAAAGCACGTGTTGAGTCTCATTCCCAGGTCATCATATATCAATGCTCTTGGTATCAGTCGTTTCCATGAATAGCTTTAATGCTCAGTAAATGCAAATAATATTTTACCAGGACATCTCCCATTTGTGCACGGCAATGAAATCTTTAAAATCTCATGGAACTGCACCAAACTGATCTGACACCCGCAGAAACCCCGCTGTAACCATCTGGGTACTGCTTACCGTGGATACGTTCTTGTGGCTAATCACCTCAGGGATAAGGGGACGGTAGAACTGTTCAGTTTACTTTGGAAAAGTTAGAAGAAGTCAGAGTTACCATGGAAATGACACATGAAACAATAAAAACACTACATTTCCTATTATTACTGTATGCATACACACACACACGCACACACACACGCACTTGTTATGTCATATTTCCACATGTACACTACAATAAACCACGAAACAACGTTCAAATGTAGGCATTATTACAGAGAGATACTGTGGTTTACATTCACATGGTTTCTCTGGATGGGTGAGGAGTGTATGCTTCCTGTGCTCCACAGATGGTGGCGGGGTCAGGTGGGAAACTACAGGCAAAAATGGAGGCACATTCCTCTCCTGAGGCAGAGGGGTAAGGGAGGATTTTTTTTCAACTTTTTCTTTTTTTTAAGATTCTTCTTTTTTTTTTTTTTTACAACAAACTCTCGCACCTCTTTAGCAAAGAATCTGGCGGCCTTGGGTAGTAGCCGGTGGTGCAGGGCTTGTCAGGAGAAAACCTGAGGAACTTGTAATCCAGAGGGAGATCTAGAAAGAGTCAAATCAAACAGAAATGTCAATTGCAAGTTATCCACTACACGCACAGACCTCCTGTATGTTTAATTCACCACTGCTGCTGAAAAGTAACACATGTTCTAGAATAATAATTCATGATTCAGTGGAAAGGCACACTTTGTTCTAAACAGCAGGTAGTAAATCACTCAGGCCAGAAATCGTTGGACTTGCCTCTGTTTGATCATTTTGCCTCCAAAGAGAAAACATCAATAAATGACAGCCCTGCTGACACGAGTGGGACGAAAAAGTGACTACCAGTTAGTTTCATAGAGACAGAGAAAAATGGCTAGATGCAGCTTTCAGGATGGGCGGATCCAGGAAGCAAAGGTAGTACTTTTTTATAGAGAGCTTGCAGTGTCAAGAAGCTACAGATGTGTGGGTTTGAATAAAAAGTATGACTATGACTTTGAAGTAGATCAAACGCAGCTCGCTACAGTGTCCTGGATTGCACTGTGTAGAGGCTCTCCACCCTGACAACCCCGTTAGATTCAATCCAGTTGGATTTTCTGGGTGTAGAAACCTGATTGATGAACATGGACATCCTGTACACTTGAAGTTGCAAAGCATTACTCCTTGAAATTCTCTCAGTGACCTGATAGTATTTCTACATTTTGAATAGCAACCTGCTATGCAACTATCTGAACTATTATACGTAATTGACAAGAAAGTGTCTGAAATGTCTGAGTAGCTGATTACTCATATTCTTTTCTCCTTAATGTTACAACAGGTCTGCCAAACCAAACCTTCCAAAAATGAGGAAATGGAGCCTGAAATGTTTCATCTTCAATACGTTGATAATAAAAGAAAATGAAAAAGGGGTCTCAAAGTATCTCATAACTTTGACTGCGTTCACACTAGGATTGCAGTCCCAAAACTGGAAGTAGTTCAGCAATAAAACTTTTGCCGAGCCCAGACTGAGAAACTAAGCCCCTTGAATGAAGACCTCTGTATGCTTTAAAAGCACTGCTTGAGGGACTGTCATCCCATTTCTGCAGCTTTCCAAAATACAATCTGACAATCAGTGCTCACTTTAAGCAGCAATTAGCAAGTTCTATTTTCTCATTCCTCACACAATCAACTTTCTGTTGACAATTGAGTTCGACACCATGAATTTCTTCGAGGAAAGTTTGCACAGAGTAGATCATGTCAGTACTACAAAGACATGGAAAAGAGCTCTTGAAAAGAAATCTGGGGGCAGTGAGATGCAGCCAGAAGGAGGTTATAATAGCAGTGTTTGTTGCCCACCTGTGAGTGTGCTCTTCAGAACAGATATGAAGACTTTACTGCCTCAGACCGACTCACACTCACACTAGGCAAACCGTACCGAGCCCAAGCACATTTGACCCCCAAAGTCCAGTTTGTTTGACTGCTCTGTACCGTGCTGAAGCAGTCAAACAAATGATCAGTGCAAAAACAGACTTAAGCTCATCGTTATAGGACATTGGTACCACTTTCTGAAGAACTGCTCTGCAGCAGCAGCAGTGGTTGGAGCTTATTCTAAATTTGGCTGCACATCTGCATCTGGTTCCGTTTCTGACTTGATTCTTGTGAATGTTTCTGTGTTGAAATGATGGTGAGAAGGTTTTTGATGTGGAAAGGATTTTTTTAACCACTAAAATCTTAACACCAGATTGTTTGTTCCTGTTTCTACATCATGATTGTGACTCTTGGTCATGTTTTGGGGGACATATGGATGCACTTACAGGAATACACTGGAACACATTCACATTGCTTGGGTTTAGAAACTGTTCTGCTTTTGTCACCATGTTTATAAGCTGAAGAAAGACGATGTAACAGATTTGTTCCTTCATCTACTGAACTGCAGAGAAAACAACAGGCCGATGTGAGAGTAAAACCGTTACTTCCCATTTCCAGTTTTAGTCTATTAGTAAGATGCTGTCATCTTTTATGAGTCGCTCCTGGTTTACCCTGCTTTTGATGCAGTTTTTTGATAATGCAATTCAACCTTTCCTCAAAATTGATAATATATATGTACTTGTGTATTTGTAAAGTATGTCTTTCCATCAGTACAGTCAAGTAACAACTGTTTTTCAGCTGTCACTCAAGTTGCTTTTGCTTTATTTCTTCGTCAAGTTACTGGCAATGAAAGTCAAACCGTCCTGCATAGATGGTTCACATTGAAACTTCACAGTAGCTTATATTTCAAACTCCCATATTACACACATACTTTTGATTTGTTATATTTGCATGAAGTGTTTGGTTTCACTAGAAGCTGCTTAAAAATGTTGTGGTATGTAAAATAAAAATGGTACTTTAAAGGAACAGTTCACCCAAGAATACAAATGTAGTCATTATCTCTGTCAGCTACAGTGAAGATTTTGGCTCAAAGAAAGATTGTAAATACAATCTTTTCAAATGAGTTTCAGGAACACGGAGCCTCCAAAGATGTGGATTACTTTATATGGTTTATTTACATATATGTATACATTTATAATTTTCAATTTTGGTTGACGGCCAGTTCAACATTTCTTTGATGGGCTGTGCTTGGGGAATTATGCATTTCTGCATCCTGGCTACGTCCCTGGCACGAATAGGGTGAACCTTGCTTTTAAATCTAAGTGATTGGAATTATTTTGTGATTGAGAACAGCTGTTGAAAAGATAGAACCTGAATGGTGAATAGGACTTGACTCAATTGTTATTTATCTGTGTCAGCCACACTGTGTTTTAACCCTGTACTCCAACACTGTCTGCACCGTTTTGTCTCCTTCCACATACCTGCTATGTGCTCCACACTAGGGATGGCCATGGTGCTGTATTTATGAATGCAATGGCAGCACCAGGTCAGTTTCTGGCTCTCCTCGTCCCCGCCTCCACTTTTATGTACGTCCACAAAGTAGGAGCCCCACTGATTGGACGCGTCAGAGGGGGCCTTCATGCCCTGATCCTGTTGAGACAGAAGAAACAAAACTATGTAACTGTGTTAAGTTTCATTTTCAAACATGTACAGACCTGATCAGAGGAGAAGGAAATTCTACCCAGATCATGGGGAGCATAGCAAGACTTTAAACTGGCTTTAACCAAAGCTACTTTGAGGGTTACTGTGACTGCAGCTTGAATCATTATTTCTCAGAAATTCCCCACTGTGTTACTCATAATCGCTCTTAGCACATCAGTATGTTTTAAGCGCAGAAACGTGTGATGAGCAGCGATCGTTGTGACAACAGGATGTGGTGTGGCAAGACAGACATCTCCCAAACCAAACTGAAACATCTGTGCTTTGCGAATGTATCATATTAGCTAATGTGAGCATGAACTACTCAGAGAGAAGATACAAATATCTGTTTTCATGGAGAATTGTACCCAATACATTCTGAAGGAACCAAAAAAAAAAACCGAACAAAACAGGATTGCCTGAGGTATCTATAAAGATGGGGTATTAATACACTTCTGCGTGCTGATGCAGAACTCTCAGCTAATTCAACACAGATGACAGGGTTGAAACTCATCACAGTTTACTGCTTATTTGTCTGCCTACCACCTACAATCCCTCGTCTGCAGTATGAAGTGCATGCATGGGAATTAGACTGCTGCCTTGTCACTGCTGTCAGATTGGGTGGTTTAGATAATGCTGATAAATGAAAATATGACAAGCCGAAGGAAAAGGAAGTCATCTTTCTCATATACATCGTGATTGCAACAGTGTCAGTAATGTTCACATCCGGCTCCATTCAAAGGAGCTGATCTGTAAGATGGCAATCAGGAGCAGATACAAGCATATTTTGACCTTCTTTCATTTTTTGGATCAACAACGTCTGTGTTAAACTCACACAGAAATATTATTAAACAGGATTTGATTACCCATTTCACTAATGCTAAACCACCTGTTACAAATGATCCTCTGTGCTTATCTAAATAGAACTAATTGAACAAACTTACTTTTAAGATAACTCCTCTTTAATACAGCACTAAAACTGCACCCGCCAAATTAATTAACCTCTCCCCCAAACAGTGATTATTAAATCATCGTTAAAGATATAATATGTAAGATTTCTGCACTGAAATGTCTGAAAATAACGAGACCTTTGTTACGTATTTTGTAATGTTGAGAAGGATCCGTTGTGTTTGTTCCTCCAGAAGTTTCCCTTTGCACCCAACTCTCTGTCCACTGTCTGGCTCTGAGTAGGATTTAAGAATTTGGGTATCTCAACGTGTTGTAGCAGGGCCAGTGTTGTACTTACTACTTAGAGAGATCCTCACCAGTGATACGCTGGTCAGGGTAGGAGAGCACATCTGAGCCGCCTAACCCGCATTAATTACCCACCCATACCTAGTGTGACCTGCGAAAAACTTTATGCATCATATTAGCACAATTATTAAGACTGAGAATAAGACAAAGAGCAAAACTCTATGCCGTTGTGCTCTCTGAGGAGTTTATCCCACGACTGGGGGCGGAAGATTCCAGTACAGACACTCTCTCTCTTTTCTCTTTTTCCTTTTTCCCCCACTCACAGGAGTGGGAAAATCTTGGCTAAATAAATCGAGTGAATCAAACAAACACATGAATTGTATTAGTATTTATTGTTGAGTGGCAGTGAAAGAAGAAGAATTTTGAACACTAACTTTGCCTGTCTTTTTCTCACACAAAAGAAGAATTATGCTTTCCTCCTATCATCATAGGTGTCTTCTACTCACAAGTGTTTTAGCCTGGTGTTTGGCTGCACTGTGCACAAAAAGAAGAGTCTCCACAGTTCCAAAAGAGCTTAGAGCACATGGCTAGCTGAGCTTAAAACACTCTCACTGGATGCACTATTTGCTGGAATGCACAGCACTGCTTGAGCCACCATAGAGAGGAGAGGATCTGTTTAACAGCCATCTCTCCAAAACACAAGGACATCCTCCTGGCACTCTTCGGCAGTGGAGTGACTGCAGGTAACGCTGCTTTGCCACTCACTGCCCACCCGCCAGAAACCCTGATTATTTTCTTGTAAGCTGACGAAACCACCTAACCCACAGGTTCAATAACCATAACACAAAGGCAAAGGGGTGAGGAATGGATTAATCACTCTGTTTATCTGCTCTAATGAAAGCTGCAGCATTAGCACAGCTGCATAACTGCCTACAGTACTAACTTATTTCAAAAGCCAAATTACAGCATTAACTCTGTAATTTGCTGTAAGTTTTACAGCAACTCTAGAAATTCTCATTGGAGATGGATTACATTTGCCAAACAAATGAGTTATTATAAAAAAAAAATAGTTTGATCATAGTTATGTTCACAAAATATTATACAGAATGTGATGACATCTGTTAGTTCATTCACATTGTTACTAGAAGTGGTATGGCTTGGTATGAGTGCCCAAGAATGACTGTTTGTTGGTAGCTAACGAGTACATTGCTGCAACTGTCTGTTAACTTGTTTTGTTACTGAACATTATCTGGTCCAGGAATAACAGATTAGCCTGAACAATCTCACCATAGTCCCTCAGGAAATGAAAAAGCAGATAGAGACAGATAAGAGTTCATAGTTGGGGTGACATATTTGGAAATGTGATCATTTATTATCTCCAAAAATACACAGTGCACCCCCCACAGACTTGTGTGAGCTCTTCCCTGTCAGCTTACATGGGCTTATTTCCTCTTTAAGCCAGCTTTGTTAAATTGTGCTATCAGACTTCACTTTTATTGTCAACTCAAGACCTCATCCTCTGAACTTTACCCTGGCACCTCTATACCACCCACAGAGCTTTACTTAAACATGAGCTGTTGTTTTTGAATTCCTGATAAATTCAGTATGAATTCCAAGGTCAGTCCGCCTGTCATCAAAGCTTGTGATGCAGGCAGACTGTGTCAACTAACAAGGCCAATATGCCGCATGGCTAACTGAGCTACTTGCTAATGGCAACTAGTCGTTTCAGCCGAAGATGGCTACAGCAGGAGCAGCATGTAGCAGTAATGTTGTCCCCTATACTTTTGGAGCTGTCTTCTTATTCTGTACATTTTTAAAAACCACACCTTTAAGGGAGCCAATACACAAGAAAACAATGATTCAAAAGAACCTTATAGGGACGCATCAGCTAACACAAAGGGAATATGGTGGCACGCCATGGTGGCCAGAGGAAGAAGCTCACAGAGTTGGGGGTGGGGGCTGCAGATTGAAGGCTAGAGGTTAGCGTGGAGGAACTGCTGCTAAATGGAAACAGCTGCTTCAGTGAACTTACCTCAAACTTTCCCTTTTTCTCCAACGGCTCTACTTGGGCCTCATTGGACATTGCGGCGTCGCTCTTCGGGACCCCCTCCCCCTCCATTTCCTCCACGATCATCACTGTCTCCCACTTCCCAAAGGTACTTGCAGGGAACATGTCCGACCTCATGCTATCTCCAAAGTACACCACCTGCAGGGTTAGCAAAAGAGAAGGTGACGAACTTCAAACACTTAAGCCGAATTCTTCTTTTAGCAAGAGTCA
Source organism: Sparus aurata (assembly GCF_900880675.1). Taxonomy (NCBI): domain Eukaryota; kingdom Metazoa; phylum Chordata; class Actinopteri; order Spariformes; family Sparidae; genus Sparus; species Sparus aurata. The sequence continues at coordinate 4,036,902 of NC_044208.1, forward strand.
AGGTAAAATGGCATGTGTTACTGCCCCCCAGGGTGAACAAGACCAGACATGACAAGTCTGCAAAAGTCATCACAGCCTCTTTGACCATCACATCTCTTTTGTCCTCTACGTCTGGAAAAATAGCAGGCTGGGGCAGGATTTACTGAAGCACATTCCAAAACTGAAGTGCAGGTGCACGTTGCTCAAAGCTTTGAAACCTATTTCCACGACTGCTTATTTCTATTCCTTTCCCAGTGGCAGAGGAAATAGAGTGAGGAGTGGAGAATGCAGAAGATTAAAATGACAAGAAACAGAACTCTGCTGGCGCTCTGAACACAGGGAGAGGGCTTTACAGTAAAATTAGCTACAAAGTGAGTGTCACCACTCCATACCAAAGAAGAGTTTTACAGTTTATTGGCAAATCCTTTGAACGTTTAAATTTTGACATGAGTTTTTTCTCGTCAATTTAAGATTTTCTGATGCTCTTTCTTCACACTATTCTTAACCCTAACCCTGACACTGACAATAACCACTTGTTACCATCTATTTCTGTACAGTAAGGTAATAAAACTCCCAGAGGGTTCTTTACTAGCATAACCCATCAACGAGACTGGTGATTTTAGTTAGTAATTGTCTAGGTTATAAGTCCTTAAAACAAGAGTCTGCTTACTGACTTCTGTGCCTCCCAACCCACCCATACCTAGTCTGACCTGCAAGACCTGTTACAGGGAGGTCCCCAGCAAAGAGGGGAATAACTGTTTTCACTGTAATTAATCCATTAAAAACACAATGGCAGACTATATAATTAATCTGTTCATGATATAGTATTGGCTAAAATTGAAACATTTTTGTCTTTTTTTCCCCCAACCCAAGCCAATATCCAAACTCAATGAAATCTGAAGACCTGAACCTTTCATTTGGCCTCAGTAATGTGAGTAAAATGTACCTACCTGGGAGAGCCATCGAGTAAAAATCATGTTCTTTATCATCATCATCAGAAATCTTTAGAATTGAACATGGTAATAGGGAAAAATTTAAACTGGGCAACACAAACAGGGAAGACACACATGCCTATTTATGTGTGTGAATGTCTTAATAAATCGACCTCTCTACAGGAGTAAGAAGGCTATAAAGAGGATGTAAGGCATTTCAGTAGCTGTGTCTCATCCCTCCCCCTCACAGGGTTGTGCTGTGTCTCAGGCCAGCCCTCCACATGTAAACAAACAGATGGGCTAATCGGGGTGCTGCGGGCCAGGCCTGTGGGGAGGGGGAGCTGCAGGAATCACATTTCCACCAGACTTTCCCAGAACTGCCCCCAGCTGGTGGTCGTACCCTGCACCTCTTATTTCTCAGCAGTGCTGCAGCCAGAGTCATGGGATAACTATGATAAATATTTACAGAGGCCAAGGATTCCAGCATGGAGGCAACATATTATAGAAGAGATTCATTGTGGATGAATACAGTCACACTAGCCTGAACAAGACTGAGCTCTGCACGAGGGAAAGCCCCATGAATGGAATCAGACTGCAGGCTACAGTTTAATCAGCTGGGCAGATGCTGATGACACTGTTCACTATTTGTAAATGCAGCCTTTAGATACCTGTTATGCCTAACCCTGAACATGACTTGATTTCTACAGCACAGCTTATTTTGGTGTAGTGTCAAGTTGTCAAACCTTTGCTGAACAGCCAGATGGTAGGACAGACCAACACAAAGAGTGGTATGCATTGACATTTACAGAGTGGGTCAGCATCAATTTCAGTTCAGTGTGTTAGCTGACATGCTACACATAATCTATGTTTATGTGTTCTTAATCTTTAATTACTACTGACGGAGCTAGTCAATTTTATTTCTGCTCAATGTCAATTTGTCCCTTTATAGATTTTTCTTGATACTATTAAATATCCTTGATAAGAGTCATTATACCTCTTTAGATTTCTAAATTTGATGTACTTTAGAATTAAAGCTGGCATTGGCAAAATGGAAAAACCTTCCAGACTAGATTTTTAAAGTATCCAGCCAGCAAACCCCGCCCCCTGCACTGAGGTCTCTCTCCAAAGCCACTCCCCCCCAGTCTGATGACTGCCAAATAGTGAGTGTATTGGCGCATTGTTTTCATCACATCTCACAACAAGTTGCTACCTCATGTCTCAGTCACCTGTAAGTTAACACCTAATATCATCATATTGAACGCAAACAACAAACATAGCCATTGCTTGTATTGATAGCTGTCTAGCTAGCTTTGTTAGCATTCAGAAATTGTTTTGAAAAATGATACTGATGTTGTAACTTATTGTTGGTTAGCTAGCAGCAGCTGGCTATGGTTACGTTAGATAGGACAAAGCTAAAACACATAGATTAGTGGTGGGCCTGCTACATGTTTGTTCTGTTACCCTCAGTGACTCACAGACCAAAGTGAATATTGTATTTGACTCATAATGATGCAATGTTTTGCATGTTAGAGCTTCCATGATGAGAGCATCATTGACTCTGATGACATGTACACACCAGAGAGAAGCACATCATCCCGTCAGAGAGGAGGCAGAGTAGAGGCTGTGAACATGGGAGAGCGACAGATCAGAGAGCAGATGTTCATCTGTCCAGTAGAAGATCTTCAAGCTCAAAGGATTGCACATGAGCAGGTTTCTAAAGTAGAACATTACTGGTGCTTTTTTCAGATAAACACCACTTTCAGCCATTTGTGTTTGTACAGTATATTGACCAGGCATGTAACTTGGACACACAAGTTGGAGAAACGCAACCCAACGTCACGTTGCTGTGGCCAATCACATTGCTGGCGATCAAACCATAGTGGAGTGTAAAGGTAATGTGTAATTCACTCAGTGTGCTGGTTTAAAACACCTTTTTTTGTTATCTGTGGAAGTCGACAATCACTGTAGGACCAGCAGAGCAGAAGTGGTCAGCAGCAGGCGTGCTTCTTAACATGGCTGAATGCTACAGAGGGAACTCATCTGACTCTTCTTTGTGGAGCGATTTCGCTTTTGATCACTCGGTTTGGTCTTGTGCCCCAGTTTAAAACACACCATAATGATATGCCTCGTATCTCAGTTGTTTACTTTTATTTCTTATCCATCAGTGTGGACAAAAGCATAACAACATGGCAGCTTTGCCTTTCAGCAAACTGATCAGAGGGGTTCCCAACATCTCCCACATACTGGACTGACACTACATGCTGCACCACTCTGTGGTGTTTAGACACAACAATGAATTTGGGCTGAATGCTGCCTTAACATCATTGTCATTTAACTGTCATTTAGTCTCATTCAGATCTGAATGTTACACTTCTATAAGTCCTGAAACATTATGGAAACAGAATTGGATCATACAGGGTTTTCTTTTGTTTGTTGTTTTTAAAAAGGGTATGACTCAGTGTGATCCTGGGCTCCCAAGGTAGTAAGAAATCATCTACCTGTTAAACAAAGCCATACATGCCTCTTCATTGGCATGCAAAAGGAATATCACAATTCAGTCATCAACTGTCATAGCCCTGAATCCTAACTCCTCTGTTACTCATTTATAAAACAGCACATACACCTTAGAATGTTCACAGAATAAAATGTACCCTTTTGGGGCCTGAATGTCTATGATCATATCCCATCAGCTCCACCTGACCACATCCTGTTTAGCTCTGTTCCAAGAGGGAATTGTAATCTTCCCTGAATGCCTCTATTCAGCTCACCTGCATTAAGTCCTGTCAGGTGAAAGTGGAGAGAAGTGAAAACACAAAGTGCCTCAGGTCACCCCAGAGAAGTGTTTAAAGCAGCTAGAAGTGCAGGTTGACATTGAATTCCAGAAGAGCTTTCTCCACGTGGCTTGGAAACAGAGGGGGCATTGAGCAGAGGGTCGGGAGGAGGGGTGGAGGAGCGAGGGATGTGTGATAACGGGTACTGCTGGGTGGACTTGAGTCTGGGCTGCCTCAACTCTGCCTGACCTGAACAATTAGGGTTTATAAGTGTTATGTTTCCTTCTTTTCTTCGCACTGTGGACTATAATACCTACAAGCTCTACAATGATTTGAAATGTCGGAGATGAGTTACTGTTAATAATATTGAATGAATTACTTAGCGGTGACAGCAGAAAGAAAGACAAAAGAAAGACATGCCAGGTTGCTGGTAACAAGCCAGCAGTAGCCTGCACACAAGGCTAACTGGCTTGTTAACTGCCCAGTGATGAACCAGAACAAATATGCTCTGCCTCCTCTCCTGACTGCTAACAATGCTGCACCTTTTCTGAGGAAGATCATGGTAAGTTAGATGGCACAACACAGCTAATATTTCAGCTTTCAAAGTTTTGGACTCTCTTGCTCTTAGTTCCCTCAACAGTAAGCAAACAACAGAAAAAAAAACATGTGTAATTAAGATGGCTGGTATCTTTGAGTACGTACGGTTTGACATTGATCCTGGATCAGGTGAGCTTAAACTATAGTTAAGCAGTTATGGTTGGTTTTAAAATTTAGAGTGATGCAAGGCTAAGGACTTTGATATTGGATCAGGCTTGTATAACAATTCTATTTCTGTAGTGGAGTCTCCAAGCACAATATTTTCACATGAGTGTACCTATACAACAGGAGTGACAATAAACATCTTGAATCTTGACAACATATTCATAGTAAGACTGAAAATTGACCTGTTTGCCTGCTGACAGGCTACATTAATAAACCAAGAACCAGTTTGAAGAGTGTTTTAAATTTAAATGATGTTGGTCCTTATTTCTTGTTTATCTGTTTCAGTTCTACCCACACTGTCTGACAGTTTGTGTTGCTTACCCAGATCAGTAATGAAATCGGTAACAGAACATTTGATCATAACTAATAAGAACGATTGCATAAATGATAAAACAGAACACACGTTGCTAAAAGTAAGGATGCTCTGACAGATCAACCACCAATCATTAATGGTGACTGTTATGTCATTCTCAATAGTTTGACTGTTGGACTCTATACTGGCTGATCAGATAAACATGCAAGACAGTTTCTCTTTGCGCCACTTAAATGCCAAAGCGTGCTGCATAACTCTAGACTAAATATCTACAAAGTTAATCAAGCACCAACTTCAACAGAGCACTTCTGCACATGCTCTCACCATAGACACTATCACTTGCTTGCAAAACATATGAATATTCTTTATCTTTCTGGCCCATAGATGATAATAAAGTAAGAAACAAGATTTTGATTGGTGACAGTTATCGGCCAATACTGCCTCCAGCATTTGGTGATTGGCCCTAAAAACCCTAATCGGGGCACCAGTGTTGCATTTCATTTTTTTGGATTACTTTTTCCCAGTCCAGAAGTACTGTGGCATGTAAACATAAACAAGGTTATGTAGAACTAAGAAGAATGCAAATCTGGCTTTTATCAAGCAAGGTTCTCATGTCTGAGAGGTAAAAAGAGGTCTTTGATTTATGTAGAGCGTGTCCTTAAGAATGGGCTGCATTGTATGCACAGTATGAAATATGAGGGTATCTGGCAGCACATTTTATCAGCGGCTGCCCAGCATGCTGGCACACGGCAGCCCTGTCCAAACGTCATGCCAAGGGCCACGTTCCTCCTCTCCATCACACCAGTGTGAATCTCCCTGAGCTGATTTATCATGAAACCCTCATCTCTTTCAGCCTCTGCCAAAAAAAGTTGGAGTCAACATCAGAGTGAGCCTGGGATGTTTTTCAGCCAGAGGTCTGACTGCTTGCACCAAGAACAGACAGTACAAGGTGGCTGGCTGACCTTGGGCTCTGGTTTTCCTGTCATGGTCTTGAGCAGCTCATGGAGGTGAGGCCAGTTTCCCTGGGAGTACCAGCCAGGTTTGTCCAGCGATGGCAGCCCCTCGCTCTCCTCCACGTCACTGACTGAATGAGAGGAGAGAGAATCAGACACCACAGTTTGACCAAACAGCAACCTGTTACATGACCACAAAGCCTCGAGTCATCCAGCGCCAAGCCTCGTCAGCTCAACCTCACCACAGCACACACCAGAAGGCAATAAGGAAACAGAAGAGCAAAGGCAGAGTAAATTATGTGGACTAAGACTGCTTCCAATGATCCTACTAATTCAGAGGTTCCTACCTAGGGCTCCAAAGAGGTTGTCAGGTTAACAAACATTTGAACTGCTCATTTCAAGCAAAATTCATATATATGAAAAAAGGCCACTAGGCTGTTCTTGATGAATTGTCTATTCCAGCAGCTACCACCTGGGAAACCAGGCTGTGGGTGAAAGCAGGTAAGAATGCTGGTGACTGGTCTTGTCTCAGTACAACTCCATTATGCATCACATGTCAGCCAGGAACACTTCCAAAACCTAATTTTACCCTCCAAAAATGCCGTAGCCATGCATTCAGCCATGAGAAACACTACCTTCCTAAACTCATGAATAATGACTGAGGATTTTCCCTTGTTGGCTACAAGTTCTATGTTTTCTCATAGGAAATAGTAGTGCAGTAGAATGATTCAAGAAAAGTCCAACTAATGATAGGATTCAAGTTTCTTGTGGTGTTTTTGTTTATGGATTTAACACACAAGTTGTTCTCGTTGGAGACACACACACACACACACACACAAAAGGCTCTACAACCTTATGAGGCGATCAAACCACCCAGTTGAACACTGATACCATCTACCAAGCAACAGTGATATCAGATAACAGACCCTGCTGCCATCTAACAAAAAAAACAAACAAAACAGCAGTATCAGCTGCCGTACCATCAGACTATAGAGCAGCTTCTTTCCTCAGGCTGTGACTCATTCTCAACACTCTATCAGTAAAATAGTATTGCTTGTGTCCGCTCTCATTGGCTGTAGCTCATTGCATGGCTTCCTAACCCCACCTGCTTTTGTCGCAGATCTGAAAGCTGTTACCAGCCTTGATAATTAGCACTAAACACAGAGTGCAGCCGAGGCTGATAACAACGTCATTAGTTTTGCAGGTATTTCAACATAAACCAAAATATTGGCCAAAGTGAAAATGTGAGTTGCTGGTGGCGAAAGATGAAAAGTCAGTTGATTACCAACATCAGTAAGGGCCTGTGTCCACATGCCGTTCTTTGGTTGGGCAGGAGCACTGAAGTCAAGCACTTGTGTGCCGAGATAAAAAAATGCTGCATGTGCATCTTGTCTCTATGACAACAATATCTTGACAATATGACACTGCCTCTTTGCAGTTTGCTGTCTGTTTGTTTTTTATTTGAGATCAGGACAGGAGGATGTAGTTGCTTGACATGATATGGAGGAGAAAATAACATGTTGAATACTATTGCCTACGCCAGGAAAAAGATAAGGGTGATGGCGATGTCACTAGCGCCTTTCAGAAAAGTTGAGAGATTTTTAAACTTGAAGCACTAGGAGTGGACCCACAAAAAAGGTTAGACGCTTGGAAAAAAGACACGTGGTGCTGCACCTTTTCTCTGGGTGGCCACCTGCTGTCTCAGACACTGGGAACTATTAAGAAGAAGAGACTGGCACTCAGAAAGGAATGCGATGCAGTTAGGGCCCGAAGGTCTCCTTTGCAAACCTTAAATGTCTGGACCAGATTTCAAGGCCTGCCTGTGGATAAAAAATGTTTAACTTAGCTAAAAATCAAAACTGCAAGACTTGAGAAAGAGGTCACAAAAAGTGATATTTGTAACCCATACATTGATCTTTTCCTTACCCTAACCACTTATTTATATGTACAATAAAGAAACAATGCGTTCACAAAGAGATTCGCAAATCAACGGCTACTATTTAGCATTGACTGAACACAATAGTGACAACAGAAAGTTATACAGCTATACAGCAAGTTACTCTCCTAACTGCGCAGTTCAGTCTCTTCTTGCTCTCTGTGGTCAGAATCAACACAAATCCAGGTTAATGACAAAAGCTCTGCTGTATACGTCTATACTGATATGTAAAGTGAACGAGCAGAGAAAAAGTCGGTGGGACTTGTTGTCTTTCTAATTCCACTGTGCCAAACCCTTACTAAGACGGTTTCTGTTCTTTTGGAAAATTGGTCTTGTCATACACACCAAGTCACCAAGAAGGCATTTTAAAATGTACTCTCAGGAGGCTGTTTTAGAAGAGCTCTCTTTTGTGGAAATGAAAACTAAGCTGGAGCCTGAACAGAGGGCTGTCTATACAAATTCAAACAGCTAAGTGAGGTTGCACTCATAGCTGAAAACAGCTGTGTGCTGTGAATCAAAAAGAGGTTGATGCAGGTTGTGAGTTTGAACAAAGCAGTAAAGCTGTGGGCAGTTGAACAATGATCTGAAAGATGCTAGAAATAAGCTCTATAGAGCTGGGGGTTTGGCTAGTCACTACAACTGACCATATTTACATTACATATAATTTCAATTATTGTTGCTATGAAAGCAAGAAGTGCAGCTTTAAACTAAATGATTTCTGTTTATCATTTTTGATAATTTAATAAAAATTATACTCATGACTTAAAGTAGCAATACTATAAAGCACAGACAAAGTCACAAGTGATGCATACATTCTAAAGATGGATGACATGTACAACAGTTTAGTGTAAATTCTCCAGTTCATTGCTGAATGACAGCCATTAGGGTTGTGTTGATACTATCCCTCATCAAGAGCAAACAGAGAAGCTGCTTTTTCCTGCAGGGTGACTTGCACTAACATTAAAAAATGTTTTCTCTTCCATGGCAGGGCACTTAATATGACTTATTACAGCTCCAGACCGGAGTTATACAGTCAAGATTGAATGCACTTAAGGCTGTGCAGAACTATGGCTCTATATGGCCTTCTTAAATTCTCGAATCTCTATACAGAGATCTGAGCTGTGGATTCTCATGATCTCTATAGAAAACAACTAGAAATGTATTATTTGTCGACACAGACAACTATCAGGCTGTTTTGATACTCCAATATTCTGTCAATGAAATGATGACAAAATTCGTATAGGCACATTTTTCGCTGATAATCTGATCAGATTATCATGGTACAAGTGGTCTCTTGACCCACGATGCATCCTGGAAAGTGACAAAGACCTGGTGAGTTAAAGTATTTTGCTCTAAATCACGTCACATAATAACGTCCATTCAACTGCAGGAGCAACCTGGCTCTGCTGCCGGGACAGATGCTGTTTTTCGAGCGAAGTGTGACTAGGACTTGATAGGACAGACAGGATGACAGCCACTTATTCACATATATATTTGGTATTTTTTTCCTCACAATTTTCTGAAGACACGACCTGCTACCTGTTACTGTTGCTTAGTCTTAACTCTGCCTTGTAGGTTGAAGTGTGTCTTTTAATTGATAAGTGAAAGACCTGTTTAATGGCATCAAACCAATACAGCCCTGTCCTGTGCTGCGAGCAGGACTTTGTTTTATTTGTCAGCCATCTCCAGCATCATCTTCTGTGCCTGACAACTGTGAGACCAAAGTACAACTCACATGATTCATCATGTTTGATGTTTGTGTCGCACATGTACACACATGCATTTGCGTGTTCATGAAATGAAACTCACGTTTTCCAGCAGCAACCTCAACCAGACAGACCAGACAATGTAGCGATAAGATGGAGAGCTCACAAACATACATCATTTCAAAACAAAACGATGATGAATGAGTCAAGGCAAACTAATACAAGACTGAAAGCAGTGGAGTGATACTGTCTATTGACTATAGCCTATAGGCGTGTGTTAACATTGTATAGTGAATTTTGATGACGGGACTAGTCACTTTTTTTTTGATGATCTTATATTTTCTATAATTTCTAATTTATGTTCATGTTATTTATGATAGAGCCTCTTAATATTCTCTCAAAGTGCCCCAGATTGATGCATTTAACTTTTAAATTGTGCAAGATTTTCTTCTGGGGAGCATGGGTGGACCCTGGGCCCTCCATCACCCATGGTCTTACAAAATCTTGCAGGAAACACTGGCAACCAAAAAAGAGTGATTCATGAGGCTGGAACAGACATGTCAGCAGACATTCTTTAATATCTGGATTGGGACAGTCCGGTGTGTGGTGCTGGTTTCAGCTTTAACTATAACTTACTTCAAAGGGCAAGTCAAAGAACCTAAGATAAGACAAGAAATATGATACAGATACAGTGACATATGTAATGCAATTGCACATGTAACTACTGTAATTACCATGGAAACTGTAAGCAGAATTGTGGATGTGAGTACTGAAGTATCACTTGCAAAAATGTGTAGTTCAATCTTGGTCACCACCAAGGCTTCCTATTTAATGGCGTTTGATTATATTTAGAGTTGTGAAGCATAGTTAATTGACCTATGATTAGTGTTTGAAATGTAGTTATGCTGTTATCTAGGATCATTAGAGCACCCACGTAGTCTTCTGGACTTATGGTGGTTTTTAATTTGACTGACTGTTATTTAATAGCAGCAGGTTAAAGAAAGTCACTCTCACTGACAAAACCATGGTGCTATAAAGGGTCACCGCAGGTTCAAACTGAGGTCAAATATGCTATAAATATTATGACAGGAGAGAGAGAGAGGGAGAGAAAGAGCAGGGATGAGCACCTGCACATGTTGATGTGCACGCACACATGCTCACACACACACACACACACTTGTGGTAACAGCTGTAAGGACACTGGACTTGAGAAACGGAGGAATGAGTGGTATGTGGTCTGGAGGTCAAAGAAGTGCCAACTGTGCAGCCCAGATGAGCAGCAGCTTTGATGACAGTCTGTGGCATTTTTCCTGAAATAAAAGATGATGCTGATGTGCAATATCTCATGCAGCCTGAGTTTAGGAAGTGATTTTTGGAACACCTGTCTCTGACTTGTTATTTGCTGATTACAGACACAGTCTTCAAGGGTTTGCACAGCTATATTTTAGCCTTAGGCTTACCAAAAAAGACATGCCCAAGGCGAGTTTAACGTTGTTCCACATTTGTATTAATTAACACTTATAACGATGTTACAGGACCAAACAACTTATATGAGGAAAAAAATACTGCAGTTATCCATGGAGAAGCGTCTGTCATCCTGTCTGTTGTACAGACTTGTCGTCACATTTGTACCCTAAAAACAGTGTCTGGCCTGGCCAAAAACTTTAACTCACCATGTGTTTGTCTGCTTCCACTGTTGTGTTGATGTAGTTACTGTCTTGAAAAAAATCACTGCGACAGTAAGCCCTCCTGACTGAGACTTCAGTGAACTTTCCCCCAGAAAACAGCTTCCCTCCCAAGTGAGACAGTCAAACAGTGTCTGCCATTTGCTGATGGTGATTATGCCATTAACACGTGTCTTTGTCACTTTCCACGACGCATAGTGGGTCAGGATCTCAATCACAACACATTATAACTGCATCTATGCGATTATAAAAATAAACAACATAGATACATTTTTAGGTACATTTACAGATGGAAACCGGGTGGACACCAAGGACATTATGTTAAATCGGTAGTAACACATTTAGAAAATGCATGTCTCTATGTTGTGATGTGTACTGTCACGCCTCTTTTGGTTACACATGTTCGGCATGCTGTATGAAATGACACACTGGAGCAGCTTTACGGTTCAGTGTGAACAAAGAAAGCGGCGTAAAGGCCTTCATTGCGGAAAAGGGCTTGTATCTATATGACTAACATGAGTGGCATTGGCATCAGCTAGCTAGTAGACACCTCAATGTTAGCAATAAATACATTAAAAAAGAATAGAGCATCTTAACACAGAATGTAGTTCTTAGTGTATCATTTTCTCCTGTAAGCTACTAGAAGAAGCATAACATCACATTATATTTACTGTTGTCAACAAAATGCAAAGTTATTGACTTTGGAACTTGCTCGCATAATGTTAGCCTGTCTGGCTAATAGCTGAGCCAAAGGTTTCAATTAACAGATTGGACAGGTTTGCTAAAGTGTGTCTAAAGTTTGTCCTACTGAGTGGAGCAGTGAACAACATGTCCTTTATATTAGAACCTTATGGAGTTGTAAAGATTGCTCCAGGGAAACACTGAGTCCTGTGTTAAATGTATTGTGGAAAGCCTATGTTCACCATTCTTGGTGAACCAAACCAAATCTGGCAATGAGAGCCTCAACACCTGGGTGACATTCAAAGTGCCATTTTCATTTATACATTTGTTTACTTTTCCACAGGTAAGTCTGCAGGTCTATCCCAGCATGCACTACCCCTGAGGCAGGCTACACTTGGACAGGTTCCCAGTGTATCACTGAGCTAACAAATGTGTCATGTGACCTATCATGTCTTTGGACTGTAGGACTCCTTACTAATGTATTAGCTGATAATTGACTGTATACTGCTATTTATCCGTGCAAATGCTTGGACATAGTTTAATCGTCTTCTTATTGTGATAAACTCTCATTATCAAATTCTTACAACTAAACTTTATTAGCTAATAAATAAAAAAGAAACATTTTAAATACAATATAACACATGATGTTTCCAACTTTAACAGAAATGGTCAGTATGTGTGGAGGCCAGAGGAAGAGCAAATTCTGATGCTTTTTCTGCCAACGTGGCAAAACTCAGGAAGAGTGAGGGGGAGGGAGAAAAAAATATTTCAGAGAGTGGATCATCCCATCTTCACACATAATGCATCCCCAGTGTTATTGCTGGCAGGAAGACAATCCAGATGAGAGAAGCATTCCAGCAAGCTGCCCCTGCCAGCACACACCTTCAACATGAGCAACCAGGATCAGATTCCTGGGATAATAAAAGATGGAAGACAGCCCAGGAGGGTAACTGGACTTATGAGAACTGCTGATCACAAGGATCTGAGCCAATGGAATGCTGGCGGCTAATAAAAAATCTTACTGACACAACTAACAGATGTTTGAAATCTAAATTTTAAATTGTTAGTGGAAAGAGTTTACAGCTGGACTGTCCTATTGTTCCCTATGATATACAATATATCAAAAACAATTTAGTAGTTACTGCAAATGGGTCTACTATTTAATGTATGGGCCCTTGCAAAATCCTATAGCTGGCTTGCAAATAATTAACAGGTATCACACAAAGATATAAAACCTTCATCAACATGGTACGAATATGTACCTAAGAAATAAAACCATTAAATGTACAATTACATATTTTGAAAAACATTCAATGATGAGAGTAAAATAACACATTTTAATTGTTTATATATCACACAAAGAAAGTTTTCGCGGAAATTTAAATAATCCTTCTTGGAAATAAACTGTCAAAATATATCTTGAAAGTTCTAAGCTGCTCAAAGCTCTAAACATGTGTGACATTTGAAAGACTGAATGATTTAGCGCATGGCAGATAAAGAACTATGGAGCATGAGAGCAGTGGGCCAGTACTCACCAAGGGTCCTAAAGGGCCTCTGCTGGGGCACCAAGGAGAAGAAACCAGGCTTCAGGGCATTCGTGATGATGACATCAAACAGATCTTCGAAATCCTTCCTTTAGCAGCCAGAGAAACAACATAAGCCTCTGGGATAGGCCTCTGGCAAGTATGTGAAGCAAAATGCATGGACAGCATCCAATACAGTGGGTTAAACAAACACAAACCCTGCTCAGTGAAGCTAAACAATCTGTACAGATGATGGAAAACACGGAGCAATAAACAGTGTACACCTACGGTGCTGTGGAGGGAATACTTAGACTGATAAAGTAAACACTTTGAGAGGGCAGAACACCCTCCCACATAGCTACAGTTCTGAACTGATGGTGAGCATGTTGAGGGCTGGATGGTTGCTCCAAGGAGGCCAACAGCACTGTATATATACATTATGTTAGAAGAACATCTATAGAACCTTCCATATAAGGTGAAAAGCAGACAGCAGTGTTATGAAACAGGAAGGAGCTCTCACATGGAACTTATAAGCATGAAAACCAAACATGATGCATATATATATATTTATCATATGATAGAACAGCCTTCCATACTTACTCAATATACCTAAAAGAGACTGATTCATCTGTGCTCAGTTATTATGTTAGAACTTGTATGACAATAAAACTTTAGAATAACTCGTATCAAAACAAAAAAGTAATCATCTAAATAGTTTCATGTTGTCCATAGAGTTACATATTTAACAGCAATTTCTATATATATATAAAAAAAGTTCAATTGTGAAAAAGAGACTACAGTTATAACAGGCAGCACAGTCAAAGTATATTTTTGTGCAGTTCAAGGTATAATTTGTTGAATATGGCCAAAGTTCAATGGTATCTCCCAAACCAAACGGAGCAGCATAATCACTGCTGCTCAATAATAATCTTTGCTGGAGCTATCTTTGGCTGTAGATAACTGCTGTAAAGCTATCTAGCAGCAGCCCAAAACAGCATGTAGAGCTCATTTGTTAATGAGGCAATTAAGCTCCTCTTAGTTTGGTTAAAGACAGATTTCAGCAAGCATAGGATTGCATTAGTGAGGAAAATACGGGTAAGAACAAGGGGTTTCAAAATAATGCGTTAACTTTGATTAATTAAAAAGCAAAAACTGGCACCCCTTGACCTTATGTCACTGAAAACGTTACAAAGCATGTAATTAATTAGATTAAAAAAAAAAAAAGCTGTATTACTTGACAGCCCTTATAAAAAATGTCTTTCTTGACATTTTGCAAGCTTATTTTGTTGACTTATTAGACAAAGTAGATAACTCACAGTGTGTATATATCTTTCAACATTGTTTACTTTACATTTTGCTGTTAATGTTCGTCCATCGTTGGAATGTTTTAAACCAAAACTCTTGCCATAGTTTATATTTTGCCCATTCAATAAAGTCAGACTACCAGAAACTGAACTCAAACTAGAAACATTATTGTTGCATGGTCAGTGCTTTACATCCCTGGTGTTTCAATGCTTGGGGCAAAAATCCCAGTTGCTTATCCAAATGCCATTTCCTGTTATTCTTCATCTCTGCTGCTCTCTTGCCGATGCTGGAACCTTGCTAAGCTAACGTTAAGCTTGAAGCCCAAACAGCTCTTGGTGCTTCAGTGTTAAGGAACCAACTATGAACCACAACACCCTTATTCACATCGAGATGGAGATCCTTGTTGCAATAAAATTAAGAAGATATTACACATACACAAGATATCTTGAAGTGGAGTAATGATGAGTCACAACTGAAGCTCACATATGCTGAAACTGAGTTGTTTGTAAAGTCAAAAGTCAATTTAAATGATTCATGTATTAAAAGGACAGTTTGAAAGGACTTTACTAGTTAGATCTTTGGATATACATAGATCCAAGACAATATTTGCGACATAATTATACTATAGATTAAAAGGTATTTTGACTACTAAAAATGTGTTAACCCATATCTTGAATCATCAGTCTTACTGAGCCAATTGTAACTGCTGTTGACGATAATTGTACACCGTCGGAGGAGATCCATGGCTCTGTCTGGACTGTTATCACTTTATTTAGGCCAGAATAGAAGTTCAACACATCAGAGGACCTAACACCAACTAATAAATTAATAAACTATGCAGTTAGCCATGCCAAAAAGTAACAGCAGCCTCTCTGGACAGCTTGTTGGGTTTCGGCCAGTACGTCCTGTTGGACAACTCTGGCTTTGTTGTGCTACTTCTGACAGCTGACTGTCACTGGCCTCCAGCCGGTGCAACTCCACTAAAGAGCCTTGGAGGCCAGTGATGGTTTTCTCTGGAAAAAGAGCTACTGAGTAGTGACGCACGAGAGCTGTCTTTCACAACAAAGTGCTTTCTCAACACTGAAGTGCTGACACGATCTTGTTGGTCCTGTGCTGCCTTAATTCAAAGTGTCTCCATAAAGAAAGGGGGAGGTACTCAAACAGACCAGCAGAAAAGCAGGAACAGTCAAAGGCAAAGTTCTCCAAATAAAACCTCTGGTAAGATGAAGCTGGCCTAACTTCCTCTAATAGCTATCACAACATAAATCAGCATCCCCTGACCTTGTAAAGTATTGACCTGAACCCAATTTTGAACGCACACATTGGCACGCAGCTAGGGCTCTGGCTGCTCTCCTTGGGAGGTGACACATGCTGTGGTTCTGGAGGTCAAAGACACAGGAGGGGTTGGGGGGAGCCAGTGATACAGCAGGGAAGCAGTGGAAAGGGGTGAGGAACAACAGGAATGACCGGGCTGCGTGCTGCTTCACAGGAAATGGCGAGAGGGGTTGGGGTGGGGTGGGGCGAGCTCTGGGCCACAGAGGCCTCATGCTGGCATCCAGAGCAAAACAGTTCTACCCTGACCTGCTTTTTGCCTCTGCTGGACCACAAACAACAATCTCTGAGTATGAAAGGGAAAAAAAAGACCACCTAACCAGCAAGAGCTGTGTAAGATAACAACACCTTACAGAGAACAAGTAGGGCTTATGTGAGAAAAAGCCCAGCAGCAACAAGAACATTGTGTTTTTTCAAAGCTCTCTTGCTGCTTGATCGAGTGTATAACAGGGCTTAGACTGCAAAAATAAGTGCAGTGCAAACAGAGGATGGTTAGTAATGCACAAAGCCAGTGTTAAACTACAGCAAGCTTGCAAAGACAATAAGCTCTTTTGCTGCACTATAAATAAAGTATTGAGTGCTAATGTTACATGATTACTTGATTGCAATATGGTTTTTAGTATGTATGTGAATACTGAATAACTATGTGTGTACGTATATGTTAGCATTTTTATGTGGGACTCCAATTGGGTTAGAGACTTTAGAAGGGCATTTTAAGTGAAAAAGAAAAACAGAAAAGGGCATTCTCCATAGCAAGCATAGTATTAAAGGAAAAGATTTCACAACTGAAAATTTCGTTCAAGTATATATTCACCCCATGCTTATGGCAAGTCAGTGGTATATAAGTGTAGCATATGTACAGTATGTGATGATGATGTTAACTCAAGGCAGCCATGTGAGCCAGTATTGGTTTAAGGAATGAGTAATGGCATGTGAGAGCAGGAAGGAATGTTGTGAGTTGAGGGAAAACCAAAAACTGCTAGCTTGGACTGAGCAGGGACATTTGGGTTATAAATCCTTTGGGGGATGGTAAGCTTTGTAGACCAGGTCCTGGTCTTGTTAAGGAGCAGTGCAGTGCTGTGTGGGCAGTCTTACCCCAGGATGTGTTCACAGATAAGCCTGCAGTAGTCACTGTGGGAGCTGGTGATGAGGAGGAGGACCTTCCCAGCGCTCTTCATGCTGCGCAGCCAGGTCTTGACGGAGTCAGAGCAGGGCTGCAGGTAGCGGTTTGGGTCCCTCTTCACACTGGGGAAGTACGTCCCTGCATCCTCTGTACAAAGACACATACAATTAGAAACTGATCTCAAAGACACAATATGGGACTATCATGCTCTGTAACATGTATGTCAGTTAGATACTATGGTCTTTGGAGTCATGGGATCTCAACTCTGATGTACTACAGAAGATTCTGTACATATGTGTTATAACACTCTACACCACTATCATCAAAACACCAAATGAGGGATTTATTTTGAAATAATTATAAGTTTGCTTCACACAGTAATAAGTTACATTTACATTACATGTATTTGTCAAATAAAGACAACCTTTGCATCTGTAACAGGGGACACATTAGAACACAAAATCAACACAGTGAGACATGGTTAAAAATGATGAAAAACAGCAAACATTCTGATATCTTTAAAAAATGCACATTTCGGAACTTAAGATGAGTCTTACGACCGGTGAAAAAGAAACCCCATAACAATGGATTGGCTTCTCCAAAGAACCCCACAAAACTCAACAGACTAAACAATGACTCAACATTTCTTTTAAGCAGTCAGTCATCAAAGTATGTATATTTTCCTTTCAACAAAAAACGAAACATTTATAGATTGAGTCGGGGGGGGGGGGGGGGTTCTTTTGTGCTTAATCTTCTACATTTGTATTCACAGAGGAAAAAGAGGAGCACAGGGTCATGTTCCTAACTTCTGAGGCACCATCATCAGGCTCTCCTCACTTTGAAACCCCGAGCTGCCCTTCAGTACATCCTGTCAGCATACTGTACAGAGCTAAATATGGCATTACTATGATCTGTGTTACATGATCCCAGTTCATCACAGAATAGAACTCTAGACCTATGATTCTCAGAAACCCCCACTCTACCTTTGTACCTTCTATAGGGAACGGCAAGGCAGACAATAATGTAACAGTCCTGTCTCAAACAGGCTGCGTAATTGGGGGGGCCAACACATTCAGAGACTCTGTTTCCACTTTATGTTTTAGTGGGGTTTTTTGCCTGGCACAAAACACAGTTCTGATGGTTGCCTATGAGTGTGAACAGCAAAAAGCTCTACTGAGTTGCATTTTTGTGGCAAAGCGAGAATACAGATCTGAGAACAACACAGTGAAGGCCAAAACTCACTGAACATGATATTTGATGCACCACATTTGGCCAACACTTCAGATTTAGCAGTATTTTTGGAAAATGTCACTATTCATACAGTTACGTACAGGGACATCCCAATACAGAGAGGCTTAGTTAATCTACTCGAAGAAACAAATGTTACTCAGAGTTTGTCAGTCATTTGAAGAGCTGAGATTAACCACTGAGCCCAAACGTCACGTGGGGAAACTTTAAACTGAAACTTTTTGACATGATAGATTTGGATCTTGAGGGAGAGTTGAGCCTAGAAAAGAATTCTATTCAGTTTGAGATTTTTTGGTGTTCGTCCATTCGTGGGATCGTAACTTATGTCACCTCTACTGTACTTTGAAGTGAAACTCTCGCCAAAAAGCAGCCGAGGCTTTATTTGTGATTGAATATGAGTCAAACCTTCGTGTAAATGCATTTACGACGAAAGAGGCACTTTTAAGATTTACCGTAGTTTCGTTTTCGGGCAAGCTAATTTTCAATGGGGTGCAGGGGCACTTTTATGCTAGCATCAAAATCGATATTTTTAAAACACTAAGAAGGCTCGACACAACATGAAACTTTGCTAGTATTATCACCAGGGTCTCTAAACATGAACACAAGCATTGAGAACATTGTTTGTGTACGCAGAGTTTACTAAAAAGAAGGTTTTTGGACAACTCACATTAGCAGTAGCACCTCCGGCGCGCCGCCGTCATGACAGACAAAAAGTGTCGATCCCTGAGTGCGACTCTCCTGCCTGTTAGGTCGCACTCGGGGATCGACACTTTTTGTCTGCCATGACGGCCGGAGATCCAGCTCCAACTGTGAGTAGTTAAAAACCACTTAATGAACGCCCCCATTTTAAGGTTCTTTTTCCAAAATGACATACCGAAAATAAAAGCATGACAGCTCCCACATAGTTTGAGGCTAGGGGATGTGCTTGGTACCATTGGAAAGGTAACACCCTCAAGTTTTTTCTAGAAATGTAAGTGTGACAGTTACAGAGGTTAAAAACACAGGTTTTGGTTTTCGTCCAATTCAAATGTCAATAAACTGACTAAGATATAAGGGTTCAGGTATGTCTATGGACACAGCAGACACAATGAGGCCATAGCCACAGGTCTCCACTTGCTACACTCAAAATTTGAAGTCAAAAGACCAAAAAATTGATTTTTCACAATTTTTTTTCTAAAGGCATGTCTGTGCATTTTGCTTGGGTCCTTTTTTTCCAAGAGCGCCTACTGAGATTCAAAGGCTTATAACTTGAGAACCCCTTTACCTAGAAACATAATCTTGGTCTCAAATGTAAGCTAAGCTGGGGTTTCTTGCTTGTTCGACACTTGTAGCTAATTTTGGGTAAAATGACATGGATATTCCCATTCTATGGACTCTTGGCGAACTATGAAAAAAAATTGTGGCATGATGTTGTAGCTGTGGAAAAAGGGAACACTCCGAAGGTATGTAGGCATTCTTGCTTCTTGCGGTAGAGGGCTCTTTCTAATGTTGTGTCATGGTGAGTTTAGAAGGCTATTAAATGGTCTGGAAATAACTTTTTTGGGCTTAAAAAAATCACGACAGTCTCAGCTTTCCAACAGTGAGTATATACTGTTAAGATCTGATGCTTAAAACGATTAGCAAAAAAAACTATTCGTTTTACCGAAGGGTGTTCGTTTAGTGAAGGGTGTCCCTATGTTGGAACGGTGTTCCTTAAGTGGTTTTAAAAAACCTTCTTTTTAGTAAACTCTGTGTACACAAACAATGTTCTCAATGCTCTTGTTCATGTGTAGAGACCCTGGTGATACTACGAGCAAAGTTTCATGTTGTGTCGAGCCTTCTTAGTGTTTTAAAAATAGCGATATTGATGCTAGCGTGCCAGTGCCCCATGCACTCCATTGAAAATTAGCTTGCCCGAAAACGAAACTATGGTAAATATTAAAAGTTTCGCCGTATTCAATCACAAATAAAGCCTCGGTTGCTTTTTGGCAAGAAATTCACTTTAAGTTTCAGTTGTTGTCGTGACTTATTGATACTAAAGTAAATTAAAAGGCCCGAGTTGTTAAAGCATTGGGGGGCTGCAACTAATAATTATTTTCACAGACAATTAATCTGTCTTTATTTTCTCGATTAATTGAGATTTGTTGTTAGGTTTATAAAATGTCAGAAGTGGTGAAAAATCGCGATCAGGGTTTCTCAAAGCGCAAAATGATGTCCTCAGATGTCTTGGTTTGTCCACAACCCAAAGAACTTCAGTTTACTATCATAGAGTAGGGGAGAAACCAGAAAATATTCATATTTAATAAGCTGGAATCAGGGAATTTGTTGAAATTAAGAGATAGTTGGCAGTTAATTTAAATCAATTAATCATTGCACACTATGCGTTTTCTACTTTCTGGAGCTGAGCACAATGCCTTCAAATCCACAAGAGAAACTTCAAACTTCAGGCATGCCCTATTTCATTTTAGAATTTGCGACAAAAAAAAGACATATCGGTTCTTGTGTTTGCACTTCAAATGTGGATGATTGATTCAAACAGTTGCTGAAAGTCCTGCACTGAGAGTTAGAAACATTTGGCCATGCTGCCCTCCTGTGGTGAAACAACGGAATAGCTTGCAAAAGGAAAAAGCTTTTAGGTTCTGAGAAGGCAGGAGAGGGTAACCCTAACCCTAACCAGAAGATGACGGCAAACACAAACAAGCAAAAGCTGAGATCCCAATATGGAGAACCCAAAATTCACACCTTTGAAAATGTCCCAGATGTAAACATCTGGTTCTGACTTTCAAAATACTCTTCAGAAGTTTTAATTGTACCCACAGACCATTTCACTTTCAGTCAAACAAAAACAGCAGTTTGGCACATCAACATTTGACCCTCAGTTTGTGCGCCAGGTCCTCCTCTGGGAGCTTGCAGCAGAGCGCCCTTCTTGCCTCATTACTCGCAGCCAGGGAGGTCAGTGGAGGGGGGTGTTAGCAAAATCCCATGTCGTGCTTATGTGTGTGAAAGGATAAACAACAACTGATCTCACTTCCATCCTTTTTGTTAAGTTTGATGCTAAAGAGATCAGATCTAAAATATGCCACCCATGAACACAGCTGAAACAAGGGCCAGGAAAAGTACAGCTATCTCATTGTTAAAGTGAAACTCTCGCCAAAAAGCAAGCGAGGCATATGAGTGAAACCTTTGTGTAAATGCATAATTACGACGGAAGAGGCACTTTTAAGATTTGCAATAGTTTCATTTTCAGGCAAGCTAATTTTCAGTGGAGTGCAGGGGCACTTTTACGCTTGCATCAAAATCGCTATTTTTAAAACAGTAAGAAGGCTCGACACAACATGAAACTTTGCTCGTAGTATCACCAGGGTCTCTACACATGAACACGAGCATTGAGAATATTGTTTGTGCACGCAGAGTTTACTAAAAAGAGAGTATTTTGAACTACTCACCATTGGAGCTGGATCTCCGGCGTGCCGCTGTCAAGGCAGACAAGAAGTGTCGATCCCTGAGTGCTACCTAACAGGCAGGAGAGTAATGGTGGACCTCCTACCTATCATGACGGCGGCACGCCGGAGGTGCTACTGCTAACGTGAGTTGTCCAAAAACCTTCTTTTTAGTAAACTCTGTGTACACAAACAATGTTCTCAATGCTCGTGTTCATGTGTAGAGACCCTGGTGATACTACAAGCAAAGTTTCATGTTGTGTCGAGCCTTCTAAGTGTTTTATAAATAGTGATTTTGATGCTAGCGTAAAAGTGCCCCTGCAGCCCACTGAAAATTAGCTTGCCCGAAAACGAAACTACGGTAACATGATACAACACTCTAAAATAAACATAAAAACTAACAATTAAGCAGCCATAGACAAGCAGCCACACAGATACTTAAAAGCTAACAGTAAAAAAGACAGAGCATGTTGTTGAATTTTGCAATGTTGCCATTTCATTGGCTTCTGATTCTGTATTTTCAGGACTTGTTTGTGTAATGACACCTATAATTTTCATTGTTTATCGGGTGGCCTGGCTCCACAAAGTGTGATTTAATCATGGTGTGCATAAATTGTACGACAGCCTTAATTGGTAAACACAGTTTTATATGTAAAAAAGCAATTCAGATTACTCTTGATGGTCTTTTGGGGAGACAAAACAACCTCTCCATAAAGGAATGGCACAACACAGGAGGGCCAACTCCTCAGGTCAAGACTCTGCTGTCCACTTACATCTGAAGGAGGAAATCCTTCCTTTCAGGACAACAATGTGAACATCTTGGTCAGAGAAGACTGATGGTTTGAAAGAGGAGTAAAGGAATCCATCTATGTCAAACTAGAACAATCATCTTTAAACAGGAGTTCCCTCCCAAGACAGCTTAACAACCATTCATACCTGGGCTCACCCAGACTTAGCAACCCACATGAAGGGCGGTTGGGTCTCTGAAACTCAGAGCTCACACCTGTCCTTAGCGACTCTGTAGGGACACTCCCACACAGAGTTTAAAAGTCTTCAACTCCCCTCCAGTTAGGCTAGTTAGAACTGAACAAGTCCTGTTGCCTGCAATACATCACTTAGAATTACCATAAACTGGATGAATGAGAACCTTCATCAAAATGGTCTTGGTCACTTTCCTGTGATGTGGTCCAAATTTTAATTGGGAGTACAAGACAGCACCTAGATATTTTAGCTCATTTACTTCCTCTGCTTTCTACTGATCAATAATCATTGTAAAATCGTCACATATTTAGCCTTATACAAAAGCACATGGAAATAGGTTTTGCAGAGTTAAGAGGTTATCTTGTGTGAGACACCGACCAATTGCCGATTCAATAACTCTGCAGTGTCTGTCTTTATAGCTGTCCAGTAGCTCGTTAATGTATAGGCAAAATAGCAGCAGTCCATTAATGAAGCCTTGTGCGTGCAAATTCCAATTTTGAAGTGATGATACTGAATTATTAATTTCAATGCATTGCTCATGAGATTCCAGGTATGATTTGAACCAGCTCAGGGCTTGTTGGGAAAAAAATGCTTTATGAGTTTATTTAAAGGTAACTCATGATTTCCAGCATCAAAGGCCTTTTTCAGGTCCAAAAATAATGCTCCCACAACATTACCATCATCTTATTTCTTAATGATTTCTGATCATTATGTCCATGATAAAAGGACACACTGCAAGGAGGAGGTGAAAGGTGCTTAGATGAAAGGATAATATCTAAGATTCGACATTCAAGATTACCCATATATAGAGTAATTTAGGAGCATTAAAGGGTTCCTCTAATATAAATCCTGACTCCCCCTCTTTTCTGGATTGACTGTCTTTACTATAACAAGAATACCCAAGAACATTTATCATAGTTGTTGGAGTATTACTGTTCAACCAGGTTTTGCTCAAAGCCAGGAGGTCCAAATTAGAGTCTGTCAGGAGATGTTGAACGTGATCTTCCTTAGATAGCCTATAATACTAATACTTTAATAAAAATTAAATTGTACTCTATCCACAAAGAGTGGCATTTGCTTTCAGTACATGTCGTGTAACTGCACATACTAATGCAGATTGAAAACTGCAGGAATAAGATTCATGTATGAAACCCCCAATGACTGCTTGTACTGAGTTACAGAATCTAGAGAAACAGCAATAGACAGGAAGTCAGGACTTTTGCTCTCGATGGCCTCAATTCAGATTTTCTGGATCCAGTGACTCCTTAGGGAGGAATCTCTAGTCTGTTGATGCTAGGGTCTGGCCTGCTCTGTATAATTAATTCCTTCCTGCATAATTGTCCAACATCTATGAAAGATGAGTCCACTAGGATTTTCTTGCTTGTGACAGCAAACTGACTGTGAACCATGTTTTACTCGTGTTGAACTTGTGTCATTTCTTTTAGTTTGGGTAACTCCAGCTTTGACATGGCCTCAGTATGACATCTTCCAGTTTACATAAATGCTGTTTATTCTTCTTTAGCCCTCTGTCTAGCATTAGGTCAGCAGTAGAAAGGAACAGGTAAATATCATGAATATCTAGTCCCGGAGAGAGGAGCATATTTATACTCTGCGCGGGCCATCACCAGGGCATACAGTGTGTGTGTGGTCAAGTAAATTTTGCTTCCGCTTTTGCTTTGGCTGTGAATGTAGGACTGAAGAGCCCTGAGGGCCTGTAGGCCAGTGGCTGGGCATCGTGCCATGCAGGCCGGGCGCCGGGCCTGGACAGCTGGCAAGCTGCCCAGTGCCAGAGGAAGAACCGCGGCCGGCAGCAGCTTAGTCTCTCTCACACATCAAAGAGACCTGACAGGATACACAAATCAACTGTTGCAGTGTAAATTAGAGCCAAGCACAGGAGCGTTTCACAAACAGCCATACCAACTCTGATGAGTGGACAAAATCTAGAAGTTTATTTATTTTTATCGCCCAGTTAATGAGCAGGGAAGACAGAGGCTATCAAAACACCCATGGAAGATACATTTACCTATTTTCTCATTATCCGTTTTGAGCATCAAGCTCAGTGTATATGAAAGGCACATGGAGAGGACCTCTAAAGGGAAGCTATAATCTCAAGTATTTTCTCTTCAAAAAGCTTCCAGACAAACAGTGTTTTCCGGCACCTGTTGGAACCACGTGGAAAACACTGGCCGGGTCATTTTGTCTGTGGACTTTCCATTTTTAGCAGACTGACCGCAAATTGCTGCATCATGTCCCTCATGGTGCACACATTTTTTTTTTTTTTTTATGCCTTTGGTCTGTGACAGAGGAGAAGAATCTGGAAATGATAACCAAAAATGCAATAAAAATAAAAATAAACCCTTGGCCACAGGCGACAGGACAGTTCCAAGTTTATGTAAAAATGTCACCCTATGATATCAGAATATGTACAATGTATTACATTTATGTTCTAAATGTGTAATAAACAATATGTCAATGTATTTCTCTATTTAAAGATAGTAAGTAAGTTATTCAAGAGGCATTATAAGTTATATTTGTACAAAGTTTCTTAACATCCTGACAGCATTCAATAAATCAAATGTTCTCACAAGCCTCTAACAAGCCCATCCAATCTTTTTATTCAGCCCATTTGAAAACATTAGACAGGCCACCTGTTTGTCTATTTACCTGCCTGCCTGCACACACTGTGCCCGTTTCCTACTCGGGACTTAAAGATTAGGTAGCATTTTTGCATTGATATATGTTTGTGATGGCTAATAATCATTTTGATATGATGCCAGAAGTTTAACTTTATTCCAGCAGTGAAGTTAGGAGTACGAGTTACTAATGATAGCCTATAAAGCACTGCTAGTGGAGTAATGGAACAGTGTTCTTTTTTATTTGATGACTTGACTGATAACGTGAAGTTGTCACTAAAATGCGAGCATTTGTGCTTTTATCTCATATGGCAAATGGCATTGTGGTAATACCAGGATTGCCACAGTAACAAAACATAAATTACCACAGATAAAGACAGCATATTGTAAATGACCTGAAGAGTCTGTTAACGTAAATGCCATCAGCAACTATTGGTGAAGTAATAGATTCTTGAAGGGTTGTCCCATTTCACAGGGGGCAATTTCAACAACTACACCTTGTAACTCTGTTCTTGAGGGGACAGAGAGCATTCAAAAACAAGGGGTAAAAGTAAAAATAGGAAATGGGATTGAGCCATCATTCACCAAAGCAACTCAATCAGTCTGGTTGTACTGTTGTAAAGTGTTTGGAGTCCTATCATGATATGTGATTGGGACTCTTGATAAGTGACTTTAAGCATGGTTTTCAAAAAATAATTTCTTATTCCAAAGGTTTCCCACCATGTGAAGAAATGCTACTGAAGCAGAGAGAAGAGGCGACACATAGAACAATGGCAGCTGAGAAAAGAAGGGGATGGTGGTTTTTAGACACCCATGTGCAGATCACTGTGGGGGACAGTGACGCCAGTTGCACAGTTACTCAAACGTGAGGGATACTGCAATCTGTCATTACAACAAACCAGAGCTATATTTAGCTGGAGCTATCTTAAGAAATCTGTGAGGATTCATACATCAAGGTTTGATCTCAGGAGGATCATATCTTTGAATATAAAGCCTTACATAACATTGAATATTCACTTCTGCACCTTAAAAAGTTAGAAAAACATCCAAAACACAAAGAACAATCACTGATTCAAAAGTTTCACAGCAAATTTAAACAAGAGTTTAATACAGAAGTTAAATCACCCTTTAGCTTAAATGTATTTATGTGTATCCACCTTGACTGAATCTTGCTGATTCAATGAAAAACTATGAAGAATGCAGAGAGAGCAAAATGTGTAAAAATCCTGAGCAAGTCAGGCCAGGTTCCTTTTAATCATAGGGGCTTTATGGCATTTCAGTGATGAATGATCCTCCCATCTCAAGGTGCAATCTCTATAAACAATAGCTTACAATTGGGCCACAAAAGGCATGCTGGGAGTCATCTTCATTCAAGACTCTTAGGAGACAATGCAGGAAGCCAGGAATTTCATATTTCTACGTCCCGACAGTGCTGTGTTGTTTATTTTAGTGAAGCCTTGTATGTAGCCTCATTAGCATGTAATCTCACCTCCGTACCAATCAAATAATCTAATTTTATCCAATACATTACACAATATAGACTTAACTGTTATAACTTTCATCATTTAGAAGTTTTATTTAAACTACTGCCTTATTTATTTAGCCCTTTTCATATATACTTATTCTGAGTTGTGTAGGTCAAGAGAATTCAGGGAGAAATGACTTTCTGATACCCACTTCAAAATATCCCAACAAACGCACCATATCAAGTCCAGATGTACAGTTTATAGCCCTCTTATGGTGACCATGACCACGTGTCTTTGTGTGACAAAGTGTAATCCTGCAGAATAGGATGAAGGTCGAGGGAGTGCTCTCACTCGTGGAGTGACTTACAATTACCCTGGAGAGCCTTAGTGACGGTATTGAAAATGGTGATCTGTGACAGCAAACATAAACAGCTTTTTAAGCCTTTGCTATATTGTAGCAGCTGTATACAATTTTGACAAAGCTCTCATACTGCACCCTCAGCTCATATGTCCAAACCAAACATAAATTAGAAACAATATTATTGTCTCAATTCTGATCTGAATCCTTTAATACTGAGTATCTGTCAATATAAGGGTGTGTCAGATTTCTGAAAAAATCCCAGATTCAATGTATTTTTCTATAAATGGTAAATGGATTTATGCCTCAACAACAGTTATTTATGTGTTCAAATTCTTCTTTAAACATAAGAAAAGGATAGAAAATGTAGTTAGCAAGCTGTGTCATCTTTGAAGTGCTGTTTTGTTTGTTTTTTTCGCGCATGCAAGTAAGTAAGGGTGGAGGGAAAAAATGGGAACATTTTGATTCTAAGATTGAAACTGAAAGCTTATTTCCATTGGTTTGAAATCTAGAATCAAATTTAGGACACCACTAGTCTATACAGAGTTGATGCAATACTAATATTTAACTGTCCGTTCCCTCTGAAGTTGCCTCTGAAGACAAGATAGTATGCTGAAATCAAAGTTGAACTCTCTGCAAGCGATTAACTGATCTCACTGATGGTACTCAGTGGAGCACATACCTCCACCAAAGCACAACAGTTCCCTTTAATTCAATCAAGCCAAATCCAATATCACAACTGCTTAACCATAATGTAAGGTCATCAGATCTGTACCAGCCAGCTACTAGGGCAACAAAACAATGCAGATGGAATCATGATCTTCATTATATTGTGGACGAATAATAGATTTTTAAACATATTTTCTAAATGTGCCTGTTTGTTTCCTTCGTCGTCTGAGAAATAAGTAGTAAATGTCAAAAAACGCCCTATCGTGCAATGTTAAAGAAGGTGAGAAAAACATATTGGATCCTGGATCAGTCCCTTTATCTGAATCTGAAGCACAAGTTAATGAGGTCTAATCTTGGCCATCACTCATCCTCCATCCAAGTTTAGTGGAAATCTGCTCAGTAATGTTTGTGTAATCCTGCTGACAAACCCACCAAAAAATGGATATGGACAAAAACATAACCTCCTTGGCAGAGGTAATGAATTTGTTTTGTCTATTTTGTCTTTGCCCATTCAAAAGTGGAGAAAGAAAAAAAAGACAAGAACAATCTGGATCAGGGGCCACAAGCCAATGCTTTGATTTTTTTTGAGAATATTCACTTACTTACTTGCTCTTGTTGGCCTGAATTTATGTGCACCCTTACAGTGACAGTTTTTTATGTTGCCATGACCTAGTTCAACATGGCAGCTACTCCACAAATTTATTGTGTTGTTCAAAACCACAAAAACAGTGAGGCAGGCTATTAAAGGCTAATTAAACTGACTGCAACTATTGTCTACTCAGAAAATAAGCACATTGAATAAGGTCTTTGTTGTTACCAGCTTTCAACAGACTCAAAAAGTTTCTGCAGAGTTTAGTCGTAGACGTGTCGATGGCTGTTTTCATGACTCCCTTACAGGGAAATCAACACAATTTGACAGTCAAAAAGTCACAAGTACAAGCAAGAATGCAGGAGAAAAACTAAACTTCAAAGCATAGCGATTCAGTTAGAAGTAACAAAACTACTGAAAGCATGGAGATTAATTAAAAAGTCTATCTACATGAGTTGAGCCTCGCAACACATGCCTGTTGGGGGGTGGGGGGTTGTTGGCTGCAGTCACTAGATGTAACCGGCTTGGTAACACTTACAATGTAAATGCAAATCATAGCTGCAAAGTTTGATTTGGCAAAAAGGCAAAATTAATTATTTCAAGTGCTGTAAATTATAATGTTATTGACTCCTGAGGACTGAATTCTACAATCAATTGCTAACATCCAACTATATAATTTATTATTCTTGCATATCATTAAGCATACCATCTGTTGTGGAATTTCAGCTCGCTTGACTGTTCAGGAGAGATGAAGAAGACTCAGAGACACCAATGGTTTACATTAAGAGAAACAACATTTTGGAGAGGCAACATAACATCACGTCTGTCTGCACAGTGTTGCCATGATAATCCTAATAAGTCTTCCAAAATGCCCAAATTATATCTTACAGGAAGCAGTGTTTCTATGGTTATCTGTTAAACAACATAGCAAGAGGGTGATGCAGAGTCTCTCCCCTCTAGCCAGAGGCCTAAGAGGTAAAACAGGTCAGAGACACTTAATCTGTGAACATAGATCAATCGAAAGACTCCTTAAGAGGTTTACGCAAACAGTTAGCTTTGCCTTGGCTTGGTTCATCAGACATCTGTTCTGTAGACACATCTACCATAGCCTTGAGTACCTAGGTTGCAGAGACCATGAGAAGATTGTTCATAGAGCAATCATCACTATCCTTATCCAGACTTTAACGTACAAGATACGTATCACCTCCTATTGTATGGAGACAGAGTGACCAGGTAGAAAAATATTTTTCCCCCACACCATCCATCCTCCAGAGGGCACCTGATAAAACCTGGCAGACCAGTTTATGTGTATTGTTTATTGTATAATTGGTGTTTGTCCGAATGTGCTCCAACTGTTATTGTTGCATGCAAAACAGAAATTGATCTTATCTGGAAGCAAACATGGGCCAGATCAAAGCAAAGGCGTTGCTAAGACATCATTTAGCAAGTCAGACAGAACAGTGTATACATCCCCACCCTGAACTGTGACATCATGGAGCATATGTAGACAATTGTCAGAGAGGGACTCAAATTTGATACATGAAAATAGGTTGCCACTGATCCTAACAGAAGACTACTGCCATTTAAATCTCACTTGTGGATTTGTGGTGTTTATATATTGCCCTGTCCTCAGAGACAGAAGGCAGAGAGAGGAATGACGGAGGTAAATATTTCCTTTCCTGAACACACATATAGAGCACATTTTGAGCATATTGTAAACAGAAAAACATTTAGCTCCATCATGTCTCAACCGTCATCAAAGTGATGAATTGCAGGCAAAGCCAGACAGATATCAAGTTGCACTACTTTGTTTTACACGTCTCACTTGTCTAAGAAGCTTTAAGTTGATTCATCAGAATTATAGAAAAGGGACAGTTCAGTTAAATTTTCCATTCAGTAACAAACATCGAGAATACATTGTTGATGAAGGTTCTCAGTCATCCAGGTTACGGTATTTCTAGGTGCTGTATCGTGGGCAACTGGACTCGTTGCAGTTCCTTAAAGACGTTTCACCTCTCATCCATAAACCTTCTTCAGTTCTAACTAACTGGAGAGGAGTTGGCAGACTTTTAGAGGCCTTCCACACAAGAACGCTCTTTTGCAGATGCAGACGCACATGTATAGCATCGTTTTGGCCGACCGTCCACACGAATCCTCAAAACGCAGCGCCTGAAAACGCACTTTTGTGAAAACGGGTCTCAGGGTGAAAAAATCTGAAAACGCTGCCCTCCTGTTCTCGAGTGGACAGCGAATCCGCATACTTTCCGAAATGATGATGCCATCGCCCCACCCCTCGACCTCTTGCCTTCGACCTCTGAACCCCACGACGTCTCATAACAACAACAACA
The DNA here is from genome assembly GCF_900880675.1 of Sparus aurata. Taxonomy (NCBI): domain Eukaryota; kingdom Metazoa; phylum Chordata; class Actinopteri; order Spariformes; family Sparidae; genus Sparus; species Sparus aurata. Next base: position 4,067,614 of record NC_044208.1, read on the forward strand.
ACAAAGGTGGACTACATGCTTGTTTTTCGTGCTGCAGAAGATATTGAGCCTTTCTTGCAACTTACTCGCCTTGTAGTTGAGTGTGAGTCAGCACAAGCTTAATGTGCATGCTCCGTCTCTTCCTCTCCGTCTTTGGTTAATTTCAAGCGCCACCTATAGGCCTGGAATATGAACTACACCATATTGAGTCGTCTTCATTGGCTCCTTGTGGACGCAAATATTCTTGAATATTCTTATTCTTGAGGAAGACGGAGGAAAAAAAGATCGTTTTGGTATGTGTGGACAAGGCCTGTTCTTGTAGTCGTTAACGACATGTGTGAGCTCTTACTTTCAGGGCTCATCTATACGTATGAAAACGATCTTTTTTCCTCCTTTTGTTTTCCTTGGCATCGTTTCAAGAATATTTGTGTGCCTCATGCCATCCATGTGGATGTTACTTTGATTAATATTCCCTGATGGCTGTGGTCTCTTTCATCAGGATAATGCGCCATGCTACAAAGCAAAAATGGTTCAGGAATGGTTTGAGGAGCACAGCAACGAGTTTGAGGTGTTGACTTGGCCTCCAATTTTCCCAGATCTCAATCCAACGGAGCATCTGTGAGATTTGCTGGACAAACAAGTCCCATCCATGGAGGCCTCATCTGGCAACTTACAGGACTTAAAGGATCTGCTGCTAACATCTCGGTGCCAGATACCAGAGCACACTTTCAGGGCTCTAGTGGAGTCCATGCCTCTTCGGGTCAGGGCTGTTTTGGCAGTAAAAGGGGGACCAACACAACATTAGGCAGGTGGTCATGATGTTATGCCTGATCGGTGTATGATGTCTGTTTATTAATGATCCTCCTGAGTTTCTCAGATGTTCCTGCAACATAGGGAATGACAATGTAACCTTTTCTCGTTTCATCATCTCTGTCTGCTCTGGATCTTTTAGCAGTTTTGACAAAGGTCCAATTTGGGTAGCCACAGGTTTTAAGTGTTCCCCTGATGTGCTTCTGTAACTTCTCCTTCCCTTCTGACTTAGTGGGCACGGTCTCAGGCGATGGTTGAAGGTTCCCCCGCTTGTGCTCCCATGGATGATGAGAGTCGAACAGCAAGTACTGATCTGTGTGTGTAGGTTTTCTGTTCACCTCATTGTTGAGGCTTCTTTCTTCTTCAATGCGTACTGTGCAGTCCAAGAAGGGCAGACTATCTCCTCTGACATCTTCCTGTGTGAACACGATGTTATTGTCCACAGCATTAATGTGTTATGTGAAGGCTTCCTGTTCCCTTGCTCTGATTTTGACCCAGGTGTCGTCCAAATACCTAACCCAATATTTTGCTGAGCAGGAAAAGTGTCTGGACTGTTTAATACTGAAACAATATAAGTTATGTTTTTAAGGTGTTTGTTTTCATTGGCAGAATGAATCTGATTTTAAACAGCTTCAGGTTTTTGCCATAAAGTTTACAATTCATGTTTAAAGTAAATATAATGTTCAGTTCAAATATAACACACAAATGTATCACTTTACTCAAAAATTTATTTACTGTAGAGGTTATTCAAAAATAACCTCTACAGTACAAGGACTGTGAACCTTAACCTCCGTCCTATCATGGCGGTAGGATCAACAAAAAAAAAAAAACTGAACAAAGCCAGCACCTCATAGGCCAAAAAGAGTTATTCGTAAACCTTTGTTTGACTAGTTCACTATGAACTCTCCCGTCATATGTTCCATATCACACACTGCGATGTCGAACCGCGTGCTGTCAAACAGCGTGCTGCCCACCACCACAAGGACATTCTAAACACTGCACATATAGTATATATAGCATATAACACATGGCAATCATTCGTACCTCAAGAAGTCAATGTTTTTCTTATTTCAAAGCCACTGGTGTGGGCACATTTAAATGCAAACAAAGAAATCAAATTAACTCAACTTGCCACTTTCCACACTAATTTAAGCCGAAGGGCTTGTGGCATGGATGACTTCATCGTCTTACTTAACTCTTTATGAAGCTGTAAAAACATGGACACAGTTGCTATGTCAACACACTAGTGCCACATGTAAAGTAACAACATTGAGTCATGATATATATAAAATGCAGACTGCTCGTTGATAAGGTGTCTTGAGAAAAGTGTGCTGCCTTTAAGACAGGGATTTGGGGAAATAGGTACAAAACTGCAAAGGGATTTTGTGGAGTAGGAGGAGAATCAAACATCAGACCACAGCTTTATGGTTAAAGGAGCCTTGTTGCAACCAAAAAGCAGTAAGCTATCAGACAGTTCACTACATGTGGAGCTACACACATTCAGCAGTCAGTATAGCAGTGGACGCTGAGGTGAATGAGTGGTCGGAGACGTGGTGGATTTGATGAGAGCATTTTGGTATTTTTGCAGCTTAATACCATGTTTGAAATGAAAGTGCTGACTTTAAAGCCATCTTATTTTGGATTTGCTGGATTACCATAAAAACCAGTGCACATGTCCCTTCAGCAAGGCTCTCCCCTAGTATACTGAGAAAATTAGCCGTTATTTTTCCTTAGTTGCTCCACCTATGCTCGGAGACATTCACTGGCTTACACCTAACAGCTGAATCACACGTGCATATTGCAAATGCAACACTAATATATGTTTGATGTCATGCAATACCAAATCTAGTTGTTCGGGGTGAAATTAATTTTACTACTGATTAAGTAGAAGCTACTTAGTCTTTCAGTGAATGTGACTTTAAGGTACTCTCATTAATTATAGTCTAGTGGAGAGGTGATTCAGGTCACCTTACCAGTGGCCATTACATTTCAGCAGGCAGCCCCCTGTATGATACAGGGGACTGAGTTAAATCTTTCATGAATGCAATGATATTGTGCAGAACCACCATTGCAGTAATGGTGGTAGTAATGGAGTTCTGCTACTTCTCCTGATTCCTGTATAGGTGTTAGTTCAATTATCTTCACATTAACTAAAGACTGACAATAAATACATTATGTCCTCGTCACAAACCAACATGTTCTCTCAAAACAGGTTTAGCCTTGAAGCGTAACATCACACGCATAATATTCTGCTGGCTAGTATGAAAATTACTTTTCTAATATGTATTTTTTTTTATATAAATGTGTGGGCTAACATGAGTGAATCTTGCTCTGCCTTGGGCTCATATCTGTAGTGTTGTATTTGAACAGAAAAATTAAGGTAGTGAGCTAAGGGAACTACGGAAGCGCATTGCATTCACTTGATAAACATTTTTTTTGACTCCTTATCTTGTAATTATGAAAAAAGATCTCATAATTACGAGAAAAGATCTCGTAATTATGAGATCCGGATCTCGAAATTATGAGATCCTTTCTCGTAATTATGAGATCTTTTCTCACAATTATGTGAAAGGACCTCTTAATTACGAGATCCGGATCTCGTAATTATGAGAAAAGATCTTGTAATTATGAGATCATACTTTTACAGTAAATACTCCCGGTAATAAACTGAAGGTATCACAAAGGTATCCGGATTTCAAAGTAAAGGACGACATGAGAAAAAACAACAACAACAAAAAACATTATTTCCATAAGTAGTTCAAGATTCATAAACTGTTGGACTTAGCACTTCCTAGACTACTTGCATGCATAATATGAAGTACTTTTACTGTGTACTTTTCGAGTAATCCTGTGTCAAAATCCTTAACAGAGAAAAAGAATAAGGATATTTCGCCCAACTTTTATGTGTTATTAAAAAAACGTATTTTCCATAAGTAGACCAAGATTCATATAGTGCTGAACTAAGTGCTCCCTAGAATATTGTGTAACTATGATGAAGTACTTCTACTGTGTACTATTTAGGTAATCCTCTGTCAAAATCCTTATCCTCGTATGCTTCATGGATCTGACTGTCAGACTGCAGTCTGACCCACACAGTCACTACCAGCAGCTCTTCAGAGCGGCTTCAGTACGATTACTGTAAATGTTATTAGATTCGCGCACTAGAAAAAAGCTGTGCGGCTGATTTGACGCGAACCACGGCCGGCTTGATCACAGTCAACGGACGCACCTTTCCTAATCTCATAATTACGAGATCTGTTCTCACAATTACGAGATAAGGTGTCTATTTTTTTTTTATCCAGTGAATGCAATGTGCTTCCGTAGGGAACTAATCTTGTGCAGCAAGATAAAAAAAATTTTTAAACACCCAAAGAACACACAACACACAAAGGTTAAAATTAGATTTAGTTAACGTTAGTTAGGTAGCTAACGCAATGCTATGTTAACACAGGGTAGACTTTTAAGCTAACATACTACCATACTTGTAAGGTGATAAAGACAACATTAACAAGCAACATTCAGTGTCTAGCCAATCTGCTCCAACGAATGGGCTTTTCTGTCGCTGGTATAATGTTTCTGGTCCAAACACAAACAAAATGAGATGCTTTTGTCACATCAGATGAAAAATAAAGTTATCTGAGTCACAAACTTCAATGTGCTAACATTACAGTCTAATGTTACAATATCAGAGAGTGATTCCACCCTCCTCATCATGGGGGATACCAGTGGATCGCAATCACTTTAATGTTTATTGGTGTTGTTGGAATGCTCAGAACATTTAACACCCACATGCTGGTAGTGGTACTGGCAATTCATACACCTTTGTATGGAGTGTTTAGGTACCTTATTTAAAATAATAGGGAATGAAATTCAAATAGAATAAATTAGAATCAGTCAAGAATATGCAAAAAAATAACAACAATAACAATAATAATGATAATAATAATAAGAAGAAATGTCCATCCTACTAGAACATATTCATATATACAGAGTAATAAATATTGCTACAGTTGAAAATATATGGGTTATTGCACATTGTTTGTCTTAATTACAAGGGAAGACTGACAGCATTACAATGTATGCAAGTCCAAATAAAACAAATTACTTTAGTTGTAATAATGCAATGAGCATTAACCGGTCAGATAACTGAAAAACCTAAAAGATGCTATTCTAAGTGGATGTTAGCCAGTTTCAGTACAAAACCAGATTTCTGCAACACAGCTAATATGACAGCCAAAATAATGGCTTCCCCCATTTTGCACTTCATCTCAAAAGTCAGCACTTTTAAGATAGCTTGCCATTTTTCAGCAATGTGAATTTCATAAAATGTGACTCTACCTGAAAGCTTTGTGCTGATTTAATTCACCTTAGTGGACGAATCCACAAACCACAGTGATATTTACTTTTTATAGATGCTTGTGGAACTGGCTAGGGTTGGTTAGTTAGTAAGTTATACCAGAAACATTTTTTCATATTTGTATATGTGTAATGAAATGCTCTGACAAAAAGATGAACCTTGACGAAAAAAAAAATACAGTTTCCATGCTGTTGCGGGTCTCTAACCAGCCAATCCTGCTGCACTCACAGTACACAACCCCTGATAATTAACAACACTGTGGTATTTAACAGAGATGTTGATCTATATATTCATTAAATTAAAATAGCAAAGAGAGCGTAGACAATAGCCACTACCACATCAGCTGGCCAGTGAGAGCTGCAAGGCAATCAGTGTCAGTATAGTCAGGTGGTGTGCATTTATGTAGGGGAAAGGGGTGGCTCTGGAGGGAGGCCTGAAGAGGGGAAGTGGAACTACTTCGGGTGGATACTTAGCTCGCTCTTGCTATTTTCTACAATCTCACCAACCCCATCTTTAAAATGGAGTGTGCCTATACCTGCCCACAGGGCGTATGGAGGTTAAAATCTAAGCCAGGATTTTAACTTTTAACTTTCAGTTAACTTCCTTATTCTTCACATCACTACTTCAGTCACTTTTCAAGTCAACCAAAACCTTGTACAAAATTGTGAATGCCTTTGAAGAGTAACTGTTTGATGAGTCTATATCTGCATCTATAAAATCAGCTGCATTGAGCCTACCCAGATGTGACACACAGAGTTTTCTTGGAAAAAGATCAGAATCAGGAGAAAGCTATAATGACAAGCTTTTCACCCTGCCTTTAAAGGTAGCAATTCAGGATTGGTATACCCTTACCCTTAGACGAGGTGAGACGTCACCTCATAGAAGCTAGTTCATCTTAAGCATTCTAAAGCCTTAGTCTTTAGCTTTTGTCTAAGTTCCAGAGCCTGAATAGTAAGTGCAAACTTTTTTCTGTTGCCTTTTTTCTTAATCAACCGAGCCTTGCCTGTTTGATCTCTGTTCCATTTCCACAGTTTTTCCACAAAAGTGCAGCACACAGAAGAGAATTTAGGCACAGTTCCATGCAAATTAAGTGTTGGTGTCAACAGCATCAATTCTCAAGGCCATAAAGCTGTCCAGCAGTAACTTTTGGAAGCCCCCATTTTGGGAAACGCAGGAACTTTCAGACTGTGTTTACATGTCACAGCCCAGCTAAAGGACTGCAGTGCCTGAGCTTTCTATCATTCTTTCACAGCCTCACTTTTTTTTTTTTTTTATAGTTTGACTGCTGCCAAAAGCTACATAGGTAGTGTGGAAGGATTTTAAATAGTTCACAACAGCTCTGATAAAAAGGATTTAGATGTTGCCTTTTTTGTGATGCAGGTCTTGAATAACAAGACAAACACTACTCAGCAAGTTTTGCACATTTACCCTCCGAGTATATATTAAGGCTAATTTCAGCCACCTTAATGGATTTAATAGCTTTTACTACACCCAACTGCATGTCCATTTGTAGTATCTATTCATCAGCTGTGGTAAAAATCAAACAAGAGATATTTATACTACTCGTGAGATAAATGCTGTTCGTGACTTGCTCCTTATTCATTTCCACTGAGGGATGCTGGGTTTTCTTTGGATTGGAGGGGAAAAAAGAGCAAAGGGCTACTGAGCTTCCTTACACATTCTTCCCACCATACTAAGAATGGTTCTTGGGGATCCTTCCCAGCCCAACACCTAAAATAAAATCTAGACCGACAAAAACAACAACAGACCTGAGCAAGAGGAGAAGCCTGGCGAAGAAAATCCACAAAGATTCCAGTGTAGTTAGGACACAGGCCACCAGCGCTTATAAGCACTGGTTTCACAATACCATAAGGTTCAAGCGAGACTTTATATGGCTATGAAAGGTTCAGTCCTATATATAAAAAAAGAAATCTTTGCTGCACTAATACATGTCAGGTCAGTTTTATTTATACAGCCGGAAATCATAAATGTGTCAAATCAGTGGGCATTACAAACTGTCAGATAAATGTCCACATGACCCTTGGAACCTTGATTCAGGTGAGGAAGGACTTTCACACGGTAATCCTGCCAAGCCCAGATTTTATCTGATGATGCTTCTTCATCCCCCTTTGCAAGACAGTCAGCACATTAGGAACACAACTGCAGCAGCTGTGGTTATATGCATGAAAGTTGATAAAAAGAAGATAGATAAAAAATCATGTTTGACCATTGAGCCCTTTATGATCGTAATATTACAATTTATAAGGTGTCCCAACAGAGAGCAGATAAAAGTAGTGTGTCCCCTCAGAGATGCCATAACGCTGGTGTTGTTGTTGTTTGTGACATGTGGGAGAGAAAAAATGAAAATTAATTTGTTGTTGTACAATGCACATTATGACTCTATGTCCCATTTATTTTTTTCTTATTAGAACTGCCAGTTAGGAGAGCCCAAGATGCTTGGTTACTAGGGCTGTCAATGAATATTCTGAATTTGAATATATATTTGAATATTAAAAAAAAACTGAGATTCGATTGTGAAAATTAACATTCGACTGTGGAAAAAAAAACACATCAGTGGCTGCTTTGCGAGTGTGTGCACTGCGTGACGGGTCAGGGACAGGTCCCAATAGTCGCACTTGCAAGTGTCACTCACTGCTGAAAGTGAAAGGCAACAAAAACCGTGGCAGATGCAGATGGCAGAGAGAAAAACTATATGGTAGAAAGTTCAGAGCCCAACCCGGCAGCAGAGAGAGTGGTTTGGATTCCAAGCAACCTAAAAAGCCCCGTTTGGAAATACTTAGAGGCAAAAATGCGAAGCCTTGAGATAAAGTTGTATGCAAGCTGTGTAAGCTACAGTTAGCTTACCATTCCACCACTAGCAACATGAGGGCACATCTCGAAAATGTGCACCCAAATGAGCATGCCATGATGTGTGGAACTCCAACTAAACAGCCACGTCTCAACTCATATTTTTTACCGCCCGCCACAAGGTCTTTGTCTGCAGCATGACAAAAGGCGTGCACGAAGAAACTTGCGGAGGCCGATCAGTATTGTTAATGGCAAAACTTTCTGAAGCCCGTTTCAGAAAGTTTTGTCAAGAATTGTAACAGAGGAACCGTATCCCGAAAATTAGAGCTGCAACGATTACTTGAGTAACTCGAAAAATTTTCGAGGATCATTTTTCCGCACGGACTGTTATTGCGGACACACACCACTATCTTCAGAATTGAGTTAGCGCGATGGAGGAAAGCCAAGAAGCAGTCTGTAAAAGACAGAGAATGTCCAAATTTTGAGATCATTTCCCACTTAAAAAAGAAGAAAACAAAGTGCAACGAAGCAGAACTGTTGTACCACAACAGCACGTCAACAATGATTCAACATCTGAACCGAAAGCATCCAGCTGTTAACACCAGCTCACCAAGCGTCGCCAACACAAGCTAACGTAAACACTGATGTTAGCTAATTTAACTTAGCCTTCCATCGCAAATTAGAGCGTATGGTATTTGTAGAGGCTGTAGCCTGATGTCGGTATGACTAGATATCATGTTAAGATGTGGAAACTAATTTGTGTTTAACTGCAAGAGAGTACACACCAAATAACCTCTTTCCACCCACACACACACACACACACACTCATCTCGTCTCTCACTCTCCCTCACGCACGGGTGCACACATAAACAAACACACACCTTTACTCCCGCTGTTAGGAATAGTTGAAATAAATACCTGTATGTGTTTTTCAGGAATGAAAGCCAATAGCTTGGTCTTTTTAACAGGCCTGTCATTTTCGTTATGCATTATTTGGTATTATTTAATAATGCAAAATCATTTTTATTAGATTACTCGATTAATTGATGGGATAATCAGTAGAATACTCGATTCTAAAAATATTCGATAGCTGCAGCCCTACCAAAAATACCTATACGAGTAGTTATGTCTCATTGTAATAGTTTGTCCTCCTGTTATTGACATAATGCACAAATATAGATATTCGAATGGTTTGAACCTATATGTTTTTTTTAGAGCGAATATTCGAACGTCATTTTGGAGCAATTTTGACAGCCCTATTGGTTACATTGTTTTTGTCTTTTCTTTGGGCCACTGAGGCCACTGTTTCTCTCAAACGTGTCATTGTTATATGTGCTTTATCTGCTTAGCTTCCACAGCGTAGGTAGTGGACCATCTTTGATTAAGGTGTCTGAATCAAGTTACAGACATGTGTTGGAGAGCCTTTTAACCCGACACAGGGATGTATGTCGGTGGTGACGGGAGGCAGTTTTCTCAGCTCAGTGAGACAATTAGACGTAGTGCATAGCAACAGCAAGTAACAAGAATATCATCGTCCATCAGGTTGCTTCACAATGAACGTTGTCAACATCATGGTATGGACGTCACGGTTCGGAGCCTGCAGTCATATAAAGGATACAGTGCCTATAACAAGTATAAACCCCCTTGGATGTTTTCCTCTTTTATTGCTTTTATAAAAGGAATCATGGTCAATATAATTTAGCTTTCAAGTAAGTAATCAATAAAAAATATATAATGTAAAATAACTGACTGCATAACTATTCACCCCCTTCCACTCCATTTTGTTCTCATCAGACCAAAGAATCTTCTTCCACTTGATCTTGGAGTCTCCCACATGCCTTTGGCAACTCTAGCGGAGATTTAATGAGCTTTCTTGAACAGTTGCTTTCTCTTGTCCACTCTCCCATAAAGCTTTGACTGGTGAACAACCGAGGCAAAAGTTGTTGTATGCAAAGTCTCTCCCATCTCAGCTGCTGACCTAAAGTCATAGGTTTCCTTATGGTCTCCCTCACTAGTCTTTTTTCTTGCATGGTCAATCAGTTTGCTCAGCCTGTTCTAGGCGGATTTACACACGTGCAATATTCCTCCCATTTCCTCCCATAGTCTGACCGGATCGGTATTCTCATAGTCCAATTACAACACCTAGATTATTTGAATTATAGTGGCATTACTCCCGTAGGCCGTGAGCTGGGAGTAGAAGGACGGCAGCGGCGGCGGTGTCTTTCTTCTGAAATAACCGCGAGCAAGAGCACCATTGTGCATCTAGTTTGTGCAGTTATCATGTATACCATATACGAAATGTACAAAGATGTAGCTTCTTCTCGCTCTTCGTACGCCATCTTTCTCGAATGCCGAGGCAGTTTGTTGTTGCTGATGACGTAAAGAGGTCAGCCGGAGGCAGCTCTGTTACCATTAGTTGAAATGGGTAAAGCGCCACCTATCGTACCGGAGTATGACATGGTTCGGCCAATAATTCGATTTTTTCCCCGGCATGTATTACAATTGCAGTTGTCTGATTGAGTAGCATAGTTGAACTGTTGCTGTAATCCGACTAAGCTGTGCACGTAAACGTAGTGAGTGACTTGGAAATGTTTTTGTATCCATCCCCTGACTTAAACTTTTTAACAACCTTTTGACAGAGTTGCTTGGAGTGTTCCTTTGTCTTCATGGTGTAATTGTAGCCAGGCGTAATTATCAACCAGTGACCGGACTTTCTATACATAGGTGTCTTTATAATAGAATCACCTGAGACAAATTCATTGCACTCAGGTGATCACCATTTCACTAATTGTGAGACCAATAGCACAAATTGGCTGGACATCTGTTGAATTAGGTCAGTCACTATAAAGGGTGTGAATATTTATGCAATCATTAACTGACATTACTTTGTAGAAATCTGTTTTCACTTTGAAATTAAATAATTTCTTAATGTAAATTCTTGTCAAAAAAGCCAAATTATATTGATCATGTTTCCAGTTACAAAAGGATTAAAGGGGAAAACATCCAAGGGAGTGATTTTTTTTTTTTAAATATATATTTTTTTAAATTACCTCTGAATGTCACACAAAATAAGTAAGTATGTAAGTAAGAGGCAGGAATGCGTCTAAAAACGGTTTTCCAACTGCCATTAAACAACAAAAGGATAAGAAGTTTTGAAGTTCATATCTTAACCCTGAATATGGTGAATGATACTGTGAGAAACTGTTAAAGAACAAGATATCCCTGTCTGTTTATTCTGCTTTCATTTAAATGTTTGTGCTTTAAATGATCATTTCTTATCTTTCCGACATGATAAATGCTTCCACTACAAAACCAACAAACATTTACTGGCAATTCTTTTAGAAGAGGTTTATGATAGTACCATTTGAGGACACACACAGCAGTGGCTTGTGATTGCTTGTTTTAGTCTGTGGCCATGCAATCACAATGTATTCTGTGCCTGAACACACTCAAGAACACAGTGCACAACACAAACCTGGTTCATATGTCAATGTTGCATGGATGCACAGATAAGTTGCACGGAAATATTCAGGTCAACTGCTACACCTGCTTTTCTTTAGGTAGGCTTGGCTCGCATAAGAAGAGTGTATACAATTGTCTGAACTTTTGCTGTCAATGTTTTGATTTCACTTGATGATGATTTTTTTTTTTAAAAAGCTAAATGTAATTCAAGTCAATTTTGAACTTTATTCTTCCTAATCTGCTGACTAATGCTTTAATCAGTACAACTTTGCCATGAGCTTTCTGAACTGTATACTTGTAAACAGTATAGATGTCAATTTACATTTATTTTTAACAGATTTTTAGTTAGGATTGTTTGTGTACAGGGCTGATGATCCATCTGCTCTACCATAAACTCAGAGTAAACTGTGAATGTTTGTCAACTCAGATTTATTTGACAGAATCAAGGACCCTAAATGTAAGTGTAAGATTATAATTATATCTCAAAATATATATAAAATATAAACATGCTCTTAATAAAAGTTATCATACATACTGTTAATCGCTTGGCCACCAATATGACCACATAGTCTAATTCAGGGGTTCTCAACGTTTTGCAAGCTGGGCCCCCCCAAAGCTGGTTCATTGCAGTTGGGGCCCCCCTCCTCCTCTACCACCGCCCCCCCCCCCTTCCACACACACACACACACACACACACGCGCGCGCGCCGTCAGGTGCCCATGAAGGAAGAAGGAAAATCAAAACAAAAACAGCTGTCCAAAATTGCCACAGGCCCTGTTTTTGTGAATGAAATATCTGGGGGCGGGTCGGTAAGGAGACGCTGAGTGGCCTTGATGCCTGTCAGTCATGATGAGTCGCGTCTCGTCAACTCTCTGCTGTGTCTGCAGCTGAGCACTGTGATGCATGTCTCTCTCCCCGGCCAGGAGAGTTATTATACCGTAAAATACCAAATAATAGTCGGGGCATTTATTTGTATCAATCACTGAACAGACCATGCATTTGTTTGGGACAGGCATTTAATTCCTTCCTCTCACAGTCCGGAATGAAAATGTCACAAACTTCTCCAGCTTCTCTGTGAATTCTCCGGCATCCTTCTGCAAGTGAAGTTGTTGCAGCAGAGGAAACGATTCAGCCAACTCCTCATCTCTGTTGTCACTCATTTATTTTGCCCTGATCATTTTGCGGACACTCTCTCGTGGCGTGCCCGTTTGCTGATAACTCATTCCCGCATGTTTATCTCAGGCTCCTCGCTCGCCTTCTTCCTCCCTCCAGCAGGCAGCCTGGCCCTGCTGCTGTCCTCCTCGGACAGACGCTGAAGCTCAGTTTGATTTTTTCGCCCATCTCTCACTCTCTTGGGGCCGACAGAGAAACTTCTAGCGGCACTCCCGAGTTTTCCTCTGCATATTTTACGACAGAAAGTTTGAATTTCAAGTCGTACTTTTTATTTTTTGCTGCACCGGAGCTATGGCGATCATTAATGTGATGCTGACTGACAGGAAGCAAGCACAATATGTGAAGAAGGCGAAGAAGAAAAACGTGCAGTGTCAGTGGTCACGTCTTCTTTATTGATTTAAAAAAAATAAATGAATTGGACCCGGCATTTATTTGGTTATTTATCAAAATATACACCTGCACTCTGCGTTTAAAGGGACCCTGCGGTTAATTGAAACCCGGCTATTATTTGGTAATATAAGGTACATTTACACCCCGCTCTGTACGCCAGGGCTGGGACAGCGGCGGCCATGCGCAGCCTGGATGCGGAGTGCTGTGTGTCTCCTCTCTGCTCTGACTGCAGGCTGGACTGCTGCGCGAGGTACTGAGAGACTGACCGCCTGTGAGCGCTTTTGGACGGGGGAGGGACTCACGGCAGCACCCGCTGCTCGTCGAGCACAGTAACTGCAGAGTGATAACACCAGTAAAAGATAGATTTGTCGGTAGACGCTTTTGACATAAAAATCGCCAGAAGGATGATTTGTTTGTGTGTTTAATACTTGCATGTCGACATGGGGGGAATTTTCGTGATTTTTATTTTTTATTTTTTCCTCCCATCCTGTAACCTACTCGCGCCCCCCCTTGAGAGTGTCCGCGCCCCCCCAGGGGGGCGGGCCCCACCGGTTAAGAACCACTGGTCTAATTCACTGTAATTCAAGTAAAGCATTGGCAAAATAAGAATGTGTTCCTCATCATCTCAGCAAAGTTTAAACATTTCTCCTTAATATCTGAGTATACGAGTACAATTGTCCTGTCCTGCTTAGTCACTGTTGCCGTGTCAGACGAGAGTGACAGTAACATGGCAACACTGGTCCCATTGAGCCAGGAGGCACAGTGTCTATTAGACGGTTTCTGGGCATCAGGCAACATAGCTTAAGGAAGCTGGCCACAAGCTTTATGTTACGCAGTGGAAAGATACAGTGTCTCAAAAAAGTGAGTACACCCCTAACATTTAGTAAATATTTTATTATATCATTTCATGGGACAACACTGAAGAAATTACACTTTGCTGCAATGTAAAGTAGTCAGTGTACAGCTTGTATAACAGTGTAAATTAAACTGCCCCCTCAAAATAACTAATGTCGGTGTCATGTGACTCGTTAGTGTTACAAGGCCTCAGTTGTGAATGGGGAGCAGGTGTGTTAAATTTGGTGTTATCGCTCTCACACTCTCTCATACTGGTCACTGGAAGTTCAACATGGCACCTCATGGCAAAGAACTCTCTGAGGATCTGAAAAAAGAATTATTGCTCCACATAAAGATGGCCTAGGCTATAAGAAGATTGCCAACACCCTGAAACTGAGCTGCAGCGCACTGGCCAAGACCATACACGGGTTTAACAGGACAGGTTCCACTCAGTACAGGCAAAACGAAGAAAGAAGTTGAGTGCAGGTGCTCAGCGTCACATCCAGAGGTTGTCTTTGGAAAATAGACATATGAGTGCTGCCATCATTGCTGCAGAGGTTGAAGGGGTGGGGGGTCAGCCTGTCAGTGCTCAGACCATACGCCGCACACGGTATCAAATTGGTCTGCATGGCTGTCGTTCCAGAAGGAAGCCTCTTCTAAAGATGATGCACAAGAAAGCCTGCAAAGTGAAGTCACACAGACTAAGGACATGGGTTACTGGAACCATGTCCACGTGCGTGGTGGCAACCAGGTGAGGAGTACAAAGACAAGTGTGTCTTGCATACAGTCAGGCATGGTGGTGGGAGCATCATGGTCTGGGGCTGCATGAGTGCTGCCGGCACTGGGGAGCTACAGTTCATTGAGGAAACCATGAATGCCAACATGTACTGTGACATACTGAAGCAGAGCATGATCCCTCCCCCCCTTCGGAAACTGGGCCGCAGGGCAGTTTTCCAACATGATAACGACCCCAAATACTAGGGATGGGTACCGAATTCGGTACTTTTATTGGTACCGACCGAATTCCCCCCCGAAATACCGAGTATCGATTCACGCGAAGTCAGTCGGTACCACATTTCGGTACCTGAACGCACCTTCACGGGCGTCCGTTAGAGCGGAAGTACGGTATGGACGGGACATGGTTTGAACGTTGCATTCTCTGTCAGAAAGACAACAAATTTGTCTTCAAAATAAGAGCTTTACATTGCACCCCAATGGAATTTAGAACTGGATTCTTAGCGGGGGGCTTTTAATTTGAAAGTAGCGACCGGTAGTAGCTTGGTGCTACGACACAAGCAGACAATGAAGACAGCTACAGAGACCGAGGAGACGCTAGCATCTCCTGGATCTCAGCGGTTGTCCAGTTGCTCATCTTGACGTCCGCGGATGAAGTGATGGACTGACTGCTGTGATCAGCTGTTTCCTGGTTTTGAAACTCCCTGGCTGTGGGTCGCACCATAGACATATATACATAGACGCCTCATTGAGCGCTGGACTGTACGTCAACGTCGCCGCCATTGGAGGAGGCAGCTCAGCCCCGTGAACTAATACGAGTCAGTGAAGTGAACTTTATAAAGCACTTCTACAAAGTACCATAAGTTAATGCCTCTCATTTACACATTCACACACATACGGATATATTCAGGAAACATATACGAACCAAAAACAACGTAACGTTCTCTGATGACTAAACATTAACTACTTCTTATATGTTCAATCTACAGTACCGCACCAAACCACAATATGTATTTTTTTATAATGTTTATTATAAAGTGTTTATAGCTGCTAATGTATGTGACACTGTTACTGTGATGATACATGACAGTTAAATATTTAATCTGTGTCTATAATAACCAGATCCTGACATGTAAATGTGACATATTTCTACCATACTGTCAACTTGTTTAATTCAATTTAAGTTTAAATAACTGACTTCATAATGTATGAATCAGAATCAGAAATACTTCATTGATGCCCGAAGAGAAACTGCAACGTTACAGATGCTCCCAGTCAAAGTCAAGAATATGCAGAAAAATAGTACTACTACTACTACTACTACTACTACTACTAATACTACTACTACTACTACTACTACTACTAATAATAATAATAATAATAATAATAATAATAATAATAATAATAATAATGATAATAATTAAAACTATATATGGTGCATATTTATAATATTAGCCCACTGCAGCTTTACTCTTTTTTTTATTATAATTAAATGTTATTTTATACAATATCATATGTTATAATGTTCTTTCATGGAGTATATCTCTATTCTGCTGAAAAAAAGAAACCAGGCTCACTGCTGCTGCAGTTTCTTATCTTGATTTGCAGACTTTGTTAATTTTTTGTTGCCATGATTGTTATTATTAGTACTTAGATCATCAAAAATCAAGCATAATGTGACCATGGATAGACACTTCAACAAATATTCAAAATTCAGAAGTTTTGACTATTTTTTCTATATACAAAATAACTTTAATTACCACACATATACGCAAAAAAGTACCGAAAACAGGTACCGATATATACCGGTACCGATTCGCAGGTACCGAGTATCGGTACCGTATCGGTTCAAATGTGAAAGGTACCCATCCCTACCAAATACACCTCCAAGACAACCACTGCCTTGCTAAAGAAGCTGAGGGTAAAGGTGATGGACTGGCCAAGCATGTCTCCAGACCTAAATCCTATTGAGTATCTGTGGGGCAACCTCAAATGGAAGGTGGAGGAGCGCAAGGTCTCTAACATCCACCAGCTTCGTGATGTTGTCATGGAGGAGTGGAAGAGGATTCCAGTAGCAACCTGTAAAGCTCTGGTGAACTCCATACCCAAGAGGGTTAAGGCAGTGCTGGAAAATAATGGTGGCCACGCAAAATATTGACACTTAGGGGTGTACTCATTTTTGTTGCCAGCAGTTTAGAAATTAATGACTGTGTGTTAAGTTATTTTGAGGAGACAGCAAATTTACACTGTTATACAAGCTGTACACTGACTACTTTACATTGTGTCAAAGTGTCATTTCTTCAGTGTTGTGATATAATAAAATATTAGCAGAAATGTGAGGGGTGTACTCACTTTTGTGAGATACTGTATATTTACAATGTTAAGTTTAATAAACAAGGTTGTCTGTGGTATTGGGAACCGGATAAACAACACCTTCCACATGGTTACAGCAACATCTTTTAACCATGTTAACTTGTTTTTCTTTTCAATATAGACAAACTTAGCACATAGCGTATGTAAGTTTAACAGGAAACAGGAAAGTTGAGGTTCATCTGGGTACCAAGCTTGCTTATCTGTTATTTGACCACGAAGGGAAAATGGGCAGGACTTTGGAAGGGTCAATTAGTTGCATGATACATGTGTATTTACGTTTTCATAGCCAAACCTTGTGAAGTTATAATTGCACCGGTTATCTAATGAAAAAGCTGTCCCTGAGTGCTCCACAACTGGACAACTGTTTTCTATATGAAGTTTAAGCAACTGTATTTGTTGGCTACCCCATAGGACAGATGGTACCAGTTAGGGTATGTATTCATCTGTGTAAATGTGCTAAACAATATAAAACCTACCAAAACTGGTAAGTCTTTCCACTGTTCCAACAATCAACAACTCTGGTATGGTCAAAATAAACATTTCAACAGTAAGATGTGAGAATGTTCTGGCTCTACAGCCTGTTATTCCCAGCTGCCTCTCAGTCGTTGCTGCCAGCACTCTTACTTGCTCCTTAGCTCACTGGGTGTGTACTGTGCTACTTAGTGAAGTAGCTAAACATGAGTCTGTCACTGAGGAGCTCCCAAAGCCAAATACCCTATCTCACAACGTTAATGAGTGAAAAATTACTTTTGTATCCGCCCCAGTTCTTTGGATTGACTCTAAAGATTGGTGTCTCTTGCGTCGCAGATGCTACCCTTCTACCAACTTTCATGAATATTGGGCCAGTATATATTCTGTAATCATGTTGACAAAAAGAAAGACAAACTGAACTGAAAACATAAACTCCTTGGTGGAGGTGATAAAAAAAAATGCAAATGGATTTTTAATTCTGTTTTCCTATGGTGTCTGCAGAAGCGGTTCTCTCCATTTTGGGATTTTAGCACCATAATTATTTTGAACTCTCCGCAATTTGGTAAACACTGGTGAGACTTTCAGAAAAACATAAACATAATGGCATCGGAGCTGTTTTAAGACATTGGGTTTGGCCTTTAACACCTTTTTTCACCACTAACTCCACCTCCACAGTCTCTGTCAATAGGCAGGACTGAGTCGTCTCTGAGACACTGGAGGACCACATGAAGGATCACAGGGGGGACATACTGTACAACAACAAATGTCTGATGCAACAGACACGACAGGAGTGTATGAGAGTTTTCTGTGTAGAAAGAATTAGATGGTAAAAGGTGTATGTCAAATGTTTATGGAAGGAATGAGATCTAGAATCTAGATAATAATACATCTAGAATACAATGTTACACAGATTTATTACCAATCCTGGAGCAGGCCAAAAGGATGCAGCGGTCAGCCACACTTCTGTTTCACAAGCATTTCACTTCTCATGGCAAAACTGCAAGAATATTATAGGAAACATATGCAAATCATCTTTGAATACACTAGCAAATGTACTACATGCGGGACTCCGAAATTGCCAAATGTAGTAATTTGTTGGTCTCACAGCATACATTTAATCCTTTTTCTGTTCTACCTTACCCCCACAACATTTCATTTTCCTCACCACATCCATTTATTGAATTCACTCAGCATTAATAAAACTACATAAAGATGAGCAGGTATTTGTAATCACTGATATGCTCTTGTAGATAAAGCATTTTAGCCAGCAAGCTAACAAAGGCAATGTTAGCTATCCAACCCTAATTAAAAGTTCATCGACACCATGACTGTCAGAAATCCCTTCTTTGTTCACATTCACAACTCTATATACAGTATAATGTTAACTAAACAGTTTTCTTGATAGTAAATTCAGATTTCTGACATTTGAAATATTATTTAGTTTGGAATCTTTTGTAAAGTTCCCATTAAAAAAAGCTTGTGGAGTGCCATTTAATTCAGCATAGTTACATGTTTCCATTAATAACAGGCAATTAAGGGGCACCATGGGGCTGAGTCAGTAAATAGGATGAACATAGCAACATGGCTGAACAAGCTAACACCCTAACAGTATAACATGTAGCGGCAGTTAGTTAGTGGTTACTTTAGTAACAAAGCTACTAGTATTTTGTCCACCAGGAATCTTCTTGAATCACCTACTGTATATGGACTCTGTTGTTCTTTAAGGATGCATATTGCCCTGTTTCCTGTGTTGTTGGTAGGCTGTTGGTTAGCTGTAGTTAGCAGTTTCTTTTGCAAAGTAAAGATATTTGTCCAGATTTGATACAGAGCAGCCAGATGAGGAATAACCAGAAAACATTTTATCCATAAAATATAATCTAGTTTCATCCAAATCAGTGAATGAAGTCATCAAGTTGTGTCTTGGTACAGTAATTAATGTTTTCCAGGAAATAACTAAATCTACAGTAATATTTAGAATACATACTTACATTTGCCCATTGCCTTTCTATTCACCACAGGCTACATAGAATATATGTGGAATATACCATATGTTTCGAGGACTAAAATATGCAATTGTGTAATAGCGTTAAAAGTATTCCTTCCTCAGGTGCTGGGAAAAACAGATTGCAACACCATCCTTGTAAAAGCTGCTGATTAGGAGCTGGTCTGCAAGGTGCAGTAGAAAAAGAAAGTACAGGTCATTATAGCACTTACTCAGCTTTGATTAAAATAGTTGGTTTTACAGTAAGCCATTACCTGCTCCTAAAATAAATCCTAAAATGAGAGTACAATCTGATTTGGTAACCAAGAAATGTACCGTCTCTGGCTTTAATTCCTCTTTGACATGAGATCCGCCTTTCCATAATTCCATAATGACTTGGGCAAGATTTTGTTGAGATTAAAAAAAGAGAAGAAAATCCAGAGGGAAGTAGTGAAGGCTTTTGGTTGTTATTCTGAATTACAGCTAGCCTCCAACCATGATTTTTGTCTTTAGGTCTCTGTAATTGCAGCTAACACTCAGCCAGGAGGTCCAGCTTCAGTCCTTCCATTCATAAAGCTCTAAGTGCCTCTTAGTGGCACATTTGGTTTATTAAAACTTTAAATCTGAGCCACCGTCACTTCCCAGCTTAAACACTCTATCTTTAACTCCTGCTTTCCACTCTTCCATGCTGGCGGAGGTACATCAGACTGCAATTATTTCCTCTTTTCTCTCAGGCACCATAGCCCTTAAATATCACAGACCAAATGGAGACAAGACAGTCAAACAACCAAAAAATATAGAGCAAAGTGTAAAGAATACAGAGAATAAAATCTGTATTGTAAATCCAAACCAGAAACAAGCATTGGCATGTGGTCATCAAGACACACATAGAAACAATTCATGCATGAATCAGAGCAAGCTCACAGACACGGCTATGGAATGGACACGACTTTTTACCAATGTGCACGTTAACTGTTCTAACCTTTTCAGTTGAGACTGTTCATCCTTACACCATGAGTAATAAATTATTCTAGAGATTAAGAGGTGTTTGAGTTTAACTAATAACCTGAGCTGGCTGAGACTGTTCCCCTGTGTTTTTTGTGTAGTCCCTGAATGAGCTTACAGGACAGAAGTAAATTGGTCATTATCCCAAGTGTATTTTGTTGTTTGTTATGGGACGTATATTCATCATATGAACACAAATGCAACTCAAATTAATACTACTGTTTCTCCTTATTGACTAGAGCAAAACTGAGCACTTGTTTGTCAAAACATAACAATATCAACGTTATATTACACTAACAGTATTACAGTTTTGTATTTACAGCTTGCTACATTGCTTCCGAGTGGCCAAAAATAAATTAGAGCAGGTTTAAGGGATCCTAACCAAATGGAAAACTATGTTAACAATGTCCTTACTTTCATACCATAAAAATTAGCATAGCTACCTGGGTGTTGTATTTCCACGACCAACCCATGACTTCTGCAGGACTTTTTGGTGTGGGAGTGAATGCTGATTGTACACATTTACATTAAAGAAAGATTTCAGATGTAATTAGTAAAGGCAACGACACACAAGCAAAACCGTTGGCTGATTAGCATCTTTCAGGGCCATCATGGGAACTACAAAGCCCTTGTCGGAGGCTTTTGGGCCATTTCAGAATGTAGAATTGTCTGTGGTTTGTCAGTGAGTGATATCATTCTGATTGGGTGTTCAGGTAAGAGGATCTGTGCATGAAAACAGTGACGGAAAAAGGGAGGAAAGCCCCTTCAGCCTGTCGCTGTAGTAGTCGTGATTTCACCAAATTTAGCGTGGTTTCTCCTTACATTTCTCCCCTGCCTCTTCGCCAGAACCAATTGCAACTTTAAATCTTCCATATTCTTAATGAGAAGCAGCTTAGCGAGAATGGTGTCAAAAAATGCTGCTAAATCAAACAGTGGTTTGTATGTCCGCACAGGGGCATTTCATTTCACACAGGCCGAAATATACAAGCTTGTTGGCTGCCAGCTGTAGTCTTTGACATGTGTTTAAGTGCAGCTTTCTGAATGAGGAACAGGAAAAGTGAGGCAATGCAGCAGCTGACCTTCATCGCAGCTCGCTCTTTGTTGTTATATTGGTACATCAGGACCTTTAGTGGATTTTTCTTCCCTGTGTGAAAGTAGTAAAGGGAGGTTTTGCAAAATTATTGTTTTGGTGTTTGTTCCAAAATCTTGGTAACAAATGATCACTGGTATTAAATCAGGGAGCTGTGGCTCAGGGGTAGAGCCAGCGTCTTGTTATCGTATTATTGTTATTGTCTGTAAGTCACTTTGGACAAAAGTGTCAGCTAAATGCCCTCAATGTAAATGTAAACTATCCCATACTAACCTAAGTAAAAGAAAAACAAAAGTATCAATATTAATCAAGTTGAAAATACAGCTCAGTTCAGAAAAATAAAGATCATGTTTGATTTCGTCTCCACAGATGACCAGTGTACAAAATACACACAAATGTGACGTAAGCACATTGTTTCAAGATAATGAGTAAAACAGAGGCTGTGTATATAGGGGGACAATCCCTCTCAATTACAGAGTTAAATAAAGCCACTGCAGGAGCATTAAGTCACGTCTGGAGTGCAGCAGCAGCAAGTTAGGATGTTTGGAGGGGCAAAACAATGGTTACAGCAGACCCTTCCCAGAAATACCACCCACCTTGCCAAGTGTCTGAAAACTCTGAGAAGAGCTCAATATCAAGCTCCATCTGTAGGCTACTGCATTCCATACTGTACATCTCCCATCCCAATAACATGTCATGCACTGAGTATTTCTTTCCACACAGAGCTTACCCAGAATCTAAGTAGCCCTTTACATTAAACCTCACAGTGGACTGATTTAAATGGGAGGCATTAATTCTGACACGCCAAAACAAAACTAAAAAAAAATCCAAATGAATTGAAAAGCAGCCTGGCTCTCTGCGGTCACAGCCACTTTCATGGTGAGATGCAGTGGCATATCTGCATCTCACAAAGTTGTTAAATACCGACTCCACCCACACACTACTCTGTCATTTCATTCAAAGAGTTTACCAAAGATGCCCATGGCTCTCTGAGCACTCAGCTGTGGCCACTGTGACGCTGGCAGTTTAAATGATATGGAAGAAGGAAGGAAAAGCTTTCGCAAAACCAGAGATATATTATACAGTGGCTTGGCCAATCAGGACTGTTACATACTAGTGATGTGAGGTTAGTGACAAACACAAGGTTAAATCCTTCTTGCAATGTGATAAACATATGATCCACAAATTCAGACGTCAAGACTTGCTTTCAAGAATACTTTCAAACTTTGTTGCTTTCATTTATTATTCTGTTTTGTTGATATCATTCTTGTTAAACAGTTATTGTATGTCTCTTGCTCCTAGCCTTTCTTTTGTTGCTTTGATGAGGAATTCTCCCCTGTAGATCACTACAGTGTCATCCAATTTGAGATGTTGATCTGCATTAGAAGCAGTAGTCTCATCATATAAATAGATTTCTTTTGACCCATTATAACATAAAAACATTTGCAGAATAACTATCATGTATCTCGGCATATTGGGTAGACAGAAAAAAAATCATCAAACATGTGCAGTGAATGCCTGACCTTTCCTGATTTTCCAGCAACAGCAACGCTGTCAGTGCGACCATAGAGATGCTCTTCAGCCTGGCCAGTGCTGACTCCAGGAGGATCAGATGATTTAAGAGACTCTTCATGAGATAACCACTATTCTAGTGATAAACATGTCAAATAAGATGGACTGATCAACTCTAAAGTCATGGTTTGGAGAGCAAGCTACTCGAGTGAGGCAATTAATGTTTGTCCTATGCTGTCAGGAACCCTCTGTCATGATGTTTCATATATAGTTTTATTTTGAGGCCATTACTGCACACAATATTTTTATTAGTTATTAAAGAGCATTAAAGATTATGTGTATGTCCTTATTATGATAGGGCTGATATGTAGACATGTGTAAGGTTTAACATTATATTCTTGCTGATGTTGTCATGTAATGTAAGTACGTGGCAAGTAAATTAACAAGTAGTGAAACAAAATACATTCTACAGAAAGTACATAAGTAAAGAAATTGATTTATTTTTATAAAAGTAACAACTAATGTCTAATCTCTTTTGAGTGACTGCCCCAACACTGTCCATATTTTATTTATTTGTACTTATTTTACCATTTCAGATGAAACATACACAGTACATGTACAGCAATATAAGAACAACTTCATTGTGATATTGATACATATCTTTCTACAAAAACTTTAAATTAACAATATCACAATCAATCAAAATCATTATTTTAATACAACATGTTTTAGTGAAAGGTGATAAACTCCTATATCTCTGAATTCCTCAGAGTAATGTTTCTGTCAAATTTTAACACAATACTAGATTGCCTTTTACATTAGCGCTACTCTTTTCATTTGAGTATATAAAACCCCTTGATGAGAGGATGACATCAATGCACACATTAACAACTGTAAGCCCTCCAGTCCAACTATAGCTTTATTCCAAGTTTCTTTACTACTGCAACTCAGTGACTCTCAGCTGCAGACTCAGAGGATGATTAGGTAGAACTTCGAACCAAACCTCACTCCTGCCTCCTGGTGTCTTAAAACTGCACTGTGGATCACTGTGGCACACCACACACCAGTTTGAAAAAAATCACAGAGACAATACAGAGACATACACCTGCCGACTACATGATTGGCTTTATTTTGTGAAATTTCAATCTGAACATAAATCAAGGTGGTAGTAAGTTTAGACCTAAAATAATGAACATTATCTGCTCTCTTTCAAACCCAAAAAGCCTCCAACCTTCCAGCATTCGTTAAGAAGCTTGTCAGAAAATAGCTCTCTGGTACATATACTGTATCACAGTCTCACCAGTACAGGGGTTCAGACTGGAGTAAATATTGTCAGGCTTACACAGTCTTGAATTTTCCAGAAAAAACATCCTGTCACTGGCGACTTAGTCAATAACCTCATGTTTTTAGCTGTGTTTGTGCAGTTACTAATGCAAATCCAGGCTAAAAATGGGCACCAGGGCAGACTGTTACAATCCTGAGTCATCTGTCAGAAAATGCAAACACACTTCATAAGGATGTTAACTTCAAGAGCTGCTATACCACATGCTAAAAATGTAGATTACCAAAACAAGATCATTCAAGAAACTATCTAATAAAAAAGTCACAAAGTGGGAATTGACAGGAATCCCCTCGCTGCTGCTCCACACTGACAGAGAGAACCAGATGAAGAGAGAGAAGACAGGGAGGATCGTCACCCTGAAGTGACAGCCCTCCTGAGGACATGGCACCCATCATTAAAGATGACATCAGAGCAGGGAGGGCCTTCCACGTGAGGTAGATCCTCCACGATGCTGAAGCCATTCTGGGTATAAATACCTTGAGCCCAGTGCCCTGGGAAGCAGCAGCTGCCACTCAGACAGGCAGACTCCACGACTAAGGATATTACAGTACAGCAGCAGGACAGCAGCCTCCCGAACCCCCCACCCACTGTTTCTTGGAGCGTAAACCTTCCCGGTAAGATGTCATGTTTTCAGATTTAAGGATATTGAGAGAGGATTCCCTGCTGCATCCTGCCTCTCATTGATGGGAGGACTGCTGGTGGAGCACTGATGGCTGCTGGCATTACAAGTGTAATGAGCCATGTCGGCTTTGACTAGGTTTACAACTGGAGGGACTTTGTGCCTTTGACTGTTTTTAAGTTTAAAGATTAAGATGTAGAGAGAGAAGTGGCTTGCATTCATTGTCTTAACACTTTGGGGGGATATGCAACACGTTTTCTAAATTGTATATTCTATTTTCTATTTTAATCCTCAGTCAGAGGTGTTACAGGTGAATACTTTTCGCACAGCAGTTGCTCCATTCAAGAGACCAAAACTGAGTGACTGACTGACTGACTTATTTTTTATTTTCATTTTTTTGAGTATTACCTTGCTGACTTAGAAATTATAGCTTCTGGCATTTATTTGCAGCCATCTCCTCACTTTGACTGTTTGATTAGCTAATGCACCAAACTTCATTTTCAGGCCTAAGTGAAGTGCAACAGCACAGGTGCCATGAGATTATCTTATTTGGTCTTCTGGTTGCTGATTGTCACTGGAGAAAAAGACAGCAACAAGGCTTCCTCTGATGAATTAATTCTGTCTCTGCAGGTTTAGCTTCACAAGATGGACCTGAGGGTAACAAGTGTGCTCCTTGTCCTCCTCGCTTTGGCTGAGGCCACCCCTGAGAGGTACTACCATGTGCCAAAAGTGAGCAAGACACCCTACCCTGTCAAGAGTCATGGTGAGTCACAAAAACAATCATGACGATTCTAGTGATAAGGGCATAAGCAGCCATTAACTCAAATACAGATGGTTCAAAACCATCTGGGGCAAATAACTAGGAATGGCAAAGATTCATGCATCAATTTGTTCAATTCAACTACAAACAAGCCCATTGTTAAGTTTAAATCACTGCAGGCTGTTCAGCCAAATACTATCATAATATATCAGTTCCATAAGCCATCTGCTTTAGTTGAAAAATTGAAACAAATTTAGACAAATTAAACTGCAAAATAGCACCAGACGACTCACCACGTTGCACTTCTTGTGAAATTTACTGGACATATGCTTCCAGATTCTTAATTAGAACACATGGAAAGGAGCAAGCACACACCAAAGATGCATTGACGTTAAGCCATTGGTGAACTAGACTCACAGTCTAAAATGTCATATAACTAAGTCATATGACACACAGCTCCTGGAATGTCAAATAAAATTACGATCATAACTTTCATATACCAATCTAGAAATCATAATCATCTGTGAATCCTGAAAAATATGACTGCATCATTTAAAGCCCCTGACAAAAATGCACATTTGGTAATCAACTGCAGATATGAGTGATAATCAAATCATAATCGCAATTGGTAGAACCATAAATAAAGCTGCCAAAACACAGTCCTCCGGCATCAACTGCCATCAAGGTGCATAATCTCGCAATCCATTGGCTTAGTGAAGAAGATTGTGGTCAAACTGGCAGAACTGCTGTGAATGTGTATAGCTGTATATAACTATGAAGTGGGGTTAGCTTTTCCATGTGTCATAGAATAACCCTCAGCAGCAGTCGTGATGTCACTGCAGTGATGTAAAACACTTTATTTATATCCTAACTAAACAATGATTCAAATACATTTTTTGTTTGACAATTGTTTTTGAAGTGGTTCTAATGTGGTTTGACTGTGTGCCGCCACATAAAAATAGAAGAGAAAGTCTACAGGAGCTCAAATTTGACAAATCTCCAAAACAGATGTTACCACGTAGCAGGCATGCAAACTGCAATGTGGGATTAAAATTCTACCACATGATTAGAATGAAATAGAAAACAATACAAGGACGACACAGAAAGAATCTCAGGAGTTCAAACAGTAAATTTATCAAACAACCCAATTTACTGGATTTTAACTCTGTAGCTAAGATAATGAAGTCTGTATTTTTCACGATAGGGGACCATGATTAAGAAAAGAATTACAGATAATGACTGTAGCTGACAGGATGTTCATTGAAGGCGAGTTGAGATTGGAAAAATAAAATGAATAAAGGTAAAACACAGAATATACGTAGAATACTACTTTGCAATGTTAACACGTCACATTTGGTTCCGGTCCTGGGTCAGCTACTGTGGCCAGTATCATCACCTCCACTTTGTGGTGTTTCTGGCAGCCAAAGAGTCCAGTTCTGGCACAAATATCCCTTGTGGGATTTCAGGCATGGTTTCATGTGGCTTGAAAATGACAGCCCTGTCAAAACATTTTCTCCTCAAAAAACAAGTATTTGAAAAGAGAGGCCAACACTTGTGGATTTGATTCTTTGACAGGTCATACTTCTCTTTTGGCAATGATGGATCCAGAATTACAGAGTGCAATGGAAGGCAATGTGATAGCACTCTTATCAAAGATTGCTATCACATAGATTGCTATTACATATCCCAGTTCAAAGACTACTATAATTTCTGAACTCTGCTGCTCATTGCTTTTTAACGTTGAAGCACTGGTAGATCAGAGTTTTTTGTTGCCATGTATTCTTTTAGTTTTTATTCTTTTATATATTAGTTTTCTCTATTCCTTTATTCTTAATACCATTACTGATTTATATAGGTCGGTTTGAAAATATAATATCAAATATATCCATCT
The DNA here is from genome assembly GCF_900880675.1 of Sparus aurata. Lineage (NCBI taxonomy): Eukaryota > Metazoa > Chordata > Actinopteri > Spariformes > Sparidae > Sparus > Sparus aurata. The sequence goes on from NC_044208.1 coordinate 4,095,206, forward strand.
CTACACAGAAATAGACACAGTTAATGTCACATTTGCACTATGCATATCAGATTTAACTTCTGGCCAAGGCTAGGCACTGAGATCCTTGGATGCTGGCATAAGTGTTGTTTTTAATTACTTTGACCCCTCATATCCTATCAACTATCTAATGTTAAATATCAATAAAGGCATTTAAAAAAACAAAATTTAAATATACATTTAGTGAAAAAACAATCTATCCATTGCCATATGTTCGCTTTATAGGGTAGAATTTTCTCCTTTAACATAATATGACATTATACACCAGTTTAGTACATTTGTATGCACTAATTTAATCCATAGAACTCTATGATATGTGGCAGCAAAAGCAACGAGGGGATGTTGACAACATGCAGACCACTAACTATACATTTAGGGCCATGTCCAATGCAGGAAATTAAAGGGTGCACTATAGTGCAAGCAAATGAAACTGAAATGCAGCAGAACTGGTGTGTTGGTCCAATGCCACCAGACATAAGCCTGGTGAGAACATCACCTCAGACCAGTTGTGCTGTGAAGACTATCCTGGGAAAACAGAGTGCTGTCCCCACAACCCACTCTACAATCATAGGGAGTAGTCTTTTAAGTTAGGTTGTGGTCTTATAGAGAATACCGAAACTTGGGTTATTCAAGGACACAGGAGAAGGCACAAGGAGTTCAAGAATATGGAAAAAGATGCTTCAAATTGATTTGTCATTTCCTAAGGGAGAACGAAGGATACTCTGTTTATGTCTATATCAATTGTATACTTGTATGTATATTTTCTACATCCATTTACAATATCATGAGGAATACTGTGCAGTACTCTTTAAATTAAACCCCATTGTTCAGTAAAACACAAAGTTAACTTATAGCAACTATAAACATTTAACTCACACACTGTGATATGTGCTTCGGATAACCTAAAAAATACCTTAAAACCTGTGTCTTCATTTATGTAATCCCTAGCTGTTAGAGGCCAAGATGGTCCTGCAGGTCCTCCAGGTGAGCCAGGTCAGCCAGGACCAATGGGACCACCTGGACCTCCTGGAAAGAGTGGTACAGGACATCCTGGACAAAAGGGCCCACCAGGACCCCCTGGCCCCCCTGGCTACTCTCAAGCAGGTAAACCTGGTACCCCAGGTGGTCCTGGGAAACCAGGTAGCCCTGGTCTCCCAGGTGAGAGAGGTGCAACTGGCGCAACTGGACCAATGGGTCCCAGAGGTGCACCTGGTGCAAATGGATCACCTGGACCTGCTGGATATTCTTCTGTTGGAAAACCTGGACCATCTGGCATACCTGGAGCTATGGGACCAAGAGGAGAACCTGGTTTGAAGGGACATCCTGGTGTTCCTGGTATTCCAGGCGCCAAAGGAGAGAGAGGTATTGGAGTTCCTGGGGTTCAAGGACCACCAGGCCAAGTTGGACCAATGGGCCCATCTGGTATGCCTGGCAAACCTGGAGTTGGTAAACCTGGTGCCACTGGCTATCCTGGAGAACCAGGCAAGTCTGGCATGCCAGGAAGAGATGGTAGTCCCGGGTCAATGGGTGCGCAAGGGCCAAAGGGTCATACAGGGGCTCCCGGCACAGGAGCACCAGGGAAACCAGGCCAGAATGGTACCCCAGGTATGCCTGGACCTATGGGCGCTAAAGGTCCACAGGGCCCTGCTGGTCAGCCAGGCTCTCCTGGCATGCCAGGTGTTGGCAAAACAGGTGAGCCTGGAATTCCAGGTAGTAGAGGATCCCCTGGTACTCCTGGAACCACTGGTCAGAAAGGAGAGCCAGGCCCAACCGGTTTTACTGGTCAGCCAGGTGCTCCTGGTCCTATTGGACCAGCTGGTCCACAGGGTGCAAGAGGATTCCAGGGTGAAGCAGGCCCACAAGGACCCAAAGGTGACATTGGTATGGTAGGTGCACCAGGCCCAAGGGGATCCAAAGGTGAGCAGGGAGCTCAGGGTTTCACTGGAAAACCAGGTACCCCTGGAGCAGTAGGTCCATCAGGAATACCTGGTCATAATGGTGCTCAGGGTCCGAAGGGTTCACAGGGCCATGCTGGTCCCCCAGGACTCCCAGGTTCAAACGGCGCCCCAGGATTAAAAGGTCACACCGGCCCCCCAGGAGCACCTGGAAAAAGTGGTGAGAGTGGAAGGCCAGGACCCATGGGACCAAGTGGTCCCTCTGGTCCAGCAGGTCCCCAAGGATTTAAGGGCCACCCAGGGCTTCCAGGCCCACCTGGCCCAGCTGGCATGACAGCTAAGGGAATTTCTGGTCCTCAGGGTCCTCCTGGAATTCCAGGTGCCAGAGGTCAAGATGGTCTTCCAGGGGCAGCAGGTCCTCCTGGTCCACCTGGCCCACCAGGAGAGATGATTTACCACCATGAGAAGAGTATGCCAATCAAGTCCCACGAGGTTGTGATGTCTCATGAGATGATGAAGGCTCCCATGTCAGCCTTCAGTGCTGTGCTGACCACAGCCTACCCTCCAGCTGCAACCCCTATCAGGTTCAACCAGGTTCTGTACAATGGAGAGCACCATTACGAAGAACACACTGGTGTGTTTACCTGCCAGATTCCAGGCCTCTACTATTTCAGCTATCATATGCATGTCAATGGAGCCAATGCACTGGTGGCTCTCTACAGAAATGAGGAACCAGTTATTTTCACCTATGATGAGTACAACAAGGGCTTCCTGGATCAAATGTCAGGCAGCACTGTTCTTATGCTGCAAGCTGGTGACAGAGTCTTTGTCCAGGTTCCTGATGAGGAGAGTAATGGTATATTTGCAGCAGATAATGTTCACTGCTCTTTCTCTGGGTTCTTGATTGCCTCAACGTGATTTCACAAATCCAAATAAACCTCAAAACCTTACAAAACATTGAACTACTCAGAGAAATATATCAATTAATGAAAACTCCAAATTGAGATTGTAGATGAAATAAAGAATGGTTGTATTTTTTGTAAGTTTAACTGCCTCATTCTAATCTTTACAACAATAAAGGTTTCAATTTACCAACAAATTATTTGACTGAAAAATATGTCGCACAATTTTAAAATTCATGGTTCAAGCCTATCCAACCCCCCAGTTCACCATGTGTGTGCCTTTGCAATTTTAAGAAACATGAAACTATATTGGAAGATGTTTTAAGTGGTGCTTTACAACTGCCTGTAACATTTACAGCATGTCTTTTATTTGTGTTTGTTTTTATTAATGTCTGTTGTTTAACATTTTCCTGTAATATACATACAAAAGACACACAAAACTGTTGTACTGTTATTAGGAATCTGCACATTCTCACAAGCACTGTGATCAGAAAAACACAGAATGAGAAATTCAAACTGCATTTTCTTTTTCAAAACAACTATGTCCCATTGATTATGTTAAGTTATGTACCACTTTCTGACCAAAACACAGAATAAAAGTTCGAGTTTGAAAAGGAAAAATATCGTATGTGTACTGCGTGTGCGTTTTGTTCTTTTTGAAATTATGGATCCTTGACAAAAAGATTGAAAATAAGATATAAGCTAGAATGCCTTCTGCTTTGGATTAAAAAGGCCTACCTTTGAATGCAGATGTGTTGTAATTGTGGTCGATGGCAGCAACCATGTCTTTCCAAAAATCGGAATTCACCTCATTTCCTCGCTATTCACAAAAACATAAAGTTACATTTTACTATGTGACTGTTAGAATCTCAACCGCTAATATGATACCATACCTTATCAAATATTACCTTATGCAACATGTCCACAACTCTTCCACAGAGGAGAGCCCCAGGTAGATCAAAGTAGTTGTCATAGAAATAGTATTTTGCTGCAAAGACCAGAAGAATCCAAGATAATACACATTAGCCTACATGAGAGAAAATAGCATCTGTGACAAAGATGAAAGACATATATATATATATGTATGTATATTTTATACCAGATCTTGTGAAGGAGGTATTGAGGCTGTTGAAGTGCTTCCACTCCCTTTTTGGACCATAATGTTTGATGATTTCCTCTGTGCTGAGGTCATGGGTTCCATGCGTCGCTCTAATCAAGCAAGAAAAACAATTTTTTTTTGATAATACCAATATAAACTGTCTGTGTGAACAATGACATGGAACGGAAGACATGTTTTGGGACACAGATCAAATACATTTCATGCAGCAACAGCATACCGCAACACAGTTCCATCTTCAGCCAGCTTCACAAGGTTTCCATCTTCCAGATCCACCACTAGCCCTTTAAAGCTGGACACAGAATATTACACATGCACATATTTTAGCTGACACAAAATGTTTAAATCAGAAAACCAAATTTTTGGCAACGCATTGACTTGCCACCGAACCAAAATCCAGTTAAATTCAGAATATCTCAATTGTATGACAGTGTGTTCAGTTGAGACAGACTATAAAATGAGTTAGGGATATGTTTTATTTTGTTTTTGCTCAGTGCAAAGACTGTAAACAAAAGAAAAATTAGTAACCTACCCTAGCTCCTAATTAAGTAAATAAATAAGCCTTTCAAACAACTCCAGAGCTATATGAACAAGTTTTTCTTATATCTTACTTTGCCAGGTGATTTAAGCTGTGTGCGGACATGAGTGCATCCACACTTGGATACGTGCAGCACTTTACAGGGTCTGAAAAAGTAAGACTTATGTTCCAGTTAAATTAGGATTGAATTAGGATTAATATATATATATATATATATATATATATATATATATATATATATATATATATATATATATATATATATATACATATATACATATATATATATATATACATATATACATATATATATATACATATATATATATATATACACATATATACATATATACATATATATATATATATATATATATATATATATATATATATACACATATAGGCCGGGACTTTAACGCGTTAATTACGATTAATTAATTACACAAAAAATAACGCGTTAAAAAAAATTAAAACGTCGCTACAAGTAGCGGCGTTACTAGTTTAACTACATTTCTCAGTAGCGTGGTGGTAGCGTTGCTACTTTCTGAATGAAATAGCTTTTCAGTAGCTTCGCTCTTTTATTGACCAAGTAGCGCGGTAGCGTCCACACAAGCTACATTTTTATGAACACCTCTGAAGTTCAGTGCAGCGGAGCTTTCTGTTGCGGTCTGAAATGAAAGGATAAGTCGGTGATGCCACCGCCACACATGGCCGTGTATGTGGAGCCGACAGAAGCACTTCCGTATGACGGTGACACCACGGACTAATCCTTGCATACAACGTCTCTGCTGCACGGGAATACAGACAGGTTAGCTTCAGTGAGTTAAGTTACTTGATGGAAAGATGGCAGAGGGTGAGGAGGACGGAGACGAGTTGATCCCGAGGGAAGCAAAAGACAAACCTGAATAATAAACAAATACAGTAACAGAGAAACATTACTCTGAATTATTACTTTTGTAATTTTTAACCAGCACAGGGTACAGCAAAAATGCAATTTCTACAAAACCAAAGTATGGTGATTAGTCAAAATGATTAGCTCAAAATGTATGTAGATATAGCTACTACTACAGAGTGGGCCTAATAAAAATACCACTTTTGAAACTGCCAGTTATATGAGACACTGGTAGTTGGATAGAGTAAAGGGAAATTAAAGTGTTAGAGCCACTTGACATAAATCAAAATCCAAAAACAATGAGGTAGGTAAGAAACAAATACAATTAAAGGCTGAATTATATACAATAACTAAATAGACTAACTCAAATATCAAATATAAATTATAAAGCTGAAACTAGAAGACCAGAGAACCTTAACGAAAAATACAACTATAAACTATGAAAAAAAACCAACAACAATGTTTTTTTGCCTAAGCTTCTGTATTCAGTCATTAATCAATGGTATACTAAAATCCATGTGAAAAAAATTGCTTCTCACTGTTCTCAGGTCAAATTTTCATATGCGATTAAAATGCGATTAATTTCGATTAATTAATTATAAAGCCTCTGATTAATTCGATTAATTTTTTTAATCGAGTCCCGGCCCTAATACATATATATATATATATAAATATATATATATATATATATATATACACACATATAACATAAAGGGATAGTAAAATGACTAAGACAGAGTTCATTAATGATTGCTTTCTTTCAGACCCTGATAGAGTGAGATTGCAGTGTAATGTTTATGTTTTTTAGTGTGTTCATTGTCCTTTCAGTAACTGTTTTTGTCAGGTGCAGGTTTGCACACTGTGATTCCAAGGCTGTGTTTTAAATCATAAGTACTGGATGAATGTAGTCTTAGTATCATTGCAGGATAATTAGGTATTTATTTGACCTCTAGCCTGGGGCAACTGCTGCTGCTGACTCACCAGAAATCCCAAGTAGTGGGGGTTAGGTTCAGTAGGTCCTTGTCATAGCCTTTATGCTCCACCAAGTACCTTGCAAAGCTCTCATAGATCAGCTGCAAAACAATAGACATGATAGATAGATAGATAGATAGATAGATAGATAGATAGATAGATAGATAGATAGATAGATAGATAGATAGATAGATAGATAACTTTATTTATCCCCGAGGGGAAATTAGGTCATTGTAGCATCACTTACTACAATGAGAAGCACAATCATAATGCAAAGGACATATACCATGTGGCATTGAAAGCCAAGAATAAAGGTTTTTCTTCCAGTTAGACAACACCGGGGTGCAATGATTAGTGACATTTTGATATTTGGAGGCAGCAGAACAAGCAGTAACAATATTTACATATTAAGAAGACAGTTTACACAAAATGAAAATTCGGTCATAATCTACTCGCCGCCATGTCAATGAAAAGATCTTCACAGCATAACAGTGTTGCATTCTCCTAAACAACCGAAGTAGCTGGGGATGGAAAATAAATGAATAAATAAAATGGCTCCTTACAGGTCAGCCGGCATAATGCAAGCCTCTTGAAGACCCCTGATGTCAAATTGATTTGAAAAGATGTCATTTAGGCCTACACCCTTTTTTAAGCTAAAATCTGCATGACTGAAAGAGTTAGCACAGACCAAGTGCATGAGTGGGTGCATGTGCTCGACCATCACCGAGGGTTGTTTATAACGTCTTTTCAAATCAATTTGGGGACTTCTGGAGACTTGGATTACGCCTGATGAGTTGAATGGAGACATTTGTTTCCCCAGTTGTTTTTGTGTGTTTTAAAACTGGTCCACATCTACTTCAGTTGTTTAGGAGAATGCTGCAACGCTGTTTTGCTGAATCTCCCGAAATGTTTTGTGGACTCGATTATCTCGATTTCCCATCAGAATGGGGGTGAGTAGATATTGACTGAATTTAAATTTTGGAGTGAACTTTTCCTTAACATTTTGAGAACGTATTGCTAACACTGAGCTAACAGTTAGGAGTTTTATAGAGCTGAGATTAAAGGTAATCAAATCTTCTATCTAGGTCTTGAACACAAAACACAAACTGGCTTGTAAAAGAAATAATTTGCATGTGCACATCAACATTGGGAAAGGTTTAAAGCGGTTTATAGGGCAACTGTTTCGGGGTTCCCCTTCCAAGGCTAAGTACTGACTGGATTAGTAGACATACATGTGACATGCATGGGACAAGAGAGAATAGATAAACTCCAGGCCTGACAGAGCCATAATGACTTGCTGGGATTCAAAGTCAATCTTTTTTTTGTCACTCAGTGCAGGGACAGCCCTTGGCATAGGCAGTATAGGCAAATGATATCCATCCATAGGGGTGGCACACATTAGGGAAGAAAGAGAAACATCCAATTATCAAGTTTTACTTTTTTTTTTTTTTTTACTAATACTATGTTAATACTATTATTTATGAAACTTGCCAAAAAAAGTCCACAACAACATAACTACGTAACCCCTTAAATACACCCTATTTTCTAACTTTCCTAAAGAATCAAACAGCACATCACCCTCCTCTTAATTAGACTTGCCCAGTGCTGTCAACACACTGGAGTTACCTGTGACTGAAACGTGACAACAGACCAGATCCCTCTGGTGCGAGGGAAGAAAAAGAAGAGGAGGAAAAACGGGAAAGAAGGAGGTGATATGATGAACTGCACATAGTTACTGCTTGAGCACAGTGTTTCTAGCTTACTTGGACGATTTGAGCATGCTGAAAAGACTATTCAGGTATTTGGGGAATAACCAACAAAATCATTTCGAGAAACACACTTTGACGTGCACTAACCATTCACCGTCTGCCTCAAGAAAATCAGACATACATTTTAACTGACATCTCAGTTAAGTTAGCCAATGTTAGCCTGCTTGTAATACGTTAGTCAATTAAAATGCTCTCCACCGTCATTTGTAATTAATAGCTTCAAAGTCTTACAATTGTTCATTGAATACATGTTTCGTTCAATATGGAGGTGAAAATAAAGGTTATAATCTGTGGTGGAGAGTAACTAAGAAAGCATAATTTAGAGGTACTTATTCAAGCAGCAACAACTGTGTAATGCTCTTTACACACTGATGCTTCAATATTTATAATTTTATAATGTCATTTATAATCATTTGCTAGTCATAGGGAAAGTACATACTTAAACTAAATTTTGCTTCTGATACTTAGGTACTTTTACTTAATCAAAAGGATCTGAATAACTCTTCCCCTACTGGCTATAATGAGGCTTAGGTGCTATTATTGGCTGGGTTTCACCATCAGCAACTTTATTTATTAATATAATGTAACACACAGTGGTCACATATACTTCTTTTGTCTGTTCAGAAGCCCTTTTGGAAATATTTTTCTTCCCACGCATGCACATCCTCAGGCACCTGCTTGAAACCTCCACCTCGAGTGCTCCTGTCCCTTCCCTGTCAGCACAGCAGGGCTCAAGTCATTAAAACCTACCCAAGATCTACCATCATTACAGTAAATCCAGTGGTCTCACAACAGATACACATCATGCATATCACACTGAGGTTTCTGTAATACAGTTTTTTTGTGAAATCTGTACTGATTTCTTTGATTTAATACTGTTGTGCAATACCTCATTTATATTGTATTTATATGTCATTACAAGCCATTGTTTCTTTAATACTGTGTTATTTCTAAAATGCAGAAAATTGAAATAAAGAAATGCGGTGTCTTTGTGAGTGTATGAACGTTATTGGTGGCTTAACATGATGGGGCACCAGCCAAAAAATAATCTTGCCTAGGGCATGAAATTGGTCAGGGCCGGCTGTGATCCAGTGTCACAGAATCCAGCTATACAGTGAGGCTGCGGTGAATCTTGCTCCTAATAAAACAAATGCATTCGGATGTGAGAAGACGTTGTTGCCATTTGGCCTCGAAGAGCATTTACAGACATGTATGACGATCACCGCCGACGTTCAACCTGTGAGTCACGCAAAGTGACTGCAGCATCAGGAGCATCGCATCATCTCGCACACATCTCTCATGTCAGCAATACCCACTCTGTTAGGCGTTTTCACCAGCATTTAATGACACAAACGAGACCCGATTGACGAGGGATCGTGGAGCGTATCGACGGCTCGGTGCTATTTTTAATCCAGATGTGTTGCGGATCGAAGCGTCACGGCCACCGTATGATTATGTATTGGAGCTAGCTGCACGCGCTACACATACTCACCCTGGAGGTCTCCTTCAGATGGTAGCGGCAGAGCGTGTGGTCCAGGTCGAAGCCGATAACATCACTGTCGGACAGGCTGAAGTATTCGCTCATTGTGACTGAAGCCAGGGGGAACAGCAAGGAAAGCGCGCCGGAGCTGACCGTTTTACTGTCCACACATTAACTTGTGTACGGCAGCACAACACTACAGATATGTCAATGTCACCGTGTGACGGCGAGGATGGGACTGCTGTCTGCACACGCGCTGCTCAGTCTTCACTAACCGCACCGTAAAAAGAATTCACCGAGCCTGGCGTCCTTCACCGAAATCAGTTAGAACTGAACGGTTAACAGTAACATAAGTTACCCATGTGGAGGGAGAAGTTAAACTCCCGTGTGCCAGAAGAAGGCGGCAGAGAGGCGAGTGCGGGAGCGTGCAGTGCTTCCGGGTGTGAAACGAAACCGTAATACCTCTTGTATGTGCGTAAAATGAAACTAGGAAAGCGCATTCAAATATGCAAGGCTACGAGATCACAAAACCTTTTAGAGAAACCATTTGTTACAACCCCCGACCAGCTCAAATATTGCACCAAAACAACAGAACATTCAAAGTGTACAATTCGAATGTAGCACAATGCTGGTTTTGAAATGCATACAGTCACTATAAAGTCTTACCAGGGTTGTCCGACATTGAGTGGAAGCCTGCTATGAGAGATGCACAGGTGAACATGGTCATACATGGTAGACCCCCCCAATTTCTGAAAAACATGAATTGTCCCCCCCAATAAAAATACCCTAAATTATTCAAAATTGAACAAATGTATTTTCAGACTTCACATTCTTCACATTTTAGATTCACGTCTAAAAAGAAATGATTGAAATGGTGGAACAAATAATGTTTGACAAATATATTTCTGACTCCACATTCCATCTCTGGTCTCCTCCACTACAATGCAAATGGATGGGTAGTTTCTTGCATATTGTGCTCTTAGAACTGTGTTGTTGTTGTTGTTTTTTTTACAACTGTTTACCAGCATAACTGGCATTGTAAAAACATGATCAGTAGTTTACACAACTTGGTTAGGGCTTTAATTTTGATATTCATCCATATCAATTAATCATGCATAAAGTAGTCCCATACACTGGGAGATGAAGAATTGGGGATCTGGGACGGTTGGAGGGAGTAGACATATGCCCGAGGCCCTTAAAATTATGATTTACTTATATAACAGTGATACGCGCTGTTGGCTGTTTAGGACACATAAACAAGAAGGTAAGCACAATAAATGATTCCCTGTGCAGTACTTTTTGAATGATATGATGAGCCTCTACAAAGTTGTGATTTATGGTTGCATGGTATGAGTTGCATATGGGCAAAAAAAATAAATCACTTTTGTGTCTCCCCCCCCCCCCCCAAAAAAAAATAAAAAATAAAAATCCTGACATCTGATCTGCACCCCTGATACATGTGGCATGTATTTCCCTTATACTAAGCAGGCAGAACTATACTGAAAACGAATAGAAAATAATATCTGTTTGTGATTAAGTTTCTCCTCTTAGTCTGAAGAGAGAAGGGGACTACTCACCTGTAGGCTAGCCAACTAGTCGGTCACTCCATGAATAATGCCAAAATCTGTGATAAGATGGTTAAAGGTACCTTTTTATGTTACATTTTCCTTGTTGAATAATAATAATAATAATAATAATAATAATAATAAATATAATAATAATACAAGCTAGCTTTGAGAGATGTTTTTTCTTACTTCCCATAACTTTTACTTAGCAGACACACCAGCTCATTTTAATTTTTGTCGGTCCTACTACTAATATAATATGTCTTGCAGAAACCAATATCTATAGTAAATCATTGATAAATGTATGACCGGGAAAATCATGACTCGTTCTTCCAAACCTCGCTCAGCTGCTCACAGGTGCTGTCCTCCAATATGGCAGTCTGAGGGCACGTGACGTCACGAGCCGCTCCCCATTCCTCAGCAGGTGGAGAACGTTATAGGTGGTATAGAATTTCTTCTCAAATGTGACTTTGACATAAATAAACTCCCGATTCGGCTATCTAATTTTCACAGGCAGGCGCTTTTATATTGGCTTCTTATATACAAACATAATTTCTCTCCCCACAAACACTTAATTTGGAACAATAAAAACATCAGATATAAAAATAAATCAATCTTTTTTGATAACTGGGTAAAAAACAAGATTCTGTTCATATCACAATTGCTCAATGAGAATGGTCAATTACTTTCATACGCAGAATTTTTAAAGACCTTTGGTATTCCAATACCGGCACGAGAATATTGTATAGTGTTTGATGCGATACCAACATGCTTCTTAAGACTATTACAAGGCAGCATTGTGGTTACTGAACAACCAATTTGGAAGACTGATATCCTGCTGAATGGCATCAATATTAAAGATAAAAAATGCAATAATAAATTGTTTAGACATATGTTGCAATGCTCTATTAATTCTCGTGCCAAAAGTTATTGGAATGGTCTTTTGGATGGAATTAATTGGAAATTGGTATGGACTTACTATAAAAAATATTTGATCAACAATAAGGTGAAAGATGTTCATTATAAAATGATACACCTAATTTACCCAACGAACCATTTTCTCAAAAAATACAGACCTGATCTCTCTGATTCCTGTGTATTCTGTAAAGCTGAGACAGAAACGATTGTACATTTATTTTTTGATTGTATCTATGTAAAGTTCTTCTGGATTGATGTTGAAAATATGTTTGAATTGCTATGTGGAATTAAGATCAGCCTGCAAAAAAGGGATGTTATTTTTCACTTTGGAGAAAAAGTTATGGACCAAAGTCATGTATTTTTGTTAAACCTTTTTATATCACTTGGACGATTTTATGTACATAAATGCAAATGGACTGAAAGAAAACCCAATATACACCAATTTAAAAATGAAATGAGGATATACTTTGATGCACTATCAGGACTAACGAACAGAAAGGCCATCCGGACTGTAGCTCTCTACAGAGCCTTAAGATCCTCTTTGTGAATTTTTATTTATCCACTATATCTTCTCCACAAAGCCTTTGGATCCTCTAATTGAGTTGAATATATGTACCCCATGTTCAAAAAAAAAAAAAAAAAAAAAAAAAAAAAAAAAAAAAAAAAAGGTGGAGAACGTTGGCACGCGGGGACATGGACCGTGGACTCCCGACAGAGTCTCTACGAGGAAACTTCACGTCGACGCTGCAGTCAGTCGCTTCCCTCGCTGTGCGGTGTTAGCCAGGTGTGTGCTGAGTTCAAAGACCACTGCTGCGTGTGTGAGTCGGGATTGTTATTATGACTCTTGACTTTGTGGAACGCGGATCCTGACTCCTGAGCGAGGAGAGGGGATTTCCTCACACTATTTCCGTCTGTATTCCTGGCACAGAATGATTTGCTGTGATTGACAACTATATAATGGAGATCCAACAGAGGTTTTCATCGTGTTGGCAGACTTTCCTGGCATTTTTTAAAAAGCCGAACGAATCTGGGGATGAGACGAGGCGTGAGGAGAAAGCTGGCACCGTGATTGAAAATGTCGGAGCTAAAAGCGCAGAGCCAGACTTTACTTCCAAAAGATCTGGACCGACGCAGCCGGGGCCGAAAGCCGGGCTCTACTACATCGCCCAGTATGACTACTCGGCGCGCACTGAGGAGGACCTGAGCTTTAACGCCGGGGATACTTTAGAGGCTCTAGATAAGAGTGCTGGTGACTGGTGGTTCGCGAAAGCCCTCACCGGGGTCTCAGCCTCCAAAACGGGATATATCCCCGCCAACTATGTGGCACCAGTGGAGAGTATTGATGCAGAACCGTAAGTAACCTTTGACCATCATTCCTGCTCATTTTTATGTAGCGAGTAACAATTCCCTTTTCAAATTCCCGTCTGTGATTTTGTTTCTAATGATATTGTCTGAAGCCTTTAACACTTCTAGAATGCCGAATAACAATGCCTATACAATCCTGTGAAGACCACCAATATGATATTGATTTGTATGCAAGGGGAGAAACTTGTGGCAGCAGGTTTCCCACTGGTGTTGAAGAATGTCAGCAGTCAGGTCTTGAGTTAAACTAGTTAATGATTGGCTGTGACCAGGAAATATAAGCTTACAGGTTAATAATTTCCACGAAGGAAAGGCTTGAAAACAAAAAGAACATCAAAAGTGCATTAAAATGCCTTTGCTGGCATTTCATGGACAGTCACCTGTAGGCTGCTGTTTAACTTGACTACATCATTCTGGATAGCTAGAAATTCGTTTTGCAAAGTTTCAGAATTGCCACTACAATACACCATGAAAGGCCTTGCCATGTTCACATACTAGACTATGTGTAACCTATGCAGATTTTGTTTTCACTAAAAATATGGTTAAAAAAAACAAGAACTTGAGATTTATTTATAACCTACTTGTTGTGACATCTCAGTGAAACCAGTTTCTAAACAGCTGTACTCTGGTTTTTCCTGTTTAGTCTCCGGACATGACAATAGCTTGATTCCCTTATGTCATAGTTTCAGTAAATGACAAACCTGCTAGACATGATGTGAGACTACTTTGTTGCACAAATTGTTGCCACTCTAAATTAGAGTGTGGGACTCTAATTTTTAAAGGTGGGGGCATTTAGCTTTGTTAATGGATATTAGGGTTTTTACCTATCTATTTTTACCTGTTCTTATAAGTGTAACACTGACCATTTCCTGTGCATCACATCTTCATTGTGTGCTGCCTCAACTCTGATAGCTTTGACCAAAGTTATAATCAGTTAAAGATTTTTGACATGTAGAGCTAGGTTTAATCAAGGCCAAATTACCCCACTAAGGGGGACTAGAGGTGGCCCATATCTATACATTGGTTTATTTAACTGTGACTGTGCACACAGAAAAGTTCACCCAAATATGGAAATACAGTCATTATCCACTCACCGCAACGCCAATGAAAAGTCAGGCAGAATTTTGTAGTCCACAGAACATTTTGCAGGCATTCTCCTAAATGATTTGAGTAGATGGGGACTTCTGTCTGGCTTAATCTAAATATCCAGAGAATTCAAGATCAGAAAGTGATTTTTAAAAGATGCTCTTTACACCCTTGACATGAGGCTGAGCTTGATCACCCACTGCAGACGAGGTGTGTGCAAATGAGATTAGCAGCAACAATGAATATTTGATTTCTAAAAAGGGTTGTAAATAATGTCTTTTCTAATGAATTTGAGATTGAGGGGCTTTCAAGGACTTGGTTAATGCTGTACAAGCTGTAGGGACCCATTTTATGCCCTCATCTACTTTAGTTGTTTGGGAGAATGCTGCAAATCTGCTTTGCTGTGAAGCTTCAGAAATATTTTGTGGACAATAGCTATACTAATACATTGTAAACCCACTAATAAAGTTGCACACTATTTATGATATACTATTTTAACATAAATTATGTTTCCACAATGAAATTTACCTATCAACTACCTTAGATCTCGTCCACTTAATGCCTCTCCACGACCGTGTTTTGCTCTCAAATCCAGCTTCTGTTGTGAAGTCATTTCCAGCAGTGTTTTTTTTTTTTTTTTTTTTTTTTGCACAGACACATCATTGTAAGACAGTCTACCTTGGACAAAAATACAAAACATGTTCTGGCAACACAGTAATGCTGTGTAACTTAATATAGTAAGTGTTATATGATTACTGATTTTGTAGTTGTAATGCCTTACACTGCTCATTATTGTGAAAAATAATAATATCACAGTAACATGTATCGGTTAATTAATGGTAAGTTTATGGTAATTTGATTTGTCAATATGATTAATATAAACTGAAATAGTAAAGGCCTAGTTCTGTATTTTTGTTAATGTCAAGTAAATGTCATGAAAAGACCAAACCAACAATATTTCATCCATCTTTCCTTTGCTTTAATTCTGATTTGCAGATGGTATTTTCCTGACACTAAGAGGCTGGATGCAGAGAAGATGCTGTTGGCAGGAGGGAACCAGCATGGTGCCTTCCTCATCAGAAACTGTGAAAGTCAGAAAGGGGAGCTCTCCCTTTCAGGTAAGCTAAGCTAAGAATTTACAGTGGCGACTTAATATAATATGAAAAAGCTTTCCTCTACAACACTGATTCAGGTGAATATTGTATTTTTGGTTGTTTCTTTATTTAGAAAGAGAAGTACACATTAATAGTGGCAAGTGGAATTATATAAGTTTGGAAACAAAAGAAAATCTTTTTTCAAGTAGTTGAATTCAGAAGCCATAAAATGTATGCTTGTTAAATTCAGCTGCTAAACTTAGGGGTTATGATGGTCAGGATTGACCAAAAGGGATGTAACTGATTCAGTTTACTTACTGGAAGTGTGTCGGAATAGGGTTTCCCTCCCATAAAACTCTAAATGAAAAATAAATGTGTAGTATTAGAGATATCTCAAAATAGGTTCAAGTTTCAACCACTGACTATAAAAATATGGAAAGACCTTCTGGGTCTGAAGCCAATGTAAAACTGCTTTAAACCTGCATTATTTCTAATGGCCAGCAGTGGTAGACTTCGTTGGTTCCCAAAAGATCTGATTGTATGTAAGCTTACGAGTAAATAACATATTAATTCTAACAAATAAATGTTGTGTTATGGTCTCAATCACTAGTTTCCAAGTCTCATTCAATACAGCATGATGGTTTTTTTTGTTTTGTTTTTGTTTCTTTGTGAATTATTGGCAAAATAAAGGAAAATAGACAATAATGGCGGTGTGGCTTAGGCCATGGCTAGCTTGTGATTGAAAAGTTGCTACCACAGCATTACTACAGCAGCGGCAATGTGTGCCAAAAGCAGTTCTGCGTTTGGCATGCAGATGTGCCAAAACTGCAGTACCTCAAATGTCCACTTGAGGCCAACTCCAAGCATCTGTGCTATATTGTAGCTAACGTAGAGTAAGGTATTGTGTCTGTCTGTGGTGGATAAACTGCTATAAAACTAGTAACAATAACTTAAATAAACACAAATTAAGCTGCAATCAAACTCAGGAGGAAATTGCTTCTCTTTACATATGACCACAACTAGCTTGTTTGCTATAGCTAGCTTGGTAGCTTCCAGCTAGCTGGGCCTTTTTAAATAACTAGGTTTCATATGGCTCCCCTCGATCCTGATATGCTGCCCGATTTTTGATTAGGCAGGATTTAGGCAGAGTCAGGCATTGCCAAGATGACTATGGTCAGCACCACCTACTTCGCACTGGCTCTTCAGAAACATATGGGTGATGTCGATGGCTCTGAAGTCCTCCCCAGGCCACAGTGCCAATTGAGGCTTGAAATTGTACATCATAAAGTAATGGCTGAAGAAATGAGTTTGAGGTAAGAGTCTTTACATCCAGACAGACATCCATGTTTTCATCATTAAACTACAGCTATGTAACTTTTGTAGAACAAATGACATGTTCTTTTTACATTTTGGATGAGTCAGTTCCCTGACTTTGACTCTTCTCTACTAGCGATACTGTTTGACTATAAATTAGCATTTGCCATTATCTCAGAATTGCTACAATTGTGGCTTGGCTTTTGGCCACTGTTTATCAAAGGTCAGCTGCATAAGCTTGATTAAACATTAATGCCATTTAAACATAGTAATTATCCCAGTGTTTACTAACCAGCTCTTTTTTACAGTCGGTAGTTACGGCTAATAGCAGAACTAAAGAAATGGAGAACATTGTGGTTTTATGTACCAGAATAATTAGAAAACCAAAAATGATTAAAGAACCTGTTCGGTGCTGTAAGGTCTTGATAACATTACAAAAGTGGTGAGACTAACATTATATTTGTATTTTGCTATTGTATTATTGCACTTGATCAGTATTATTTTATCAAATGAAGTCAGTCTAGCCAGCTACTTAGCATGCTGTTACCTGTATAGTTCACTGCCACAAAACACACATTTCCACTAACACCCCTGCATTGTTCAGTGAGTCACTCGTTCCCTCAATTAAATCTACTGATGAATGGTTTCAAGATCATCAAGTTAGATAAATAAAGATTTCTACTACCATAAAACCGGTGAGATAACTTTATCCCTCTCTCTCCTCTAATCAGTCTTTTCACTCTGGCTTAGATCTTTCCATTATGACTAAATTCTTTCCATTGTTATTCTTTACCCCTTTATGATGACATATTCATTTCACCATTTGCCACTAACCCCAGGTCAAAGTGAATTCATAGCTGTTGTTGAAACGTTTGGGGTACAGGCATGATGCCCCCCAAATTTGGCAATATTATGACCTTAAAATGCTTCTGCCTGAGAGTAACAGTGACAAAAAAAACATTATAGTTCTGTATTTCCTTATTTACACTGACTTTGAGCATGTCAAATAGTCAAGTGTTTAGGTAGAAATACAGCCTATTAGAAGAGCAAACTGCTTAAAACTACATAAACTTCCACATTTTCCAAGTTTATGGCTTGTAAAACTGTTGTAAACTTTATATCACTTGATTTGAAATGTCATTGGCAACATGATGCATTAGTTTGCAAAACTTTGTGCATGCTAGTTTGTTAGCTTAATTGTTTTGTCTGTTTGTTGATTGTATCTTGCTGGTGTGATTTTAAATGGAAATAGTTTGCATGAATAGAATCAGGAGAATCAAAGATGCATGGCATGACTATAAGGAATACTGAGGCATTAGGCTAGGAATGACCTACATTGCGGTCATCAACGTCACCACCGCTAAGATCCCTACTAATCTATACCATACACACTTTACTATGAACTAATCAATCTAAAAGTTATCTGTAAGTTAGAACCTGTGTAATGTCATTTAGCCAATTGTTATCAAATTACTTTGTTAAGATGTGTAAACACTTTTTAATTCAGTGCTAAGCTTGTGTTAACAAAAAGACCTTATTTCAGGCATGTAATTTAAAACCCATTCAATTAACCAACTGACTTTTGTGAGACTACCTGCCCAGAACCAAGCAGCAGACAAGGGCCCACTCCCAGTACACTAGTCTAGCCCTCTGTTGTGTGCATTCACACTGAGCTGTAGGGTAGGGTGAAGTAAGTGTGAACCAAAGTTTTTAAGATTCACTCTTTAATCTGAGGGTTCTAAGAACTCTGTTGTTTAATGTATTATGGTCCTTTTCTTTATAAAACGCATTTAACTATAGCTACTAGTTTGCTTATGTCTCGGTAGTCCAGCATTTTGACGCATCTGTTGCACTTTGCACTGTTGCACTGTGATGACCAAAAATTTAACTTATGTACAGCAGTAGCTGCACTTGGGTTGCTTATGTTAGTCTATGTAGCACTGGTAGGGGTTCAGTTATGGAGCAGTGTTCTTTTTATTTAATGACTTGATTGATAGCGTTAAGTTGTGAACGAATTACAAGCAATGCACTTAAATCATCAAACAAATGTCAAATGTCATTCTGATAATACCAGGAATGAAATTAATGGCTACTGATGTCGCATGAGGGTCTTGAAGGTTTTTCCCATTTAATAAGGGGGTTTTCTACCACCGTCCTAGTGGGACCAGTGGGCACTCAAAAAGAAGGGATAAAATTAGACATGAGATTGAGCCAAAGTTAGCAACTAGCTTGTGAACCTAGTGAAACACGGTGGAGCAAGCCGTGTTTTGTTTACCTTGCGTCGCACCAAAATGCCCAAAAAGTCGATCAATGCTGCTTTAAACCACAGTTTATAATCTCAATACAAACATATTTCTATCATAACTCTTATAATGAAAACAAGAAGTCAAAGGAATAATACAAATATGCATTTTATTTTATAACTATGGAAATGGATACATTTGAAATGTCTAAGGCTGGGCATAGAAGATGATGAGGAAACCATACTTACACAGTTCTTTACTGAGTAAATCGCTGATTACTGACTTTTCTTTCAGTGCTGGACAATGGGAGGGTGAAGCATTACAAGCTGAGAAAACAAGACAACGGTCACTACTTCGTGTCAAGGACAAGATCCTTTCAAACACTGAATGAGTTGGTGGAACATTACTCCAAACAGGCCGATGGGCTCTGTGTGCGTCTGGTTGAACCATGCAAAAAGGTAGAACGCATTAGGATTAGCAACTGAACACATCCTGTTTGTTTTCTACATCACATTGTTGTCTTCTTTATAGTCAGTAGGTTCACACTTCTATAAAGCATAAAGTTCCATTGTCCTATTAGTGACAAATATATCATTATAAATAGTGACTCTCCCTGTTGGTGTAGATGGAGGCTCCACAGACTCATGGACTGTCATACAACACTGTGGACCAATGGGAGATTGACCGCAAATCCATCAAGCTGCTGAGGAAGCTGGGAGCTGGTCAGTTTGGAGAAGTGTTCGAGGGCCTGTGGAATGAAACCACAGCAGTCGCAGTGAAGACCCTAAAACCTGGTACACTAATGCCACCTTCTTTTCTCACTGAAGTTGTTAAACCAGAAACAATGGAGAAGAAAAATAAGGATGGATCTGTTATCGTTCTAGACAATTTTCAGTTTAGATATTCAGCATTTTTCCGATTGTCGGTATCTGTAATTTTTGTGTCAGTTGCAGATAAAGTTTAAAACAGCGCTTACTTTTTTGTCATAGAGTTGTTTGTTGTTAGTGGCAAAGTAAAATCCCCATTAAAATGTTGACAACATTTTTTTTTTTTTGCATCAGTTTAAAGATCAAGTGAGTAGTATTTGGAGTATTTAGCATCATCTAGCCTGGAGGTGCTAGAAGTTTCCAAAGACGTTGGAGAAGCTCCAGGAGCTCCAGTAGCCCTTAGGGACAAGAAATTAATTTGGATCATACAAAGAAATGTTTGAACACTGTGAAAAATATTCACAGAATGCTAACTCTGTGATGAGCAGATGTCTCCTTAGTTTACTCTTCATGCTCAGTCATTACCTTGACTATCTTTGGCACACTCCTAGCCCTAGATATCTAAGTTAGTTATTGCTCCATGTGCCATCTTACTGCAACAGAGGAAATAATTGAAATAAATTGCTAACGCTACATTATCAGCAGCTCTCTGAGAGGCATAAATTGAGGCAGTAGTGTGCTATTATTTAACGTTGTATGTGTAGGCATTTCTTTTCAGTCAAACTAATGTATTGCTGATAAACACTGTACATATTCTAGGCTTTGTACCATTAGCAGTGAGGATAAATAAGTATGATCTACCAATAACAACAACTATACACATTGCTTGTTAGGAAACAGCAGCCACACGCTCCATCCTGTGCATTTCTGGCAGTCACCCACCATATCTAAAAGGTTTAATGGTACAATAATGGAAAACCTATATTATCGGTTATCGGCAGAAATTATATCTGATAAATGTAGCCACTAATACAAAGCTAAATTGCTTTGTGCAGCATCTACACACAATAGGTGGTGGTTTGCACCTTTAAAGGAGTCATCACCCGGAAATCGCAATTTCTCTCGTTAAATCACGCATATTGGTGTTGGACCTCTGTTGAAACTTGCCTGAAAAGCTGGTGTTTGAAAGTGGCTTATTTTTTTCGCTTAGGCTCTTTTTCCGAACAGGAATAGCGCACAATAGCGCGCGTTCCTAAAGCACGAGATTTTGACTCTGCTCCGGTGGTGACGTTACCACAGGAGGTTACTTGCATATTAAGCATCGGCTCACAGCCGTCCTCAGCCAGACTTTCTGAGTGAGCACGCCGAATCTGCTTATTTCTCTGTCATTTTCACGCCATACATCGTCACCGCCAGCATTAAAACTCAGGTCTTACATGTAAAACACGAGTGTGAAAAGTAAGAAGGAAAAAAAAAAGAATTTACCATTTAGCGACATCCTGCTGTAAACGTGTCTCTTCCACCGTCTCTGCCTCTTCACTCTCTCGTTCGGATTCCGACTCCGGCTCGTACATAAATGCCTGAATTCCGTAAGGTTTGTCATTTAGTGTGTGCGCCATGACAGGGGGCTGTTTATGTTTTGGAGTCTGTGTGCATGCAGGCTCGCCCCCCATTCCGGCTCTGTCCTTCCTGCGGCCAATCAACGCGCGCCTCATTACATATTAATACAATGCACATCCGGACCGGTCAAAACCTCGCGCATAATCTCGCGTGAGAAAGTCGCGGTATGAAAAAGGGTCAGAACAAGTTCTCTGTTTGATTTCTAAAAAAAAAAAAAATTTCTAATAAGTTTTAAGAATTGATCCAAAGCGATCCAAGAGGGACTGGATATGTAAAAAACCAGGTGATGACTCCTTTAAAGATGTTTTGTGAGCAGCCAATTAAAACAGAAGAGGAACAACAAACATGCTGTTGTTGTGCTCATAGCGCTGAACTGCTACAATGTGTAGAGCCTTACACTCAGGTGTGCATATACTAAAGGATAGCAATTTATTTTAAAAATATTGAAAATGTTACTTTCTATTTTCGGTTTCTTTATCAGTCTCTGTCATGAGAGTCGAGTAATTATCAGTTATCTTATTGGCTGAAAGAAAATCCATATCATGCATTCCTATTATATTCCATTTCTGCCCAGTCTGTTCTGCTAGATACCAATACATTCTTCACACTGGACGAAGAAATCTGTTTAAAACTAAAATAAAATGAATCTCTAAACTGTAAAAAAAAAAAAAAAAAAAAAAGATTAAAGAAAAATTAGATATGAATTTGGGAAGAATTCTGTATCGCAGTCTAAGTTGTCTCAGACTTTGCACTGAGGTCTTTGTACCCTGAAGCCACTACTCCTGACATAAGTTTGATACAATGTACACTGATGAAGTGTCTAACTCCGAACTTGAAATACTTGTACTTCCAAACTGTACTCAGTTAATGTACTTCGGTACATTTATTCAGTGTAAACTTGCTGTGCTGTCACAATAAACTGCAGTTCACTGTTTAACACTTCATGTTCATCTGAGTAGAAACTCACAGTCCTACTCTGTGTGTTTTGCCCTGCTGTAAGCTAAAATTTTGTCAGCTGTTATCTCTCGTGCTTTTGGGCTCAAAACAAACAGGTCTCCACAGTGCTGTGTCAGCGCAAGACCTAACATTAGGACCTAACATTAGGTCCGCAAAAATGGTCCACTGCTCCCCTCAGTCACAAATGGCTGGCTGGCAGGACCTTGCAAATATGTATAGGAGAACTAGCGTGCTCTTACATAATGACAATTAAGTTAATCTTGAATCTTACATTTTGAATCAACAGAAACTCTGTGTAGGGGCCAGTGTACAAACATTACACTACATACTGTGTATCACCAAAGACATCACTGATCACTCCAAAACAATGCCATGTCAAAGAGTCACTCCTAATATACCATCATTGAACACCTCTGGCAGGTACCATGGACGCTGAGGACTTCCTGAGAGAGGCTCAGATCATGAAGAGGCTCCGGCATGCCAAGCTGATCCAGCTGTACGCTGTGTGCACCATGGAGGAGCCCATCTACATCATCACAGAGCTGATGACAAATGGCAGCCTGCTGGAATATCTCCAGAGTAAGACAGCCTCACCTGAACATGTTGTTATGATCTACTGCTACTTTATGACAGGATCAGAGTCCAATGCTTCTTCCCAATGGTTGCAACTTTCCAGAACAGGCTTATAAATCAATTTCTTATACATACATTTCCTCATAGTTTCCAGGGTCTGTTCACTTCCCTTTTGAGTTCCTCTGAAAGTTTTTGTATTTTTTCCAGATTGGATGGAATACTTATAAAGGATACGTTATGTGAAAAGATAGAATGCTGAAAAAGAAGAGGCTCGAGTAATGTTTTATTTTTCAGACATTCAGTTTGGCTTCCTGGCTAGTTTACTTGTTGAAAGAGTCCAGAATTTGCTCATGCTGTTCTGTTGTCTAAAGACAAGGACACACACTAATGTTTACCCAGTTTATCTGTTGGCACCAAGCCTGACATGACAGGTAAAGACCATGTTGAGGAAGAGAATAGGTTCACTGGTTTCATTTATAGTCATCTTGAACTCATTTGTTTGTTCAGGTCCAGATAACTTCTGAACATGTTAGAACTGCTGTAATACTACACAGAACCGACATTTAGTTCCAAGAAAGCGAAAACTACTACCACTACTAAAGATTTTTGAAAAATGACAGATTATTCGTTCTGGTGTAAGATGACTTACTATGATTACTGTAACCATTCAACAACAACTATCTCAATGGATACATGTTGCCAAGTTTCTTTAGGCCATATGTAAACCCAATCCAGTGGAAAAATAAGGGACATGCAAGGAAAGTTGGCATTGAATGACCCTTACGTGACAACAGTTTGCCAAAAGCTGAAAGGTTTTTTGTTTTAATTTAAAAAAAAAAAAAAGGTATATGTTTATAAGACAATGTTGAGAACATGATCTTTGTGCACATGGATCTGCAAATTGTTTTTTAAATGAAGTGTGCATGCCAATAGTGTGGTGGTGTAACTTTGCATTCAAACACCACATAATAACACAAACACTTTCTTCTACAGAGCATTGAGCCATCACATTACAGTAATGTTGCAGCAAATGTACACTTTGCTGGAGGAGTGAGTTAGCAGCAAAAACAAACAAATACAATTTTTCAAATTAAATTGATAGGCTGATTAATGTTCTTCTTGAGAACACCATTAATCAACTTTCATTCTCCACCACTAATAATACCTCAAACATGGTGTGACTGCGACTAATGGTATGCCTCTCTACCTTGTTGACAGAGGATAAGGGTAGCACGCTGCGAATTTCCGACCAGATTGAGATGGCTGCCCAGGTGGCGTCAGGAATGGCTTTCCTGGAGCTACAGAACTATATCCACAGAGACCTGGCAGCCAGGAATGTCCTGGTGGGTGAGAACAACATCTGCAAGGTGGCTGACTTTGGCCTTGCCAGGGTCTTCATGGTGAGTTTGACACTTAAAGTAGTATTGTAATAAATGTAAACTATTCTAAAAAAGTCTTTCCATTCCCGCAGGCACCCATCTGGTTAGGTGGCAGTGTTAGTTCCTCCTCTGTTCTCTTTTGTTCATTTTATGCACTTGACAATGCTCACACCCTTCTCACCCCCAACACAGACCCTATACTACTGACACCACTGACACACATTTTGTATCATTTGTTGTTCTGTTTGTGCATAACTTAGTTATTCCTGTTCCATGGTTTCATCTAAAACATTGTGTCTCCAATTTGATTATGGCTTTAAGAGCTAGGTTGTGACACTTTATAGAGCCTAATGGTTAGTTCCCACATAAAGCAAAGAAAATGTTTTAAATATACATATAAATTCAATAGTCATGAATCAATGGGTTTGCCAACTCTGTGAAAGGTAAAAATAATCAATTTCCACTGGAAGTGTATGTGTTGTGAAGCTTTGCTGAGTGTTGTGTGGAAGGGCAGAGCGAGTCAGGTGCAGAGCCACACCTAGAGGAATAATCACCCAAAGTCAATCATATTCACTCCTGATTCGGAGCGGTTTATGGATGGTATAATAGATTACTTTGTAACTTTTGGAAATTAAAAGTGGATTATCTTCACTGTCATCTATTAACCTGACTGCAGCAGCAATCTACAGAGTTGAACTCCACTGTCAGATGTTTATGTCCTTCAATGTCTGCTGGCTGTAGCTGGAGGGGAAATGTACTGTATGTTGTGAATGTACAGCAGAGAGAGGAAAAAGAAGAGAGAGAATGAGAGTATCTGGTGACTGCTGAGTTTAGTGAGAGGCTCAACTGAATTCAAAAACACAGACACACTGGCTGAGCTTTTGGTGGATAAAGAGTCACACGACTATTAAAAAAATATC
Source organism: Sparus aurata (assembly GCF_900880675.1). Taxonomy (NCBI): domain Eukaryota; kingdom Metazoa; phylum Chordata; class Actinopteri; order Spariformes; family Sparidae; genus Sparus; species Sparus aurata. The sequence goes on from NC_044208.1 coordinate 4,120,527, forward strand.
CTACAATGGAATTCACTTTGGTTGGTGTTAACACACCATAATAAATACTCCATTATTCAAGCCACAAAGTCTTTGCCAGTTTTGTCTGGCCATGTTGCAAAAGTTTGAATCTTTAAACTAAAGTCTGTCTGGTGTACGTCATTTTGTTTCTAGAAAGAGAGTGAAAACGTGTATGAGGCCAAAGAAGGAACTAAGTTCCCAGTGAAGTGGACTGCTCCAGAGGCCATCCACGACAACAAGTTCAGTATCAAATCTGATGTTTGGTCCTTTGGAATTTTGTTGTATGAGATCATGACATTTGGACAGATGCCGTACCAAGGTAAGCCTTTCATCAACTTTGTTATAAATTATGAATAAATGTTTCTCTGACATAGAAATTTACAAAAATGGATGTGATGTATTAGGAGTTTTATGAAAAGTGCTTTTTTGGTAATCAAAGGTCTCAAAACCTTCCGGGTAAACATTTAATGCCAAATTATTGTCTGTTGCAAACTCAGTTTTTGTATAATGTCTTTTGAATGATTCTTCCAGCCATGACCAACTACCAAGTGGTTCAGAGGGTTCCCCAGGGCTACAGGATGCCACGCCCCCCAAGCTGCCCCAAAGTCATGTATGACATCATGATGGACTGCTGGAAGGAGAATGAACAGGATCGGCCCACATTCGAAACCCTGCAGTGGAAGCTGGAGGACTACTTCGATCTGGATGTGACCTCCTACGACGACGCTGGCCATTATTAACACAGTCCAGGCTGGGACACATGGAAGAAAGGAACAAAGAAATGTTTTCTCCCTGCAGTGACACAAAATCAGAATCAGCTGAATCTAAACATGAACACTCATTGATGTTTTTTTATGAAGTAATAATACATTGTAATTTGAAATACCATACATTGCAGCCCAATGAAGGAACTGAAATGTTTGAACTGACTTGAGTGAAGAAGCTTTAACTATAGCGATAGTTGGTTGCAACACATCTGGGCTTGCTTTGTTTGACAACGGACTGCACTTTTAGACAGGTTGTGTACTTGTCTAGCCAACTCTTTGAGCGTACTTGACTGGGAGAAAGACAGAAAGCTGCTATCTGTGCATCTTGATTAACCAGTTTTTCTTGAACTTTGCATAGCACAGATTTTTTCCACTTGCTACCGAGCTATTTATGAGTCATGTTTACGTGCAAGCTCAGTCTGTTTGGCTTTGTGTCGACTGAGAGAGTGAAACATCTAAGCTTACTATTCATGGCATATGTAGTGACCAGAAGGGATTTAACATTATTTAAAGGTAGGTGACTGTCTTTTGACCCCACATCTAGAGGAGCTCACTAAATGAAAGCACACTACAATTGCATCCTTATTATACAAGCTACAACTGTTTTATCTACATCAAAACTAAATCAATTTCTCTTTAAGGTCAAGTCCACGCCTTCCACTGAAGGACATTCTCTTCTGCCACTGATAAAAACTGCTACAAGGAAGCTTAAAAGAAAGGAGCATGGTCAGATTTGAACAGCATTCTACAGGTGCCATGAAGGGGAAAAAACTCGTGCACACAAAATTTTAAAACTTGTGAGATTACGAAATCTGTGGTTGAAAATGCAGAATTTGTTCACACAAGTGAGTAGAGCATAACACTAACATTTTAGCAAATATTTCAAGCAGCATCCTTTTTTTTTTTTTTTAAATGTTCTTTGGTATAGTTAGACAGCTTACCTGGCTCTGTCTTCTCCACAAAATCTGATATCCACCCATGACGTTGCCAACATAGCAACTGACCAATCATGTTTTTGTAATGTCATAGATTTGTGCCTTCTGTAAAAAATATGTTAAAAAATATGCACACGGTAGAATTTTTATTTTAACCAGGTGCATAATATTGTGAAAGAGTCTAATTGAACCCACACCCAAGTTTTTTTGTACCCCAAACCTAACAAAGTATTCTCGATCCCTACACCTAACCAAATATTTGCTACCGCTGCACCTACCAGAGCTTTTTTCGTTGCCTTAACCTACTTTAGTATTCTTATTCCGTACACTCTACCATTTTTTTCCCCTTAACCTAACCAAATAAGTTTTTTCCCAAACCTGACCAAATGTGTTTGTTCCCCTAAACCTAAACAAATATTTCATGTTTTTCTTCCAAAACCTAATCTAACAGAAACAGAAATTTAATAAGAATGGAAAAGGTAAACTGCACAATAATGTTACAAAGGAAACCCTGGTCTAGAGTCCTATACTTATATATATTCAGCCATGATGGCTTGCAACAAAGAGTTTGTCACTTTTTTACAAGTTGAAATGATTGTTCTGGCAAAACATTAATTATCGTATTTTAGAGATAACGCCAACACGGCAATATCAGACAGACGTCTTCTCCAGTTAGGTAGGGAGCAGCACAGGCAGCAGGGGTACCAACATGTTGGCAGGTGTGTTTTGCTTTAAGGTGCCTAAAAAACAAATTAATTCCTTCATATTAATTGTTAGGTTATTATGTTCAATACATGTCTCCTCATGCTCTCAATATTGTATTGTTATATTACATTGTGCGTCATTTTAGAATTAGCCTATCAATAGCTTTGGTTGCACTCACATCACTTTGTAGCCAGTGGTAACGTAATGCAAAATAAAGAGTGAAAGCTGTCATGTGGGACCTTGAGTATAATGGTTCAATGACTGAAAAATGTGACACTGGACTTACCTGCTCCTTTTTAATGCAGAGCTGCACTCAGATCAGTGGCCACATTCTTTGTAATCATGAGTAGTCACAATATTGAAGACACGACACGCCTAATCGCTTGCTTGACACATATGAATAAGTGGTTAACCCTGTTGGATCATCTCATGCTCTGAGGATTTTTGTAATTGTTTTTATTGTCATGAACAAATCTTTAATAATGTACATTATAGCCATGGCAGTGTTTATATATGTAATCATACTGTATTCTAATATAAATTCATTTATGAATAACCTAATTAAAGGACTTATATTTACTCTGATGTTGGTTGGGTTATTGCTTCTGATCTGGAGGTTAACTGCAATGTTAAAATTGTTTGAGTTAAGATCAACAGATCGACATCAAGATCAATCAAAAAACAGAAAGCAAGTGTACAGGGTTAATACATTAGAAAAGATGAAGAGGATACAAATTGTATCCAAATATAAATGCACGTAAATCAATTCTAATATGTTAAATAAGCCAGCAGGCTGCAGAGCTTTCTCATATTGTGTTCCTTTTATATGCACTGTGTCACTGCTGATATCCATCTAAAGAGTCATTCAAACGTCATACTCATATTTTACCAGTACCCTTTCGTTGGATTGGTGTCACTCTCAGTGTCTGAGGGCTCAGGGTCATTCCATACCAACTCACCTTGGCCGTCCTAGTATGTGTCAGAGAAAATTAGTAAAGAAACTTCTATTTAATTTGTCCAACCTTACAAAAACCTAAAGCTGTACCCCAAATACTTTCTCAGGACTTTTTAAAGTTTGGCCTGTTAAGCTAAATGTAATGATTTTTGTGATTCCGTGTGTCAGTATTCTATTGCTCATCACTTTTTCACTAGACTGAGTTGAAATCGGACTTAAATGTTGAAGAAACCACAAAGGATTCATGCGAGTAGTTGATGAAAATAAGCTCTGAGGACAAAGTTTTTTACAATAAACATTTCAAGAAAATCCACAACATGAACTAGGATGGGCTAGGTGAGTTGATATGGAATGACTCTGAAATAAGTGTATATATGTATATATGTATATATATATATATAAACATAATTTTAATTTATTTTTTGATTTCAACCCCATTTCAAATACATTCCAGTGCAGCTTAGAGATGTTTTATAATATGATGCAAAGTTTGAATTTGTTTGCATTTCTGTGTTTGACTTAACACATTTGATATTTGATAAAATACAATTAGTTTTATTAACAGGTTTCTTAGTTTTCTTAAAAAATAAAATAACATGCTACTGTAGCTGTAGTCTGACTGTCAAATTGTTTTTTATGTAATTTCCTGATTTGGCCACACAGTGGTGCTGACACCCTCCTGCTTACACTCATGCTTGATGTCTAAAATCTCACTGCAGCCAGCACATTCAGTGAGCTCTCCTTTAAGAAACACCAGTCCTGTGTGACACTTTAACCTCCTGTCTTCTGTGACAGCCTCACTGTTGCATTTTTTTTAGTGTCTGCCCTAAAAATATGTTTCGGTCTCCCCATGTCTGTCAGAGAGGACTGTGTGAGTACACAAATCACAGAAGGCTGTGACTCTTGTGACCTTAGGAATATTTCATATGAATATTTTGGTTGATAACTTTCAGTGGGAGCCCAACCCATCTGTAGACATATTTTGTTTATTTGAAATATTTGGGTCTTGATTAGCATCACATTACATTGAGAGTTAAGACATGATATGTTATTTAAATAGAAACAGTGACAGCATACCTATTTTTAATTCATTCAAATATCCAATTTGTAGGAGAGCCGGTTATCGGAATTAGACTCAATAACCAACTATCTTACAAATTGGACCTTTGAGATGCAAAACTGAAGTGCCAAGTGTTTGTGTAGCACTCAAGTATGGCATGACTAAATTCAACCAAATCAGCAGAATAAATGTTAGCAATGTATGTTATTGCAAACCACAGATATGTTGGAACTTTCCATTTCTTGTTGTTGTAACTTAACATTTCTTTAGGTTTCATTTTCAAAGTAACTGAACACCTAAAAGTCTACACATCAAAAACAAAAATGTTATGCAAATTAAAACATAAGAGGACGATACTATTCTTTTTTCTTCTTAGAATTATAATTATTTTCTGCCTTTTATTAGATAGAACAGCTTGTAGAGTGACAGGATGAGAGAGGGGGGTATGATATGGAGCAAAGGGCCACAGATCAGATTAGTTCCCTGGTCCATTGCAGTGAAGATACGACCATTTACCAATTGAGCTATTTGGGCAAGCTTCATTTGAGGTAGTTTTATTTGACGTTGTTGTCCAATGTCAAATATCAAAATCAAACCTACACCCTTGCCACCACGGTAGAGCCACCACAGCACTCGGTAAGCTTTTATTTTGGTAGTGTAAAGGCAGTGTAAATTTGCAAATTAGCAAAATATTTAGTTCTACCAATGACATTTGGATTTAACATTCAGCATTTAGATTTAAGATTTAGATTTAGATTTAACATGTAACATTTACATTTGATATTTAACATTAACATTCAGACTTAACATTAATATTATATTTTTACAAGAGAAGTAAATATCAGAAAGTTCACAAAGTCATGTCACAGCAGTCTGGATCAAGCATGCACAGTAGTAGTATAACCTGTAGAAAAAAAACCTGTTTTCAGGCAAAGGCACCAAGCTGTTTAAGCTGGTTTTCCTTCTTTCTTTTTTCCCCCCCTTTTTAATTGATTTGACTCTATGGAGTAAGATGAGCCATTTTTCATATTTAGGGTCACTACATTAAGTCAATCTTTGTTTTGTCACTAACTAATATATCTGCATATATTTCATGATGTTGTGCATCCTTTCAAACAAACAGAATGAGTGTAAACATAAGTGTTTCGATAATATAGCATGTCCAAATAAAGTGGTCTTGTGGCATAACTTACCCCGTGTATGGGGTAAGTTGAGCATAGTAGCGGGAAAGATGAGCCTTGCTGACAGTGAGGTCAGTTATAAACTAGTAACACATTTGAACAATCTGAACTGAAACTCTCATCCTCTCATCATCCTTTCTTCCTTCCTCTTTCTATCCTCTCTTCTCCATCTTCATTAAACTCCTCCCTCAATCTTCCTCTTATTCCATCTATCCCCAGCTCTCGCTCGATCCATCCATCTCCCACCTCTGCTGGGTGGCTCAACTTACCCCTGGCCAAATGGCTCAACTTACTCCAGAGCTACCATTTTGACTTTATTAGTCCCCACAGCTAAAATGGTACACTTTTATGCTAGGTTTATGACCTCATGTTGTAGCTCATAGATACCAAAATTGATGTATAAAACAAATTTAAGATTATCTATTTGGTCTAACACATTTCTCATGACATTTACAATAGACTAAATTCACTTTCAAGAGTGAAAAATGTTTTTTTTGGAAATAAATGTCTAACCACTTTACCCATTGTGGTTCTTACCTTCACAGACTCCATGAAATGATGCCTTCCTCCTAAATATTTGGTCACATGATCAATGTTTTTTACCGTTTCCCAGCAACAAGGGGTGGCTCAACTTTCCCTTTGGCTCAACTTACCCCAGTCTCCCCTACATGCAGATTTTATGTCCCAGTGACCACTGAAAGGGAAGTTCTGGCTCTCTCCCTATTCATTTGATAGGGGCCTTGTCTTTGTCAACCAAACATAAATTGGTTTGAGACTTAAGTCAGTTAGATAAGTTTAATCTAACCAGAATAACTCACTTAGATCAAGATCTCACTTTACTAGAGAGATTGGAGAAAAATGCATGTACAAACAACACAATCAGTCACACAAAGCAGTCACCATACTTACACACACCAATTAAAACATTCCCATGTATTATTATGATTATCTACAAGCACAACTTTTAGTCCTTTTTAAGGGTACTTAATATGGGGCACCGAGTTTGTTGCTACCCATCCTGTCCTTATATAACCTGCAAATTGGACTTAACCGGGGTTGTCACAGATCTTGATATTCACGGACAGGATCTCAAGGCGGAGCTGGAGGTAGAGTTTCCTTTTTGGCACCAGCAAGTCCGAGGCCATGGTTGCCTGCCAGAAAATGTTGGACTGCTCTCTCTGGGATTGAGTTGCTGCACCAAGTGAAGGAGTTGTGTTAGGTCAAGTAATATTCTAGTACCTTGGGGTGTCGTTCAAGAGTTAGGGTCCAATGGAATGTGAATCGACAGGCCTCAGAAGTTTTGCAGGCATTCACCAGACCCTTGAATGAGACTGTGCGTACTAGCAGCTGAAATGAGCTTCCTCTGTAGGTTAGTCGGGCTCAGCCTTAGAGATAAAGGAGCTTCGACATCCAGAGGCTGCTAGTAGTGGAATCGCTGCTCCTTCGTGTCAAAGGAGCCAGATGATTTGATTTGGCATGAGACCCTGTAGTAGGCCCACAACATGCTATATCTCATCCTGCTTGGGGATGCTTTAGGATCCCCCAGAAGGAACTGGAACACTTTGCTAAGAGAGAACGTCTGGACCACCCTAACTTGCTCGGCCTGCTGCGACCAAGACACAGCCCTTGATAATGGATGGAGGGATGATTACCCTTACTTATTGGAATACTATACTTGCATTTGCCATGAAATCTTAGCTGCACAGCATTTCACATACAATATCATTGTCATCATCATACAGAAATCAATTTTCCCACTTCCTAGGTGGTATGACAAACTGTCTGTAAGCAAGACAGCATGGCCTTATGAACTTAAGATATAATATGTAAGAAATGATCAGACCTTGTTATATTATATTGAATTGGTATTTCCATTATCCCACAATTTCCAACAATGTTTAAACCAGATAATTTACATTGTGTGCTTTTAAAACATCATAAGAGGTATGACAATGAATTCTACATTTTTTAGGGCATTTTTTGCCAAAAAAGGCCTTTGTAGGGACTTTACATGTCAGCAATGAAATCTCTTTGATATGTTTATGCCAACTCCCTCCACCACCCATTCATACTAAGGTTTGGATATTGTTGACTTGGTTAAGATCTAAAGCTCATGCATCTGTTCTTTAAGGGTGAAATAGTTCTTTCAGTAATAAAAATAAATGGTGAGTTCTTCACCTAGATGTCTGAAAATCACATTTATTTCTGAAAGCTTTCAATGAGCACCTGTTAAAGAAAAACAAACAAACAAAGCTGCAAGAAAATGTTCCCCTGAGATAAAAGGGACTATTATTGTTGAGCACTTACAATTGTCTCCAGTCACTAGCTGAGAGAGCAGATAACTAAAACTAAAACAAAGAACACGCTCTCACTCAAACATGTTAAAAGTGATTGTTATAGGCCTTATTATTTTTGCAAGGCTAAGCACAGGTAGCACTGTAAGCTCACTAACTTGATAATTAAGTTGTTCAGAGAGCCATGGTACAACACACCTGATCCTTCATGCTTAATTCATTGGAGAGGCTCTGCTGGAATGTTCAAAAGCTTTTTAAAAACATTTCACAGTGATAAACTATTTGCATAATTTGGATAATGACTAAGTAGAAGTGCAAAATAATTAATCATCTGCTTAGTGTCTCAGAAACACATAAGAACAAGGATCTACCCTGGAATACACCTGTCTTTTTCCATTAAAAAGCATATTTTTTCCTATTTACCGTAATGATTCACAATAACAAGAATGTGCTCTAATGCTACCCTGTAAAACCCCAGCAGATTTGACGTGGTCATAAATTACAAGCAGACAACGGGTGATTGCCTCTCAAAGGGAAACAAGTGGATGAGACAGGTTTAGTGAGAATTATTCAAATGAATTGCTCTTGTTTGCATAGAGAAAGGGGGATTGTGAAAAGATGGTCTGTCTAGAATAAGATGGGTAATTCTTTCTGCAGCAAACATATTTATGAGCACAGAGTTAATTCCCTTATTCACAGAGACATGTCAAAAACTCTGAATGTGCTTCTCCTCCTCTCTCATGTCTGCAGGCATCTATGTGTGATTGACTATGATAAATTCCAGTGTTTATGGAGAATGTAGTGTGTGTTTAGATCCCTGTTGAAAACACTGTTTAATTCAAACATTGTGATTTACATGTTGTGGGTGAGCATTATGACACTTTTATATCACACAAGCTATTTCAGAGACAATGTAACTGAATTGAAGTCAAGATTTACACATATTTTATACTATTTATAGACAGATTTTTCCAGCAATAGCCAATTCAAATTCTTTAATTAACTCTCCATATATTACTAGATAGCACAAATCCTGAACCCTGCACATAGGCATTCTCTATGGGCCCCTCCCTGCATCCATGGCTTATCATTCTAGTATCATTGCGGGCCTCCCTCACACATACAGGGTCTTTAAACTCCAGCAATATTGTTCATAATGATCAAAATGTCTATACTAGGCAGTGCTCATAAACTATAGACAGACACATGTACAGTCAAATGAGACTGTCAGACATAAGGACAAAATAGCTGAAACCAAAACCAGCCTGAAGCTTTATGCCGTTTTAAAAAAAAAAATCTATTTATTTTACTTTTTTGTTTTTATTGTGGTTATTTTAACACCTTAGCATACCTGTCTTTTGTCTGCCTGTTGACCTTGTGTATTTTAATGTCTGCTTGTAAGGCACCTTGTAATTCTGGTTTTGAAAGGTGCTTTATTAATATAGTTTATCATTATCATTATAAAATGGCCAAAACGCATCCTGAAAAAGCTTAGATATGACCAACCAATTTCTCTACCGATCAACTGTAAAGCAGAATTTCTACATAAAACAATCATTGCTGTATAGTTAGACCAAGCTTAATTGAGCAAAACCTGAGCAAGCACAGCACTAAAAGTATAGTTGTCTTAATCTTTCTTAATCTTTAAAACTTTATCTTTCAAATCACACTCAATTAATCAGTCACAGGAAGAGAAACAATGATTCAGCGACTAAAAGGCTGTTTTCTCATGCTCTTTCTTAATACTGTCCACCTGAAAGCAACCGTTGCATATTAAAAGCAATTGATGTGACAAGTAATTTAATAGTCTCCCTATGACGTTGTTTACTATAGCTCTAATGCGTTTTGAGTGATGTGACAGCCTATTGACACACAGGAAGGACATGTGTTTGTATGTGTCTTGTGTTCTGTTATCTCCATCATTCCTAGTATTCTGTTGGAAATCACAGGTGGTGCTGAAATACTGTCTCTCTCCAAGTCTGCCAGTAAAGATCAAAACCCAGATGTTAAGTAGAAGGGAGAAGACTCAGTGGTGCACGGGTTTAAATATTTTGGGATAATAACAGATTCACATTCAAAACACAAGTTCAATAGAAAAAAATCAAATTTACATTTGGCAAATTTCAGACACATCAGGAATAATTCAAGAACAGAGGCTTCAAAGTTATACATCAATACCGTGATTCTCTCTCACATGAGCTATTGTCTAACCAGCTGGACACAGACAGGGACACAACATTACGATCAGTACAGACACTTTGTAAACAAGCCCTGAAAACACTGGATAAAAATTCCATTTCATATTACCGTTGTAAACATTTTTGACAGTCAGCCTTTTCCATTCGACCAGTTCATACCTGAAATACCATACCCACAGAACTAAGGAATATCACATCTATCAACTCTTTCTCCAAAAATATAATATGCTGTCATAATCATAATAATGTGATTATGTCTTTGTCTTTACTAATGTCCTGTGTACACATGCTTATTTCTACACTTTCTGCTGTCTTTCCGTTTGTCTGTGAAACTGTGTTTGTCGCTTTTGTCTGTGTTCAAATGCTTATGTATCTTAATGTGTTTATATGCTGATGTGCTCAGTTTGTGTTTATATGCTTATGGATTTTATCAATGCCTATATGCTACGGGAAAAATTGCTCTTGTATGTGTTATGTTTTCATATGCCATCAACCTGCCAGGGACAGCTGTCATGGTTTGGAGTAGTCGTTGTGTTTTTTTTTTTGCTTGTTTGTGCTTATGTGTTGTGTTGTGTTGTGTTTTTTTTTTTTTTTTTTTATGTTTAAATGCCATCAATTTGCCAGGGACTGCAGTTGAACATTAGCCTGTATGGCTAAATCTGGCACATTAACATGACATACTCTGGTCTCTGGACTTTAAATAAAAAAAATGCAAACATACTGTAGCATGAAAAAAAAATGTTAAACACATAAAGTTATTACGTAAAACTTACATTGATTGAAATAGCTAGCTAGAACTGACGGATTATTAGCTGAAATATATTTTGCTAATATATTATTAAATGTAACATTTGCATCATCTTGGGTTGAACATTGAAAGGGGCAAAGAAATGAAGGTAATGTAAGATGATGTCATGTTGTGAGAAGACTCTGCATCCTCCAACGCACTTTTGGTACATCTTCGCCCTGTGGCTCCACAATGTAATAGGTAGAGTTGATTTTAATTCACTTTAGACTGGCTTGTAGCAAGTGTCTAGATTTTCACATTCTGGAAAAAAAAACTAAAAAAAAAAACTGTGAAGAATGCAGGAAGACATCGCATATTAAACATTTCATGAACATGGACTTTTTATTTCTCTTCTGACTGCAAACACAGCACAGCCTTTCAGTAACAGTGCAACCTGAGTTTATCCAGACACTTTAAAGCGGAACATTACCTAACTAACCATAACAGAACTTTTCTGTGGCTGTGGCAATGTGCTTTCACTTCTATAACAAACACTCACTCCATCACTTTCCACAATAAATGTGCTAGGCGTCTCAGCACAAGTTACCCAGCATCACTGGGGGGAGGTTCGGCCAGTCACACATAGGCCTAGTTGGTAAATGCAATAAAGTCCCCCAATGCCTCATAATGTAGCCTATATGATATTAGATATTAGTAGTAATAGATGGCCCCTATGAAAGGTAATACATTAAAGGTTGGAAAGTAATATGTAAATGGTTAATATTGAAAAGTGGAAAGTAGCCTGTTGGAAGCTGAATGTTGGTAAATGGTAAAACAAAAGTAATGGCTAAACTCATACATAGAATAACTAAAAGTAAAACACAACTAGCTGAAAGAGTTAGTTTAAAGCAGCAGGTAAATCCTGCGTAAGTTGGAGCTGAATTTAAGTGTTTCATCGTCCTTATCAGCTCTACTAAACTCTCCTAAACCAATCTGGTAACAATTCAGAAGGCATTCTAAATTTATTTCAGGAGCTATCTTGACTCCTTCATTGAGAAATCCCTTATTTCAACCTGCCTTATCAGATGAAATGTTTTTTCAGTGGCATGACAAAGGCGTACAAACTTTGCTGTAGTTTTGCAGATCTTTCAAAAAATTTCAGCTCTCACCTGCTCATCCTTTTTCAGTAATTTCTAGTTAGACATTTAATTAAATCAAATGTTCTCTCTTCACCTCTGAGTTATTTGTAGGATCAGATTTTCAGTTCACACTACTTTCAAAAGTCGCTCATCTCAAAGTTTGTAACAAGCTCCTGACCTATGACCTATGACTATCACCAACCATCAAAGTCAATGCTGCCTGGGAGAGTGAGCCTGGGTTGAGCTTGGGGGACAACTGGTGGGATGCTGGCCTCAGTACAATTCACAACTTGTGCTAGTTGTGCTCATCTGACACTTACACAGTTCAAAGTATTGTTTAGGATGATTTTCTCCATGGCACAATTGTCACAGCTTCAGCCCTCAATCGCTGTCTTCCTCCTCTTCTTCTTCTTCTTTTTCCTCTTTCTTTGATTATGCAATTCACTTAGATGTTATTCCCTTAAACCAAAAAAGTATGGCAATTTTTATGAGCCATTGAGACACACAGTGCTCTGACACACAATAGTATTCTCTAATTTAATTGGTGTTCTCAGTGCTGAATGAACAATGTTTTGTCTTACTTGTGCCATATTCTTTAACACAAATATTAAACAAACAAACAAAAATGTAGCAGGTAAATGACTAATATAGAGAGCAAAAGGGAACTTACTGGATGAAAGGTTGATATAGATCAGTCTGTCCTCATCAGAAAAACAACCCTAAAGGTCAATAATGAAACCAGCTTATTACAACCTATATTTACATTTCTTGTTTCTTGTAATAATTCCAGGAGACAAGAAACAACAGCAAAGGAGGAAGTCAGGCTAAGTAGTAAAAATAGCTACCAACTCTGCATAAGTAGGAGGACAAGTTGGATGGTTGACAAGACTTTCAGCCAGGAGACTGCTGTTTGCGTCCTATGTAAACTCAAAAGTCAACAGCGAGTTATTTGAACTTACTAAATAAGTATAGCTTAAAGCAATGGATACACAATTGAACCATCCAGCTTCTACATCAGACTGAGAAGCTAAGGAACCACTGATCTGAAAGAACTTTTTAAAGAGTGAAGATGGTCATTGGATACAGCCAACTGTATGCAGAACATTTCTCAAGCCTTCCGTTCCCCTTCTTTTGTCCTTGTGGATTGAACCCGTGAAAATGCTCTGCGCCCTGCTGACTGGGAGATGAGGATGTCCTTAGGGTCAGTTTAGTGTAAGGAGGCTGAAACAGACTGTAATTATATTTGTGGTGTGGGGTTAGGTTAGGTTCAGGAAGCAAGCTCCTTTGGCGTTGGAATATGCTGCTGTGTGGGTGACATGATGGATGGACTCCTCCCCGGCTGCTCACATCTATCCTTCAAACTCTAATGGCCCAGGGAGAGAGGCCAGTATAGGAGCATCTTCTCAGAGATGAATGACCCGTACCTGGAGTCCTGAGCCCTCTCTTTCCAGGCCTGGACTATCCCATCTTCATCATGTATTTATTGGCAGTGGCAATAAATGGCATGATGCGGCGGCTGGCTGATGAGCATGGAAAACAGAGCTAGCAGGGACCTGCTCTGACCCGACACATGTAACTCTTTATTTAATTATCTCTACTTTGTTGGGGTGCAGAATTAACTAAATTATGCGCTGCATTTTGTTATTGTAAAACCAGAAACGCAGCCAGAGCCTGTATGATCAAAAGGTACACATTAAGACTGCTGCTGGTCTGTGTTCTGATGTCCTGGACTGAACACTTGTAGTAAATGTCATATGAAGTCAGTGGTGGAGGAAGAACTGAACTTTAGCTTTACCATTATGCAGAATGGCTCCTTTGTGAATACTATTGCATATATCTATGCAAATATTGAGTTATTATTATTATTATTGATGCATTTAAGCACCAATAACAGCATTTGATATTGGCCACAGTTGCAGTGGATTATTAATATAGTGTTTTTTGTGTGTATTTTGAGATATGTCATCATAAATTAAAAATGGTGGAGGGAAGAGGAGATGCATCAAATATGTCAATAACGGCTAAATCCTTTTATAGCACCAAAAGGCACATTGTACTTCTTTAGATTCTTTCTTACTTTGTATCTTTTATTTAAAATCATGATATAATTTATACTTGAATAGTTTAACTAAACAGCAGTATTAAATAGTCGTCAGATTTCTTTTTTTCAGTCAGAAAAGAAAAAAAAAGTAAGATTTGGATAAAAGTATTTCTAATGTTGTTTTTAGATGATACATTTTTTTTCCCATTCTAGTTCACTAATTATGTAAAGAGATAACTGTTATTCCTGAATTATTTTCGATACTGTGTTCACTGCTGTAGACATTTACTCCTTCAAAGTAACATATTGAATAAGTCAGCATGATATTTTCCCCCGTTTAAAAAGTAAAACCAGACATTGAAAAATATTTTGTTATTTAATAATTCATACATGGAAGCGCTATGTGTACAAATTCAAATAAATAATTAAAGAACCAGTCACCTCCATTCTCACATTATCTGCCTGTCACAGCCACAGCAGTGCAACAGCTGTTGTTTGCCTGCCTGTGTTAATTTTGTCCTGCTATTCTTTTGGATTTCTTTGCCTAGCTGCTTCTACTCGCCTTTTGCTGACCTCTGATTTCTTATGTGAAAATTGTACATACATATAGAACTGAAGTAAATGGACTCATGTATACTTTTCACTTCTGAACACTATGACACTTTCTCCCTCTGCCATGCTTTGTAATTAAAGCACCAGCTTTAAAGATTCATGCTCCATGACTGTAGATACAGAAGCAGGGCTGTAGCTACCAGTAGCCCTTTTCACACAGAGATGCTGCATTATCACCACAGCAGTGGTACACCAATTCTCTGCCGTTGTTTGTTCATACAGAGCCAAGCAGCTCCGCTGTAAAGACGAACCGCTGTGTAATTCCCTCAGAAAAGCCGGCGCTGCCAATCCTAAAGAGGCGTGACGGTACGCGTCGTGATGATGATGTCTGTGTGTTTTAATCAAAGTGTTTCCTGTGGTGTCTACCTGGCAATCTAAACATGTACGGTTTATAATCATATGGATGCTGTTATAATGGGTTGTGATTGAGATAAAAACCCACCAAACATCCTGGGAAGTGTCAAAGTTAAGTCTTTTGCTCTAAATTACATAATTACATAATCGCCATCAGGAACCTGGAAGCTGTCTGACTCCCTCACTCGCGGGGACAGATTACTCTAGTCACTTAGACACAAAACATTATTTTCATAAAATAAAATCCATTAAATTAACCAGCAATAGCGGTAGCTGTAGATCTCTCTCTTTTTTTTCTATAGTGTGTGTGTCTGTGTGTGTCTCTGATTGAATAAACTCAATCATGGAACTATAATGGCAGATGATTATGTGTTCAGATATACTACTGAACTACACACTTTGGGCTAATTAGTTGATATTGTTGCTGGCCCATGTTGCAATCATGTGATGTAAATGCTGTACGGTTGAAGATATCTACAGATGTTCTTCAGGTTGTGATCACAACTGTTGGTGTAATTCCTATTTAGGTTACAGGTGTTCCCAACAGATAGTAGAATAACCAGTGTGTGTATGTGCACGTGTGGTGGGCTGGGGGACCTCCAAGATTATTTGACTTTGTATTGTTAATCAGTGCCTGGCAGTCTGTGAGATAAAGCCAGAATTGTAGTTGGAAACATTGAAAAAAATTAAAAGAACATGATGAAATGGTGTTAAAGTCTAAGTATTGTGTTGCAAAGATGTCTACTGAAGTTAGCATGCTAACCAGCTAGCCAAGAAATGCCAAGAAAGGGATCTATTTTTCTTTCCCAAACAGAGAAATACAACCGTACACCCTCTGAATTCAAGTTTCTCTCTTTCACTAAGAAGAGCTTTATTGCCTTGTTTACAAATTGTAAACAAACCTCATTCAAGAGTCACAAGTGATTGTGAATGAATTTCACCTGCCTTGGTGCAAATGAAAGTGACAACAAGTGCAATGGAGAGACAAAAGCAAGACAACCTCCAAAAAGGGAATGGTTTTTGTATGTGGTGGCCACAGACAATTGCTCACTCCTTATCCTTCCTGACTGGTTCTTCTCTAGTTGTGTGTTCTGCTAGTATCTTTGTCACCACTAGGAGCATGAGGCGGTACCCAATCATGTTGCACAGGTAGTCCAGCTCCTCCAGGATGGCACATCCATATGTGCAGTCGCAAGAATGTCTGCTGTGTCTCCCAGCACAGTCTCAAGATCATGAAGGAGATACCAGGAGACCGGCCATTACACAAGGAGAGCTTGACATGGCCGTAAAACAGCATCAACCCAGCAGCATGACAGGTGTCTGTTTCTTTGTGTGAGGAGAAACAAGAGGAGCACTGCCAGAGCCCTACAAAATGAATTCCGGCAGGCTTTTGGTGTGAATGTTTCTGACCAAACTGTCAGGAACAGACCCCAATGAAGGTGTCATCAGGGCCCGACATCCTCTCAGCCCAGCACTGTGCAGCTCGATTGGCGTCCCTGTTCTCTTCACAGATGAGCAGGTTCACACTGAGCACATGTGACGGACATGAAAGAGTCTAGAGATGCTGTGGTGAACTTTATGGTGCCTGTAACATCCAGCTTTAATGGTTTGGTGGTGGGTCAGTGATCATTTTGGGGAGGCCCTGGATTCTTCCTGCTTCAGGACAATGTCTGGCCTCTTGTAGCCAAAGTAAGTAGGCAGTCCCTGGATGACGAAGGCATTGATGCCATTTACTGGCCCTCGCGCTCCCCTGACCTAAATCCATTTGAGCACCTATGAGCACAATTCAATTATACATTGTACATAGGTAAAATAGATAATTTTTTCAGCAATGTATTTACAACTTATTGAACTTTGAACGAATGGCCCGATGACAAGCTGAAGAGGAGGAGGCGCGGGTGCCGTTCCGGAGCTGCTCACCGTAGCAGGAGGAGATGCTACAGACCCGTCCTTCCGTTTGTCATCATGGGGAATGTAAGATCTCTCCCTAACAAGATGGATGAGCTAAGGGTGCTGACCCGGCATCAGAGGGACTACCGTGAGTGCAGCATCATGGTGCTCACTGAAGGTGGGTAATGGTGCTGACCCCGGACACGGATGCTAATCTTGATGGTTTTCAACTGTGGCATGCAGACAGGACGGCAGAGAGCGGTAAGAGGAAAGGAGGAGGGCTGGCAGGGCTTGTTAATGACAGATGGTGTTACTCTGGGCACATCACTGTTAAAGAACAAGTCTGCAATATGGACATTGAATTTTTACTGGTCAGCATGAGACCGTACTACCTCCCGAGGGAATTTGCACATGTGATTGTATTCGCTGTGTATATCCCCCCTCTGCTAACGCTGATGCAGCTTGTGACGTTCTCCACTCGGTCACAAGCTCACTGCAGACACAGCACCCACAGGCCCTCTTCCTCATCTCTGGGGATTTCAATCATGGCTCTTTGTCCTCCACCCTGCCCACATTCACACAGTATGTCTCCTGCCACACCAGAGACAATAAAACACTGGACTTATTGTATGCCAACAGCAAGGAGGCATACAACTCATCCCCCCTCCCTCCCCTGGGAGGATCTGAACACAACCTGGTGCATCTCCTGCCTGTCTACAAGCACCTTATTAACAGGCAGCCAGTGGAAACCCGCACAGTTAAAGCATGGACTGAGGAGTCTGAAGAGGCTCTGAAGGACTGCTTCGACTCAACTGTGTGGGAAGAGCTGTGTATTTCTCATGGGGAGGACATCGACAGTTTAACAGGCTACATAACAGACTAAACACACTTCTGTGTGGATAACATCGTACCCACCAAACCCTGGATAAATCCTGACATAAAGACTCTCCTTAAGGAGAAAAGGAGGGCAGACAACAAGGAGCTGAAGGCTGTGCAGAAGGAGCTGAGGAAGATCAGAGAGGGGAGGAACAGCTACAGGAGGAAGATGGAGGACCAGCTGCAGCAGAACAACATCAGTGGAGTCTGGAAAAGCCTTAAAACCATCTCAGGGCAGAGGAAACCAGACTCCCAGGCTGTGGGATCAGACTTGGGTAAACGACCTGAACCTGTTCTTCAGTAGCTCTGACCAGAAAACTACCCCTCCCCAGTCATCTCCCCCCGCTGCCCCCCACCTCTTTGATCCCCCCATTTACTGCCCCATTCTCACCTCTACCTCCCTTTCCACTGCTTCTGCTTGCAGTCACCCACCACCCCCACCCAACACTAAGCCCCTCTGCTCCAATCTGTCCCTCTCCACTATCCAGGTGAGAAATTAGATGAGGAAGGTGAAGGTGAAGAAAGCTACGAGTCAGATGGGATCAGCTCCAGGCTCCTCAAAGTCCTGTGCAGGATTGTGGAGTACCTCTTCAACATGAGCCTGGAGCTGGGAAAAGTGCCACTACTGTGGAAAACCTCCTGCGTGGTACCAGTACCAAAGATCCCTCACCCAAAAGACTTCAACAGCTACAGACCAGTTGCTCTCACTTCACAACTAAAGAAGACCCTAGAGCGACTGGTCCTCGTTCATCTCTGCCCTCTGGTTGGTGCTTTTATGGACCCACTCCAGTTTGCAACCAACCCGACATCGGAGTGGACGACGCCATCATCTTCCCCCTGGAAAGATCACTGTCTCACCTGGGAAAGCCTGCAAGCACTGTGAGGATCATGTTCTTTGATTTCTCCAATGCTTTCACCACCATACAGCCTGCACTTTTGGGGGACAAGCTGGAGCTTGGAGACAAACACCTCACATCCTGGAACCTCGACTACCTCACCAACCGGCCACAGTATGTGAGGACTCAGGTCTATGTGTTGGACACAGCTGTCTGCAGTATAGGGGCCCCACAGGGAACAGTCCTGGACCCTCTCCTGTCCACACTGTACACTGCAGACTTCTCCAACAAATCACCCCATCGCCTACAAAAGTTCTCTGAAGACTCTGCTATTGTCGGCCTCGTCAGAGATGGGTATTACAGAGCCTACAGAAAACTTATTAAAAACTTAGACTGTAGACTGGTGCCAGCGGAACAACCTTCAACTCAATGCTGGGAAGACCAAAGAGCCGGTGGTGGGTTTCTGCTGGCACAGACAATCCTGCACACAGGTGAACATCCAGTGAACAGACATTGAGATGGTGACATCTTACAAGTAGGGGAGACCAGGGACAGTTGTAACAGGGGACGGTTGTAACACCTTGAATTTCTCCAATCAGAAACAACCTAGAGTGATGACACTCACTGTGCTCATGTTCAGTTAGTTTCCCTCCATTCTTGCTTAAAAGGAAGCCACATTTGAAACTTCCTGACGGCGTTATCTACAAAAGGTTGTTTTTGAGGTAAAGAAATTACTTTTCTTTCTGATGTACTTTTTCGGATGCTGTTATAAGATCAAATGTCTATGAATTTTAACAAGTATTAGTGGAATCAATGTCTTGTAAGCTAAAAATAGAAATGGCTAATAAGTGTCAAACTAGCAGTCAAGCTCGCTCACATGAGATGAAAACATGGTTGGTGATACTGTGACGGTTGTAACGTTACAACCGTCCCAGTCTCACCAACCAAGTTTCATTTATATTTTAAAAACTAGCCAAGGTTAGGGATAGAGTTGCAGATATTGGTATTAAAGGGAAGCTATGCAGTTTTGGCAATTTCTTTGCTTTTTTCTAGCCGGCCCAAAGTTGCATGGCAGGTTTTTCCGCTAACAGAAACTGATCCAGTGAAGGGCAGCTGTGGCTGCTGGTTTTCATTCCAACCAAGCAAGAACACATCTGATTCGACTTATTCAATCAACTGAATTGTCTTTACACCGTTGATTTGCTGGATCAGGTGTGTTCTTGCTTGGTTGGAATGAAAACCTGCAGCCACAGTGGCCCTTAACTGGATCAGTTTGACGCCACTGCGCTGGGGGAAGTGAGACGGCCACCATTCACCCCAGAAAAAGTCATATAACCATTCCAATGACTCCGAAGCTGTCAAGTTAAGGTAATTTAAGCGATTCAAGTAAAATGTGCACTTTTTTTTAGGTGTTCTACCCATTAAATCATTTTCTTGCATTATAATTTGATGGCTTCACCACTTATTTGTCATGTCGTATGAAAAAAAAGGTAATCATTACTTAAAAACATGAATTTATAGGCACAATAACATGACTGATAAATATTATTTTCCATTTTGACTATATGATTGATTCATTGTGTATATTTTAGACATGTTACAACTGTCCCTGACATGTGTTACAACCGTCCCTGTACACTGGGACAGTTGTAACAGAGGAGAGACTGTATTAAAATTGCAGTCTGTACATATTTCATAAAACCACTTAAATACATTATTTCAGCAGTTGACAGATTGAAGTTTATAATGTAACATTTATTCCAGTGTAAATGGTTTTTGATGTATTGCTAAAATTGCAAAAAAGTGTTACAACTGTCCCTGGTCTCCCCTACATGAGAGTTCACATACACAAAAAACTGGACTGGACTGATCACACACAGCTACATACAAGAAAGGTCAGAACAGACTCCATTTGCAGAGGAAGCTCAGGTCCTTGGAGTGCAGGGGGCACTCCTGACCCCTTTCTGTGACTCTGTGGTGGCATCAGCCATTTTCTATGGAGTAGTCTGCTGGAGCAGCAGCATCTCAGCAGCAGACAGGAGGAGACTTGGTAAACTTATCAAGAAGAGCAGCTCCATCCTGGGATGCTCTCTTGACCCAATGCAGGTGGTGGGAGAGAGCAGGATGATGGATAAGCTGTCATCGCTGCTGGTGCAGCAGTCCCACCCCCTGCAGGTCACTCTCACAGCACTGGGCAGCTCCTTCAGTGATAGACTGATACACCCAAAGTGTGTGAAGGAGAGGTATTGCAGGTCCTTCCTTCCTGCTGCTGTCAGACTGTACAACCAGCACTGCTCCCAATACTATACAATAACAATTCAACACATAACCCATTTGTCTTTTTTTTTGCACTTACTGGACAATTTTCATACCCATACTTATTTATTAACAACAACATACGGCTACACTGCTTACACTTACACTGTCTATTTCTATTTCTTACCTTTTTATTAGTTAGTTTATTTTTTTATTATTATTATTGTTTATTGCAATATTGCTGTCCTTTGGCTGCTGCGGCAAAGACATTTCTCTCTTTGCAGGACAAATAAAGGAACTCTGGTTCTGATTCATTCTCATGCAGAGTGATCGCTGTGAAAGGAGCTAAATTACCCAGAATTCAACAGTGTTACCATATGCTTCACCCATTTTGTCAGAGACTCATTTTGAGAAGTCTAACTGTGCGAGATCAAAGGCAAAAGTCCTGCAGATAAAAGTCGATTAGTGTAGAGAAAGAGACAGATGATGGCTGTGCTTTGATTTGTCAGAAACCCAGATTGTGCACAAAGTGGAGAAAATTATGTGAAACAATTCTATTTCCTACCCACCTTCTACTTCAAAGTCAGTGTTCTCTCTCTTCTGTCTGATTAACATCAAAGTAATTATTAACATTACTGAAAAAAATCTTGGCCGAAATCTTGGCAGAGCATCCCTGCATCCCCATGGAGCTTCGACGGCTCCAGCTCTCTATAAAGTGCTAATCGGTAGAAGCTCATTCTACCGATGTGAAAAATGAGCTCGACAACAGATGCTTGTGTTTCTACGAGAAATGAAATGCCTGAACAACAGCCAGAAATGTCCCTTCTCACCTCTGGACAGTAAAGAATCTGTCTTGCCAAGTACTCTTTGACATTGGTCCAGATGTCCAAGTCTATCAAATGGTGTTCGAGGACTGCCACGACCATTGGCAAAGCTGGCCAAGAAAGCACTCGGATTTTCTAATCTGCCATGGGTCTTTGTGACTTTGAATTTATAGAGCTTGCCCTTCAACTTGTATGTCTTCTTTTTCTTTTCCTTTAGAACATGACATTGTCAGAAGCAGGGGTGAATGCTTTTAACAGACTTGCTGCTATTTCATGTCATCTGGTTGTGCTTTGATGTAAAATTAATAAACCAGTGGCAGCCTGTTTATCAGAAAGAGTGGAGATTTTTGCATCAGCATGCGCTGTAGGGACAAAAGCTCACCTGATCAAGGATCAAATCAAATCAAATATTGCAGCTTTATTACTTGTTTGGATTTTGAGTGAGATATAACACAGTATTTCCGAGGTGAAAGCTTTTTTATGACAACAAAACCATTTTACATTTGTCTGTCTGCATATGAAAAGATTGAACAAGTCAGTTGAAGTAATCCTCACCCCAAGTGTGAGAAAAAAAAAGCATTCAACAATCCGTATCTGTTTTTCAGAGCCGCCGCCTCTCCCAGAGTGCAGAGAGAAAAATGATCGATTACCTTATGCAGTGGACCTTTGTCTTTCTAGCTCCTAAGAATGAAGATCAGCAATCGTCCATCAGACCAGTGCCAGTGACTGCTTCCCAGGGCCTGAATATATGATTACATTGCTTTGATTTATTTTATCTGCATACCTCCTATTCAGCAGTGTGGACTGGAGTGTGCTACTCCACCCCGAAAAAACTGCAGCCCAGAAAATTCCTCTCAAGCTGTCCCAAATCCTCTTAATGCTATCAATCCTGCTTTTACTCATTCCACTTCATTGTCTCTTTATTTCACCACTTTCCTGCATGGGAAAGCTTGATTGATTTGGCTTTCAAGGATGGGTGACAGGAAAGTTTGGGGGCTAGGCAAAGTGTTTGGGAGCATTGCATAAACTCTGACACAGACAAATTGCTCAGGCTGGATTGGATGAATTATTTGACTTCCGGAATATTGTAGCGTCTTTCTTGGCCTCTTCATGCCTTTTTCTCCTGCTTCATAATATGATGACAAGCACACTCTGGCCCATATCACTTAGCTGGATCAAATGACGAGTACACCCAATGGCAGATTTAACATGTCCTGGAGAAGTGCTAAGTTAAGCTTCTTGGACATTTCCTGGATAATAAATGCTGCCTTTTTCTTGATAGATTGATTGTATTATAAATAGAGAGCAACAGGGAGGACTTCTTTTTGAAGGCTTAGTTAGCATCGAACCTGTTCTCTCGAAAAAAGGCAATGGGATATTTCAATTGGATTTTAATTATTGCAGGAAATAAATAAGAGATAATCTTTAGAAATTAAACAAACACCACTTGACTTCTGATGTGAAAGATAAATGCAATCACTAAAAGTAATACATTAGACCATAAAACAAAATACATCGTGGTCATATGACTTCATCACCACAGTAAACTTCCTTCTACACTATACTGTGTCCACACAGATCAGTGTATGAGTTGAAAAAATTAGTTGCAAAGTAAAGAATAGTTTTCAACTAAAGTCCACCTGTAAAGATGGACTAGTGAGTATGAGTCACTGTGTTTGCCGTGTTGACGTTTAATGTCATGGACAACCTCTGTAGTGTCATTAAGCCAGCTGTAAGCAACTGCCTTCCTACATTTAAACACTTTGTTACTGAGTGGGGTATTTACTGGCATTTTTAATGTCTTAGAACAAAGCACCACTCTATGGGTAGCCTTGTCTAACACTTGTGGAAATGTCTATGTTTCTAACCCACATTACATTAACTCCATTAAAAGTGAAACAAAATGCCTTCCAAGATCTCCAAACCAAAGTACACCTTGTTTTTTTTTTGTTTATAAATACTTGAGAATGAGACATTGTCTTGTTAGAAGCAGTTAGCTTGGCTAATAGTAGTTTGCAAATGGCAACATTGTAATTTTACAAAATTCAAGATTTATATATTGGTGACCATAAGTGTAGTGCTGTTAGAGCGCACCGAGCGCCAAGTGACAGAATTAAATGTTCACATTTTACATAATCTGGTTGAAAATCATTAACATGTTAAGTTTTTGAAAAAATCCAATCATCACTAAAGTATCTATCATGCAAGAGAGCAAAAAAGCAACAACAGAATGGTCAAAGATGTCATATTGACATTCAAGGTGTGCTGATTGATTAATGACATCAAGTAATGTTTGAGTAACATGCATAGGTGTTGTCCAGCAGGAGTGCGGAGGAGGTCATACAGTTTGCATAATCCAGTTGAATGTTAAAATATCAATATGAATTCCTAACTACTGAAGTTATATGTAATTTTTTGAACAAAAGTTGGCATCTTCTCGTCAGCAAAGCTGAACAGCTCTGTGTGCGCAACTTTGGGTAGTATCATCCTGTCATTCACTCTGTGTAAAAGTTACAGCTAGCTCAGCGCCCTAGAGGCCTACCTGGAAGATGGTGGCAAAAGTGGAAACCCTCCGGAGGCTTGTCTGGGTTGTCTGAATTGGGTTAGGAACCTTAGTTTCTTGAGTGGCACCTTTTGAGTTAGGCGGGTTCCCCAGAAAGGAGACACTGGGGCTTGTCAAACGCATTGACAGTCTTTAGTTGGGGACTAGCAGGCCCTGGAGCTGACGGGAATCTAGCCAACTGACCGCTAGAGCTGATGGCTTAGCCTTAAACCATAAATTTGAAAAATTCTGATCAAACTCTAGTAATTTGTCTGCCTGGTCCATTATTGGCCAGTTCGTTCTGTTTGTGAAAAGGTGAGGACCCAAATTCAGAAACACATGGGATGCAGGATTAAGAAACAAAAGGTGAGCTTATTAACTAAAGGTGGAATAAAAAAAAACAAAACAAGAAAACGAAAATGTGCAAAACGATAAACCAAGAACAAAGTACAAATCAAAAGCAAAGTTAAAACCCTTAATCATAAGAGCTAGGCAGAAACATAAAGCCAGGAATAAAAAACTGAAAACATACCACGGGGAGACACTAGAAGACACTGGAATTAACACGGGTGAGAAACACAGGGTGGAAACACAGGAACGAACTGACAAAGACAAGAGGAAGATGTGTTTCATATGGATTTTAATATAGAAGGGATAATACGATTGATTGATTGCCTTGGTTTTTCTAGTCTTCTGATTTTCTAAACCACCCAACACGCAAAAATCTTCTACCTTCACCTCTTCATCCTTAGTCTCTCTTTTGTTCTCCTTCCATTGTCCCTGGATAATATGGCCTCATTAGTTAACTGGTGACCCTCCTAATTTGTGTTTTGCTGCTACAGTCTGCAAGCAAAGAGCACCCTGAGGCCCCTTGCAGCTGGCCAGATCATTAGTGAGAAGCTCCTGCCTTCCTGCCTGTGCAAATCAAAACATCTCCGCCTCTGTCCTTGAGGAAGGCGAGACAAGGGGAGCATAAGATTCAATAAATATTGCATTGCGCTGTAGGCCTAACTTGAAACAGAAAACACATGGAGCACCTGTGGTGGTAACAGATGTTAGTACATCTTTAACACTGTACTTCAGACACAGGAAACAAGAAAAAAAATGTAATTGATTTGTTTGTGTTAAGATTATTGTTTATACTGTAAACATATATACTATACTTATGGTTTTTTTTTTTAAACCATAAAATCAACTCAGGAAAGTTAGGCTGTTGTGATATGACATGCTATGGGCAGCTTTGCTAGAACTTTTTTCTTTTTCTTTTAAAACCCCAAACATGTCTGCTGCTTGTGTTGTCTGTAACACTTTACCGTTTCTCTTTCTGTCTTATTCTGTCTTTCTTCACCTCACTGCAGCCAGTCACACTTCATGCACTGACTGGACGTAGTGTTGTAATGTGTACTGTACGTAAGTGCAGCTGATCGTGAGTGATTATAACCATGATAATGTTATCAGGGTCATCTCGGATAAGTGACTTAAAATTTTCAAGGGCAAACAATACATGGGGTGGAGTTTGTGAGAGGGTCGAATGAAAGAGTGTAGTGGAGTTGCCTTTGAAGTCATTATAAATCAAAAACACCCTGCTCCAGTTTGTTGTATGCAAGGATTTGCTGTTTTCTCTGTGATATCATTGTAAATTCAACATCATTTGGTCAGACAAGAAATGCAAATTGGGTTTACTCTGGTCTGCGGGAAATTCTGATCAGCATTTTCCCTTTTTTTCTTACATTTCATAGACTAGATTAACGAATAGCTGAGAAATAAATTATAAGCATAATGAAAAGAATAAGCTGCTCCCTTAAAAAAAAGAAATGCATTGTGGTGTTTGCCAGGTACAGTTACTTCCAAAAGCTGGACACAGTCTTTTCAAATATTTGTTGGTACTGTTGGCATTGATGGTAGGGCATGAGTGTGGTTATTGGAATGTAATCATTATAATAGTAACAATTAAATTACAATTCGATTAAGACAAATGAATAATCAAATCATTAAAACGGACCACCACGCTGGAATCTGAGCCCAATAACCAGACCAAAAACAGTCGCAAAAGAGTTCACTTTAAATGTAAATATTTGTAACATAATAATTAAAGGAACAGTGAAGGAAATGAATCCGAGCACTGACCATCAAAACCAGCAGTTACAACAAAGCATATGCACAAAATAATCACAGAAAACTGCTCTGTACAGTCTAATAGAATTTATCAATATTAGCTAACTGATCAAATCAATAATACTTTAATCAACAAAAAGAGAGAGACAACTAAAGAGAGCCAAGATGGTGGTCTTGAAGAGAGAGAGCAAAGATGGCGGCGAGCCAAGTTGGCCGTCACAGTCTCTTGGAAGATGACATCACAGAGTGTTCAAGCATGCGCAAGGCTTGAACAAACCATGACGGAACACAGTCCTCTCACATGCTATTTTGAATACACACCAGACACACGTATCTTAATGTTATAGCTAGGTCATTAACCATAAGTCTCCAAGAAGTCACACATAAGATTATGTGTATGTGTAACTTGGAATGTATGTGTGTATGTGTATATGTGTGTTAGTTGAGAGAGAGAGAGGGGGAGACAAAGAACTAACTAACACTAAAGGTGTAGCAGAGAGGGAGAAACAGCTGAGGAGACACATTACTCGCCTTCCTGTCCCTCAGCCGCTGGTGAACAAACTCAGGCTCGAATCACTTCATCCTTGAATGCAGCTTATTGTATGCTCACACAGCGGTCAGGCTAACACTTTAGCTCCACAGAGTGGAGAGGCTTGAATCAGCTGGTGATGAGAACAAAGAAGTGAAGAGGCAACAGACAGTGTTGTAGAGCGTAAAACTCACAGCAAATAAAAAGGACTCAGCAGTCCACAAACTAACAATCAATGTAGCTTAGAAGCATACAGTACATGCTAACTTCTAATATACCCCCCCCCCCCCCAGACGGCTTGGTAATTTTATCTTTTTGGCCCTTTTTGTGTGTGAAACGATTTCCAAATAAGGTTTTTGAGTGATACGAATACATAGAAAAATGTTTTATTCAACAATTATTTTTTTTGTGCTAAATAAAAGATATTTTTAACAGAAATCTGTCCTGCTTAACTTTACAGAATAAAATAAATATTTATTTATTTAACAGAACTGTCCTGCTTAACTGAAAACAGCATAAAATAACAGAAAACAATAGAAAGTTGTTACTTTCTTACTGATATATAGTTCATGTGTAGTATATCAACTGCTTGTGCAGTACAAATTATGCACATCACATCCATCTGTGGACTGTTTGAACTGTCATGTGTAAGGTTGTATATATGTATGTATATAGTATAGTGTGTATTCTTTATCAGTTATTCATCTATGTATTACTTTTATGTATTATTTATCTATTTTATGTATTCATCTATCAATTGTATGTGTTTATTACACTAAACATTTTTTTGGCCACAAAATTCTGACATTTATTGGACTTAAAAAACATTCTTATTTTTTCTACATACCATAGCTGCCTCTGGTGTTGCCTGGTGGACAACAAACCAGTCAAGGGTCCACCTGGTTGTCCCTCACGTGTAGACCACTAGATGCATGCTGTTTCACGTCAAACAGTTCACCATGGGCTACAGAAAACGTGTGCCAGCAGACATTATCCACACTTTTTCCAGCCACGTTTTCTTTTTCTCATTCGAGTCTGTATTTTTGCAGCCTTTTCTTTTTATCTCGGGGGAGTACCGTTACTGCTCGTGGTGGAAGGCGTACCGTCTGCAGTGTCCTGTGAACCTGTGTCGTTGTGAGCCATGCTGGATTGTTTTGCCAGTTGCCTCAGTCTCTTGTCTTCCGGTATCTTCTTGCAAGCGACAGTACCTCGGCCAATGAGAAGAGCCGGATTCTGCATTGTTATTCTTGTGTGTGAGTGTGCTGTCGGCTCATTGGTCACAGAACAGGAGAGGGCTGGCAGTAAGATTACCGTATATTTTCATATAAAACGCCCTGTCATTCATTGATTCCATTGACATTTTAAAGACCATTTTGATTCTCAAGGAAATACGGGACAAAGTGCGTCCCTTTTAAGCTTAATACGGGACGCGTAACTTTGTTTCTAAATACGGGACGATTCCGTTTTTCAAGGGACGGTTGGCAACCCTATTCTAATATCTGCCCGGACACTTATTATTCCCAACTTGTAGTGCGTGTCTTCTTTGATCCAGGTCACTTCCTCACCATTAAAGGTGCTGCAGTGTCCTGCGGTGGCTGTTCAAACAGCGGAGTCGACGTGGGCATAGAAAACAGGCAAAGCAGAGTTTTCTGAGGGGAAATCCTCCTTCTGCAGGGACATGAGAGAGGCTGGTTGCCCTTTATGGCAGTTTTGGCTCAAATGACAATGTGTTCAGGTGCGCTCTCAGACAATGGAAGATGGGAGTTTTCAGGCACACAATCAGGCACCACCTACTGGATATTAGGGTTGGTGCACTTTTCTTATTTGCTTATTAGGTTTTGTTAGTCCAAGGAGGCTGCATTTAAGCTTTGGGCTACATGCAGGCCGCTATATTGTCAGAACCATGTGAGGGTTCTAACAGTACATTAGTTGTTTGTTTGCTGGGGCAGAAGAAGTTCTTTGTAGATATAATGAAACCATAAAATAATTAAAATTGAATACATTTAAGTTGCCTAATATCTGACACTGAAGGCTGTCCAGTCCTACACCAGCTGCAACAGGGACAATAGTGCATCACTGTCAGTCTCAAATGAGAGCAAAAGTAATTGAGCCTGATTAACCTGGCCTTTTGCCACATCATTAGATTGATAGATGGAAGTGGCAGATCAGACAGGAGAAGGCGGGAAGCACTTAAGTCATAAAGCAAGGTCGTTCCTACCATGTGACTGACTCATTTGCAGTGTTTGTTTCCACTTGCCTTGGCGCGGTGCTCACAATGTCAATTGCATGAAAGAGGGCCAGATATTTCACTTTCCTGGGTGACCATCTACGTGACGGCTGCATTGTAAATGCAAATTGAAAACAGGAGAGAATGAATCAGTATGCATATATATTCATGCTGTATGGATGGCTGCGGTCACTATCCGTGTCAGTGCCAAGAAAGCTGCCATGTCAATCCTTTTATCACATTTATTTTGTGCTATCTGATGACCAAACCATTCAAACAAGTCAAATGTATTTCTACCCACTTGCATTTTTTGTTCTTATTTTCGTAGATAAGGCATCGCAGCAGTTGCTTCTGACACTGAAGCCACTGACCTTGTCATTTTTATCCATATGGTTTCTTATATTAGTACTAAGACCGATTTAGATATCTTCCAAGCTTCTGTAGATGTTATATTCTGTTGAGGTTTTCATACAGAAGTGGATGTGGTCTCCCCTTAACAAACTTGGGACGAAGAGAGAGCCACTTGTATAGTACATTTGTTTTCATGTTGCCTTAAAAAAAGACTTTGAACCTGCACGCTGTCTATTTAATGTTGTACAAGAGACTCAAGGACTATGAAATCCTTTGACCATTACTAGCAGGTACAGTAATTTTGGTTGTATTTATTAAGTCCACCAATTATCCACCAGAGTTACAAATTGACAGCTTAGTGCCTTTTATGAGACTGAATTATTGAATTGGCTATGATTTCCCTTTTTCAAGATTGGTGCTACTGAGCGGTCTAATTATAATAGGATGTTATTATTTATCATAATTAATTAATTATCCCTGGTAATAACTGATAATTATTGATAGCTAAATTTAACCCACATGTAATATTGCATAAAACCATAGTATAGATGGTGCCACTTGTGAGGCAGTGTACTGTTGGCAATCACTCATAATGGTGTAATGTTAATTTAAGCATAATTTGGCCAGTGCTAAAATTTGAATACACATCTTGAACTCTTTAGCCAAAAGTCTTTACACATAATCGTACTAGTCTACTGCAGGTGACGTTGATTTGTACTTACAATCAGTTGCACCACTTTGAGACCTTTGCTGTTGCTCTTGTTTTAAGTTGAAAGTGCTCTGAAGATATCATAAGCGATTATGTTCAGCATATGAATACCCATATTCAATGAATTCTAGTACAGCTGTCAGGCTTTAGTGATAATATAGGTGCTCATCTATTTAATCACAGTGTGCCAACAGCCCTGTAAAATATTGACGTTTTATACCTGGATGTTACTGCCTTGGATTTCAGCCTGAGTGAGAAAAGAGCTGGAGATAGATCCACCATACTTTGTACTTAGCTGTTGCCACCACACGTTTCAGCATGAGTCAATTTTAAGAGACAGTCCTCTGACTGTTACTATCCTTCATTCCGGTTAGAGCATGTTGATAGTTTGGTAGGCAAAATTACACTTGTAAACCTGTGTTTACCTTTACTGGCCCCAATCCGTATGCCCACAATAGCCACCAAATTGTGCCGTGGCTACCCCTCCACAGGAACCTACCCAATATAGTGTAGGCCAGCACACTGTTTGGTTAGGCTGAGTACTCCCCAAGCTATACTAAAGAGTGGCTGTCAAAGCAACACCTTTGCCAACCATACTGATTGTTGTTTAGACAACTGCCTTAACAATGGATATTCCCTGTGTAGAACGGTTTATTTCTTCCTTGGCACAGAATGTAAAAAACCTGGCTGCCCAGAAGTCATTGACCGATTGAATTTCAGTGAGTGATATAACGAGTCCTAACTTAAGGACAGGTGAAATGTGCAGATGGAATCCAGAGGCCCAGTGTTAAGGTATTTGCTTCTGATCTTCCACAGGCAAACCAACCTTGTTGTTCAGAGCAAAGCAACCCTGGACCAGGAGGTAGAACATAGTTCTAGTCTCCTCCATGAAGTTCAGGTAGCTAATAAGAAAGCCATGTGCTTTTTAGATGACCTGCAATAAGCAGCATTAGATCTCTGGTCACACAAGGAGGAGTTGTTAAGGTTTAGGTCAGAACATCTGTCCCCACCCCTGTCCTTCAGCCTATGTGATTCTGGTTACTCCATTTCATACTCCTCCCTGTATGGATGGTTAACTTCCTCTCCACTTAGAATATGTGAAACATTCATTACTGACCCCAAGACCATGGAAATTAAGTCAGCTCATGAACCTTCACTGAGAGACAGAGATAACAGTTACATGACTTCCCATCTTTCTGAAACAGACAGTGAGTACATAGGTAGTTTATCCCCTAGAAAATATTCTGCCCATTCCCAGTCTCTGATGCATGACACTTTCATCCATGCCCATCTCTCTGAAAGGGGGACCAGATCACTCTAGGAATGCTTCACCTCATCTTTGCACCTCCTGGAGAGTGGTAACAGCTGTCCTGCCCCTGCCTCCCTCCATCACAACCAAAGGACGGTAACTAAAGGATACATGGTGACATAGAGCCTAACCCCTATGACCAATCTACAGACTGTTTGAAAATAGTCCATCCATCCATCCATCCATTTTCTTCTGCTTATCCAGGGCCGGGTCGTGGGGGCAGCTGTCTGAGCAGGGACACCCAGTCTTTCCTCTCCATGGACACTTCCTCCAGCTCTTCCGGAGGATCCCAAGGCGTTCCCAGGCCAGCCTAGTGACATAGTCACTCCAGCGTGTCCTGGGTCTTCCTCGGGGTCTCCTCCCGGCGGTACATGCCAGGAACACCTCCAGAGGAAGGCCGTCCATGGGGCATCCAGTACAGATGCCCGAGCCACCTCAGCTGGCACTACAGGTAAGTTCAACTTTACATCATTTGGGGAAATAAGGCTTTTCAATACTATATTTACCTGGTAGCTAAGGTTTCCCATTACTCTGCACATAGTAATGTAAAAAATTACATGCAAATATACTATAATGAGCTTATGAAATACAAGGTACAAGGTAATTTATTCATCATTTTACAACACAGGGTTGCATAACAAATGGAAGTTCATAAACTTCAAAGCTTCAAAAATAACATAATGTGATGCATTGTGTTGTTTTTGTTTTTGTGGCAATGGTTTTATATAATGGCATGAAAAAAATATAATGTGATACTCAATTGAAATATGATTCAACCTCTTTTCTCTCTGTTGCCAATGTATGAAGCATATCTTAAGAAACAAAATGATTTAAAAACAATATGTGTGTTTATGACTTCAAATAGGAATTTAAAATGAGGCATATGCCACATGTGTTTTGGAGTACGATTTGATATAAACAATGTAATACAACTAAGGCAGCTTGCTTTACACACAGGTAAGACATACAGTTACATGTAAAGCACATATTCACAAGTGCACATCAAATAATAGCCGACCAGATAGCATTGGTTAATTAAAAAATGTCACCGAAGTCTGCAGTCACGAGGAAAACAGTACTTTGGTATTGTAACTTCAATTATATGAGTATGTGTTTAGCCCTTACACTGTTTGCTATCACAGCCACAGTGAAGCATAATACCCTAATATGTTAAAACATTTATGATGGTGATAATGGTATCGCAAAATCCAATAAACTTGACACCAGTGACGGTCATAACCCTGGAAGATGTCGATCATGTATGCTATATAAACATACTGTACTTTCAAATATTATACTCTCACATTGGCAAACAGAGACTACACCCATTCTGTGTGACTGCACTTAAGCACTGTAGTACTTGAAGCTAAATACTGTCCTCATCCTAACCTGCTCAGAGAGACCATGCTAATATGATGATAACAGATAAAATGTGTACTAGAACCAAACACAAAATACAGCTGAGTATAGAAATGTCATTATTTTTGCAGGCACTTCATCATAAACAATAGTAATGGGCAAACTAAAATTCGGCCCCTGGAGAAAGACAGGAATGATTCAAATCCTCAGGGTTTATCCCCTTGGGAACCAGTCCGTACAAAATTTAATGGCAATCCACCCATCAGAAATATTTCAGTCTGGACCAAATTGGATGTACCAACGAATACAAATATGGCTATCTCTTGAGCCATGCCACTGGCAAGGCTAAAAACAAAATGGTGATCTGTGATTAAGCAGCTTTGTTTTTGATAACTTACTGTAACAGATATTAGATATTTTTTTTTTTTACTTACAAAATTCTGAAAATCTGTAGTTATGATCATTTTAAGAAAGTTGCATTTTCTGTCAAAAAGGCTTCAAGGACATGGCCTGTTGATTAAAATAATCTGAAATAATATGTGTCACTGAGAATTTTGGTCAAGTTGAATGGAATGATTTCTATCCTGAGGCCCAGCCTCACAAATCCTATTTGCCTGTCATCTGTCTTTCTTTTTAACTGCAAATCTCCACTAAAACGACAATCAGTTCCTTTTTTATTGCTATCAATACCTGTTTTTCATACAATGTTTTGGTAGTTGATAATGTACAACATGAAGTTACGTTAAAGCTTGCTATGATCTCATTTGTATATAGATTTGTGTGCAGTACTCAAACTCAAGAGGGTGCTTTAGAATGCAATAAACATACTGAGTCTGGAGGTCTGAGTAGAGAATTTAAATTAAAATGCATATGGAAACATCCGATAATTGGTCTGTGTACCTCTCCAGCAGTTGAGAAAACTCTGTGTCTGCTCTGCCTTCATTTAGGGAGAGAGTTCATCCAGGGAGTACGCCATTACCGCTGTTTATGATGTGCTGGGGGGCCTGGGGCCACACTGTTCACTGCTTATGGTTTTCATGTGGAAACATTTTTGGGAGAAGGAGATAACACTGATCTAATTAATTACCATCGTAAAAACAGCAAACATCATTAAAGTGTAATTCCATTAGAGCTTCTCATTCCACCAGTATTCATTAACAGACAAGAGTGGGAAACAGGAGAAGCACTCACGCACACACCCTCCAAACTGTCCGGGAGCGTAGTGTGGAATTCAAATCGGGGTTCTGCTATTATAATCAGAGGTGGAGACAGAAGAAACTGAAAAATACAGGTGTTGTACAAGTTTTATAACAGACATGTATCAATGTTACACAAGGATTCCTGGGGGCTACAATAGATGACAGGCAGGGAAACATACTGTTCAGGTAACCGGTTGGTTCATGTGCTACTGTATATTTTCACAGATAATGTGCCTCAACTTGTTGCATTCAGTTGTGGATTAGATCTATTAGGTCCATGGTGAAATGGTGCTACCAGAAGTAGAACATGATTTTTAAATCAAGAACAGTGACATGTGTTCAATGTAACGTGTATTCTTGCTCAATCTAGTAATCATCCCATACAGAAGGATTTTGGTGAATTCTAGCTGAGGACATGCCACTTGCAGAAGTTCTCCTACAGCTCCTCCATTTTTGGATGTATCACAGACAATAAAGAGGAGCAATACAGGGACATAATTGAGAACTGTGTAGGATGATGTGGCAGGTTCCACAAATGAGGAGGAGGTGGCGATGGTGGACACCTATAGGTTCCTCTAGGTCCATCTGAACAATAAACGACTGGTCAGAGAACATGGAGGCCCTCCACAGGAAGGGCCAGGGCAGGCTGCTCTTTCTGAGGAGGCTCAGGTCTTTCAATGTGTGCACACGCAATGTTACTACGAATGTTCTACCAGTCTGTGGTAGCCAGTGTCATATTCTTTGCAGTGGTGTGCTGGGGAGGTGCCATCGGTAGCAGTGGTGCAATCAAGCTGAACAAACTGGTGAGGACAGCCATTTCTGTGGTGGGGATGAAACTGGACAATGTGGAAGCAGTGACGGAGAGGAAGATGAGAGGAAAGCCGCAAGCTATAATGGACAATCCCTATCACCCTCTCTACGTAGAGCTGAGGCAACTCAGTAGCATGTTCAGCCACAGTCTCATCCAACCACGTGCCTCAAAGTGCTCGGGGGGCTCTTTCATACCATCTGTGATCAGACTACACAACAATACCACCACAGCTCCCAACACTTCCTTTCCCCACTTATTAAGGATTCAACCGTGCACTTCACTGTCACTTAAAGTCTGTTATTTATTATCTCAGGAACTCTGCACATTGCAGATTTGCACAGTCACATTTATTTTACATTTATTATTTATTGCACACGTCACGTACACACAAGGACAGTTATTGTATATAATATGTTAATTTTTCTATTCAAATAGTTTTTAGTAAACTTTTATTCAAATTGTTATTTTATTCTTTGCTACTTATTTCCCTCTGTACTGCTGTGTTACCTGTGCATTACCCAAGGGGGATCAATAAAGGAACATCTTCATTATCTTATTAAATGAGCTGTCTTCAGCTGTGACGTTCGGTCTCACAACAGTTGTTGTATGCAGAGTCTCTCCCATCTCCGCTTCTGAAGCTTTTAACTCAAAGTAGTCATAGGTCTTGGTGGCCTCTCTCACTAGACTCGTTCTTGCATGGTCACTCAGTTTGTGAGGACAGTCTGCTCTAGGCAGATTTACACATGCACCATATTCCTTCCATTTCTGAATGATGGATTTAACTGAACTCTTGGGGATGCTCAGTGACTTGGAAATGTTTTTGTATCCATCCCCTGACTTATTCTTTTCAACAACCTTTTGACAGAGTTGCTTGAAGTGTGCCTTTGTCTTCATGGTGTAATTGTAGCCAGGACTGGACCTTCAGACACAGGTGTCTTTATACTACAGTCACTTGACACACATTCACTGCACTCAGATGATCACCATTTCACTAATTGTGAGACTATTAGCACCAATTGGCTGGACCTCTGTTGAATTTGGTCAGTCACTTTAAAGGGGGTGAATATTAATTCAGTCTTTTATTTTCGACTATATATTTCTTAATTATTGACATTACTTTATAGAAACCTGTTTTCACTTCACTTAAAAAAATGTTCTGTATATTTTTTGTATATTGACTATGATTACATGTATTAAAGCAATAACAGGGAAAAAGATTCAATGGGGTGAATACTTTCTATAATAAGTGATATTTGCCACTTTTTTTCTTGTGACAGTTTGGCAACAACTCATAAAAAATGCATACTTCATAAAACTTTGCCTCCTTTAGAATGGATTTATTTTATTCTGTTTGATTATTGGGTACAGCTGGACATTCATCTTATGGACCTGCAGTCAGACCTTGTAGTTGGTAAGCTGTATGGTGCAAAGTGAATGTTTTTTTAACCCAACCAGGATGATCTTTGCATTACAAATAAAGCTAAGCTGATATGCTGAACAGTTTGTGCTGCATTTAGGTGCAGCAAACCATCATGTAAAAACATACTCTAATTGGCACTCTCAAGCCCCTTGTAGAATCAAAAGTCTTATCAGCTGACCTATGAGATTATATGGTTTGGCCACTGATAAACTCAGAGTAGCAGAAAATAATGTGACACTTTATTGCGCTTATTTGTGCCCCTGTCTGTTCTCTTAAGAGATTCCGAAAAGATTGCAAGGTGACAAGGCCTCCATCCAAGGTATAATGCTCTGTGTAGTTGACTTCTATCTCATCAGATTTTTATCACTTTATCCATCTACTTGACCTTTGGCAGAGTCTCCAAAACTATTTATTTTAACAAATTTTGCATTGAACCTCACCAGATCCCAGAGGACAGCGTGAGCCATTTCTGAATGATTAGTGCCCTGCTTTGTTCTGCCTGAATGGGGCATGTAAGAAAAGCTTTTTCAGCTGGAGATTGGTAGAGGGGAAAGACACTGACAATGCCACAGGAATAAATAACATTCTCATACCCCATAGTCATATCTCATCGGCTGCTGACAATAAAAAAAGAGAGTCTTTCAGGGTATGATTTATTACTGGAAGAGCGGAATGCAGATTGTCTGCAAGATACTCTTATTTACTTATACAGTGAAATGAAAAGTAAGTACTGGCAAGCTGGATTCTTTCCACCTTGTCCTTCTTTACACATCAGTAAGAGTAATGATCACAAGCTGCACAAGATGTCTCCGATCTGTATGTGTCATAGAAGCTAAATCACAGAAATGGTATAAAAAGCAGCTACTGTTTCTGAATAATAATTCCAACATAGGGTGACAATGTCCTCCTTGAAATTCTCCCATTTTTCGTGGTCCATAATGCATCTAATCTGTAGTGATGGAGCTCCTCATTTCCATTTGGTCAAGTGTTGATTGTCTGAGAAATAAAGCTGTTCAAATGGCAGTGGCCACCCTGTAGTTAATGCCACTAGTGCATGGGAGAAGAAGGGGGAGGCTTTGCAGACACTGATATGTCTAAGGAGAGGCATAGGGAAAGGGATCCAAGTATGAAGATTGCAATTCTTTACAATTGTTTTTGCAGTGCTCATGCCTAGTCAAGACTTCAGCTGAGAGAGACAATAGAATGTATATGCTACAATGGCTACAATGCATCCTCATGGAGAAATAAGATCACCGCACCAGCCCCAGCAGTTTTGTAGTATACAGGCATCAGTATGCTTCAAATAAAATAATTGTACAGTCATCAAAAAGTGTTTGAAACCCCCTCTCCCCACAGTGTTCATGTTTTATGCATTTCTGAAACTGACAATCACACAACTTCGCCCACTTTGCAAAGAAATTAGCCAGGTGTAGGGAACACTGGAATTTAGACATGGTCAGATGACACTTTATATGGAGCTGGGTTGTTTGAAACACACACCCTTTAAGCTGAACCTGTCTCACTTTTCTTTCCATTGTGTTTGATCATGAGTGTTCAAACTAAATTAAACAGAACCTCTTAAAGTTGCTATAAATGTTCTATTTTACCCAGATGAATGTCACCTACATATATATGAGCACAGAACTGATTTAAATTCTATAACTAATATTTGTTGTCATGTTTCAATAACACATGAATGTGCATCATCTGTCTACACCACCTGACTTTTTAGGTACGCAGACAGGTAGTATCGCCAATAACTTCATTTGGGCCGATTGATCATTAGAGACAGTGTTGTGCATGTCCACACTTCACAAGGACTAGTTCGAAGTTCAATTCACACATATTAAAATTAACTACTTCACATTTCTTTCTTCCGTTATTTTCCCCTTGTAAATATATTGCTCCTAGCTATTCTTTTTAGATAGAATTAAACCTCCTACCAATCCGCACTATCACAGTTACACATAACAGCAATGTATCAAGTTAAGCAGTGACAAAAAGTAGCTCAATATTTACGCATTACTAAAAGGATTTCAGGGAAATTACTTTATTTACTTTTCAAGAAACTTGTAACTACCAATCTCCATGTTGAAAATGTCATATACGACATCTCTGGAAAGCTGCATGTCACTGACTTACTTTTTCCCATATCAGTGTGCTAATGAGGACTTCGGTGTGATTGCATGCCTTTCACTAGCTTTATAATCCAGCCTTGAACTGCAGTGTCTTTTTGGCATCTTTGTAAAATAAATATATAATGAGGAATCCCACACTGAATGTCTTCTGTGATTATTTATCTAATTTTACTGTTAAAAACAGTTGTTGTGGTGTGTGCAAGATTATTCGCTGTTCATTGACAGTCCCATGCAGGCCTGGTTCTAGACTGCCTTGATTGGGGGGGCAGTAAGAAATGTTGATGGGTCACCAACTGCTACTGTTTTGAGTGCCATAGGGATGACGTTTTTTTGTATGCCTACCAGTCTATGATGCCAACCCAGACGTATGAATTGCAGATTCGCCATGGTTCCATTGGCAAAGCTCTAACAGGAATTCTTTTTCTGGATTGACGAAGAAAACAAATTCTGTGGCCAACAAATTATTGATGTCAGGCTACTAACATATTTTCTATTTAAATTTGAAGTTACAATGTAATTGGCATTTTACATTTTAAGCCCACCTCCACCTCCCCGATGTAGGACAACTTTATCAATGCCCAATTACAATTAGTTATCTAATATTAAATGGAATCTAAACCTAAATATTGCGCAACTGGCAGATAGAACTTTTGACGCACGGAAAGAACACACACTTTTGAGCCCCAGTGATGCTATAAACAACTGCACCAAAACACGGACATATTAATGCGCAACCCCAATGCATGAAAAAAACTAAATCATCAGAGCCAGTCGTTCCATAATAAAAATGTCTTGCCATCATTTGTTATCCATGTTTACCTCTTCTAGATGAAGCTGCACTTGATTTTAAAAACAAATCAGTCGGTTTGCAGCGTTTTTCACCGTCAGCCTACAGTGCTCTCAGATTTCTCTCTCTCTCTTTTCTCTGCTCACCCCTTGTGTCTCTTGATGCCTCCATTCATTTTTTTGCTAGCTTAATCTCAGTCAGTTTCCAATTTTCAATCTCCAACTTCCAACAACCATGCAGACACGGTCCACTCGATTCAGTCTTGAAATTCCCAGAAGGCATTGCTTCATTTTTAACTTTTGCAAACAAATAATCAAATAAAAAAATGGAGGTAGATTTGTATTATTTCAAACCATGCACATCTGAATAAGAAATTCACTACAAAACAACGCAGACTGATGTAAAAGTTTGTGACTGTAGAAGGTAACCATGAGTGTGATACAGAGACTTGTATGTGGTATATAAATAGTGATCAGAATGATTTTCAAACAATGTGAAGGAATTGAAGAGACTAAATTTTCATTTAGCCTTTAAATAACGCTAGACAGGGAACAGAGTGATAATCGGCCGGCCCATAAGGGCTTGCGGTTCCTCTGGCATCAGCCAGTGTTAAAGATTGTCAATCTGTCACATACATTTCGCCCCACCACCAAATTTCCCAAATTCATCGTGGTAGATATGAAGGGAGGTTGGGAAATTTGGTGGTGGGGCAAAATCTAAGTTTCTTTATAATCTGTGACAAAGCAATTTTGTAAACAGCACTATAAAAATAAATAAATAAATCTTGTCTGATTGGTTGATGCTATATTATTGTGCACCACTTTCTCGTGCTTTGGAAAGTTGTGTGTGCCTGCCTGGGTTGCCTGTCTCTCCCTGCCAGATGCCAGCAGCCTCAGATTAGCCGCTGTCGGAGGCTCTGGCCCCAGGAAGTAACGTTAAACAGTGGCCGGCGGCGCTAACCTGAAGTTACAGGTTATGGAGTCCCCTCTCACTAACGTGTGTTGTTTAATCCTGTCGGCGGGGGTGGGTGAGGCTCGTGTGACGCTTCCCATGCCGCGGAGTGGGACAGAGACAAACTCGGCAGCAGCCGCCGATGGGACTAGACTGCTACTAGCAGTTGCTAGCCGACATGCTAACAACTAACAAGCCTGGAGTGCCCGTAGTATCTAATGTGATGCTAACTGAGAGAAGCTGCTACTGACTGTATGCACGGTACAAGAGAGAGAGAGAGACACCGGCTCTGTTGGCAGAAGAGCCGTGGACTGTGAATACTCTGAGCAGCATTTATGGGAATACGTTTCAATATTATATATTTGATTTTTTTTTTTTTTTTTTTTTTCGGAATGAAACAGGGTCGGTTTGGTGGGGCAGCCGAAGCATTTGGGGGGGCATTGCCCCCCCATGCCCATGCCTAGAACCGGGTCCGGTCCCATGATGCATTGGTGACCAGTCAGAGACTGTTCTTCTGAGAGCCTACTGCTGCATTTATAATAAACTGCAGTGAGCTTGAGCTTTATTGCTTTTCAATATGAAACATTAACATCCTCCATTTTTTAAATGCCTAGTCAAATTTGTAGTTAACTAGTGCTGGAGTTAAAAATGCTTAAGTTCATGTTCCTTAGTTGCAAACAGTTAAGTTCAGTTCTCCAGTACATCTGGCCGCAGATACTGTTTGTTTTCTTTGATTTGTCAGAGCATTTAATTTATTGACTGCTGTTAGGATGTTTAGAGATTTTCTCCAATTATAACAACAATGCTTCGAGAATAACTTGAGTGGAACAAAGTGGAAATTTAAATGTGAGAAAACTGATGAATGCGGCACATTCTTAGCAAATCTTTTTAGAGGCTCATAGTCTTTGAGAAAAAACTGTAACACATAACTAAATATCAAATATCAGACAGCCTCCTGTCCCACACTCTGTTAATCTTTGCTGGCAAGCTAGTGAGGTATCTGGATGGCAACACATTCTTATCTTTGAGTTTACATAGTTTAGATTCAGCGACGACTAATTGGTTTTCCTTGTGTGAGTGAAAGTCCAGGAGTGTGTCAAAAGTTAGCAGACACCTGAGTTTGACCAGCACGCCAAATGGTT
This sequence comes from Sparus aurata, assembly GCF_900880675.1. Lineage (NCBI taxonomy): Eukaryota > Metazoa > Chordata > Actinopteri > Spariformes > Sparidae > Sparus > Sparus aurata. The sequence continues at coordinate 4,161,766 of NC_044208.1, forward strand.
GGAGATGCCTAAATGTTTATGTTCCCGTAGAAGGATAGGGAACACATTTGGGTCATTTTGGGACAAGACCTACAGTTGACTGCAGCCAGGTTAGATGAGTTATGGGAGAGGAGCAGGGACACAGGTCAACTCCTCTTTTAGTCGATTGGATAATTTGGCAAAGTGACCAATTAGTAGAAGTGGGTGTACTGGAGAAGGGACTCTAAAAAGGCCCTCACAGGAAGAAAGTGGGTGGTGGGACTTGTAGATTTTCCTAAGATCAAAGGCCCGATAGGAAGTCTGATAGGGCAGAGGGCGAAGCATTTTGGCATTGCTTTTTCCATAGATTTGAGAATATCAGAAAACGGCCGCTTCTGATTAGGACGCAGGTTTTGAGATCTGTTTCAATAAAGATTGCTCTATCGTTCCACCCAGCCTTGCCTCTGCAGAATTCTTTTATCAACATACTACTCGCCGACACCTTTGATGAAGAGAGCCCAGAAACCACACTAGTCAAAGTGCTCTCTTGTTAGTAAGCCAGCTGATGTGTACAATATCTTGAGCATGAGGTATGTGTGGACAGTAAACAGGCTGGAGTGTCTGAGAGCACTGGGCTGCTGCCACTACTTTGGTCCATTTGGCACAGACCCTGAGAGACGATAAGGCATGGTTCTCTTCTTCATATTATGATGCAAATGCCAGAGGAATTCTTCATATGGTCAAAAATTGATGGCAGCATGATTGCATACACGAGTGCTAGTCCCACTTTTAAATATATTATGAGGCTGAATTGACAGTGAGAGGAGTGTAGTGTCCCATTCATTGTGAAACTATCATGCCAAAACAAACTTTGTACATCTGTCATATGGCTGTACAGAACATATGGCTGAAAAGCTAAACATAAATCATAGAGCTTCCTGTTGTTGAATTTGGTTTATGCACTTTTTAAATGTTTTAGTTGCTGTTTATTTCTATAATCCTCTCCTATTTCTCTTATCTAATCCTGCCTTTTCTTTCTTTTCATTTTGTGTTGGTATGTTCAGTAGCCATGCTGGGAAATGACAAATGTATTCTTACCCAAACTGAATACAATGGTCATATCAAAGGCACTTCCCCTACTAAATTAAATATTAGATCGAAGTGATATTCCTTTATTCAGTTATGTCTCCTTTAGCAAGAATCTTAATAAAGCTTTACAAAGTCTGCAAGGACTCAAAAGTCTGTGACTTGTGATCAGATAAAGGCATTAAGCAAAGAGTTTGGTCCAATGGGTATGAGTCTATCGAAGAAACCAGAGTCAGAACAAAGTCATTTGTTATATCAGTATCAATAGCTGTTTTTTGACAGGGCACCAAGCCACCAATTTGCCCGTCCTTTTGGCGTCTCGGTCCGCGGTTTTAGACAGAGGCCGGCAAATTGAGGGTCTGTTTTGGTCCGCCGATTTTCCGCCTCAGAGGGTACACTTATTTCCGCCTCGCCTGCTATCTAAATCTGAGGCGTCAATGTGCCGGCCTCTGCTTAAGATGGGCAGAGGTGTCAATGACCTGCACTGTTGTGCGACCCACAGCCGGGGAGTTTTAAAACCAGGAAACAGCTGTTCACAGCAGTCAGTCCATCTTTTCATCTGCGGACATTAAGATGAGCAACTGGACAGCCGCTTAGATCCAGGAGATACTAGCATCTCCTCGGTCTCTGTAGCTGTTTGGTTGTGTTAGCTTGTTGTTGTGTCGGCAAGCTAAGAACGGTCGCTACTTTCAAATTAAAAACCCCCCGCTAAGAACCCAGTTCTAAACTCCAATGGGGTGCAATGTAAAACTCTTATTTTGAAGACAACTTCTTTGTCACTGTTCACAGCCCAACTTCGAGCTTCACGTCAAGTCACATGTTTACACCTACCTCAGAGGCGGCTTTTGGAAAAGGAGGAATATTATGCCTCCATTTTAGAAAGACAGGCCAGCACATTGCCGTCCTTACCTTGGAGCAAATGTGCCGCCTTTTCTATCTAAAAAGGGCAAATGTCTCTGAGCTAATTATCTTACCTAATTAAAGACTTGGGTGTGAATCTTTCTGAGTTGAGTTCAGACATCATTTATTATTTTGTTATGTATCTATTTTGGTGTTTCTGTACCTTTATTAGGTGGATTTTGAACTTGGCCTTCTTGTACAGATCAGCATTCCCAAAGAGCATGGTGGGATGGACATGTTCAGACAGAGAAGATGGACTGATCCCCTTTCTGAATTTTTCCCACTGGCCTCATCATACCATTGCTTTGCATGTTCTTTCTCTCTGTCCCTGATTAGTACTGTAGGTAGTGTGGTGAGTGGATTTTCCACTCAAAAATGTATTTGCAAAGCACAGAATAAAATAAATGTAATTAGGTAAGATTGATTAGATATAATTAGAATGTCTCCTTCGTTGAATTCTACATGGCGGTGGACAAGCCTACTACTGGACAAGCTGAGACATGTCAGTGAAAGAGTATGCTAAAAACCAGAGCTCAGCAAGTTTTTCACCCAAAGGGAATAAAGCCATCATTAGTATTATGAGTTTTAATAGCAGAAAGTCTGCTATGAAAATTGACTGTACACTTGGTTGATGTGTAGGAGTGGGAGAGCAGGATTTTGAGTACATGTTGTGGTTCAAGTCAGCATTGGTTACTGCAAACCCCTGATTAAACTGCAAACTTAACCTAAAGAAATTTAAAGTTGCAACAAGAATCAACATATATTTTCAACATATCCATGGTTTGCAGAAACGTACATTGCCAACATGTGATCAAAGGATTAGATGGATGAATTGCCATGAAACGTTGTACAGACAGTTATGTTCAAAAGAGTCTATTGAATTTGGTTACCCCCTGACTTTTCATGAGTGCCATAATGTGAGTGATATTATTGGTTTTAGGTAAAATGTTTGAAGAACTGTTGGATGTATATTGTGCTCAGACAAAGAATCCCAAGTCAATACAATAGTCTGTTTGCACTTTCAATATCTGCTTTTCAATTTCAAAATCAGCAGGTAGGCGTCTTTTCTCCAATGCCAAAACCTTATTAAGCCCAGTGCTCACGTTGTGTAAGTAGCAGATGTACTTGCACCCATCTCTACACCCATGGGCAGGCATGTCTTAAGGAAAGGTATGTTCAGGCACATTGTTGCTGCATTTCTATCTTCAGGCACAATAGACCAACAAGAACCTAGTCTGGGGTGCCACAGTAGCTCAGTTGGTAGAGCGTAGGCCCAATGTACAGAGGCTCTACCAGAGTTGCAGCGGCCCAGGCCTCAAGTCAGACCCATGGCCATCATCAAATAAAACAATGAAAGGCCTAAAAAAAAGGGGAAAGTATTAGTTCTATGCCACATAATGTTAGTGCTTTTTAAATGTCACGTTATTCAGATTTTAAGATGACACGTACACTGCAACGGACAGAGGCTACTTTCATTTGAATGTTTCCATGTGTGCAGTAATGTTACTGCAGCAAATATCGTAGAAAATTAGCAGCAAGACTAAAATCTGTAGTTATAAACTTGACAGGACAGAGGAAACTTTCTAGAGGAAACAGAATTAATCTTTTAGCTTATGAAATAAATATTTTTAGACAGCTTTATTGAAGCTCAGGATTTTTCAGGAAGATTTGCTTTACTCAACAAAAGTTTATGGTACAAACCTACTGTGCATGTGATGTAGATGTGCAGAAGAACACAGATGTCACACTTTACATTTTGCATAGTTTACATCCATCTTAAAAGGTACAGTGTGTAATATATAGTGGCATCCAGCAGAACAGACTTGGCAAAAGCTGAATATAATATTCATAAGAATGTTTTAATAAGTGTATAATTTCGTAAAACTAAGTGTTTTCAATCACGTTTTTCATTCACGTTTCACATGGCCGTGGGAAAAGACCTGGTTGGAAGACAAAGAAGAAAAAGAAGAAGAGCGAGTGGCTGCTGTTTCGTACCAAACAATCTGAGATGTTATAAACAAAAATCTGATAAAAGATGTATGGTCATACTTATATTGTGCAAGAAAATTAATGTGGAAGACACAAAAACTCCAAGATGCTAAACAAGATTGGGACAAGCAATGGCAAAACAAGAATAAAAATTGTCTTTCGCAGATGTAAATCTCTGATGAAAGAGAAATGTTTGCAGATTGACACCGAAGTGTCTTGCATTGTGTTGGACAGTAAGACAAATGTTAAAGATTACAACCAACTGTAATAAATATTTACCCCCACTGCTAATGAGACAAACCGAGATAATGTATATTTATTGTTAGCGGTGCATTTGTCTCAAAAGAAATACCGGCATGTATAATGTTTAATATTAGCACACTGTAGCCTCAGATTGTGCCATGTTCTGTTCACACAGTTATTTATATTATGTCAGGGAAGAACACTGGTATTTTGGTTTCTAAAACGTACTTTGGGACTTAACGAGGATCAAAGCTACCAACTTATTGACAACTTCTGAGTAAGTGAGACATTTGACCTAGCTTTTCACCTTACAGTGCTGAGGCTTGAGAGTTTCCAACCAAATAAGGCCACAGGTGTTTCTTCTCTTCATTTTTGGTCAGGTAATCTACTACATGTGGAGAGCAGATGTGTGGAAAACCCATCCTGACACAGCCATATGTTAATGATAACTGCTGTAATTAGGCCACTGGGGGATAGGGTGGCATTCTCAGTATCCTGAAAGCAAGGTTCCCTGCCTTAAAATTTGGGTTTGATTGACACACTGGAACCAGCGGGGAGATACTGCTGAGCTGGGTAAGTGGAAGAAGCAGATGGGTAGAGCGTGTATCCACTGGTATGTTCCTGTTTGGTTCATTGTCACCTGATTATAAAACAGTCCAGACGTGACTACGAAGCCTAATCATATTTTTTTGTTTTCCCATGTACCCCATGCTGGGAAAGGGAACACAATCAGCCATGCTTAGACCATGATGAGGATTCTTCCTGAACTAATTAATCCCATAGTCTGACTGTCAGACAATGGACTGCTGGACACAGACATATAAGGCCCCTAGAGTAGCATGTCTTTGTGTTTGTTTTGTCGCTCTGTATTAATTTGCAGCAATTTGAAGTAGCTTTCTGTCTCCAGTCTGCATCGGTGGGACAGATGTTGTGGAATCATACAAATACCTTGGTGTGGTGCTGGACAATAAACTGGTGTGGTCTACGAACATGGAGGCGGTGTACAAGAAAGGCCTGAGCAGGCTTTACTTCCTGAGGAGGCTCAGGTCCTTTAATGTCTGCAACCAGATGCTCCAGATGTTTTACCAGTCTGTTGTTGCGAGCACCATCTTCGCTGTGGTGTCCTGGGGTGCGGGTTGATCGTACTTGTACTTGAATGTGCCTGCTGTTATGATGACCTAATTTCCCCTTGGGGATAAATAAAGTCATCTATCTATCTATCTATCTATCTATCTAGCTGGCTAGCTAGCTAGCTATCTGTCTGTCTATCTTTCATTTTTTGTCTACTTTTGGTAATTTTGCCTGTTTGCGGTAATGATGGATATTTTTGTGGCCATTCTTGTTCCTTGCAGTTGTGTTTATTGACTTAAGTTTTCTTTATGTAGTCAGTTAAGCCTCTCTGTGGTTGGCTCTTTGCAGTAAGTTTTGACTGCTTCATGGTTGTATTGTCTATTTGTAGTAATTTCTTATTTCTTTGTGGTTGTTTATTTGTCATTATTTTCCATCTCTGTGTATTTGTTTGGGGTTGTTTTTTGTTTCTCTTTGTAGGATTTTTGCATGTCTTGTATCCACTCTAGTCTCCTCTTGTAGCGTTTTGTGTCTTTCTCTGGTTTTGTCTCTTTGTGGTAATTTTGTGTCTTGTAGTAATTGAGCATCTTTGTTTTGGCATTTTTCCCCTAGTTGTTGTGTTTAGAGTCTTAAGTTTTTGTTTTTATGTAGTCTTTTAGTGTCTCTGTACATCAAGTTTACATTTCTTTGTGGTCGTTTTGACGGTGGTTGTATCTTGTCTTTGTAGTAATTTTGCATCTCATTTTGAGTCTGATTTGTCCTTTTGTATCTCTGTTTTCCCCTCTTTGTTGTAATATTGTGTCTCCCTGTGGTCATTGCATGTCTTTGTAGTTCTTTTGCATGTTTTGTGGTTGTTCTTCTTCTTTTTGTGGTCGATCAGGAAATCCTTACTTTTAACTAAGCTCTCTGACTTGAAAAGAAATGTTAAGTCACTTCAAACAGAAGCTCTGGACCAGGAATCCCCTGACCCTCTGGTTCCCTGGGCCTGTGCCCAGAAGGCCCTTTCAGTAATCCATCCATGATGATGTCTATGTCTTTTATCTGCCAACCTTTGGTCTGTATGTCCTGCTGAGTTAAATGTCAGGAAGGAGGAGAACTGTATGGCGAGTTATGTTACTGTACTTACAACAGACAGTCACCTATTAGTCCTCCCCATGCTCACATGAGAGTTTTTGAGTCCACTGTGCAAAATGGACACAATGCAGATGTACTATGAGCTCTGCCAGACAAGATGGAGGAGAGCATTTGACTGCCCCACCCATCTCTCAGGGAAACTGTTTGCCCTGATATTCTAAGTTTATTCAATTTATGCTTTGAAATGACACATAAGTCGGCCGAAAAAGAAATAAATTCAGCTCATTTACACAGAAAGGCATAGATGGGTTCTACTCTCAATCATAGCAGATGGCAGGACCATGCATCTCAGAGACATTTCAGAAATCTGTGAAAAAAACTTTTTCTCTTCCCAGAGCTACGGGGTCATGTCTGTCAGTTCCATCTTTCTCATGTCCAACCTTGGGGGAGGCTTCGACCTGCTGTTCCAGAGGGCAGACACAGACTGACAGACACAGAGGAGACAGACAGAGAGGCAGACCCACAGAGGAACCTGTCGCTATGCTAATGCAGCGATCAGGCGCCACAGTGACACTTCCCGCCCTGCCCAGCTCAGTGCGCTCAGGGGACAGCCAGGGTATTTTTCTCACTTCCACAGGCAGCCTTCATTTTCCACACTACTGGAAAGTGGACACTGTCATCTGTTATTGAGTTTCTGGGCTGCAGAGCCTATCTCTGTATGGGAAATTGAATGCAGTGCTTTCTGTTATGAACAGGATTACAGTGATCTGTGATGAGCCAGTGAGTCACACCTGAGGATGGGCTGTTAGCAAATGAAAGCCCTCATCTATCTGTTTCTATTCCCTGTGTTGTTGGAGGGGAAAGCAGTCTACAAAGGTCTACAGTTCATATACAACTACTGATTCCAGCCCCTTGGAAATGTACTGATCACTGTCTCCCTTTAAAGCAAAACTCTCGCCAAAAAGCAACCTAGGTTTTTTTTGTGAATGTATACGAGTCAAACCTTCGTGTAAAAGCATAATTACGACAAAAGAGGCACTTTTAAGATTTACCGTATTCTCATTTTCAGTCAAATTCATTTTCAATGGGAGTGCTACAGGCACCACTATGTTAGCATCAAAATCGCTATTTTTAAAACACTAAGAAGACTCGACACAACATGAAACTTTGCTTGTTTTGCTTGTTAAGGTGGACCTCTCCTAAAGCTTAGTTCCATATAATATTATGGAACTAAGCTTTAGGAGCGGACCACCTTAACTCTCCTCCATGTTACGTCACATTCAGAAATCAATATTTCTGGCTGGCAGGACGGAGGCTAGCGAAACAAGCATCTGCTAAGATGAGTTGTTCGAAAACTTTTTTCAGGAAACTCTGTGTACACAAAACTATGTTCTCAATGCTGAGTTCATGTGTAGAGACCATGGTGATACTACGAGCAAAGTTTCATGTTGTGTCGAGCCTTCTTAGTGTTTTAAAAATATCCATTTTGATGCTATCATAGTAGTGCCCTTAGCACTCCCATTGAAAATGAGTTTGACCCGAAAAGAAGTACCTCTTTTGTTGTAATTATGCGTTTACACAAAGGTTTGACTTGGAGGAGAGCTAGGAGAACTTGGAAAAGCCTAGGTTGCATTTTTGCGAGAGTTTTGCTTTAAATGCAGTAGCTTGCTGGACCTCAGATGGATAGTTCCCTCACTTAAGGTATACCTTATTCTTCTCTGCAGAACTGCTACAGCTCTTTCAGGTTGAATGTGGCCTGTGGAAAAACAGTCTCGTCAAGTCCACTCTCAAATTTGCTATTAGACAGGGTTCTGGACCACTACAGGAAATGATATTGTTGTTTTGTCATTCAGCTTAATGTCCAATGTTTTATCAGGCTCATTGTCTGGAGGTGGACACTATAGGGTTACTTTTTCTACATTACACATGTACATACATTTACTTTAACTTGAGTAGCTTTTGTGAGAAAAATTATTGCTATCTTCCTTTACTTGTACTTTCTTTAAGAGGGAGGTGGTGAACTGGTCGTAGGTCTGCTGGTGCTCTAATACTATCACAACCACCTAATAGAGCAATTTATTTCATTTTTCAGATTGTTTCTTGTTTTATCAGACTTCACAATTATTTATAATAATTTCTACTTATGCTGGTCCATCATGAACAATATGTAAAAAACTGGTTTGCAGGAAACTAGTTTTTGGAGACAGGCTGCCTGAATAATGACAGTATAACACTGAATAATGACCACTGTTTAATCTTAATGTAGACTATGGCTGCTGTGGCTCAGGGATAGAGCCAGCCTCTTGTTATCGAAAGGTTGCTGGTTCAATTTCCCCGGTCTGGATGTCAAAATGTTGCCTTGAGAAAGATACTGAACCACAAACTGCTCCTGATATGCTGGTCGGCACCTTGCATGGCAGCCACCACCATCAGTGTATGAATTACTGTAAGTCGCTTTGGACAAAAGCACCTGCTCAATGCCCTGAAACTTAAAATGTAAATGAATACTGCAGTCTGTGATTGTAAGCTTAGTACAGGTTGTCAGCTGGTCTTGTTTGACACTGCTGACCGCTGCTCCATTAACAATACATCATCCCATCTCTTGACTGCATGAAAAGCATTGTGGCCTACTTCATGGTCCTCTTGCAAAAGTAATTATCCACTCATTAAATAGAAGACACTTGCATCCGATGGTTTGTCTGAAGATTAACTTCATAATAACTTAAGTTTGTGTGCGCTTTAAACTGTCCAGGAGCTGCACAACCCTCACAGTTCAGTTTCATCTTTTTTTATTCCATCAACATCCCAATTAACATTTAGAAAATCTGGGGTTGTTATTTGCCATTTGTGAACAGATTCTGAATAGTGGGAGATAATAATCGTGCTTCTTATGTGAATCTTGCCCAACTCTACTTTAACACATTGACACTCTTTATATGTAATTTTGGCATGGTGGACATGGACTATAATGCATGTGATTCATTGATTTATTTGCAAAGTCATAATATAATATAAGGGACAACAAGCAAAGAATGTCATTTAAAAAAAATCTTTATTACATTTTGTGATCACACTTGAGAGTCACAGACTGTGAACATTGTCCTGGTCTGTATGTGGCAGATTATCTAATCAGGAGGTAATGGCTTGTCATTTTATCATAAATAAATACAGGTGTGTGTTTACTACTTTGCCCCCTACCAAAGTGAGGAGACCTGTGGTTAATAATTCCAGCTGATCATTAGTTATCAAATTGTCTGTGATGGAGCATTATAAAAAGAAACCTTGACAGACAGTGTGAGATCTGGTGGGTGAATCAACATAATAAAAGAGCAAGACATCCATTATCCACCTATTTACCTCTCAGGCCAAATTAGAGGATGTCTACTGAAAGGTCAAGGTTGCTTTTGCTCTGGTGTTCATCCTCACTGAAATGAAGCAGGACGTCCACCTTTTCTGCTGCTTTGTTTTCCTCATGCTTTTCCTTTAGTGGTGGGACCTCACACATTCAGTGCTGTCAAAGATGCCTGGAATGCCTCTAAATCATAACCTAAATAACCCTTCCTGTGACAGCCTTCACAATATGCGAGGGAATAAATATGCCATGCTACCCAGGTCCTATTTAATAATATTCAAGGGACTCGACTTGGCAAGCAGTGATTGTGTTCTGCATAAATAGTAAATGTCAAACTATATACAGGTGTGCTAAATCAACAGTAAACCTTTGCTTGCCAGGAATAGGACACACTAACCCATCAAGATTGAAAGCTGTAGCTCCATGATTAGCATTACCTGTGCATCATCAAGGTTGGAATATATATCATTCTTAAATCTGAATGAAAACTGTCAAATTTAGGTCCACTTTCCCTTTTGCTGTCAATGCGTGTCACCAAATTGTGTACGTCAAATCCACATCAGATTTAGAATTAGAATCACTTGTGCAATTCATTTGTTTTTCAGGAATTAACCAAAGTCGGCGGCCTCTTTTGATGATGAAGAGTGCATTCAGCAACTGAGAATATGATATATATATATATATTTTAAAAGTCAAACTAATTAAGACCAAGCATTTTCAGTAAACCATGTGAAAAAAACTCCTCAGAGAGAGACATTATTTCAATGTCAACAAAATCTAACCAGCAAAGCTAATTTTGCCAATAGCAACCTTCTTTGTGTGTTTTGTCTTCATTAATAAACTATATGCTGCGTGCAGAGATGACAGTCTGTAGATCAACCTGTCACATCACACACATCTGGATCTTCTTATTCCCTGCTTGTTTTTGCACAACCCAATGGTAGGAAGAGCAGAGATTGACAGGTAAAGGAGTCAAGTGTAGAAGGCTGGCCAGGACTGAAGCAGACAAATGGCATAAAGTCAGGAGAGGATATGATCAGGGAAGGAAGAAGCGGAAGAGAAAAGGAAAGAAGAAATCTCGGCTTGATGGTATCATGTTGTGAGACGGAGAAAGTGGCTGCCATAGCTTTCTTCTCCTCAGCATCTTTTTTCTGAATAGGCGGCTCAGCAGAGAGGAAATTCAAGTGGCTCTCATTCTGCTTTTACAAAAGCTATTGTGAACAGAGAACCGTCTACACCCACAGTGGAATTGCAAACAATGGTTGTTTCACATAGAAAAGAAACCGGAGTTCAATCTGTTACAGTCACCTAGAATCTGTATCAACACAGACAATCTTGACAATATTTAAGCTGATGGTAAGGTATACAGTACACACAACACCACTCACCACAGTGTAACTATAGACTGTAGAAACTAGACTAGCAACCTGCAGTGATGATGGTAGCTTTAGGAGACTGTGAAATGAAAATGATAATTCCAGTTTATAACAATTTGGGTCCTATCTTCATAAATCAGGCCATCATGTATATCAGTTATATTATGATGTCAAGCATGTACTAGGAACTTGATCTAAGTGTGATGCATGTTTACAGTGGACATTCTGGGTTGTAATTTTCCATTGACCTTTTTTCCTCTTCCAAATACATTTGGTCAACCTGGGGTTTTGATTATAACCTTACAGTGTTCTCAGACTTCAGCAATTAACTTGGTGAGTGCAGTGTTTATGTAAGTTTTATATCACAGCGTATAAAATTGAGTAGATACACACATGGACAAAATTGTTGGTGTCATTAAAAAAAGAAAAACCCTCAATATTCACTGAAATAACTTGAAACTAGAACTGATAGAAATTATAATAAATACAAAAATGGCATGGACAAAAATGATGGTACTCAAAGAAAAGATTAATTTGACCAAAGGAACATGTTCAACTAAGGTGTGTCCTGTAAATAGCATCACAGGTGTCTTCAAACTTGTAATCAGTCAGTATGCCTATTTAAAGGGTGAAATGTAGTCTCTGTGCTGTTTGATATCATGGTGTGTATGACATTGAACATGGACCACAAAAAGCTAAGTAGAGAGTTGTCTCAGGAGATTAGAAAGAGATTTATAGACAAGCCTGTTAAAGGTAAAGGCTATAAGAACATCTCCAAGCAGCTAGATGTTCCTGTGACTACCGCTGCACATGTTAATCCTAAATTTAAGGACCACAGGACTGTAGCCAACCTCCCTGGACGTGGCCGCAAGAGGAAAATTGATGACAAATTGATAGTTAATACGAATGGCAACCAAAGAGCCCAGAACAACTTCCAAATAGATTAGAGGTGAACTCCAAGATCAAGGTACATCAGTGTCAGATCTCACCATACGTCGCTGTTTGAGCCAAAGTGGACTTCATGGAAGATGACTGAGGAAGACTGCAAATCATAAAAAAGCGAGACTGGAATTTGTCAAAATGCATATTGACAAGCCACAAAGCTTCTGGGAGAATTGACTTTGGACAGATGAGACAAAACTGGAGCTTTTTGGCAAGTCACATCAGCTCTATGTTTACAGACACAAACATGACACATACAAAGAAAAAAACACTGAACCTACTGTGAAACATGAAGGCGACTCGGTTATATTCAGGGGCTGCTTTGCTGCATCTGGCACAGGGTTTGTTGAATTTGTGCATGGTACAATGAAATCTCAAGACTATGAAGACATTTTGTAGCAAAATGTGCTGTGTCAGAAAGCTTGGTCTTAGGGGTCATGGGTCCTCCAATAGGATAATGACCCAAAACACCCAGCCAAGAACACCCAAGAATGGCTAAAAACCTGAGAATGGCACAAAACATTGGACTATTCCGAAGTGGCCGTCTTTGAGCCCTGATCTAAATCCTATTGAACATCTGCGGAAGGAGCTGAAACATGCAGTCTGGAGTAGGCACCCTTCAAACCTGAGACAGCTGGAGCAGTTTGCTCACAAGGAGTGGGCCAAAATACCTGTCAACAGGTGCAGAAGTCTCATTGAGAGTTACAGAAATCGCTTGATTGCAGTAATTGCCTTTAAAAGGTTGTGCAACAAAATATTAAGTTAAGGGTACCATCATTTTTGTCCAGGCCAGTTTCATTAGTTTTTTTTTTAATGATTCTGTTGAACCACAATTTAAAAGCAATGTCTGTTTTTCATTAGTTCATTTTCAGTTTATTTTTATTAGGGCCCGAGCACTGACCAGTGTGAGGACCTATTGAATCTGTAGGGATTGTTGGGCCTCGCCTTACACAAGGCCCGGTTAAGGAGTGTTTAACAACAATAAAAGGGGGATTTAGGTCAAATTTGACTATCAATAATAATTAATGATTATTTGGGATAATTATTAATTATGATAAATAATATGATCCAATTTTCATTAGATCACCTTGGGGCACCACCCTTGAATAAGGGAAAAGATAGCAATTTTACTAAATCAGTCTCATAAAAATGTACTGAACTGTTTATAACTCTGGTTAATAATTAACTTAATAACTACAACCAAATTTACCATAACAGCTAGTAATGGTTGAAGGATTTTGGAGTTCTTGACAGTGTAGAGGTTGGCAACATTCACTCATGTACAATATTAAATAGACAGCAAGAATGTTCAAGGTCTTTTATTTAACACAAAATGGAAACACACAATCTAACTAACATGTACTATATACAAGTGTGTGTGTGTGTGTGTGTGTGTGTGTATGTGAGTGTGTGTGTGAGTGCCTGACAGAACAAAGAAACAATGGCAGTCAATGATATCACATGTGGGTGTGATATGCTCTAGCCTCAAGGAATGTGTGTGTCTGTGAGTATGTGTGTGTGTGTGATGTGGTGCCAGGTTATAGAAGATGGTTAGTTGCATGCAGAGACCCTGAGTCTGTGTGAAGCATAACTCGACTATTATCGAATTAGCTGTCTAGGAAAGCAAACCACCAATAACTTGACTTGAGGTCACAATAACACCAAAATATTGAACGAACACATAAATTGAACACATTAAATCAACCAGAGTTTAAAGTCCTGTGCTTAGCCATGCTATGGTTTGCTATCTAAGCCCAGTTCAACGTTACCAGTCTTTGAAGAGAAGGTGCTGGTGGTTGCAGGAGAAAGTTGGGGCTCCAATGTTGAACAAGCTGTTCTTGCTGTGCAAGGTTTGATGAAAGTCGGCAGAGGAGGAAACTGGTCGCTCCTTTCCTTTGTAAGGATAGCAGCTCGGTGCTAACCTGCTTTGTGTTCCTCAGCTCCTCAGATTGGCAGGACCTTGTGTCGGTGCAATGAGGAGAATTTCTTTGGGCCTGCTGCCAGTGCAGCTTGCAGCTCTCCACAGCTTGTTGGGCCCAGAAGAAGGGATCCTGAAGGCAGGCAGGCAGCCCCGTGGGGGGAGGTAGAGAGGAGCCCTTGAAGATCCAAAGTTGAAGGAGTAGAGCGCGTTGAGTGAGAGAGGAAGAACAATGAATGCTCTGGGGTTTTGACTACCTGATCCGCAGGGGGTCTGTCACCCTGACCAATAGTAGCTCAAACCTGAATTCTGCACCTAGGTGTGAAGAATGGGGAATTCTGGGACACTGAGTTCAGTTCAGAGTCCATTTTGAAATCCACAATGAATGACTTCATCTGTGGGTCCCAACAGGATTATTCTTTTAAGTCTGCACATTGATCACAGTTTTTGAGGCCTGAACGTACCCCAAAACTCACCAAACCTGTAATATACACTGAACAAAAATATTTACGCAACACTTTTGTTCTTGCTCCCATTTTTCATGAGCTGAACTCAAAGATCTAAACCTTTTTCTATATGCACAAAAGACCAATTTCTCTCAAATATTGTTCACAAATCTGTCTAAATCTGTGTTAGTGAGCACTTCTCCTAGCTGAGATAATCCATCCCACCTCACAGGTGTGGGATATCAAGTAGTGATTAGACAGCATGAATATTGCACAGGTGTGCCTTAGGCTGGCAGATTTGTGAACAATATTCGAGAGAAATGGATCTTTTGTGCATATAACAAAAGTTTTAGATCTTTGAGTTCAGCTCATGAAAAATGGGAGCAAAAACAAAAGTGCTGTGTTTATATTTTTGTTCAGTGTACATCACTTCTGGCCAAAAATCAACGTCATTGGGTGTGGGTGTGGCCAGGGGACTCTATAGCCCCCCCTGCTAGAACTCATATATGCACATACATTTACGAAATTCGGTATGCATATGTATTATGACCAGACACTTAAAAAAAGGTTCCAAACCAATGGCAAATGACAATTTATTACAGGGAACAGTGTTGAAGTTAGTTGGAGCCCCAGTAATTCTTACGAAAACTGCCCAGTGGTGTTTTGAAGCGGAAATAATTTAACGTTCCAGCTGTGAAAATATCTGGATCGCCGACAGAGCTTACTAACTTTCAGTTTAGTGCCCTGTTAACTTAAATGGGGATCAAATGATTTAATTGTACAGCTTTACAAGACTTTACAAGCGTTATTGGACTGAATGGCTCAAATAAGGACGGTGAAACAAGTGATTTCACGGGGGTGACGTTCTAAAGAATGTATCCACCGATGTTAATTTACAGTTAATCTCAACAGTATTATGCTGTATTAATGCTATACAGTATCATACAGTAAACAGCATGGCAATCTGGGACAAAAAAACTTGATTACAGAACTATTACAGAGTACCATTATTTACAGGAATTTACTGTAATTTTACTGTAAATAACTGAGCATCTTGGGAAGATGAAAAAAGTGCAGGAAATGAACTGACATGACATGAGCTTTTCTATTTCTGGCAAAAAAAAACAAAAAAAAAAAACTGTTTTTGCTGCTTGCATTTCATTTTTAAACTTTGAAGTGCATCTGCCAGCAAGTCTCTGTCACCACAAAGACACATCTACAGTACAACCTGCATTTATAAGCCACCATAAGCCATCAAGTAAGTCACCATTTTTAATCTGCCTTAAACTATAAAAATGTTATGCTATGGCATAACATTACCCCTGTCAAGTAAATTAAAAAATACATAATTTTGAGGCTTACTTAATTATTTAGCATTTTTATAACACATTTTTTTGACCAATTGTTTTTTATCCAAATGCTTGATTTTCACCTTCCAGAATGTTTCATTGCAAACTATGATGTCATAACTTTGAAACTAAATTTGCATTCGTGAAGCATATGAAAATTCATAAGAAAGTCTGAAACTTGATCTTCAAATGTGCCCTGATTGCAACCACATATTTAGAACATTTAGTGTTTGCAAAACACATGTACAGAGATCACGAGGCGAAAGGCCAAAGGGCCTCGGATGAAAGTGGATTTTCAGGTCATTGCACTGTTAAAGGAATATTCCGGTGTAAATGTAATCCATGGTCTAACACACTGAGAAACTGTGTTAGACTCCCCCTCAAGAGATAAAGTCCGCAAACTGCATGACAACAATACATTGCAGTAAATGGATCCAAATATAAACCGCCACCAAAAAGCCACAAATAATGCTCAGAACAGCACCAAACTTCAGCAACATTACAAATAGGGTCCCAGCACATATTTCGAGGCATCAAACATTTGATAACATTGACGCATTTGTCGGAAAGAGTAAACAAACTCACCCGTCCAGCTGCTTCCTCATTGTGGGGAAGCCCGATGAGTCAATTACAGAGTGCAGTGACTAGCCTACCAGTTGAGCATTTCTAACTGTAGGTGTGTGGAGGAGGAAATCACGTAAACAAACACGAGATTACACGTGCCTTGTAATCTCGCGATTGTTTACCTCATAGAGTGAGGAGACAGCAAGAAGGTGAAGATGAGTCAGTCACAACGGGATACCTGAGGCAAAGAAGGACACAATGGTCAATACACGTAGCTATCCCGCTTGTGGAAAGAAGCAAAAACTTTATAAATCCGAATCATTTCACAGATTGCTGTGGAGATACGGCAGAACTACAGTGAACCTGTGGCTTGTTGTATTGAAAATAGACATCAACACGCCGACCGACATGCTAAAGCAGAAGAACTACCGCGTCTGCAGTGCACATTTCGACGAAGAGGACTTTACATTATGCAAAAGACCCGCAGACCCCAAGAACCCAATGTGAGCATACCTGAAGAACAATGCCGTCCCACGAGTGGAGCCGCTGGCTACAGATAGCGTGGAGGTAACTTTTTATATTGAGTGGGGGGAGAACACTAAAGATGTGTAAATGTGTTTTTGGTGCATTCTAAGACACAGACATAAGTTGTTGTAGTATTATAGTCTTATAATGAATGAAAGTTTGCCTATCCACTTATATAATGTATACTACCTTTGAAGCTTTTAAATTTGAGAATAACATTACAGGTCAATGTATTAGAAAATTAATCCACCAATTTTTGGCAAATAGGTAAACTATTTGATGTATTGATGTGTTGAACACTTCCTTCCCATTTTAGGCTACCGGTTATGATTCTTCTGGGGTACATATAGATGAAACAGAGCTTGAAGCAGTCCCCCAGTCTACACCACAAAAGAGAGAAGACCAAAGTGTTGACCAGGACACATCCAGCAGTTCAGCCTGAACAGTAACATTGTCACTGACAAGTCCAGAACCTGTGGTCAGGCCACGTACAAAAACGCTGTTATCTGGCAGGTATCTGGCCCGTCCTCCTACATGGCAACTCTCAAAGGTAAGCATTGCATCGAAAATGATTTGCCAGTCTGGTTAGAGGACCATTGAGTTGATACTGTAGGAACATTTTACATTTTATCACAGTCTTGTTGAAAGTGTCTTGACTTATGATATATGTACATGCTATGGTCACTTTGGGGTGAAAAATAGAAGAAAAATGGCAATAATAACAAATATCGCCAGTAAAATCATAGGGGAAGAGCATAGACAAGTGGGATGTTTTTATAATTTGAAAGTCAAACTGAAAGCACATAGAATCTTGGATGATCCCAAGCATCTCGTGGCTGATGAATTTATAAAACTACCATCAGGAAGGCACTATGGGCAAGGCAATTTTATTGAGACAAACTGTCTCAAAGGGCTTTGAGACAAACTGTCTCTGCCAAAACATTTCTAACAAGTCATTCTCACCACATGCAATAACTCTGTTGAATGCTTGAACGCTATTCTTACGGGTACCATGTTCATCAATGTTTACTATTATGTAAAGTGACTGATGTGTGATATATCTATATCTATATCTATATCTATATCTATATATATATATATATATATATATATATATATATGTATATATATATATATACATATTTTTTTT
This sequence comes from Sparus aurata, assembly GCF_900880675.1. Classification (NCBI taxonomy): domain Eukaryota; kingdom Metazoa; phylum Chordata; class Actinopteri; order Spariformes; family Sparidae; genus Sparus; species Sparus aurata. The sequence goes on from NC_044208.1 coordinate 4,179,706, forward strand.
ATCATGTGATTTTCTTGTGAAGCCAAAGACACATGTCCACATTGTGGATAATAATAGTCATTATTATGTTTTTAATTCCAAGGAAATTGGTGCCACATCAGCGTCCCAGACCCCCCCTCATGCTGCAGCTGGACTTGATGCACTGGTGAGTGCATTACTTTGATTTTTCTGACTCTAATTGTATCATTTGGTGACATAGTTGAACTCAGAAATAAAACATTGCATTTCTCTTCAAATCAAAAACTTCATTCCAGTCACTCCACAGGAAAATGTAGATGTTTCTCTGCATGAAATGAGCAAAAGTTTCACTGAGATGGATTTGGAGGATCCAGCTGATGAAAGCTTCAAGCCACTGAGTAGAAGCTCCACATCAAGCTCAGGCTCTACATCAAGCCTTGGCACAGGGTGGGCAGAGAGGAAGTCGTTGGTGGATGAAACCAAACTCCTGGAGCTGTTCAAAACTTGCTCCTAGTATGGAACAGAAATAGATGACAAGAATACAATTAGTCATTCTAGCCAAATCAAAATCCGGTCGACATGCCTGCACGGGCACACTGGGCAATGGGAGTCCTGCCCAGATCAGAGAAAAATGGCCAGAAACAATATTCTCACCTGTGGTGCTATACTATTTACTGGAGCCACCTACACCGACATTGAAGACTGGGCCACACTTATAAATCTCAAAATCCCCCATAAAACACAATGTTATGCAATACAGTCTAAATACCTCATTCCTGTCATCGAACACACATACAGGAGCCAGCAGGACAAGATCATTGAGCGAGTCAAACAACTCAGTGCTTCAGGAAATAAATTTTGCTTTGCTGGTGATGCCAGGTGTGATAGTCCAGGTAAGCATAGTTATTACTTTTACGTAGGCTGAGTTCTAAACATTATGAATTACACCAACATTTATTTTGTGTCTATTTCTCTTTCAGGCTACAGTGCAAAATATTCCACATACTCCTTTCAGGATGATGCCACCAAGGAGATTATGCATTTTGAGTTAGTTCAGGTAAATCAGCACACATCTTACAAAATGAATTGCCAGGACACAACGTAGGCAGCTGTTTTGCTTGGGAACATTTGTGCATTTTCAACTAAGAAATTGTTATTCCATAGGTTACAGAAACTTCAAGCTCAGTTGCAATGGAGGCCATGGGCTTTGAAAGAGGCCTGGATCATCTTCTGAACATGGGTGTGGATGTTGATGTGATGACCACCGATAGAGCTCCATCAATAAGAAACATTCTAAGGGAGAGCTATGGCAACATCCGCCATGAGTTCGATCCATGGCATGTCAACAAGAGTAAGTGTCCGTGTTACATAAGTAACACAAAAATTCCCACCACATGTTAATTTTGTATTTTTGCAAATGGCAAACAACTATTTTTACAGTGTTTTATTTATTATGTAGGTCTCAAAAAAAAATTCTTGTCATTGCAAACAAGAAGGGCAATCAGGACATACTGCCATGGGTCAAGTCAATCAGTAATCAGTAACCCTCTATTGGGCCTGTAGCTCCAGTCGTGGTGATAGAGAGGTAAGAATGAACTTACACTGAACTTTCATTTTGTCATATTTTTGCCAAAGTCAGAACAAAAACAACTAGGCACGTGCTGTGTCAATTCAGTTTCTGAAACATATACTGTTGTTCTATATCTATTTCCTTCTAATCAGGAATGTGTGCGTCGGTGGACATCTCTGGTCCACCACATTTGTGGTGTTCACCGATGGGAAGAGTCAGGTGTCGAATACACATGTTTTCATGCACCATTGACAGAGGACGAACAACAGAAGAAAAAATGGATGAAGGCTGACTCCCCTGCCTACGTTGCCCTGAAAAGTGTCGTCCTGGACAATAAACTCCTGCGTGACTTACGTCAGATGGCCCTCTTCAAGCATACTGGTATGCCTTTAAAGTCGTTTTAGTTATAAATTTCATTTATTCCTATACCACAATGAAAGTAAGATCCCACACATGCATGATAATCTGCAGGAATGCGCTAGTGTACCACTTCAATAATTGTATGGGGTATAATTACACCTCCACAGGATCTCTTGAAGTTTTCCATGCAGTGATGCTGAAGTACACACAAAAGAGACTACACTTCTCATATGATGTGATGCGTGCCCGGACAAAACTGGCGGTGATCGACTACAACGCAAATGTTGGCAGGCCACAGGCCAAAACACAAGAAGGTAAAGATAAGTAGTTACTCATACAAACTGTGTCAACATTACATCTGAGAGCACAAAGCCCCTTTACACACCTCTTGGATTGATGATCGGGGAAGACCCATATCTATAGATATATAAAATGTATAAAAATGCAGAGGACGTTGTGCTGGAGCTCTGAATTTACATTATTACATCTAAAACTTGATGAATCAGTAGTATTGTAAGATCAGTGTAGTGCCAGCAACCTATCAGTAGCATAGAACCCACCTTTGTACTTTGAGGATATATCTGACTAATGATTATGATTATGGTATATTTTTTTTGTTGTAGGACAAGCCCGCTACTCATGTCTGTACTCAAAGGCCAGCCATCAGTGGGTGGCAAGACCCATCTATGAAAAAACTTTGCAGCAGTTCCGTTCTGGGCTGATGGACAGTGCTCTGGAGATGAGCGATGAGCACAGCATTGATGCCTGGCCCCGCCCTGCACCTCGTCAGAAAAAACTTCTACACATCATTGCCCCAGTGACAAGGCCTGATAAAGTGGACTTGGTCAAACAGCTCACATCAAGATTCAAACAAGTGTAAACTTAGTGGACAGTTTGGACAATAAAAGAGTTTTTGATGTACAACAAAAAATACTTTTATTTATATTATTTACATATATATTTACATGAATGTAAATAAGGTGATAAAAAATGTAAGAATAACTTTGACATGTCCTCTGCCTCCTGGAAGCCATGGTACTCTCCAGTGAGGGATGGGTTCTTGGCTCTTATGGCATTCACCACACAACTTGGCAGCACTGTCCTTTGCTTCCGTCCCAGGCGCTCTCCTTTCAAACCCCACTCCAAGACGACACGATAGGCCACCAGCCTGCACTGACTGGGGGGAGAAAAAGCAGTGAAGAGGGTTCAGTAATTTACGTGACTGATTATAAACAGGTAGCGTACATAACTCACAGTGATTGTTAGTAAATCTCAATCATGATAAGAAAAAAATATGGTCTACTTACTTGTTGGATAACTGACCGTTTGGCCGTTATGCAGCGACTTTCTGCGTCCACCATGGCGTCCAGGCACTGCCGAAACACGTCAGACTCCTGGCAGCACAAACACTCAGTTTCAGTGAAATCCCTGAGCACTTAGACTCGTGTGGCTCCACCGGCAGCTCTCTGTCTCTTGCCCTTTTCTCCTCGAACTGATAGGGGCGCCCCTCGAAATTAGACCATTCATCGTCGTCGTTGTTGTCAAACACCGTCAATTCAGCCACTGTTGTTGTCTGTGATGTCTGCTTCACTATGCTACAAAGCAGTCTCTTCCGGCAATAAACGTCGCCCTCTGTGTGATCTCGCGATTGTTTGTCGTCACCTTCTTGCTGTCTCCTCACTCTGCATGAGGTAAACAAACGCAAGATTACAAGTCACGTGTAATCTCGTGTTTGTTTACGTGATTTCCTCCTCCACACACCTACAGTTAGAAATGCTCAATTGGTAGGATAGTCACATATGAACTTTGATTGCATTTCCATGTAGTAATAATCAGACTTTTTCATCCTTGAGCTGCGGAACTCTACTGCACTCGGTAATAGACTCGTCGGGCTTCCCCACAACGAGGAAGAAGCTGGACGGGTGAGTTTGTTTACTCTTTTCGACAAATCCGTCAACTTTATCAAATGTTTGATGCCTCGAAATATGTGCTGGGACCCTATTTGTAATGTTTCTGAAGTTTGGTGCTGTTGTGAGCATTATTTGTGGCATTTTGGTGGCGGTTTATACTTGGATCCACTTACTGCAGTGTATTGTTGTCGTGCGGTCTTTTCTGAGGATGCTAAAACTACGTTAGCTAGCGGTCTGCTAACTTTATCTCTCGAGGGGGAGTCTAACACAGTTTCACAGTGTGTTAGACCATGGGTTACATTTACACCGGAATATCCCTTTAATGATACAAGTCTTGTTTTTGCACTGCAAAGTGTGACAGTATTTCCAATTTACTGTGTCACTTAAAGGAACACATTAGGGAGGGCAGGACAGTTTCTTGTCCATTTAGAAACTATGACAAAACATTCCTTGTGGTGTCTAAGTTTTCATGTATCAAGAACTGAAAATGTTCTGTGAGAGATATTTCTAGCTCTTTGACCGCAGATAATGGAGCAGGTTCACAGGCACAGTATTTGGGAGAACAAGCAGATAACTTGAGTACTATAGCAGAGGATGTTCTGGATGATGTAGATGTAGAGGAAGAACAATCAGATGTTTATTGTTGTATTTATGGTTTTGACTGTTATATATATCCTATAGTTTTACAGTATGTTGTATTGTCTTATTGAGGCAATATTATGATCAAACATGTTCTTTTTCATATTGTCAGACTTAAATTTTAAGTATCTGACTTACATCATACAAATATAATCAATCTGAAGAGACTGATTATATCATTTATTTCCCTTTTCTTTTAACTACTTTCTAATTTGTAATCTTTTTTTCAGGTCCAATGACACAGACAAACCAGTGATGGATGACATGCATAGAAAAAGGGGTGTTGTGTGAAGGAACGTCCTTTGTGGTTGGACTTGTAGTACTCTTTGCCTCCTACTACAACTTCAACCTTCAGTATCAACCTGAGGCAGCATGCACGCTTGGGTTTATTTAGAGGAAGGCACTTTTTCACACAGACTTCATTGACTGTTCTTCACACATTGCCATTGTCTAATAACCTAGTGAAAACCACTGGTGCCTCTGACACAAGAAAAGCAACTTTCCTTTCCATCATATTGTTTAAAACTTGATTATTGGTGTAAATTATACTGAACAGACTCTTGATATGTCTCTTTCATACAATTATGTCTAAAAGAGAAATATTTGTGTTGTTCTGCACTGTTTTTCAGAGCCTGCATTGACATTAATCCTGAGAATAGCACAAAAGCAAACCACGAGAAGGTGCACAGCAAGAACAGTGGGAAGATGGTTAAAAAGAGGGCAACATCAATTAATCCCCATGTCTGCACACTGATCAAGAAGCTCAGTGACTTCAAGTGTGACTTTGTCAGATCACACACACACAGACACACACACACACACACACACACACACACACACACACACACGCATTCACTTATTTATGAACTCACTCAGTCAGAGCCTTTTCTTATTCAAACTGTTAAAACTCTCAAACTGTTTTACGTTGTTCAGAAATTCGCATACTGCTAAAAACAGTAAGTTTGATGTTCCTTTCCCACAAAAATCAAATTGTCGCAAGGAGTTACTAAATACTAGCCCCATTCACACTGGCGTTTGGGTGCGGTTTAGTACGCCAATTCCCCACCTCCGTCTCAGTGTGAATCTCTCGGAGGCGGGACGCTCCGGGCCTGATCCAACCTCTGGAGGTAGTATCAGGGCCGTAAACAGCGTCTGTCACTGGCAAAAAACTTTAACTCACCGAGTGTTTGTGATGAAAATGAATCAACGCGACGGTCATCCCTCCGGACCGAGACTTCAGTGAACTTTCTTGAGGGAGTTAGATTGACAGGGGGACACCGGGGAAACACCTTGAACGTCATCATCATGAGTGTACCATCACGCCTCTTTGGACGCGCAGCGCCGCCTTTTTGTGTGAATTTACAGCAGTTCAACTATAAGGCGGAGCTGCTTCGCTCTGTGTGAATCACCATCGGCGGAGAATTGGCGAACCGTGGCTGCGGCTTTCATGCGTCTACTCCTGTGTGAATGGGGCTACTGTCTGCAATGAATGAAAAAAAAATCAGGCAGAGAGTTATGGTCTATTTTTGCTTTTGTTGCACTGGTGACAGGTTTTTATTTTATTATTATTATTTTCGGTAATCATACTTGAAAATTAACTGCATATTTACTATTGTACCTTTGTCATTTGTTTCATTCTTTATATTATTACTATCTAATATCATTATTATTATCATTATCATTATTACTATAAGGCTACTATTTTACCATTATTATTGTTATTATTATTATGATTATTATTAATAATAATAGTAGTCTTAGTAGTATTACAGTAACATTAAAAATACAGGATATATACTGTAGATTAAAATACAGTTTAAGTGCTGTAAATGTACAGTAATTTACTGGCAAAGCTGGAAAACAGTATCGTGTTGTAAATTTACAAGAATACAGTAATAATAGTAAATGCATTTCTTTGTCAAACTAAATACAGTACAGCGAAGCTGCTGCCAGTAAATTACTGTAAATTTACAGCAAAAAGTTTTGCAGTGTGTGCTTCTTTCACAATTGGTCTATTGATGTTTTCTCTTCTATTACAACTGTTTCAATTGCATTCTTGACGTGAAACATGACGTCAGTCAGAGAGGGGCTGCTTTTTCAGCGGTAAGTGGGAATCAATAAGCAATTTTTAGTGGGGGTACCCGCATTTAAAAAAACTGTGTAGACCTAATTATGGTGGAAAAGAGGCATAACTGGAGAGGAGTTGTAAGCTTTACACCCTGTGTGGGAGTGTTCTTACAGAGTCTTCACGAGTGAACGCTGAGTTTCACATTTTTTAGGGGCCACTTGTGAGGGACATCTCAGAAGCAAACATTTTACTTTTCCTCCACTACTTTTGTCTGACAGCTCTACTTACTGTCTTTTTCCTCCCCTTCCTGTCCATTGAAAACCATATATCTACAGATGTGTTGATGCTGAATGTTTGTGATAAACTGAAAGATTAAGTAACTGTATTATGTGTTGAGTTCTCTTCCTTAAGATAAATAAACTCTTTAAGAAACCCGTTTGTATTAGCTGTCACAATGCTGACAACAGGCTGTGTTTCTCACTTTTTAGAAATATATGGTTCTCACCGGACAGTGATGCTACAACATATGATGGGCTTACTGGATATTATGCATAGCTGTAGATTAGCTAGTGCAAGGTATATAAAGTAGTTGAAATGACCTTAAACATTTACAGCAGTAAAAATACACATACACATTAATGCAGCAATAATATTAACAAAAAAAATCAGATATAATAAGTAAGACCTGCACCATAGTTTTAGCACAGCAGTTATCATGGTCAAATACTAGAAATCAGAGTTGTCCCTTATTTTTTTTATTCACCATTACATAAAATATTTCAATAATATATGCACTGCTGAACTGGAAATGTCCCCCGTTTTTCTATTTCAGAAATCTGGTCATCTTACGCTAATGGCGGCTAACTAACACTCAGGCTTTGTTTATTCAGCCCTCTTTTGGCTTAATCACCTGTGCTCATTTCGAGCTACTGGTTAGGCAGAGCCAGCTACTTCTACTTGCTCTCTGTCTGCTGGATGTTAATGACGGGCTGTAGCTTTCTCAGGACAAAAAGAAGTGTTCTTTTAATGGATCTTATATAGAGAATAAACCCATGTTGTTTTCCGGTAAAACGAGGGCAGGTATTGCAGTCTGCTGTCACCTCCTACAGTGAGAGTAAAGAAGAAATGGTAATTCAGTCCTGGAAATGAAAATGAATGGCTGTTTCTGAAGAATGTGAGTGGAGTGAGAGAGGAGGACATCTGGGCCATGATCTGATCAGGGTACCTAGCGCTGTGAGTGCATTCCCTTGTCCAACACCTTGGATTACAGCCCTCTGGGTAATTAGCAGGGCTACTGCAGGACTGTTTGAATTGGAAATCCATTTATCTGCTTTTCTCATATTGATCTGTAGTGGCTGTCATCTCGCCTTCTCTTTCAGCAGAGGAATTCTGTTACTGATCAGTAACAGTACAGGATGTAACCTGGCATGCCTCAACAGTGCTCTGTAAGCCCCTTTAACTCTCATAACATGCCTATATTTCTCCACCCGTGTGGCAACAAAACTTCACACAGGGAGAGAACAAAGCAATGTAATTCATCTGAGTTAACCCATCTCCATGCTGGCAGTCGGTTGCTCCACCACGCATCAGTGCGCAGTGAGTGGAGAGAGACTGGGAGCCATTTTCAGCCATCTCTGGGAGCGTAACTGAGACTCACTCTCAGTAATGAGACTATAAATGGGGCTGCCTTGCCTCTCTTCCCCACTGCAGTCACCTCCTCTTAAACACAGTTCTTCTGTAATATCAAGGGATGATGATAGTAGCACTCTGCTATCTACCAGCTGTACAGTATTAAAGGCTCTATCAGGTGCTGATGCAGTGAAAACCTTTTGCTTTTTCAACTGATGTTTTTACTGTTAGGTAAGGTGGCATCACACCGCATTGTCTTCCCCATCAATATTGGTTATTATTTCTCTTATAAACTGCATGCCTCGATTCCACCAGACACGTGTCCATCCTGGCTCCGCTCCGTCACGGCCCAGCCAAGGCAGCAGAGCTGATAGGTTTCACTCTAGTCTATGAGTTAAATTCCAGCAGGTCCGCTGCGCTGCATATCTGCTCCGTCCCAGCTCCGGCAGTCCAGAGCCCTGTGGAGCAGATGCGCAGGACTTCTATTTTGGCGAATGCCGGAGCCACTACAATAATTCAGCCCAAATTAAGCATGGAGCAGACAGGAAGTCACGAAACAACAACATACCATTCGGTTAACTTTCAGAATAAAACACAATTTCAAAAGAGGGGCAAATACAACCTCTTCTTCTCATCCTTCAGTTGGGAACACTTTGTGTTGTTGTGTTTATAACACATACCTATAACTCCTCGGTCTGCAACTTCAGCTGTCTGGCAGTGCTGCACCGTGCCAGACTAAAAATGCAACCAGTGGGGGTTTGCTGGACAGAGGATGGCAGAGCAAAACTGGACTGGAGCCGAAACACAGCAGACATGCATGCAGTGGAATCGCAGAGTTAGAGTTAGAAGGGTTAACCCCTTCATCATACAAAATCCTCAGTAACTTGTAGACTACAGGTCAGAAACATTGCAAAGGTAGGTAGTAGTAGATAGCTCAATCACAAAAAGCAGAAAACATCCTTACGGGCTGCTGAAGATGTTGATGTGTCTAATGGGGGAACTACAGCTCACATTCTGCTGTATCAGCTCCTCCACTGGCCGCTTGTTTTACAAACCAACTGCAAGAAAAACAGAGACACAATCCATTAACACCAGACAACCACTAAGGAAATAGCACACGACCTCACATACTTGTCTCATTTGTGGTGTGATTTAACAGTAAATTCATTGGAGCTCACTGACCTTCCTCCCTTCCTCTGGTTATCCATCAGACTTCAAGGGTACCCATGGGTGTGTGGACACAAGAGGACAGCCAAGAACAGGAACCCGGTCATGGGCACGAACCTGACCAGCCTCCCACCCTCTTGTCCAGCAGACTACCAGAGCTACGAAAATCTCTGTCAGATTTTTTAAAACGATTTTTTCAGCTGAACTTCACTAATTTATTCACCTTCTTCCATCTTGATGTATGTATTAAGTACAGACCACATCATACAAAAGTGAAAGACAAAAATCAATCAGAGGCAGAGTAGGGTAGGTATCGCAATAATAAGCAGATGGATCCATAAGAAAGCATAGTTGATGGTGTGTAGCCTTGTGTCATAAATGTTACATAGTGACATGAAGCATTATGCACTTCTTATGGGAGATCAGACCCCCTCACCTAAGTTACATAGTGTATAGTCCCAACTCCAAAAAAATGCAAATATAAACAAACAAATGCAACCATTTACAAATGAACTGTGTTTACTGACAACATTTAATGAAGTAATCCTGAGCACATGTATTAATATACTTGATAAAAACATGTGTTTGACAAGGTGGTGAACCTTGCCATATTCTTGCTTGTGATTGACAGAGCCTTTCAAGGATGCCCCTTACAAACTCAATCATGATACTAGCAGCTGTTACCAATAAACCTGTTCACCAGTGGAAGGTTCCGAACAGGTGTTTATGGATCATTCCACAACTTCCTCCCTGTCTCTTGTCACCCCTGTCCTAACATGGTATAAGCATAAATTTACAAAAATTGATGTAGTTGACGAGGTCGAGCAATACATATAATGGCTTTGTACTGTTTTCAATTCAGTAGCATCTCCAAAAGGATTAGCAAGTTATCACATTCTGTCCTATTGATGTTTCATGGAGCGCGCCAACCTTTTTGGAACAGGGGTTGTAGAACCAGTATACCAGATTCAGTTCTTAAAGTAAACACAGAAAGGTTATCAATCATTTTGTTGTTAATTCTCGATTGTTGTATGAGACATTTGTTGCCATTATGGCTCATAAAAAATGCTGCCGTTGTCATTATAGTGCTTTCAACCTCCCCTATCCCTGCCCATTATGATCAAACTGTTAATGATACATCATCATTCAGAGAGAAACTCATAGCAATTTTATGCTGCTGTATTTTGTTCTAATTGCTGCTCTTTGCTCCTGATTGCACTGACAAATAAAATTGGCCAGATATGATAATGTTCATGGTATATTTATTTGCGCAGTTAAAGGAAGTTTTGAGAGAATCAGTGGGTGAAATAATTACCAGCTGCATGGCAGTTGCCCTGCTGCTTCTGGCAGATGAAACTCAGTTCAGCCTGAGTGTGATTCTGTGCAGAAGTCCTGCTGCGATGCATCCTGCTGCTGATGATAATGGGACGTCTGTACCTTATTGGCCTGTCAGCTGTTACAGATGTGCTGCCCTCTCCTGTAGGTCACCCCTAGGCTGCAGCAGCTGCCTCCGTCTGCACCTCACCCACCTTTCCCCTGTCAGCCCAAGATAGTGTCACTGAACGCCAGCCAAACCAGCTCGGTCCTCCCGGTCAGTTGAGCCCACATTCACCCCTTGCCTCAGGCAGGAGACGCATGCTCATTTACAATAGTCACACATCACGGGGAAGCATCACCACTGCAAAGCGTTTGCTAATCAAAATCCCATTACTGTTTTTTGCCTTTGATTTCCCCAAAGTCTCTCTCGGGCTTGATGTTTTCAGTGGCCAAGACTGATAGGGTGTGGCAGGAGGCTGCTGGCAGCAGGTGATGAATCAAGGGGATTCACAGACCAGTGTGAGCTGTAATTTTATTAACTGCAGCCTGTGATGGATCATCCTCCCTTCACTATGCCCCCCAAAATAAATGTCTGCTGTGTAAACAAATGTAAAAAAAAACCAAAAAACACAGGAGCAAGGTGATTTGGTTGTTAACATTGTGTTGAATTCCCCTCAGTGTAATGAGCAAACAGCAGTGATGTGGTCCATTTCCACAAGCCCCAGCCTTGATTTCCAGGGGAATTATGGGCCTTGGTAGGGCCCTGGGGAGAGTGTGAACTGAAACTAAAGCGTCAGCCTCCTCTGTATTCCACTCTTACTCTCCTCTAATGTACCTCTTCATGCATTCTACTTGTCAGTGTATGTAGACCTGTCCACTCCTCTCTCCAAAATATAAAGCATTATTCCATCATCTAGAAGTGCACTGCAATATTGCAGCCATAAGTATTCCATCAAGGTTCAGCACTGATACAGTGACAGTGGGAAGCTTTCATCTGCCCTATCTTTATTTATTTTACAAGATTTAACTTATTTTTCATGCATTTAAATGTCTGTATACCTGTGTACTACTGTTCTCCAGTGAACTAAAATCTGTCTTCCTGACAAGGGCAAATATCATAAACACATACATATACTGGCCTCTTTCTACAAGTACAGGGATGATTACTTTGTCCAGGGGTGTTCTCTGAAATCAAACCAAAATGGAAGTTAAAGTACATTTAGTAAATTTGGTCACCGCAGCATTTCTCAGGACTATAGTTTCTGTCAAGAAATATCTCTGTATAACTTACTAGCCAACTATGGTGCAAAAAAAAAACAACTCAACCATACACTGCAAACAAGTGTGCAAGTACAACATGGCACTCAGTAAGGCCATTGTTTTCAATGGAAGGTGGGGCTGGGCTCTCCAGAGCAGCTGACAGAGCCAGAGCTGCATGCACTTGTCCTGATTTTCCAAATTAATCAAAATCCATCTCAGATGCACAGATTAACTGACTTGACATTGTGGCACTGACGAGAGAGCATAATTAGCTCAGGAACATAATAGAGGAGGAATTCATTTTGGGTGTCTGACCTGACCAACCCTTCATCCAAATGGGATTATGGTAAAAAATGGGCTATCAGGTTCAAAAATTGATTTTATATTCTATAATCTATACCCTAGCCCCCTCATTAGCTGCTTTTTAGGAATACTTTACTCATGCTAGGAACACACCAAACACAAACTGTAAACACTTGCACATTTTCAGAAGAGGGATGACCCGTTTGTTTTATTTACCTGCAACAAGCGAACTGACACTTTTGGTTCCTTGTGTTCAGCCATCTTTTTGGGCTAGAGAGTGTAACTTGCTCAAACCTCAGTCAGATAAATGATCAATGAGTCAGGCAGACTAGACTAACATATTCAAATGAACAGCCTCCCCTGTCCCTGCACTTTTTCTGACTTTATATATATATATATATATATATATATATATATATATATATATATATATAAATATATATATATATATATATATATATATATATATATATATATATATATATATATATATATATATATATATATATGTATATGTATATATATATATATATATGTACATATATATATACATATATATGTACACACTGCACTTTACTGCTTTTTGCACTCTGGTTCGACTGAATTACTTTGCAATGACGATAAAGCACACACAAGCATCTGTTATTTTTAAAAAATGTAACATCCAGGAGTCACATATACTTGTCTTCTCTCTTCAGATGTGCTTTTAAAATATTTCACCACCAGCCCCGGTGACACAGCATCAGGTGCTCCTGTCCCTCTACCTCAGCACAGCAAAATGACACAGCATGTTTTTATTTTGTATATAAATAGAATATTCATTAATATGTTGATGCAATGCCTTATTTATATTATATTTTTAATTTATCCCTTGCTTCTTTCTTCAGTTTTTAGGGGGCACCAGCTAAAATCTTGCCAAGGGCACTAAATTGGTCAGGGCACTACACGCAGATCAATCTAGTATGTCTATTGTATTCTACTTTATCTATTTATTTGAGTATATTTTTATATTTCCCTGCTACTTTTTTGTATTGTCTGCACACTGTTCCCCTTTGCTGCTGTGCCGAATTGAATTTCTCCTATGGGTGATCAGTGAAAGTACATCTTTTCTTTTCTTATCTTAATCTTAAAAAACACAAAGACCAACACCTGTATAACAATTAACATGTTCCATCCTTTTGGTTAATCCATACAAAACAGAAACGTTACAATACAAATTTTGGTTTTATAGTAAGTTGCATTTCTGAACTATTTCTTGATGAACATCACTACAGTGTTTTCTCTTGAGGTATCACACTTCACAAAAAATCTGTGAAGATAATTGCAGCAGCAGCAGCAGCTATATCGAAAAATGTCCAAAATGTCTCAGGAGCTTTCTGAGTCATCTCAAATCTAATTTAACAGTAGGTATCTTATGGTTATATCTATGATACATATCATATGCTACATGACATCATATATACTGTAGCAGACTACAGTAAGTCCGCTCTTAAGTCCAGTTGCACAGTAGGTATGATGTGTTGGTCTGATACTGGACAGAGCAGCAGAGAAACAGACTATAACTGGCCTTCCTGTGTTGATCAACATTTACAGTACAGTTAATTTCCAGAGCTTTTGAATAAATGACAAATATTGACAGATATCCATGCAGTATTACTACATGTATAGTAAATCGTCTTTTGCAACAGATTTGAGGGTATAAACCTGTTGCGCATGCTGTAGTCTGACTAAATCATCTTCTGAGCATGGCTTATTTTTGAATTCCTTAAGTGTATCACCACTGTGGGTATCCATTTCATCAGCAGAACTTTGTATCTATATCATCTTTGCTGTAGGTCTACAGTATCTACTGCAGTCAATAGAAAAGCTCTGTGTCTTTTGTTTCTGTCCATGGTGCATCCTGCACACCTCTCTGGCCCTGTGACTGATGCAGCTGGGATGGGGTGCAGAGGCTGTAGGGGAGTTGTTAGAAGCTTTCACCAGAGGTCGTTGAATTACGACTGCAGCCGAGAACGTGGCAGAGAAGAAGGAGAGCCATCACTTTATCTCTCCTGGGCCGGGGTCACAGAGTCACGGGGCTATCATGCATGCCAGGGGCTCCAGCCTTTAATCACAGAGGAGACACTCTCCCACTTTTTCTTCAGCCACCTCATCGCTTACCCTCAGATCAACCAGCCAATCTGCCAGCTTCCTGTCCTAGCAGCAGCTGAGTCAGCTAACAAATGGGTGTCTGAAGATCTGCCTGCTGGACCCTCTGTGATTACACAAGTGCCACTGCCGGGCCTGCTGCTGCACACAAATTTACAGTAGAAATGGGCGACAGAGATCAGTGAGAGGTTCATGGGGCTAAGTTAGTCATTTGTGTGGCTTCTACTTGTTTAAAGTGAATGGACAGTTAATTAACATCAGTTTATATAATCATTCTTAATCTTAAAAATGGTAGTTAGACAAAAATTCAGAAAACCCAGAATACTCCATCCACTGATTAAGGTCAGGAGATGTGGCTCAAGGCATTTTTGTAAAATAAATCAATTCTGTTTTGGAACCTCAGCATTCCATTTCAGGAATTGCACTGTAGGCATAGGCAGTGGCGGATCATACTTGTTTTAACAACCATAGTGGACAACATAATTACATTATTATTATGGTAACTAAACTGTCATCACAAACAATTCCATATATTTACATTCATTAATTAAAGCATTGGCGACCAAAGCAAAAAAAGAAAATTGAAAACGTAGCCTAAAAAACAAAAGAAAAAGAGTTTAAACAACTCCATGGGTTGCAAAAACATGAATTGCAAGCCTCATCATCATTTGATACATACCGTGCCTATAAAATGGAATCACCCCTTCAGATGTTTTCCCCTTCATGATCAATATACCAAACATATACAAAACTAATGTACTCAAAAAAAAGGTACTTAATGTCAAAGTGAAACCAGATTTCTACAAAGCAATGTCAGTTAACTAAAACTATATAAAAATATCTGACTGCAAAAGTATTCACCCCGTCGAGTCAGTTTTTCTGTGGAGAAGGTCTGAATCAGGCTTGCTCATCTGGACACTGCAATTTTTCTCAATTTTTCATTGCAAAACGGCTACAGCTCTGTCATGTTGCACCGGGATCGGGCGTGAATAGACCTTTTCAAATCCAGCCACAAATTATCTCTTGGATTGAGGTCTGGGCTTTGACTGGGCCACTCCAGAACATTCACCTTGTTGACTTTAGACCATTTCTGTGTAGCTTTTGCTATTCGCTATGGGTCATTGTCTTGCTGGAAAATAAATCTTCTCCAGAGTTGTAGCTCTCTTGCAGACTGAATCAAGTTGTCCTCCAGGGTTTCCATATATTCTGTTGCATTCATTTAACCCTCCACCTGCCTGCTGCTGAGAAGCATCCGCACAGCATGATGCTGCCATCACGGTGCTTCATTTCGGGGATGGTCTGTTTGTTTTGATCCGCCAAACATTGTGTTTATTGTCATATGCGCAGTGGCTCTTGGCCACGCTCCCATAAAGCTTTGCCTGGTGAAAAAAACAGCCATGCAGAGTGTTTTCTAGCTCAGCTGCTGAAGCTTTCAACTCTTTCAGAGTATTCATAGGTATCTTGGTGGTCTCCCTCACTAGTCTTTTTCTTGCATGGTCACTCAGTTTGTGAGGACAGTCTGCTCTAGGCAGATATACACATGTATACATACATATACATATACATATTCCTTCCATTTCTTAAAGGTCCCATATTATACTGTTTTTCATCAATTTCACATTGCTCTCAGAGGTCCAACAACACTGTATTCGATATGCATTGCCCCAAACCCATCCGTGGTCCTGAGTTTCAGCTGTCTAAATGTCGCTCTACCGAGCTCTATTCAGAGCAGTCTGTTTCTGTGCCTGCACCTTTAAATGCTAATGAGCCCCATCTGTCAACGCCTACTTGGGGAGCATTGCCTGCTACCTTACTCTCAGGATGCCCCTTACGCTAACGGTAGCATGCGCTAATGTTTAAGTTTATGTTTGTTTGTATGTGTTGTTACAGTTACTACCATGTAGCTAATGGCTAACAGCTAGCGAATGCTGTGTTTGTCTCCAACACAGTCTCCAAACTCTTGGACACTGTTCGCATCATCTCTGTCTCCAGTCTGCACATGTTTCCAGACTTTCTAATGTGACAACCAAGCTCCATCATTATATTATTAACATTAAACTTGCTTCAAACGCCATCGCATAGCGGACCAAAGCTGAGCTAACTAGCCAATTTCCAGCTGACTTCACCATACTTGTAAGCAACTATAAATACTATCAAACCGCAACGACACTTAACGGTGGCTCGGGTGCAGTTGCTGGGTCCGGTATGGTTGGGACTGATCCTTTTACGAGGGTCAGTGTCGAGGCAAAGCCAGCTTTGTACTGACCCTCGTTACTGAAGCAGTCCAATGTGGAAGCGTAGTCGGCACACTGTCATTAAAAATGAAACGCAAGCACTGTCTATTCTGTTGTTCTGTAGCTGGGACAGAATATAGGCACTGATGTTGATCTTTACAACCAACAACAGTGCAATTTGTGTGTCTAGCTCCGAGTGATGACATTGCGAAACACTGCTATGCTGCTACGCCCCCCTCTCAGATATCTCCTATAGGCAGAGGAGACCAGCCTATGATAATGACTCCTTTCATTACGTAACGACAGGAGCTGAATCTGAACAGCCTGTAGGAGTGCCGTTTTACCAGTGGGTGGGCTGCAGAGACCATGGAGAAACCGCTTGTTTTCCTCATTCTGGGAGTTGGCAGGCTCAGGGAGGACCAGCTTATATATGTAGAGACCAGAGAAAACGTGTTTTTCATAATATTGGACTTTTAATGATGGATTTAACTGAACTCTTGGGGATGCTCAGTGACTTGGAAATGTATTTGTATCCATCCCCTGACTTATAATTTTCAACAACCTTTTCACAGAGTTGCTTGGAGTGTTCCTTTGTCTTCATGGCGTACTTGTAGCCAGAAGTAATGATCAACCAGTGACTGGACCTTCCATACACAGGTGTCTTTACACTACAATCACTTGACACACATTCACTACACTCAGATGATCTCCATTTCACTAATTGTGAGACTACCAGCACCAACTGACTGAACCTCTGTTGAATTAACCAAAGCATGTGAATACTTATCCAATCACTTATTTTGCTTTCTACATTTTTAGTTAATTTGTACATTTTTTGTTTTGTACGTTTTTTGTATATTAACCATGATACAATTTATAAAAGCAATAAAAGGGGAAAAAATCCAAGAGGGTCAATACTTTACACTGTATCGAAGACAGTTCCCCCATTGCCTAGACAAATTTTTTTTCTTTCCCCAAGTTTTAAAGGAACTAAGGGCAGGATTTGTGAAAAAATAAACATTCATTATAAGTATTTTAATGCTAATGGGTGATGAAGCGTTCAAAACCAAAAAGAATGAGCCCACACACATATCTCCCCATTGCCTTGAACAGGCTGTGTGCTGCATGATGTACTGCTATTCGGGGTCCGAATTTCCCGCGCAGCCCTGCGGACGTGACGTTATTTGACGCTGAATGCGCGTCCTCGACAGCTTGGAGACCGGAAGAAGACAAGCGCGGTGGACCGGAAATACTGTTTGTGTTGTTATGGACTCTGCTACGGCCGGAAAACGACCCACCACCACACAAAGTCCACTAAAAAGTAATACGAAGAAGAAAACGAAGGTACGGTGTACATTTTAGGACAACCTCAGGATCAGGCTGCAGCGTCAGACCTCAGATGAAAAGGTATAAGGTCTCAGGAAAAGCTCTGTCACACTCGCACCAAACAGCCACATGAAAAATAGTCATTGGACCAAAAGGCCTAAGAAAAAAAACTTGTCACACTGATGTACCTCAGGATAAAAATTGTCACACTGAAAGCATTAGTAGCTAAGTTGTTGCACTGAAAGGTGTCAGAAACTAAGTTGTCACACTGAAAGGTATCAGGATAAAAATGATCACATTGAACGGCATCAGGAAAAAAATTATCACATTGAACAGCATCAGTAACTAAGTTGTCACACTGTAAGGTATCGGGGAAAAAATGATCACATTGAATGGCATCAGGAAAAAAATTATTACACTAAAAGGTATCAGGAAAAAAATTATCACATTTAACGGCATCAGGAAAAAAATTATCACACTGAAAGGTATCAGGAAAAAAGTTGTCACTCTGAACGTCATCACACTGAAAGGTATCAGGACAAAAGTTGTCACTCTGAACGTCATCACACTGAAAGGTATCAGGACAAAAGTTGTCACTCTGAACATCATCACACTGAAAGGTATCAGAACAAAAGTTGTCACTCTGAACGTCATCATACTGAAAGGTATCAGGAAAAAAGTTGTCACTCTGAACGTCATCACACTGAAAGGTATCAGGACAAAAGTTGTCACATTGAACGTCATCATACTGAAAGGTATCAGGGCAAAAGTTGTCACACTGAATGGTATCGGGAAAATCAGTTTCCTACAGAGGTCGCATAAGTATGGTGGCCGACAAGGGCAAACGCGTAGTAACGGCCAAACGTTGCAAATACATAAACGATGCAGAACCAAAGACACGCAAAACACATGCAACAACAAAAATATGATGACGTTCAGAGTGACAACTTTTGTCCTGATACCTTTTAGTATGATGACGTTCAATGTGACAACTTTTGTCCTGATACCTTTCAGTATGATGACGTTCAGAGTGACAACTTTTATCGTGATACCTTTCAGTATGATGACGTTCAATGTGACAACTTTTGTCCTGATACCTTTCAGTGTGATGACGTTCAATGTGACAACTTTTTTCCTGATACCTTTCAGTGTGATAATTTTTTTCCTGATGCCGTTAAATGTGATATTTTTTTTTCCTGATACCTTTCAGTGTGATAATCTTTTTCCTGATTCAATTCAATTCAATTCAAACAACTTTATTTATCCCCACAGGGCAATTCAGTTTGCAGCCTCAGTCACATAGAAACAAGAAACAACAACAAAAACAAAGACACATACAGCATCCACTCTGTCAGTACTGCAGGTTGGCAGAGGCAACGGGAGCTAGCAGTATGCCGTTCAATGTGATAATTTTTTCCCCGATACCTTACAGTGTGACAACTTAGTTACTGATGCTGTTCAATGTGATAATTTTTTTCCTGATGCCGTTCAATGTGATCATTTTTATCCTGATACCTTTCAGTGTGACAACTTAGTTACTAATGCTTTCAGTGTGACAATTTTTATCCTGAGGTACTTCAGTGTGACACGTTTTTTTTCTTAGGCCTTTTGGTCCAATGACTATTTTTCATGTGGCTGTTTGGTGCAAGTGTGACAGAGCTTTCCTGAGACCTTATACCTTTTCATCTGAGGTCTGACGCTGAAGCCTGATCCTGAGGATGTCCTAAAATGTACACCGTAGGTAAGAATACATTACAGGTCATTTTTAGAGCTTGATTTGAAAATCTTATGAGATCACCGAGGACTTGGAGTGAGCTAAAGTGCAAAGTAGCGTTCGCGGCTAACGTAGTGCTAGCCGCTAACGTAGTGCTAGCCGCTAACGTAGCGCTAGCCGCTAACATGTAACTTAGTCCACTGCTTGTAACACTAAGAAGTTACAGACTGCGCATTTTCCAGGGTCCTTCAGTCTGAAACCGAATAGTTAGAAATATGCCCTTTTAGATATGGGACCGAAAGCCCAACTTCTATCTGGGATAGGGTTGCCACCTTGGATTTGTGGAAAAAAGGGACACTTGACCAATGTTGCGGGGGGGGGGCAACAGACACACAGTAATTTAATCATTTGTTAATACATTTATTCATAAAGACAATAACAACCAATTTGTTGTATTAACACAACTGGAAAAATGTATGTTTTGCAGTCTGATCCGACTTACTATGAATGTTTTTAGTCTTTTCAATGTAATTTTCAATCTATGAAATCAAACTGTGCCTTTTTTTTGCCAAGCTTCTCTCAAGTTTTACTCTTTCAAATAATCAACCATCTACACAACTTTTCAGTACGCTATTATTCATCATCATCATCATTAATTATTTTTATTATTATTAATAATATTGTTTAAAGTGAGCCTCTTATCGTTTAACAGAAAAATATATCATACAAACAGCAACTTTTGCAGCCTTGTCAGTCTGATGGAGAGTTATCACCTTTCTGTCATCACTAACATACTGTTAGTAATCAAAGAAGCTCCGAGGCTTTACATTTGTTTTATATGTTATAATACAAGATTTCAGCATTGAGCTACAATCAGGCTACATTCATGATTTTGTACAGTCAAACTTACTAAAAACTTATTATTGATCATCATTATGAAGTTTCAGGGCGTTCCTGTAACCATGGTAACTCACGGTGCCAGAGGGGAGGGAGGGACGCTGAGGCCGTTTACACAGATACACTGCAGTCAAAGTCCAGACTGTAGTTGTTATTTCACACATGTAGCACACAACAGGAGACTCTCTGTGTCAGACGAGTTCTCACGTGTTGACTAAACCCAAAAACTAATTGATAAAGTAGCAGCGCGACGAGTCCTTGCTAGCTAAGCAGCTAAACGTTAGCGCCGCTCCGTGTTTAGATCCCGCCCTGTGTGGGTCACTACACTGTCATTGGTCAGGTGGGCACACGCTGTTAACGATACCATTGGCTGTAGAGTGTGACAATCTGTCAATAAAGATCAGCCAACACTTGTTCTCCGATCTACATCGATCTCAAAAGTCGTCTCTGTGAAGTTTGAATGACGGAAATCCGTCGTAGCGACTGAGAACTTTAATCCATGTGTCTTTGATGGGAACTTTTCTAGACTACAGAACAAAAACGGGACAAATTATGTCCCGGGAGAGATTTATGTTTTCCCGGGACAGCTGATGAAAAAAGAGAACAATTCTGGGAAAAAAGGGACAGGTGGCAACCCTAATCTGGGAGGTGACGTTAGCAGCTGGCTGTAGCAACAGTTTGTTTGGGTCTATGTAGTCATATTAGCCGCTGGCTACACACAGCGAGCCGGCTTCCCGGCTGCTTCGTGAGTGTAGGGGATACGGCTATCAAGTCAATTTTATTTATATAGCCCAAAATCACAATCACATTGCCTCAGTGGGCTTTACAATCTGTACAGTGAAATATATCATACACACAGCACCGGCTCCCGTCTCGTTCCTGTCCCTGGTAAATACAGTATTTGGGGTGTACAGTAACGGTATTTACAGGCTATGGCTTTGGGGGCTATTGTGTTGACGAGTTGATGATACTGTTGTGATGTAGCTGAATAAAAGGCAGTTTAGAGCTAACCGTGAAGTGCACAATGTAAACGAGCTCAGGTGGTGCTATATAATAATTGATATTGTGCGTGTCAACAGGTCTGATAAAGTTATTATTATTGTTATTATTATTACGACCTTGCTTGCGAAGCACGTCTGTGTGGTTGAGTCCTTTGGGGTGGGTGGGCTAAAAGAGTGGTCTCAACTCATCAATAGAGCTTTTAGCCTTTATTTTTCTCGTGTTGTACCTTACACACAAGATTGTTCCAGACATTATACATTACGTTGTAAGTAAAGCAGGAGAAATTGTTTGTAAAAGTGAAACACACAATAGTACTGACTGAGGCAAGTATTTTGATATTATTATTGTTACAGGCAAACATTGCATGGCCATAGTTGTTCTGACCAAAGAGAAAAGACACCAAGGTAGCAAAGTCACAGCCAGCTTGCTGACTGAGACTCTAACTTTTTAAAATATTGCTGTTTTCCAGCTATCAGAAGAAGCAGACTCCTGAAGCTGCTACTCGGGGAAGTAAGGAGATGAGAGCATCAACACCCAGCAAGCGAATAGCTGCTAAACTCTCTCATCGATTATCACCAATTGGACCAGTGTCTGAGGGGTTAGTATGTTTTCACTTTCTAAGTTTTGGTCATTAGGAATTTCAATCTTTTCAGAATATAGACAAAACATTGTAAAATGTTATAATATAACATAATAATTACCAGATTTGATTATGGAGCATTGGTATGTGTTCTAACGCTACTGTTCTCTTCTCTCCACAAAGGCCTCAGCTACATGATCCAGAGACGTGAGCAAGAAAAGAGAGAAGACAAGACTGTCTTGTTTACCACACATTTATTTTATTATAAACATGTAAAAAAATACAAAATAAAACTTTGTACATACTGCAAATTTGAAAAATACTGTAAACTTTGAAAATAAATATAAAAATATATAATGTACATGAATAGTTTTTATTTTTGGATGAAAGTGGAATCTTTGGCTAAGAAATGTTTTTTTTTTAGGTATTGTGGTCACAGGGACACAAAACAGGAGAAAATATCAGTCAGGCACCCTAAACGGAGCTTCTTTGTAACCTGTGTAGTTTGCAAAGGGGTCAGGGAAGTTTAACCAGATACGAAGAACACAGCAGCTCGGTATCGGCCTTCAGTTCCCTCTTCTCTGATGCCCATCCTGCCAGATTGTAAATCGCCAGTAGGAAGCAAACCGAAACTCTCGGTTATCACTGCCCACATCTTGGCTGTCCTCGAGAGCAAAGATGTTGTTCCACGTCATCCTAACCAGACGCAGTGTACCCTCATCCAGGCAGTACATCTCCATGTGTGCCACTCCTTCCAGAGTCAATTCCAAATCCTGAAACAAAAAACATTGAGAACAATACTAATAAGAATAACTTTAGTAATCCTCAAAGTGATGTTTTGATTTTATTTGACGTTATTTTTATTCTGATTCAACTTAGTATAATACCAGTTATGACATAATGACATTTGTGTTTATACCATTTATATTGTCTTATAATGGAAATGATTTCACAAATGATCTCACTGGCACTGGCACATAACACGTGGCTTGAGATATTGAATCATACTATTGCTGTTACATGATAATGACTGCACACTAATGTCAGCTTGTTAGCAAGCTTTATCCAATGTTATAAATATTAGCTATGTTGGTAATTACCACAGTCAGAAATTAGCTGCAGCCACAAGCCAAATGCTCGTCAAACACCATAACATTGTTAGCAGTCACATTAGCTTCAATCACAAAGCAATGGTTATCGCTAGCTTGTTATTCACCGTGGCTGGTGAAATTTGAACTTTAGTAACCATTTGGCCAGTATAAGGTAAGCGTACTTTACATTACAACTGTCGTTTTGCTGAATTGATGCGCTAATGTTGTCAAAGAAACATACTAAAGCTGCACTAAGATAAACACTTAGTTTACTTACTTCGTCTCTTGACATCATGCTGTTCGCTGATGTAGGCTACCAAGGTAGTTACGCGGAGGTATGCGAGGAAGTCTTGCAGTAAACGGTCGCGTGAACAGCGAGCAAACAATAACCGTGTCACAGCATCAGCTGCACTGCTGTGAAGAGTTCATGCGCGCTCCCGTCTTATTTCATGATCCTGCCCTAAGTTCCTTTAAGAAAAGTAGTATTTAATTTCTGCCACCAAGAGCTCTCAATCAAAAGATGGGAGTTGTTGCCTTCATTGTTAAACAACCACCACTGCCAAAGAAATTCTGTCTACTCATATGCTCTAAATATACCTGTGGTTCTAAGCCTCTTCATTCATGTTTTCTGTGCCCCTGGTGACTTAACCGGTTTAATTTCCAAGGACAGCATTATAATTGCTTTTGCCTCTTGTAGCTCATCACTGCATTTTACTTTATTGAAAGGATCAAAAGCCTCCATCTTCTAGACTTGACGTCTTCTCAATATAAAATTAAGTATAGTATTAGTGGTTGATCCGATAATTTTAACAAAACTTGGAAACTTATTCTCTCCTTCAAGTTTGCACTGACCTCTGGCCTTTTTTCATGATTTCTCTAATGACCCTCTTAACTATATTATGCTATGTCCATCACTGTGAGGAAATCTGTCCACAACATTCAAACATTCTCCTCGCACTCTCCTCTTTTTCTGTTTAAAGATGTATGCAGGCAGAAACAGTAGTCTGGCTTCCTTCCAGTTTGTTGGCTTCTGTGATATATTAATCATGTTTCATATGACCCAAAAGCAGCTAAATAAAAGGAAAAATTAATAAAAGAAAAAATGCTCCAGGGTGAACTGGGAGCTCCACCATGGCACTGTTCAGATATCCCTATCACTATGCTCTGAGTCTTGGCTGTAATTGTTTTCAGGTGTTCCTCTGCACGGCTCATTTATTTCCTGAATAAATCACACACACAGTCTTGAAGTATTTTAATTGTACACCACAGTCTGGGGCCTACAGATTTGATGGATTTCTCTCATGCCACGCAATGTGAACAATGAGACAGTGGCGCCTCTGAGGGAGGAGATAATGCCGTCTCACTCTTTAAGGATGCTCATTAGGAGCATTTAAATGTACAATGCAGGACATTTGAAAACCGGAGGCGGCATTTAACGATGAGCTTCTCCTTGACCAGGCCTGATCCGACCATGCTTGCCTGCTGTTAAGACTAATCTCTATCATCAACCCCATCCAACCCATTACACCTCCGGGTCTCATTCAGCACCAAAATGCCAATTTATGCATTAGTCAAAGATGAGCACTCAGGGTAAAGGTGTTTAATTTCACATTATTGCATTAATTGTGTAAGACTGGTTCTCACAGAGCTGAGGGAGTGAAGGCTGACGTGAAGGACGAATAAAGAGAGATTTCTCTGCACTCTGTTGTTTTTCGTCTAGGCTGTGTCTTGATTTATTCATTGGAACATAGTGTAATAATGTGCGTGAGTCACTTTCCCAATGACTGGAGTGCTATTTCACTTACATTCATTCACACCACTTTCTCTCTTGGTTTCAGTCCTCCTCTCTCTTCTTCAGTCTGCAGTCCAGTGAGGATTACAGGTGCATTAAATCAACTACAAGGCCAAACAGCAAAAGGTTGAGGCAAGATGAAATCATGGCAGGCAAAGTGGCTCCTCTTAACTCAAATGAATGTGAATTAATCAAGCACAAAGCAATGGTATCTGTTTGATCTCTTTGCAATGACAAGCTGGTCTGTGGTCATAGTTTTAATAACTGTACAGAACTGAGATACTGTTTAATGTCAAATCATGTATGAACACAAGTGACCTTTTAATTAATTAAACAGATAAGGCAATTGTAACCATTATTTAAAGCTGCACTGAACAACATTTTTAGATTAAAGATATAATTTATAAGAAATGGCCAAAATTCGAAGATAGGACAAAAATGATAGGAGACAGCACAGTCTCTTACTGCTCCTCAATATACTGGTTGCTGTAGCTGCTGTTAGCATGTAGCTCAGTTAGCTGTGGATCTGTGTGGCCATTTAGCTGAGTGTGCCCACACTGCAATTTTTGATGACAAGGGCAAAATGCATAAAGCCACTGTACACTATAAGATAGTTATTGTTTTGGTATGCTGCAACGGTCATGTTGTTTTGGAATCAGTGATACATTAATGCTTTAAAGCAATTCTAAATAGCTTCAGCCAAACACCAGTCTCGCAAAGCAAGACCTTTCTCTAGCACTGGACCAGGTCTTGCTGTACCCATTATCACTCTGCTATAGTTGGATTTGTTTGCATTTCTTAAAACTAGTCATAATTGTCTTGGGCCGCACAAAGCCCAGGGAGCAGTGACAGTGCCTCTGCAAATTAGTACTGGGGAGAACTTCTTGGGGTGAGGTGTCAAGGCCTGGCACTAAAATGGCTGGATCCCAACTAAAGAAAAGGTAACAGCTGCTTGCTTGTTTACATTCATACCGTGGTATACAATTAGCTGGTCGTTCGACACTGTGCGCCCCATAGAGCATGCACATTAGAGACTTTTGCTTGGCTGGCTTTAATTTCAGCTAACTTGAATGGGGATAAAATGATATAATCAATCAGCTCTTCTAGACTTTCCAAATATTATCAGACTGAATGGATCAAATGATGATGGTGTTTGCTGGGGTTTATCCACCGTTTTACAGCCACTTCTTTCACTACCTAAGCATAAGAGAAAAAGTATTTTTGAGCATGAGTACATCATGTCAAGCAGTGGTGGACAGTAACGGAGTAAATTTACTTGAGTACTGTACTTAAGTACATATCCAGAGGATTTGTACTTTACTTGAGTATTAGATTTCTTTGGTACTTATTACTCTTACTTGAATACATTTCCAAGACAAATATTTTTACTTTTACTCAAGTTAATTTCTAGGAAGGCTGAAAAGTACTCATTACTTTCAGGTTTGCTCTTTTTTTTTTTTTTTTCTAAAATACTATTGGACACAAGCTGTGTTTGTCAAAGAAGGAACCCTATCACAGTGCACGCTCTCCACTGGGGTCTACGTAAAAGCGGAAATACGTCATCCCTCCCCATAAGGATACCACCAAAGTAGCCACGCTCTCGACTGCGTTTGTCAACACAAAACCGTGACAATGGCTGCATCAGATGTAGTTTTTTGTAAAGCAGTGATTCTCAACCAGTGGTCTGGGGACAACATTGGTCTTTGAGGGGGTTCCAGTTCCCAACTTAGCTCAATGATAGAGAGTTAGTTGGATGGTGCATGTTCATTTGGTTACAGTTTTAATGATTGTTAATAAACATCTGCATCTGCAACATCTGCTGTCCTCCTGTGATCCCATTCATTTTATTTGTTTTTATAGGTGTTTCTGCAGGCTTTATATAACATTGTGGTTCTAAAAGCAAGCACATCAGTGCAGGTGGTTTCAAAGAGTTAATTCTCAGAAACAAGAGTTAAAAGGTCCTTAAATTCGGTTAGAAAAAATTATAGTAATTCATTGATGTGAAAAATAAGAAATTTACTCTTACTCTTACTCTTACTTTTACTTAAAGTAAATTTAAAAGCATGTACTTTTGGATACTTAAGTACCTTTAAAAGCAAGTACTTTTTTACTCTTACTCGAGTAACATGTCGACTGAGCTACTTTTACTTGTAACGGAGTAAATTTTGACCAGTAGTATTTGTACTCTTACTCAAGTACTGGGGTCGAGTACTCTGTCCATCTCTGATGTCAAGCCATCATGTCAAATTGGCTTCAAAGCCAAGATTAAGATCAGACAGTCACAATTAATATGACAGCAGCTGTCTGACACACCAGGGGAACTTTGCCACCCAACCTCTCCAACACTTCAAAGCCAGAGAGGAGAAATGAATACAGCTACCAATACATTTTTCAATTTACACATGGCATTTGAGTGTTGTATTTCAATAAACTGTGAAACCTGTCCCTTAAACCTTAATGAAGGCCATTTGATGGCATGTTTTGGTGAATACAGTGCATACAAAAACATGCACGAATCCTGTCAAGACATCTTTTTGTCACAGAGGTACCTAGTTGACAGAGTAGCAGCAGTCTGCTTTCAAAGGTTGAAATGTTATTTTTTTCATCCTGTAATAAGTAAAGAAAGTGAGAGACTATAGAATACAGAACGATAATGACATGGTCTGTTAAAGCCTCTGAGACAAATTAAGAAGTGAAGTCACGGAATGAAAACAGCATGTAAAACTCATCAGGGTGACAGCAGCAGCAGTCACGATGATGTTTTATTCTCATATTATCTGACAGCAGACGCAACATTGAGCTAACTTTAGAACAAAGACATTTTCATTTTAGACGCCTCAATCAGTAGGACGCTAGTGTTCCGTTTGAGTGGTACACAAGCGAGAAAAGTCAGTTGTCTTGCTCTTATCTGGATTTCTAGGTTTCTTTTAATATATTTGCCACACCAAGATGTCTTTTCATGCAGATGAATTGGGGCATATTTACTCATGGCACTTAATCTGTTTTGGCAAGATTAGTTTCACAGCACTCACAGTTTCTAAGGTGGTTCTGACAGCGTTTTTCTTTTCTTTTCTTTTTTTTAGCTGTGGTATGAGTTTTAATATGGGAAACACACCACAGGATTTGCTGTTATTACTGCAGCCTCATTCTGGGATGTGGATTAGTGCCCCATTGTCACCTCAAAGAGGGCGCAGATGTCGTGGCGCACATGAGGAATATCTGCTGTAGCTTAAAGGAGATAGTGTGCACACCATTTTAACACTCTGACCTAAATTAATCACTCAGTGCCTGTGCTTCAAAATGCACCCCTTGCACCTAAACTATTGCTAGTGTGCGCCAATGGGCCGTTCAGAGGAAAGTACCTTCTCTTCAGATTGCATTGTCTGCACTGTAAAGGTCTGGGAAGCAGAGGCTGTTGGATCTCATTTCGGTGCTTGTGATGAAATGGCCATGCATGGCTTGCTGGGTGGTGAGGAGGAGGACCATGGTTCACTTATACCACATTTGGAGCCGCTGAGCACTGCAAATATTTGAAATGTCAATCCATTTGATAATGTCAGTAGGCCTAAGAAAGCAGACTCTGCACTGCAGGCAAGTCACACTACTAAACATTAGCAGCTCTCTACCTTTTTCCCATTTCCTCTCTTTTCCCAGTTTACTAATCCCTCTCTGTAGCTGCTTCAGTCCAGATTAGCAGCAGAACGCAGGGAGCAGACCAGGCAGCCATCAGATGGCTGCTCAGCCTGCTGTTGCCTACAGTGAGGCAGGTAATTGAGGTTCAAATAAACCACAGTAGGACATTTTACCTTAAATTACAATGATGATGTATTTACAGGTCCATGTAGAGAAGGTCATTTTTAAATTAAAGAAATCTCATTTAGATGGTTGAAAAAGTGTCATATAAGAAAATTCAATAATGTGTCCCACTGGTGGCCTCAGATGTCTGGATGCCTGTAATGGTTCCTTCTTATGTCTATTAATAGAAAATACAGTGGCTTGCAAAAGTATTCATCTCTCTTAAACTTTTACACCTTTTGTCACGTTACAACCGCAAACGTACATTTTTTTTATTGGGATTTTAAGTAATAGACTAACACAAAGTGGCACATAATTGTGAAGCGGACATACATTATACATGTTTTAATTTTCTTTTAAAAATTAAAAAATAGAAAAGTATTCAGCCCCCCTGAGTCAATACTTTGTAGAACCACCCCTCGCTGCAATGACAGCTGCAAGTCTTTTGGGGTAAGTCTCTACCAGTGATGCACATATAGAGACTGATATATTTGCCTATTCTGCCTTGCAAAATAGCTCAAACTGATTGGATGGAGAGTGTCTGTGAAAAGCAATTTTCAAGTCTTGCCAGTGATTCTCAATTGGACTTAGGTCTGGACTTTGACTGGACCATTCTAACACATGAATATGCTTTGATCTATTGTAGCTCTGGCTGTATGTTTAGGCCCATGTTTCATGGTTTTCTGCTTGGCTTGTGGCAAACTGCATGGCTTTGTTTTAACAATGGCTCTCTTCTTGCTACTCTTCCATAAAGGCCTAATTTGTGGAGTGCATGACTAATAGTTGTCCTGTGGACAGATTCTCTCAGCTGAGCTGTGGATCTCTGCAGCTCCTCCAGAGTTATCAGGGGCCTCTTGGGTGCTTCTCTGATCAATGCTCTCCTTGCCCGTCCTGTCAGCAGAGTCGTTTCTTGCTATAGGCGGACTATGCGGGTGCACAGGGCCCCCGCACTACTAGGGGGCCCCCTCAAGTTGCAAGTCCAGTCTCAATATCTGAGGAGTGACCCGACCGAAAAGGTGTGAAAAGTAAGTCTACCGATTGGTCAGATCTGTTGTCTATTGCACCCTGTTGCTACGACGATTAAGCGATGAGAGGCGAGGCCAGGTGCGTTGAGCCGCCAGTACCGGTCATTTACGGCATGGCATCAAAACGAAAGTATTAATATGGTTCAGAAAAAAGACGAATCTAGATGAAAAAAAAGCTTGCAGGATAAAGGTAAGCTTTGTTTTCATGGTGTGGGGTAGAGGGGGAGCTAATGCCGAATCTTAGCTAGCTTAGCTAGTTAGCTTAAGTGTTTGCTTTAGGAAAGGGCTAATTATAGCAGGTCCGGTTCGTTGGCATTACATTTGGGAGGGAGGGTGTGTTGTTAGCCAGAAGTTTGTCATGTCTGCTGTATCCTCGTCCAGTGGAGCTGCTGGTCCATCATAGACCTCCTCTGATGTTAAATATTTGCCACGTAACATTACTTTATGTTATTATTTTCATGATTAATTTATAATTTTGTGTTCTCAGTTTATAGGTCTCCAATGTGAAGTGTGCTAAACAACACTAATACATATTAGGCCTACTGTGGATTATTATGCACTAACTTGGCAGTGGATTATTGCTCTGAGGGGATTATTGTTAACTCTGAGTTGGTTGCGTCTTTCTTTACCACATTTATTAGAATATTTATTGTGACAATATAATTTGAACAAATTTGCCTACATTCCTACAGTTTAGTTATGTTTTTGATGTACTACTTAGTTTTATTCAAAATAATCATAACAACACAAATTAAAGTCAATTTAAATTAAACTATACTATATATGACTGGTAGTTCTTCCAACAGAATATAGGTTGAGACCATATCATCAGTTAGGCACAAGTAGTCCACTTTGTAATACTCTGAAAAATATACACAAACATATTCCTTCAATCTCATAAAGTGCTCACCAGTCATTTATCTTTGTTTATAACTCTAACAAGTACAATGTGTTGAAAACTGCTTAAAAGTGATTACTTTGAATTTGGGTGCATGCTTTAAAGGGACACTGTGCTATATATTGCAATGTTTAATATAAAAGCAGAATATGTTCTGCATTAGTGTAACATAACTCAATTATATAGTATGAATATTTGCTTAGGATCTACTTCTTGGTAACCTGAGGAGCACCAACGTACCAGGATGCTTAAGTTTAAAAATGTTTTACAATTTAAAATAAATATTTTTGAGGAACACTGCATCAGTTTCATTTATTGACCTCTAGAAGATCCCCATTGTTTACCTCGTATTATCATGTTCTATCAGTTCAACTTGCTACGGTGGGTCAACTTTGATTTTAATTTGAGAGAGATTTTCACGACTCTAACCTGTTTTCCTCTTAAAATGTAATAGATTGTTACATCTTTGTGGATCACCTAAAATGGTTATGAATTTATCCATCGTAGTTTGACAAAAAGGGGCCCCCAAACAGCATCTTGCATAGGGCCCCCGAAAAGACAGAAACGGCCCTGCCTGTGAGTTTAGGTGGACAGCCATGTCTTGGTAAGTTTGCAGTTGTGCTATACTCATTCAATTTTTGGGTGATGAATTGAACAGTGCTCTGTGACGTATCCAGAGCTTGGGATAATTTTCCATATCCTAACCATGCTTTAAACTTCTCCACAACTTTATCCCTGACCTCTTTGTTTGATGTCTTGTCGCCATAGTCTTGTAGTAACTAAATGTTTGACTATAAAGTTGCTGTTTGTAGTATCTTTATATTTTACAGTTTGGTCACTGAATGTATTCCAATTTTGCTAACGCTTTACACTAATTATAATTCATTATTTCCCCTGACTGAATATGCGTGTTAATAGACCCACTCTTATCTGATCAGGAAGAGGTTTCACTGTGTTTGTTCTGTATCAATACGATATAATAAAAGCATTATTTCTATTTTTTTAAGTAATTCTTAACGTTTTTTTATATTACATTGTGATCACTATAAGAGTTACCGGGACTAGTGAGAGATATGTTGTCATGTGAACAATAAGCAGGAAGTAAGTGAGCATGGATCGAAAAACTGATGCTCTATCGCGATTAAACAAACAACAGTGCATCTGCATACATCTTGACCCTTCGGTAGCATCATAGTTATGTCTTGATAGTTTTCCCAGTTATCTGAGATCATTATTTTGAGAGCAGTATTACGTTCTGTTAAGTTTGACGATAGAAATCTCCTACCTAAGTTACTACTATTGAGAGTTCGTAGCAGGACATAAATGATGAACAGATATGTTAAAATATGGGGCAATGAATTACATTTAGTTAATAAAAACATAGAATGAATACAAACAATCAATGTAAAAAAATCAGGGGATTTTATTCACATTTAAGTAAATATACTAGTCAAAATACTTTCCATGCAACATAAATAAACCTGTAGACAAAGCAAAAGAGTCGTCAGAGTCTTCGATGGTAGGAATGAGTTTATCTGGCTGTCAAGTTATATACAGTACAGTGAAAGCACAGCTTTCTAGCAGGAAAAATAACACAGTGCAAGCTGGCAGATAATAATAATGTCATCACATGCAGCCAGTGGATGACAGTCAAAGCAGCATATAAAGAGAGATACACCTCTAGACTGTGTCATTGCAACAGAAGCATCCTCATTAAAGACACAATCCTGAGCTTAAAGCTCAGCATTTTTTACAACATTGCATCTTCGCATCCCGAAGCTGAAGCTGAACCGTTCTTTCCAAACCACAACACTACTACATCCTAGCCACGGGTACTTACCTCACAACAGCCTGGCACCTTCCACACACACACCACAGAGCTAATCAATCCTCTCTATTTGATCCATGCCTGAACGTGTTCCATGTTAAGGAAATATATATTGGTATCCAGGTCACCAATTACTCCTCAACACAATCTGCAGAGAAAACTGCCTGTGACCCCCTGGGATACTTAAAGTCTGTGTGTCTTCTAAACACATTAAATAGGTCATAAATGTATCTCCTTAAAACATGTAAAAAGCCATTCAACCATTTAGATTTTAATTGTGGAGCAAGGCTCACAAACTGTGTTTCAAAATTTCTGTGTTCAGGATTTAATGGGCGGATCAGAAATCATAGCTGTGTTATGTAATGCCCTGCTGCAGAAGCGGCATAAATACATTCAGCGGATTAGCTTCTGTGGTTTTTCCGCTCGCTCTCGAGTCTTGGATAGCATCTCTTACGATAGTTTGCAGCTGGCTAACCAGTCAACCAGTCAGCCAACCAGTCATGTTCTCCACGTCGCTTGTGCATCTTTACTGGATGCCACAGTGTGCAGGGTAAGGGCAGCATTAGCTTATTTAAGTTTCCTACGGACGACAACGTAAGGAAACGGTGGATCGATTTTGTCAAGAGGAGCTACTGTTAAGAGTTCAAAATCACCACCAACACCCGTCTCTGCAGTGTCCACTTTAACCCCGATAGTTACAGCAACTATCACCAGGTAACGTCTGGATATCTGCAGAGTCCATAGACGCTGGTCAGTGGGGCTGAACCGACCCTCTCCGTCCCCGGCATTACGTGCCCGCCACCGGCTTGTATCCTCCCATCCCGCTGACAGCGCTGACAGCAGGTGCCATCATCATGGCCACCGGCATTATGTGCCCGCCACCGACCCTCTCCGTCCCGCCGACAACAGGTGCTTTCATCTCCGCCACCGGCATTACGTGCCTGCCAGAGAGTGTAAGTGTGTGCTTATGTTATACATATTGTACATTTGGGCAATTAAATGCATTTTGCTGAATGTGCAAATCCTGAAAGTGATTTTACATCGTGCATCCTGTCATGCCCATGTAATGTTAGCAAATGTTATTGCATTTAATCATGACATGATTTGGCGAGTCCATCTGACAGCACAATGATAATCCACAGGTAATATTTTATGTGCACCAATATATCTATGACAAGCAATTATATGTAGACTGGGGTTTTACGTTTATGTGCAATGTAAAACATGGACTGTGAGGAACGAGGCTGAGCACTATCAGTGTCTGACTCAGAGTCAGTTTCTGGCTCTGATGGCTCAAACAGGTCGGGCTGGGTCCGTCCGATGATGCTGCTAGCGTCCATTGTTACTGCAGGTTACGTCCTTGTACAGAACACGGAGGAGGCTCCCCTCCCATGCGTGGGCGTGGTTCCAGCGCCTCTAACTGACACGCCCCCAGCGTTTCACAGCAGAGAGAAGTGCTTGTTTTTCCATGATTTTGAGACCTAATTTTATATACTTAGCAATTTTTTTAATCTTTCAAATTTGGCTCAGTGGTCAATGACACGTTTCTGTGGTGTGACAAACTCATAACACAAATTTATTGCTGCTTTACACAGACTTTAACAAAGTGGAACAAACATTTATGAAAACAAACAAAACAAAGAATAAATGGAGTGCCCCTCAGTCAGCACGGAGGGAACAGCCGCACTGCCGTCAACGCTGCCGCCAGCCCCACAGGGAACAGCACCCTCCGTCCGGAAGCAAACTTGCATCTGGAGGCCCCGTGCACACAGCGGGGGTGATGCAGGAGACCCAGTCCCAGGGCTAAGCGACAGCAGAAGTCCAGGAGCTCCGGCGCTGAACACCCGAAGACCCCACCAGCAACGGGGGAGCAGAAGAAGGAGACCACAGAAGCAGAGGAGAGTGACAATGGAGCCAGGCGGTGAACAACCCAGAGGTTGTGGTGGAGGGAGGACCAGCAGAGCAGCGATGGACAGCCCCCAGAGCATTGAGTACGTCTGTTTATATGTTAGCGTTGCTATGCTAAGCTGATCGGTGAAGCTAACAGCTGATCAGCAGGGCTAACAGCTGATCAGCGGAGAAAGGTAAGTCCATGGAGCCAATTCTTCAGGTGTGCAGGCTTCAAAGGTTAGTAGCACAGCCTCAGAGCTTGTAAAGACAACTTGGCTTTGTTCTTTTAACAGAAAAAAGCAGTTTTGTCACGGATCGAGAAGTAGCGATATTCACGCCAGCGTCCTCTCGCATCCAGGTTGCCATGCCATGCCATGCCAAGGATGCCTCCTTCATGAAAATAATGGGTGAAGGACTACAAAAAGAGAAGAATGATTATGCTTGCCAACATTTGCCGTGTATCATCCAAAGAAACCCAAGCAAATGGTGAACAGCACACTTCTTGAAATACTTTACCTTTAAAGGCTATTACCTTTAAAGCGGACATAGATGAACACACAAACAGTTATTGTTTTTTGGTGAGGGAAGATGACAGTTTCAGTTATGGTTCCAGGACGATCTCGCCGAAGACATTGTGGATTATCAGATGAGAGTCCATGTCTTTGGGGACAGCCCCTCCCCTGCAGTGGCCAGTCATGGCCTACGCCAGTCTGTTCAAGTCAGTGAGTTAAAATCGACCCTGATGCATTTTGTGATCCATGACTTCTATGTCATGGATATATGTGTCAATGTTCAAAGCAATATTGGACTCATTTGAAACCTCCAATCAGACTGTTTCATCTTCAGTGTCTCTGAGAAGATGACGTTTTATACACAACAAGGTGTTGTATCCACTATCAACAGTGTCTTTGAGAAGAGAATTGTGAGTCTTTTATGATGCATCAATTAGAGCTATCACTGCAGTGGCCTCTCTAAAAGTCACAGACGCTGCTGGGAACAGACATATTGGTTTTGTAATTTGTAAAGCCGAGTTGGCCTCCGTCTAGAGCATACAGTCTCAATACTATGGCTTTGCGCAGCAGTGCTTACTGTTGAGTTAGCAGACTCAATTTCAGCAAAACTGGACCTGCAGCTGTATTCTACCATTCAGACAGCTAGCTGGTTCTGGGCTACATTTGTAATTAAACCACACAATTTTATGTCTATGCTAGCAACAGGGTAATACACATCCAAAAGTCCTCTTGCCCAGACTAGTAGCACTATGTGTCAACTGATCAGAACCCTGCAGACCATGCCACACGCTATCTTGCTGCAGGCCACTTAAAAGATACCAACTGGCTGTCTGTCCCCAAATTCCTGTTGGTACAAGAGTCAGGCATCTCTGAGAGCACTTGCAACCTTGTTGACCAACCAAGTTCAGACCCAGACGTCCAGCCTCTGGTATCCACTTTGAGCACTACAACATCAATTTAGCTGCTTGGTTCCCATCAACTCACTAAGTCTTCTTGGAAGCCTCTAACTCCCACAAGCACTCGTTTTGTTCACATAGAGATCTCCTTCTTAAGTTACTACAATCAAAAGTCAATATATTTACATTCTGGATAACTGTACATGTTATAAAGTGAAGTATGCCTTTTGTATGTTTCAGTTTCACACTTTTCCTGCAACTTCGATAAACCTGGGGGTGAAGCAAGTCTTCAGAGTCTTGGATGTTAGGAAAGAGTTTATCTGACTGTCAAGTAGACACAGCACATATACAGACGACAGCTCAGTGTTGTACTGACTATGAGGACCTGCTGTTTTTAGCTTCATGTTTGCTGTGTGTTTTGATGCTGTGACAGCTGACATTGGGGGGGGGGGGAGAAATGGATGCCGACTCAACGGAACAACAGATGGCCGCTTTCCTCCACTCCAAAGGGACCAAAATGGACTGCTACAACATTGTCAATAGAAAACACAAAACCGCTCTGAACTAAATTTACATGGACCACAAAGTATTCATCAAGCTAAACGGCAAACCAGAGGAAGCTAAAGTGGTCAGAAACATCGACGAGCTGGACAAATACCAGTGAACATCATAAACTGGACTTTTAGGTACCAGGACATCACTAAACCATGACACACACTGAAAGAGCTCGCTCATCTACATCTGGTGACAATAATAATCATTATTGATCAGAAAAATCTGGAATTTAAAGTGTTGATAAATCTGACCACAAGTTACAAACCACAGAAAATGATATAGATCCAGACAATATTTTTTTTCTGTAACACAAAGGATAAAAGCTGCTGCTTCACAGAAGAAAAATATAATCACCCATTAAGACTGATAACAGATTTTCAATTATCCACTTCAACTGTATAAGCCTGTATGTCAACTTCAATAACCTCAAGGAATACCAACGTCAGTTAACCCAGCCAGTCAACATAATTGCCATATCTCAAACTTGGATCAACCCTGATAAAGGGTTTGAATGTGAATTAGACGGATATGATTTAAATTGTATAAACAGAGAAAAATAAGAGTCGAGGAGGATTGGCTATGTATGTAGACAAAAACCTCAATCATAAAGTGATAGAATGTATGACAACTGTGGTGGACAACTTATTAGAGAGCATAAGAATTAGAATCTGCATAGAGAAAAACAAAAACATATTAATTAGTTGTATAAACAGGGCACCGTGGTCTAGTATTGAATCTTTCAGGGACTGGATCAAGGAAATGGTTTCAGAAATAAGTGGGAAAGTACTTTTCATTTGTTGGGATCTCAATATTGATCTGTTGAATCCAAATAAACCAAAATGACTGTGAATTAATCAACATAATGTACAATATGAGCTTATTTCCAGAAATTACCAGACCCAGTAGAGTAACATCCAACTGTGCCACTTTAATAGATAACATATTCACTAATGACATAGAAAACAATACAGAGAGTGGACTATTAATCAATGATATCAGTGACAATCTACCAGTTTTTACAGTTTATGACATTAAACACAAAAAAGATCATCCGGACAAGAAACCAGAACACAGATGAATAAAGACATAGGAACCACAAACACATTGGCACATTTACTGGCACAAAATTGCGAAACATTATATAAGGAAATTGTATTGACCTTACATGTGAAACATTCTTCAGCATATTCAGATCATTATACGCAAAAAATTGTCCCATAAAACAATAATCCAGTAAACAGAAATATAGAGATCATCCATGGATCACCAGGGGACTACAAAACGCCTGCAACAAGAAAAATACACTATACAAAGATGCATAAGACAGAGAACTGAAGAGACAGAAAATAAATACAAAAAATATATTACAAATTATTATCATAATAAGTTAACTCATCATATGAACGTGTAAGAAGGACTACTGCAGTAAAATAATAGATTATAGTAAAAATGATGTTAAAAGAATATTGAACATTATCTAGTATTTTTTAAAAATGGTTCTGGACAAATAAATTATCCTCAGAGAAAATCATAATATGGATGATGTAGTAAATAGCGTTAATACATTTATATGGAAAGGAATCTCAGATCTATGTTTGTGACAGCAGTGGATGAGGTGCATATATATGTCTGTATGATGTTTGTAAATATGTACATATGTATGGTGAGGGGTAAGTGGATGCTGGTGAAAACACACTCTAATCTTTATAACATATTCAATCATTATGGGAATAGTACAAAATAAATCAATACATAAGCTATAATACATAAGATAATGGTTGATCAATTAATTCATATTGTGCAAGACATATTTGGCATAGCTTTTATATGTTTGTGTGTGTTTATATATGTATTCATTAGTGAGAATTATTGCCTTAATGGAGAGGGGGTGGAATTAGATAAACTTCTTCCCGCTCTTTTTCAAACATGCCATTACAATTGCCTGTTTTCATATTCACTACTCTTCTGTTGTTTCGTTGTTTGTAAAAAAAAAATGTACGTGTTCGAAATGAATATTTAAATCAATCAATCTGGCTGGTCGAGAGACTAACAATAGTCTGCATAATAACCTTTATTCATAGTATATTAATACTAATATTTTGAGCTATAATTTCAATCTTACATACCTCAGTCTGAAAAGGCTACTCGGCAGGGTAGTGACTTTTAACTGCTATAAGTGTGTGCTAACTTTAGCTTAACAAATGTTTTGCTGCCACAGCAACTCTGCTCTTTGGCTTTGTGGAAGACTCCAGTCATGCACAATCAGTGCGTTTACATGCACAGCTTAGTCAGATTACAGCCATAGATCGACTATGCTACTCAACCAGACAACTGCAATTGTCCGAGTATACATGCCGGTGAGAAAATCGGATTATTGGCCGAAGCATATCATACCCCGGTGCGATAGGTGGCGCTGTACTCATTTCAACTAGTGGTAACAGAGACACCTCCGGCTGACCTCTTTACGTCACCAGCAGCAACAAACTGCATCGGCATTCCAGAAAGATGGCGTACGAAGAGCGAGACGAAGCTACATCTTTGTACATTTCGTATATGGTGTACATGATAATGACACACACCAGACGCAGAATGGCGCTCTTTCTTGTGGTGATTTCGGAGGAAAGACGCCGCCGCCGCCGTCCGTCTACTTCCGGCTCACGGCCCTGGGAAAGAAATCTCACGCCTGTGCAGAACGCAAAATTCGATCTGATCTGATAGAACGTATACATGCAGGAGTAATGCGACTATCAGTCGAATAATCTAGGTGTTTTAATTCGACTATGCGAAATCCGATCCGGTCCGATTTTAGTCAGACTAAGGTGTATACATGCATCTTAAAAATCCAATCATAGTCGGACTAACCCAGTAATTTGGTTTTCTTGAGTGTCATGTAAACACACTGAGTGAGTGCACAGGCAGAATGTTTGCTGGCAGGCATGAATGTAGGCAGACAGAAAGACAGGTAGCCTGTCATACCTTTTCACATGGGCCAAATGAAATGATTGGACGGGTTTATTAGCTTGCAACAGCCACCAATACTGGATTTTTTTTATTTCACATAATTTATTGACTGTTGGTGGCGTTTTAAAAGTTTTACTACAAATATAAGAAAAAAATGTTTTAAGAATAAGTTACCAACCCCAGCTTTAAGTGGTAACCGCTATACTTGCTTTTGAAAACACACCACCAGATATCACAGCCTTTTCTCCAGACCAAGTGTGAAAGGCACCAGAATGTGATGTCGTGTGAGACCAACAGACTGCTGACTCCAGCAGCCTGTGGTGTGATTACCTTTATGGAAATAACACTGCATGTTTTTTAGAAACAGTACAAATGTTAATGTGTGCCACCTTGCATTCAAACAGCAGAGCAATCCATCACTGTGTCTGCCTGGTCCAAGACAAACTGGATTCAGAAAGTTGCTTTTATTCCCCTGCTCCAGAATAAACAAGAATGAGTCACAGGC
Source organism: Sparus aurata (assembly GCF_900880675.1). NCBI lineage: Eukaryota > Metazoa > Chordata > Actinopteri > Spariformes > Sparidae > Sparus > Sparus aurata. The sequence continues at coordinate 4,219,536 of NC_044208.1, forward strand.
TGCATTAATCGCCTTAACAACTTTCTCCTGTGATGTGCAAAGAAACAGACACAGTACTATGTAATGATCAGGTTTCTTCATATTTGCAGCATAAAATAAATCTATATGACATTTGGATTCAAAAATGGTTCATGTTTGTGGTTTTTGTGTTTGTGTGTGTGTGTGTGTGTGTGTGTGTTCTGATGAGCCCTATTGCCATTTAGCTTATTTTTTTTTTACCTGCAGCTACAGAGACAAATTGTGTTTATTGTCATTTCTGCAAACGTCACTATCACTGCTTAGAACTCCCTGCTGTTAGCACACAAAGTCAGACTCACACTCTGTTTTATCATCGTCTTGAGGAAAGAAAGAAAAAAAAAAACTCAACCTAATGTGCAGAAAAAGATGATCCAGTCCACAGCCAACAATCCCATTCCCTCTAACACAGTTAATGATAATGATGACGGACATATTAGTCTTTCAATTGTTGGATGCAAATGCAACCGAGGCATCCACAGATCAAAGAGAAATATTGGGCTTGGTTTTCATTTGGTGCATCTTATCTAATCTCTGACAGAGACATGAACAACTGAGGCCCAATAAGTTTCCCTCAGGCCTGTTTTCCTTTTTCATTCATCTCCCTATTAGAGGCAATAACAGCACATTCACAGTGACAACAAATTCAGCAAGATTAAAAAGCCCAAATATTGCTTTGTACAAATGTTAAACATGCCATACACAGGTCTATAGCTAACATGCAAATAAACACACAGCAGCAGAATAAATGATCAGAGATCCCTGTATTGTTTAAGATTATTATCTTTACGACTGACAGAATTTAAACCTATCCCCAGAAAAATCAAAGATAAGGCTCAGGAAGTGAATACAATGTACATTCTACTGTTTTTGCTTTTCTGTGTCAAGCATGAACTTTAGGAAAGCATGGATGTCTTACTTCCAGCATGATGGTATAGTTATTTTGATACGATGTGAAATAAAACCAGTTGGTGCTGTGTGGGTTTCCTCCAATACGCTGGTTTCCCCCACCATCCCCCCCACCAAACATTCACATTAGGATTGATTCTCCAGCCACTGTTCTGTGTTCCCTTGACCGAAGGCACTGGCTGAGATTCGGAGTTGATCCTTGAGCGCGTACACACTGCCCACTGTTCCCTTGGGATAGGTTAAATGCAGAGTACCAGTTGACTATGTTGTACATGCTATGATATGTGATCAAATTAAGATTATTCCATTCTTTGTCCAAAAACAAAGAAAAAATCAAAAGGCAGAGTACAAACCAGGAATATGCAAGGAATCAGGAACCAAATGCCAGAAACACACAACTGGAGGATGAGACTGAGACACAGACACAGGAACAGAACTACTTACAAAGTGAGAGGGGAAGGCAAAGACATAAAAACACAAGGGGCGATTTACTTATAGAACACAAGCAAAGATTGAACAGGGATGACGTGAAAAGGGTTATACACACATATTTACAATGGACAGTTTGAGTAATAGTTAATAGATAAAAAGTCAGTATACCAGACCTCTGTAAATTGTGCTCATGAGGTTATAGGATAAAGGCTACGTTTGCCACTAATAGCATAACATGCCTGAATGTGCCCAATGCCTGAAGAATGGAAATAAATTATTTTTATTTTGTAAGACCTAAAACAAGCACGTTTTTCATTTTATTTGTAATTTTGATCCTTTTACTTTAACCGTCTGCCGTGAGTCCAATAATGTTGTAGGTCAATTGGCAGAGCACTCTTTTGAAAAGCACCCACTACAACGTGTTCTCATATGCCACAAAGAGAACACATACTTGAACAACAGTGACTGAGCTCCTTCTGCTGTTGAGGGAGATATTATGAAATAAAATTTAGTATTCCTTAAAATGAAAGGTACAGAATTAATATTCTTGTAATGCTCAGAACCACATGCACCAACACTATGAGGTCTACCATGATGATTGCTATAGCAAACTGGCAGTGTGTCACTTTGTGTCAGCTTTGGGAGGAGGCGGCAGCAGAAGGCTGGGATGGATCCGCATTACATTCATGTGGACAGAGAAGCCAGCAGCAGTCAGTCTCCTGGGCAGCTGGTGTTTGTATGGAGCACACACAGACGGCTGCCGTGATTGGATTCAGATCAGGTGTCTCAGAGAGGCTGAGCTCCATGGCAATGAGGGCTTCCTCAGAGACCGCAGCCGTGTGGATCCATCTCTTCTTGCAGCCACTGGAGTTTACACAGCAGCAGGGCAGACAGAGCGGCTGTCTCTGTGGTGAGCCACCGACCCCAGAGGTTTATATCATGCCATCAGAGTCACCTCTTTGTTTAATGCTGACATTTTAAGAAGCTGCACAATATTACATGTATACATCAGACTTAAATGATAGTAATAAAACACTAGCTGTATCTGAAAAGAGCAGAAGTTGAAATCTTTATATTCTTCTTGTTCTGAAGCACTCAATGTGATGTTTCTGCACTTGACCTCCCAAGATTAGTCAAACAGAGTATTCTTTTGCTGGAACATCCTTTTCCTTTGACTTATCAGTTGATGAAGTTTGATAGTGTGTAGGGGGTGTTCCTTGTCTGTCTGGCTAGCTACAGTCATATTGATATAGCCAGTGATTTTACATAGTCTTAATAAGCAACTATTGGAAACATAAAAGTCTTGCTTTTACAAAATGATGTGTCTGTGTCCGTATAATAGTGGGTATTGCTCATCCCTTAATACTGCATCTTTAGATATTACAAGTGTCCCGATCGCGCAATTAGAAACTATCAAAATATGACAAAGTGATGGCTGATCCACTAATATTAACACACTACTAATATAAACCCAACCCATAATCTTTCCCAAATGGTGTCCATATAGGAGGCATTAGCATTAGCGGTAGCAAAGCAGAGCAGCATCTGCACAGGATGCATTGAGGTACAGTATTTTAGCGTGGCTCTCAGATGTTTTTTCAGGACTCAGAGCCATACTAACCAACATTAGGCTTTGAAAAATAAGATTTTCTGAGTTGGGTTGCCAAGTAGTATGACATACATTCCACTGAAACTAAGGAACGCCATTTGGATTTGTATCACTATGAAACCATAAGATTAACATGATACATTGCCAACCTGGAGCCCAGCAGGAGAAAGGGTTCAATAGGTAGACTCCTGTGAAAAGTGTGCTAGCAGGTGTGCTCAGAGGTCATTATGCAGACACTGTAGTAACATGGGTAAAATGGAAGAAAAATGTGTACCAAGTTGTGACTAGACACACTGTTTTTGTTTGTAAACCGAGCCAAACCTTAACCTTGGTGTTGTCAGAATTCTGAGATTAAAGTCAGAATTCTGACTTTTTTCTCAGAATTCTGAGATTAAAGTCAGAACTCAAAATTTTTTTACATGTGCAGACTTCTGACTTTATTCTCAGAATTCTGACTTTAATCTCAGACTTCTGACTTTTTTCTCAGAATTCTGACTTTAATTTCAGAATTCTGACTTTAATCTCAGAATTCTGAGAAAAAAAATCAGAATTCTGACTTTAAAGTCAGAACTAAAAAAAAAATCATATGTGGCCCTAATCCTCATCCGCACATTACACCCTGTCTCTGGAAGGAAAGTCCTGTGTATGACCCATCCAACCACCCGGCCAACCCCCATTCCAGACTTTTCCCACTAGTTATACTACTGCATTCAACTGCCTCAAGCACTGATGTTACTAGGGTCACAACATCATCAAACTTGACCAGGCTTTGGTATTTGACGCATTCAGAGGTTAAAACTGGCTGTGATTTCACCTGTGTGAAGTAAGGTGAGTACATTCTCACTGCACTTTCTGTCTCAACAAAAAAGTTTATGTGAGGACAAAGGCATATTCATATTTTTCATGCAGACATTATATTGTAGATCAGACCCCAAGAATTCTGCCCCCATGTTATTGTTGTTTGCACAAGCACTGATGGTGTCTCAAACCCATTTGTCTTATTTGTCCGTTTCACTCTCTGCACCAGAGGTGTGCAGAGTTTACCTGCATGCCCACGTTTTGAGTCCCACACTAAGCCATGATTCATCTGCGCTGTCTGACCTTCAAACATACAACAGCATGCCATCTTAATGGTTGCTATGTTGCTTGCCTACAGATGCTTGTAATTTGTATCAGTTAACTATATAAAAGTTGTGCTACATCAGGTGATTATACAGAGCAAGATTAAAAATGATATATTTTTAAGAATGCAATACTATAAAAATGAATATTCACTTGAAAGCAAACATCAAGTTTTGCTTTGAATGACAAACTGCCATATAATTTACAGTAGTCACTGCTCTTCATTCTGTGTAAAAGCAAAGCTACGCACAGAAGGATGTTATGTATCGGCCTGAAAGAGGTTCCACCTTTCAAACTGATTCCAATGGGCACACATTCTGAAGGTATGGCTTTAAGTTTTATTACTAAGTTTCAACTTAAAACTAGGTTAAATTCATAAAACCTTTCCAGAAGTGTCTATGTAATCCGTGTACCCTTTGTTCTTTGGTTTTTCCGTTTCAAAACCAAATTAAAATAACAGAAAAACAACTTTGTTTTTCTGTTAATTTTTTTTAAAACCAGAACGGAAAAACGGAAAAACAGAATAATACAAAATCACACATTTTGTAGCTGTTATTCTGTTTTAAAAAAACAGAATAACTTGAAAATTAAGTTTTTTGATTTTTACTGTTTTGTTATTGTGATATTTGGAAAATCCGGATTTAGGAGCGGCAGCGCAGCTTTCTGTGTGAATTACATGAATTACAATTACTGCGCTGCCGCTCCTAAAGAGATGTGACGGTAGACGTCATGATGATGACGATGATGACACCCCGCTCTGTACGCCGGAGCGGCGGCGGCCATGCGCATCCGCGATTCATTTACAGCCTGGAGGCGGAGTGGTGTGCTGCTCTGCTCTGCTCTGACTGGACTGCTGCACGAGACTACTGAGAGACTGACCGCCTGTGAGTGCTTCTGGACGGGGGTTTGGTTCTGAAACGGAAAAACCAAAGAACGAAGGGTACACGGATTCAATGTAATATCCTTGTTTTAATCTAGTTATGTAAAGGGACACACACATTAGACTCAATTCTTTGATACCAATGTTGTTGTCCAATTAGAACAATCTTCTCAAGTCTCCTCCTCTGCCCTTCAATTAATCCATCCTGTGTTAGATTGGACTCAGTTAACCTCTTCTGTTCCATCGCTATCATTGATTCTCATTTAAATTAATTTAATAAATTTAAATACAGGGCAAAACACAGAGAGGGAGAAACACACAGGAGAAACTGAAAAGAGACACACAAGGGCCTGGTTTCAAAATAAAACAGAAAACACAACAAAAAGACACTGAATTATAACACTTCCTACTGTGTATTGTTCTATATTTCTCTATATTGGAGATTTTTTAAATTTTGCGTCTGAATTTTCAGGAAGATTAAAACAAAAACAAAACAACCTTACCCTCACACCCATCCTCAGGTTTACAACAAATGAAGACTGACCACTCCATAAGCACAACAGCATGAGTCTTTTCCCCTCAACACATATATCATAATGCTTTGTCCTATTTCATGTACCTTTTGTTATTTATTGATTAATGGTTAACATCATTATTAATTTAAAGCTATGAGCCCTTTCATTGATTGATTTGGCGTATGTTTGATATAATATGTTGGTGAGTGGTTAAGATGTGCCTTAACCTAACAACACAGTTTTAGTATCATTTAATGTTTGCTTTACACAGAACTTACACATAGCTGGTGAACAGACAGCTAGAGTAGAGTATCACAGTGCTGGATATATTCTTTTTATATTTCTATGTTTAAATTGAATTGAATTGAATTGAATTGAATCTTTTATGACTAAAATACATCATCCTACATTAAAACATTCCATTCCAAACTAGAACATTCAAATGCAGAACAATCCATTCCAGAATCTTGTAATTTTGGAGTTTACTCTCGATATTCTATTTCTATGTTCAACAATAAAATAATCGATAAGAAGATAACAGTCACTATAGATTGTAACATTACTTTCAGTAAGAGAACATTCCATTGCACAACATTCTATTCTTTAATGTTCTAGAATGGAATCTATTAGAAAACAACATGCCTTAAGATTTGTTACCTGAACTGACTACTGTTGACAGCAGGAAAAATATAATTTCCCAAAGACAATAATGTCTTACATTTTTTTTTTTTTTTATTTGATCAACATAAGCAACTGAATTGAAGGAAATAACCAGTTAGCCAGTTAGCAACCTGTTAGCTAAGCATAAAGTCTCTCTGAAATCCTCTGCAAAAGTTCAATATTTTGAACATTCTCCCGACAAATTCTGGACCAAAATATTACGGAGGGTTGGACTTTTGCGGGAACTTCGGATATCACAGAGATTCCCATAGGAATTAATGGACTTCCAGTTGCCTCGCCTCCTTACACATACGTTTGTTGAAACTAGGCGTAAACCTGGCCCTGACCCGAACGATGATAAAAAATCAGAGGTTCCCTGATCCCGACATGACATTATCTGGTTGGTAAAATAGTTGACAATCTGCACTTTGGTTGATTGCTGGCAGCTCACACACATCCTCAGAGTCATAATATTTAGACCCAAGTTGGAGAACTCATCAGCGTGTTTCCAGAGAGAGCGGTGCTTGTTAGGATTTATGGGCCAATTCATGCTCCCATTTCCTTTAGTAGGTAATATGTGTCACTTTTATAACACTGTGAAGTTGAAGTGTTGAGGTGAAATGTTAAGTGATGTATCAGCGATATGCAAAAGGAAGACATTGGCTTAGCCTTAAGTGGATATTCCAGCTCTCATCTAGCCATTGGAGGGATCACAGCCATTTTCTGACTGCAACATAACAAGGCCAAAGACTGCATTTGTGTCCTTGACAGCCCTCACAGTCCTTTACAGCCTGTGGGAGAAGAACATTCCACGGTACTGCTATGCAGTGCAGTATCATGTGAACAGTTTGGGTCAAGAAGTAACAATCCAGTGATCACTTTTGTTTGGTTTCTTGTTGTGACGATGCAAGCTATCACAAATAAGTAGTCCTTTTCTTGTTGTTTGACTTAGGCCATTATGTTGCTTGAAACTTGTAACTACACTGTATGAATTCAGTAAACAGAATCAATCAGATAAGGCTATGTTGAAATGAAACAAACATTAGAAGACAGTGGGAGACATGGGAGAATGTCTTTTCCATACAGTCAGTTTCTTTTACCTACATTACAACCATTCATCTGCCCTTGATGATCACTGATCCACAGCCAAGCTTTAACATTTTATTTTCTAATCTTTATTATGCTCATATTGAAAGTACCGTGAATGCAAATCCACCTTATGTTCTTTTTAAGATTCTGTGTTCAATCTTCTCATGTTTTCCGTAGTTTGATTTTGCTGATTGTGTTGACTGTGATACAGCTACATGAATACTGGCTAGTCACTCAACAGAAAAAATATAAATACATTAAAATTTCTATAATTTTTTTGTATGTGTAACGCAAAAACAAACAAAATGAGGATAATTTTTACCCAAATAACAAACCTCTCTGCTCAGTCCTGGAAAGGTTTCTCTGGATGACAGCAGCTCAGTGTGAGACCATTCAGACCCACAGTTATTTTCACACACATTTCTTTTTTGTTTTCTTTTTTTTTTTGCCATGTTTGCTCGTTGGCTGTCACACACTGTCATAAGCTCTTGACTGAACTGACCTTTCAGCCCCATTAGCAATCAAAGCCTGTCTTATCTCAGTGTATTTGTTAATTCGCATGCGTATAAACTCATGAATCATGGAAATGGATTAACTGGACAACACTTGAAAGAAATACTGAGCAGATGCAGTGCTACTTGGAAAGTGACTGTTCTGCTAATATCGAAATAGTGTCTACAGCACTGTTGGGTCTGTTTAACCAATTTCTGAAAAATCTGAGGTGTGTGTTTGTGTCACATTCTAGCATGACAGGACACAGAAGGATCCTTCAGAGGGCTCAAAACAAGATACATAAAGAAACAGATTCATTTCACCATCGATGCACTGACTACTAAGACCGACCAGACATCCAACCAACATCACTACTAAAAAGCAATATCCTAGAAAATTCCTCCAAATTTGTTTAGAAGGCACAAGCATCACAACACACTAAGTGTAAGGAATGGCAGACATAAAACAGGGACGTCAAAGCAACTTGCATAGAACAGAAGCTCTTACTTGGAGAAATAAGGACATCAACACATCACAATCTACACATCACATCCGGACAAACAAGTCAAGTGTGTGAAAAACAGAGAGCTCACCCAACCAGAAAGGGATGCCCTTGAAGAAGCCTTGATTACCTTGAAAGGACTACTCCAAGCCACTAGTCCAGGTATGTGGACAACACCTGGGTCAAAATCAGAGCAACAAAAGTGAAAGCCTTATAATGGACAGAATATGGACAATAACATCAAGTTCACATGGAAAGATGTCAGAGGAGACAGTCTGCTCTTCCTGGACTGTGCAGTGCATTTTGATGAAGACAGAAGTCTCAATGTTGAGGTGAACAGAAAACCTACACACACAGATCAATACTAGCTGTTCGACTCTCATCACCCACTGGAGCACAAGCTAGGAGTCATCGGAACCCTAAACTATCAGGCTGACAATGTGCCCACAAATAAAGAGGGGAAGGTCAAGGAACAGAAGCACATCAGGGGAGCACTTAAGACCTGTGGGTACCCAAATTGGACCTTTGTCAAAACCGCTTAAAGATCCAGAGCAGAAAGAGGAGAAGATGTGCAAATGTAAAATCATCATTCCGTATGTGGCGGGAACATCTGAGAAACTCAGGAGGATCTTCAGTAAATATCACTTTAAACCTACCAACACACTGAGACAGATGAGGCATGTGATCGCTCCAAAACGTAGTCCTTGATTCCTTGCCTGTAAAGCAATAGAGGAGCAACAGGATTAGATATTTTTATGGTATAGAACCTGACTGTCCTTAGCACACTGTGAACTATTAAACTTTTATGGTGAATACTTTAGACATTCCTGGACAAATCCATACAGATGTCACAGTTTATATAAGATTTTTTTCATTTTATCTATGCATGCTTTTGAGTACTAGGCCTTGATATGTCTTTACATTTTCTATTTACTGTGTTTGCTATGGAACAAAACATAAATTCAAATTGTGAAAAACTTCTTGGAAAAAAATTGGATTCTGATTAGGGTGCATGTGTCCAAATAGGTAGTGTTTATCAGAAAGTAAAGCACAAGAAATGTTCTACTTTGGATGCTGACCTGCTCATGTGCAATCCTTTGAGCTTGAAGATCTCCTACTCAGCGTGTGTCATTTTTTCTGAGAACATCTACTCCTTGACCTGTTGCCCCCCATTTCCACGGCCTCTGCCTCCACTTCCTTGGACACTGCTTCCTTCCTGTTGTCCTGATGTGCTTTGCTCTGGCGTGTCCCCCTCATCAGACTCAATAATTCTGTCATTGTGGAATCAAAACATACAATATTCACATTTGTCTGTGAATCACTGAGAGCAACAGAAAAAAAATGTAGTGGATCAACTACTAATTTTGTTGATTAAGCTTTGCCATATCTAATGCTACCAAAGCCAGCAATAAGTTACAACATCAGAATACACTTTCAAAACAATTGCTGAATGCTAACAAAACTAGCTTGACAGCTATCAGTATTAGCTATGTTTGTTGTTTACCTTCAATATGGTAATATTAGGCGTTTACTTACAGGGGAATGGGACATGAGGTAGCTACTTGCAGGTAGATGTTATGAAAATGATGCACCAAGACACTTTTCTCCCCACCACTCATGAGGACTCGGACCACCAAATCTGTGGTATTGTGGGTGGAGTGGCTTTGGAGAGAGGCTTGAAGTGAGGGGGTGGGATTTACTGGCTGGATACTGAAAAAATCTAGTCCGGGCTTGACAGTTTTTCTACCTCAACAACCACACATTTTAGAACATGTTGAAAGAAAGTCAGTGACAGCTCTCGTACAATTGTTACACTCCATATTTGCATATCATGAGTCCTAATATCAATGCAAGCCACATTCATCATAACTAAACTTCATTAAGTAAATAATTTGTGTTCATATATCAAACTTACATTTTCAGATTATATCTCTGGCTGAGAGATAATACTGACGGCCATGATCATTTTGGCAAGTGGAACAGTCAGCCTCATCACTGTGTATATATACTGCAGTGCCACTCGTATGTTAGGCTGCACGCAGTGCAACTGTCTTTGTGCTGCAAAAGGACTATATGAATGAACGTGACAATATGCGCTTTGTAACCTCCACCTCAACAACAAACACTTTGTTCTCTGTGCCAGAAATATGTAGGCTATTTTCTCCTCGTCTTTCACTCGTTGTGGCCATGATTCACCGTAAATAACCATCACTTACATTTACATTTAGGGCGTTTAGCAGACACTTTTGTCCAAAGTGACTGACAGTAATTCATACATTGATGGCGGTGGCTGCAATGCAAGGTGCCAACCAGCACATCAGGAGCAGTTTTGGGTTTCAGTATCTTGCACAAGGACACTTCAACATTCAGACCAGGGGAATTGAACCGGCAACCTGGATGCTGGATCTACCCCCTGAGCCAGTCAGTGGCTAATTTCCAGGCATTTATATTCATGAGGCACTTTGCATTGGCCATCTGGTTTAATAAGAAAATCATAAACTGGACATGGAAAAGTAATGTTGCACTGAGCAGCAACATACTTCTTTTCATTTCCTCTCCCCACTTATCACAAGGAACTCTAGCCCAACGATGATGGTATCGGCCCAACCCTATCAGACATGATCACAGCTTCAATAGATAAAGACAGTTTTTCAAGAAATATTAATATAGCCCTAATCCCCTTACTTTTTAAGAGAGATAGAGAGCCAACTGACTGTGCTACTTACAGACCACTTAGGTTGTTAAACTCAGACATTAAGATATATGCAAACGTCCTTGTAAGGCGTAATCATAATAACATGTCAGCTTTAGTTAACTGTGAACAGGCTTTATACAATCTAGGCTAGCAGCCGACAGTGTTAGTCACCTTCTTCATATAATAAATGCCGCAGCAGACCAAAAAAAAAGTCAAAGCAGCACTGTCTCTCAATGCTATGAAAGCCTTTAATTGGCTGGAATGATCCTTCTTATGGGCTTTTCTTGAGAAGATTGGTTTTGGGCAAAAAAGCTGATCACATGATCAAGGACCTGTATTCTTATCCTTCTGCTTTGGTGCTCACTGGCCAACTTTCTTCTGCACTGTCCTCCTGACAGAATAAGCCTTCAAGCCCCTCCCCTTTTGTGCTTTCCCTTGAACCACCAGCCCAAATGGTTCGCCAGACACCTTCTTTTAAGTCCTATTTAAGTTTATGATACCCACCATTGTCTGGCATTATACTGTATGCTGATGACTTTTTTGTGTTCATGGAAGAGTCATTGCAGACCATACCTATCTAAATGTCCATATGTGAGGAATTTGGCAGTCTTTCTGGTTTTAGGATAAACTGGTCAAAGTCTGCTCTATTACCTCTAAATGAAGCCGCTAAAAGTTTGCAGTTTCCGGTCTATATCCCAGTTGCCCGACACCATTAGGTACTAAGGAATAGAAATCTTTCCAACCCTAACCCCCAATTTCCACTGGATACGTCTCCGCTGCGTTGCGTCTCCGCCACGCCAGCGGAGCAGATACGTTTCACTTTAGTCAATGTGTCAATCCCCACCAGGTCCGCTGCGCTGCGTATCTGCTCCGTCCCAGCTCCGGCAGTCCGGAGCCCTCCGGCAAAAATACGCAGGACTTCTATATCTGCCGGATGCCGGAGCACGACGCAGCAATTCAGCTGAATTTAGCACCGAGCAGACAGGAAGTCAAGCGCTTAAATAACAAACAGCATCCGGTTACCTTTCAAAATAAAACACTCCGTGTTGACACCAGCACACAAATCTCAAAAAACAGACAAACACAAGCTCTTCTGCCGATCCCTCGGTCGGGAACACTTCGTGTTATTGTTCTTAATAACACAGACCTATAACTGCGGTCGTGAGTGATTATGTGATTATCGCGGGAACTCCTCTGCTTCGTGAGCCAGCTGTCTACCGTACTGCACCGCAGCGGACTCAAACCGCAACCGGTGGGGATTGCCGGAGGGCGGATGGCGGAGCAAAACCGGATCGGAGCTGCAACGCAGCGGACACGTATCCAGTGGAAATTTGGGGTAAATTGCACTGTAACACCTAACTATATGGCAGAGGTGTAACAATTCAATGATATGAAATGGAAATTGATTTTTAAGTTAAAGATACGACTATACCGATTCAGACTTCGGGATCGATCCTGTGAACTGTGAACTGGTCGAGGGACTGATTTCAAAGTTATGAATCAGTTGAGTGAAGCTACTATGCTGCTACTTCCTCACAGTATTTTTTAAACTCTTGTAAATGTTTAAGGTCAGCGACTCTCGCAGGATGCATCACAGTAACGCAGATAAGATTAACAATGCTAGTTTGGAAGAGGTTTTGATACTAGAAGGAGGATGGAGAGTTGGACAAAAAAAACTGTCTGTGTTTATTGAAATTATGTACTGAATTGAACCATACTGCAGAGGATACAAACAGTCAGGGACATCCAGTTCAGAGAGGTCCATTGCAGACAGATCCAGCTCAGAGAGACCCTGCTCATGGAGAGCAAGACAACAGGAAGCTGTTCCTTAAATCCAGGATGAGATAACAGGTGTGTTTTTTACACACTGAGCTTTAAGAAGATTAAAGCTGGGGTCGGTAAATTGGAAAAACCGTCAAGCCCATGCTAGATTTGAAAGTATCCAGCCGGTAAAGCCCCCTGCACTCAGGCCTTTCTCTAAAGCTGCTCCCACCAAACCATGAATGCGCACCGTGCGACAACTGCTGAATATCACAATCGGAGTCTGAGTCCTAATGAGTGGTGGGAAGAAGAGTACCAGTGCATTGTTTTCATCACCACATCTAACAACAAGTAACTACCTCGTGTCTCATTCACCTGTAAGTAAACACCTAATATTATCATATTGAATGGAAACAACCAACATAGCCATTGCTAGTACTGATAGCTGTCAAGCTCGATTTGTTAGCATGCAGACATTATTTTGAGAGTGTATTCTGATGTTGTAAGTTGTTGATGGTTAGCTAGCAGCAGCTGGCTATGATAATGTTAGATAAGACAAAGCTAAAACAACAAGATAAGTGGTGGGCCTGCTACATGTTTTATTTTTTTGTTATCCTCAGTGATTCACAGACAAATTTGAATATTGTATTGAACTTATGATGATGACAGTATTGTTGACTTTGATGACATGGACACGGCAGAGCGAAGCACATCATCATGCCAGAAAGCAAGTGGAGGCAGAGGCCATGGACCTGGAAGGGCAACAGGTCAAGGTGCAGATGTTCATATGCTGAGTAGAAGATCTTCAAGCTCAAAGGATTACACAAGCAGGTCAGCATCTAACGTAGAACATTACTGGTGCTTTTGTTCTGATAAACACTACCTATTTGTGCTTGTACATAATACTGACCAGGCATTTAACTTGGACACAAAGTGCACATCAGAATCCAATTTTTTGCCAAGAAGTTTTTTCACCCTTTGAATTTGTGTTTTGGTGCATCACAATAAACACATTAAGTAGACACATTTAAAGAAATATAAAGGGCTGACACTTCAAAAAAGATGTTATATAAACTGGGGCACCAGTTTTGTCCAGGAATGTCTGAAGTATTGACCATTGAAAGTGTATATGTTCACAATATGCTGTGGACAGTCAAGCTCTGTTCCAAACTCTTGAAAATAATGAATGTCTTTTCTTTACACTTCCAGCATATACAACCTTCCCATTACAATTCTTTCACTTTACGTGATGCACTCATAATAACGACTGAGTTAATTAAGACTCTTGTTTGTTCTATTTTTTGGAACACATGTAAATAAATAACACTACAAAAATAATATACCTTTTATTGGTTAAACAATATAGAATACAATTAGCATAAACAGCTATACACAGGAAGGACATCCAGAGGTTTCTTGACTGATTATAAACACAGATCAGTGTTGGCCAACAGGTCAGGCTGCTGATGTCGCTGCTGTCTCAGTCCTCTACTGTTTTGACAGTGACTGTCCTGTAGAAAGAATTGCACAATTACATATCTGACAGTAAATACAGCTTTTCGGGGACCTTGAAATTACTATCAATTTATTATAACAACACAACTTGATTTGAATTCTATGCAGTGACAAATATTCCTGAAAACACCCAGAAATAGCCTCTGTTACATCAGAATTGTGCCATTTACAGTCCTTTCATATTTACCAGCTCTACTATTTAGGGAGTAATTTACATAGTTTCACATTCTCATTATTTTTTCCATGCATTTTGAAAGTAGTGTGTACAAGCTCTATATGCTGGACTTTTTGTTGTACACCTTATGGAAATGTGTTCACAGGACATAAAGTTACACCTGAATGTGTTTATGGGGTGTAAAAATGTTATTGATTCTGTCAAAGACAACACAGGACAGTTGCTGTGTTAAAAAAAAATGAAGTCTGGAAGTGGGTGGGTGATGGGATTGTTGGGACCCACAGATGAAGTCATTCATTGTGGATTTCAAAATGGACTCTGAACTGAACTCAGTGTCCCAGAATTCCCCATTCTTCACACCTAGGTGCAGAATTCAGGTTTGAGCTACTATTGGTCAGGGTGACAGACCCCCCGCTGATCAGGTAGTCAAAAGCCCAGAGCATTCATTGTTCTCCCTCTCTCACTCAACGCCCTCTACTCCTTCAACTTCGGATCTTCAAGGGCTCCTCTCCACCTCCCCCCATGGGGCTGCCTGCTTTCAAGATCCCTTCTTTTGGGCCCAACAAGCTGTGGAGAGCTGCAAGCAGGTTAGCACCGAGCTGCTATCCTTACAAAGGAAAGGAGCGACCAGTTTCCTCCTCTGCCGTCTTTCATCAAACCTTGCACAGCAAGAACAGCTTTGTTCAACATTGGAGCCTGTCAAAATAGTTGAGATCCATTTACTCCTGTCTAATATAAATACCAGTTTGTACACACACACAGAGACAGTGTCAGAAAAGTTGAGATTCATACACTCCTACCAGACACAAATACAAGAAAGGGACATTATACTTAGTCCTGAAATTATTCTGAAATATATCAAAACTTTGCTTGCTGGATTGTGTTTGCCATAAATTCATTGGAAAGTGTTAAACCATTACATTAAAGGTATGTTGAAATAGGGAGTGAAGAGGAAATGGCAACACGGGGTGTCTGTGGAAAATAGGAAGTGTTAAACTCAAGGTTCTGTCTGTCATTCTGTCTCTGATGATCATTTTTGACTTAGTATTAACTTTGCAAAGTTAAAGGAGGTGTAAGGTTTAACCATGATGGATTGAAGTTTAGAGATCTAATGAAAATCAGTAAAGAAACGGTGTTGAGCTGAGGTCATGATGAAATGTTAAAGAACTGGTTGGGCTAACATAAGGCCGAGAGGATGTGTCAGAACCTGATCACGCGTGACCGGCGCATGTTAAGGTATTACGAAATCTTAATCAAGAAGTGATCAGCCACTGGATGGAGAGATGATGAAAAATTGGCTCCAGCCTTGAAGAAACACCTGAGACGGAGAATGTGAGCAGCCTTAACATCGCAGACAGGACTTCAAGAAATCTTCAGCAGAAATAGACCAAGTATTAAGAGCACAACGGATTAACCATTTTTGCCAACATGCTGTGGATTACAATTTGGATATTGGAGTACTTTTGTTCACGCTGCTGGCGTGAAGTTTGGACTTTGAGGAAGTTACGAGAACTCGGCCATGGGGGGTTATTTGCCTCAAGGACTTGGACTTTCAGCAGGAAGGGAAAGGCAAGCCATTGGATTGACCTGACACTCTCCAACTCACCTAAATTTTAGTATTTCTAACCAGGCCTCAGCTCTTTTAGATTAATTTGTTATTTAAAGTATTGTGATCTATCAATAACGATTTTTGATAATGATTGATAGTAATTGAAACAAGTATTGCACTGTATGCTTTGCCCTTGCTAAAATCTATGCAATAAAACCTATATAATGTAGTTAAAGTTAAAGTTGTGGACATTGATTTTATGTCTCTTTGATTGGAAGTAAAAGTCAGGTGTTAAGTGTGCATAATATCTTAAAGGTTCTTAAAGGTTACTGTAGCCTACCAAATTGAAACAATCCCTTAGGATTTACCAAAAGCCCTTAAAATCCAACCTAGCACTATACCAAGTGCCCAGATCATTTAGAGGAGAGCTGCCATAACGGGCGTGGCCGGTTGCCGTATCTGACTCAAGGGCTATTCATGTCAGGTGCCAAACCAGAGGAAGCAGGGTAGACGTTCGGATTCAGGCAGTTAGAAGCTAGGCGAGTCTCCTCACCACCAGCTTAAGCAATCCCTATTTAAATAGCCAGTTTTTAAGCAACCTCTTGTAGGTTTAGGGATCTAACCCTTTAAACGGAGAGCTGGTCGAGTGCCTCCTGGACAGGGGTAAAACTCGGGATCTAACAAGCCCCAACTTTCTCCTGCAACCACCAGCACCTTCTCTTCAAAGACTGGTAACGTTGAACTGGGCTTAGATAGCGAACCATAGCACGGCTAAGCACAGGACTTTAAACTCTGGTTGATGTAATGTGTTCAATTTATGTGTTTGTTCAATGTTTTGGTGTTATTGTGACCTCAAGTCAAGTTATTGGTAGTTTGCTTTCCTAGACGGCTAACTCCAACATTAGTCGAATTATGCTTCACACAGACTCAGGGTCTCTCACTAACCATCTTCTATAACTTGGCACCACGTCACACACACACACATACTCACAGACACCCACATTCCTTGAGGCTAGAGCATATCACACCCACATGTGATATCATTGACCAACATTGTTTCTTTGTTCTGCAAGGCACACACACACACACACATACACACACACACACACACTTGTATATAGTACATGTTAGTTAGATTGTGTGTTTCTATCTTTGTGTTAAAAAAAGACCTTGAACCTTCTTGCTGTCTATTTAATATTGTACAACAGTGAATGTTGCCAACCTCTACACAAAATCCTTCAACCATTACTAGCTGTTATGGTAAATTTGGTTGTAGTTATTAAGTTAATTATTAACCAGAGTTATAAACAGTTCAGTACATTTTTATGAGACTGATTTAGTAAAATTGCTATCTTTTCCCTTCTTCAAGGGTGGTGCCCCAAGGTGATCTAATGAAAATTGGATCATATTATTTATCATAATTAATAATTATCCCAGATCATTATTATTGATAGCCAAATTTAACCTAAATCCCCCTTTTATTGTTGTTAAACACTCCATAACTGGGCCTTGTGTAATGAGAGGCCCAACAGGATCTTGTGTGATGGGTGGCAACGATCATTCTTTATAGGGATTGTTAGGTGCATTCTGTGTTTCCCAAATTCTGACTAACTAACTGTGGTTAGCTGCCAGTCAGATCATGAATTGAAATGCAAAGTCTATTTTCTTAAAAAATGTCTTACTAATATGCAACAGTCTCAAGCAATAGTCTAACATGTGACTTTTAGGACCAGTACTACAAGCATTTTCATGGTGCATCTAATGAAATGATGACATTCCTTTTTTTTGATTGTATCCCTGCACTGAGCATTTAAAGCAATGCTCATGCCTCGTCTTTGAACTATGAACTGAGCTCTTTCTGCGTGTCTGCAAGGTAAACAACTCTTTATAGCTTGATTGACCTTGTAACCCCTTGAACCAGGAGGCTCCATACACAGTTTATGATTATCTTCTGGACAAAGGAGCTTTATTTTCTTAACAATAAAGACATCACTTTGGACCATTCAGAGACAATATTTCTTCTATTGCAACCATATCTAGAGGCCCTTGTAAGTTGTAAAACTGAAGATGAAAGAAACTGTCCCTAGAGACACCAACACCTTTCCTTAAAGGGTCAAAGCTAGGTTCAATTGATCACAGTTTTAATCCATGGATGCAAACTGGAAGGACTGAAGAACATTTATAAGTAGTGTTTCTCCCACAACACGTATATATGA
The DNA here is from genome assembly GCF_900880675.1 of Sparus aurata. Taxonomy (NCBI): domain Eukaryota; kingdom Metazoa; phylum Chordata; class Actinopteri; order Spariformes; family Sparidae; genus Sparus; species Sparus aurata. Next base: position 4,237,672 of record NC_044208.1, read on the forward strand.
AATGTATCCATCAAAGACACATACAGTGGATTAGTATTCATCCCCCTTGAACTTTCCACATTTTGTCACGTTACAACCATGAACATTAATGTATTTTATTGGGATTTTATGTGATAGACCAGGGGTACTCAAATACAAATCTTAAAGGGCCACAAAGATTTTTTTCAATGACTCAAAGGTCCATGTATTGAGGTCGGTCAGGCCACATGCAATAATACTGTAATATTTAAAACAAAATGTCCTTTTCATTCTAAAAAACAAAATACGAACTAAAATAAAATGTAATTTCCATTTAAACATAAATTAAAATACATAGTTGAATATTTCCTCTTTTTGTTTGCCTTCAAACATTGTGTCCATCACTTCAGTCATGCATTATTTTATTTCATTATGACATAGATGTGACAAGAATCCTGCTTGCAGCTTGATATGACGATTTCAGTGCATTTATTTGTGTTGTGCTTATATCTGAATTTTGAGGAAATATCTCTTCAGAATTCCCATGCTTTGTCTTATGATGCCGTTTCATTTGTTCTGTGGTTAAATGGTGTTGAGTTTTAACAAGGATGATAAACATTTTGACACCGTGAGTGAAAGGGTGTTTGCCGGGAGAAACTCCCCGTCCGTTACTTGATGAAACTAGCTAGATTTTGTTAAACAACATGAAGCAAAGTGTATGTTACCTTTGTCCTCGCACTGTCAGGTACGTGGGGTTTGACCCGGTTGGAAGAAGAGTGAACGCAGATATTAAGTTCTTATTTCCCTGAGTCGCCGATTTTCACTGTCCACTTTGTTATAGCATTTTACTTTGAACACGCTATTTTCAGTCTCTTACCACCGGCAAAATGTGAATACGCGAACTGCTCCGAAAACGAAAGTGAAAGTTAAAAATTGCACTCGCAGCAGTGAGTGACCCAGCTGTTTTGTATATTGTTGGCATGGAGACAAGTCCAGGTGTACACGTGTTGACCCAACCAAAACACATAGTGAGGGAATAACAGTTCGGGGGCCACAAATAGGAGGCTGGTGGCCTGGATGCGGCCCGGGGGCCGCCTATTGAGGACCGCTGTGATAGATCAACACAAAGTGGTGCATAATTGTGAAGTGGAAGGAAATTGATACATGGTTTTACATTTGTTTTTTACAAATAAAAAACAGAAAAGTGTGGTGTGCAAAAGTATTCACCCCCGAGTCAATACTTTGTAGAACCACCTTTCACTGCAATGACAGCTGCAAGTCTTTTGGGGTAAGTCTCTACCAGCAATGCACACATAGAGACTGATATAATTGCCCATTCTTTCTTGCAAAATAGCTTAAACTTAGTCTGAATGGATGGAGAGCATCTGTGAACAGCAATTTTCAAGTCTAACCAGAGATTCTCAATTGGATTTAGGTCTGGACTTTGACTGGGCCATTCTAACACATGAATATGCTTTGATCTAAATCAGAGGTCCCCAACCACCAGGCCGCGGATTGGTACCAGTCCGTGGGTCATTTGGTACAGGGCCGCAGAGAAAATACGTTATTTTATTTTACGTTATTTTTTTTTGTTTAAAAACAGATTCTCTTTTAACAACATCCGTCTGTTCCTGTTGGCTCGCTTGACACGTACCTGTTTCAGTCATGGTATACCCTAAAAAATAAGCCCTCAAACTAGCTAAAATGAGTCTAAAACAAACGTCTTCGGAGTGCTACAAAGGAATTATGATGAGACGGAAGAAGAGGGAAATGGTATTCAAGTTGGCTGATAAAATGGCTGAACTGCAGCTGCAGGAACGGACAACTGCTGGAGACTGCATGTTACCTTAGTAAGTTATGGAGCAGAAAGGAACACACTTCGGGTGTTTATGCACTTTGTTGTGTAATCTTTATGGGGGGGATTCAATTTTATTTTTGCATTTGAACAGTTTTTTCTTTGATTGAAAATATTTTTTTTGATTGAAGCAACTTTTTTGGGATTGAATAATTAAGACACAAATGTCCTACCCATAATATGGCCGTAACACAAAAAAGATTACTTCAATCAAAGAAAACATTTTCAATCAAAAAAAAGTGTTCAGTTGCAATTTTTTGAGTCTCAAATATTTTTTTGCATTCAAAAACTTTTTTTCTATGATTGAAAAAGTTTTTTTTTGATTGAAGTTTTTTTTTTTAATTGAACATATTTTTTTTTGTTTGAAGCAACTTCTTATTTGATTGAATTATAAAGACGCAAATGTCCTACCCATAATATGGCCCAGACACAAAACAACATTACTTCAATCAAAAAAGTTGCTTCAAACAAAAAAACCTTTACTTCTATCAAAGAAAACATTTTTAATCAAAGAAAATCAGTGTTCAAATGCATTTTTTTGAGTCTCAACTATATTTTTGCATTCAAACACTTTTTTTCTTTGATTGAAAAGGGTTTTTTTGATTGAAGTGAAGGTTTTTTTTATTGAAAATATATATTTTGATTGAAGCAACCTTTTTTTTTGATTGAATAGTAAAGACACAAATCAACCTTCGTATTCCTCCACATGTTTGTTGTGCCCCCCACATGGCTTGTGGCAAACTACATGGCTTTGTTTCAACAATGGCTCTCTTCTTGCCACTCTTCCATAAAGGCCCGATTTGTGGAGTGCATGACTAATAGTTGTCCTGTGGACAGATTCTCCCACCTGAGCTGTGGATCTCTGCAGCTCCTCCAGGGTTATCATGGGCCTCTTGGCTGCTTCTCTGATCAGTGCTCTCCTTGCCCAGCCTGTCAGTTTCGGTGGACAGCCATGTCTTGGTAAGTTTGCAGTGGTGCCATACTCTTTCCATTTTTAGGTGATGGATTGAACAGTGCTCCATGAGATGTTCAAAGCTTGGGATATTTTTTCATATCCTTACCCTGCTCTAAACTTCTCCACAACTTTATCCATGACCTTTCTGGTGAGTTCCCTGGGCTTCATGATGCTGTTTGTTCACTAATGCTCTCTAACAAACCTCTGTGGAAAAGTTCAAGGGGGATGAATACTTTTGCAAGTATAACAGTGGTGTGATCCATGTTGCTATCAGTTAATTTAATAAACAGGAGCCACAGTAGTGTGTGGAAGAACCACAATCAGCCACAACAGCCTGGCACCTCCTCCTCATGCTGGACACCAACCTGGTCAAACACTGCTGTGGGAAGGCATCCCATTCTTCAACCAGCATTTTTCACAAGTCAGCCAACATGGTTGTGTTGGTCACTCTGGCACAAGCTGCTCACCCAAGTGTGTTCAATGAGGCTGAAGTCAGGTCTGATGGCAGGCCATTCCCTCCTCTCCACTCCCAAATTCTGGAGGTAGTCTCTGAGAAACCCCAGCAAGCGTTGACATCTTGGAGGATAGAGTTCGGTCCCAGACTGTGGAGATATGGGATTGCCACTCATTGCAGAATCTCATCTTGATATCTCTCTGCATCAAGATTGCCTCCAATGATGACAAGCCTTTTTTTTCCAGTGAGGGAGATGCCACCCCACACCATCACTCTGCCTCCACCAAAAGACCAAAAGGCCCTACGATCTAGGCAGTCACAACATTCTGGAATCATCGCTGAACATAACATTCTTCCACATGTTTAAGTTCCAGTGCACATGTTGCAGAAACATGCGCAAATGGGCCTGACGTTGAAGGGCAGTCATGGTAGGCCTCCTGGCAGCCCTACGAGACCAGAGATTGGCTGCGTGCAGTCTGCTATTGCCCATATTGTCCTGCAAACCTTGACTTCAAATCTGTAGAAGACTACCTACAGTTCATAAGTGCTGCCCGGTGAGGAAACGGTCTTCTTGGCGTATCGTCTTCTTAGTCTCCCACTTCACAGCCTGTCTCTGACATCCCCCATTATATGGAACTTGGCCTTCCGTTTGGAGATGGTAAGACTCACTCCAAATAATGCTGCCACATGGTTTTGTGGTATACCAGCTAGAAGTTGCCCCAGTGCATGGGCCCTATCCAGATCAGTCAAATGTGGCATGCCGATTCTAGGAGCAGACACCAACTGACCACTATAGTAGGGCCCATGCTCACAGGTGCTGTCACTACCTGGGGGTACCAGAAGCTCAAAGCAAGGGTCAATAGCAACAGCAGAATAAGCTGTTTGGTGTTGGCAGAGAAGATTTGGCAATTTTTTCATGGGCACAACCCACATACTCAGCTCTGCTGCTCATCCCACAAATGCATGTTCCTTACAAATGTGGCACCATATAAAAGGGAAATAAACAGGCTTTCCAATGGTATAAAATGTATTGCCAAGAAGCACTGTTACAACAAACATATAATCTACCAAACACAAATTTCCCTACTTTTTGTTTTTAGTGTAGATACATATCATATAAGTGTGGCGACACGAGGGCTATTACTACGTTATACACCAGATACCAACAACGCCACCTTGGGTTAGGGCCCAAGGACCCGTACTAAAGGTCAATTATTACCTTCAAAACGAAAAGGACACTCAGGTTCGTTCACTCAGGGAGGGAGAGAGAGACGGCGTTCAATGATCATATACAATATTTTATTTATTAAAAGATAAGCACAAGATTGGCAATGCAACAGAAAGAAGGGAGCCCAACCAAAAAGGGGGACGTAGGCTGAGGCTTACCGGCTGGGAGAGGGGTTTGGTAGGGGAAGTGACATCCAAAAGAAAAAGGAGAACACCCCACGCACACAGCAAAACGTGACGTGCAAACAAAGAAAATCTTAAAAAGGGATCACACAGCACACAGGGGACCACCACCACCCAGGAGGGGTGGGATTAAAAGGGCTCAAATTTAAGGACAAAATCTTTTATAATGCGTGCCCACACATGTAAATGATCAATTAATAAACTGAAAAGTGTTAAATTAGATTAATAAATCAACCAAACAAACAAAAGAAACAAGTCTCTGGCCAGAGATATCAACTCAACAATTAACCAGTTTTAACAGTTTTAACTCAAATTGATCAAATTAACAACAGAAATTCAACCATTAAACAGGGAATAAATAAATAAACAATTAAACCAAACCTTGCCAGATTGCACTTAAGACACATACACACACACACACACAATTACAGTTTTAGTGAGTGGCTGAGAGTTCTAGCAAACTCGTTGCATCCAGTACGAGTGACAGCCACACACACACGAAGCAGCACCGCACTTAGCAGCAGGAAACAGGCTGACCACCGGCGGCTGACCGGACCAGAGCCAGGCCGTCGGAGCAGCAGCAGCAAAGCAGCAGAACAGCGGCGAAGCAGCAGAACAGCGGCAGACAGCGGCGAAGCAGCGGTAGCAAGGTAGCAGAACAGCGGCGAGGCAGCAGAACAGCGGCAGACAGCGGCGAAGCAGCGGTAGCAAGGTAGCAGCGGTAAAAGCCATGATTAATCAGCTGTGCTCGCAGCTAACGTTAGCATTAGCTTAGCGTTAGCGTTTCAGTTCCAGCTATAAGTCAGGGTGCATTGGCATCCCTCCCAAAGAGGGAGAGGGGTGAAGAAACCAAACGTAGCAGGGAAGACAGCCACCATGCAGCACACAACCAGCAGACTGTTAGAGGGAGAGGAGCAGAAGAGGGGCTTAGCACCTGGCTACAGCAATAAATGGCAGAAGCATGTCATCACTCACCAATGCTCTGGTTGCAGCAATAAGCAGCCCCTGACCGGTTGGCTCGACCGCGGTGAAGACGCCAAGTCTATTAGGGAACGACGGTTTTAATTAAATGAAACACGGACGAATATACAAAAAACAGCACGGCAATGTGCGCTTACCTGTGCTCGGGCGCTAGCGGCACATACGACGACCCGGAAGTAGGCGGGCCGAAAAGGCAGGAAGCGAGAGGTCAGGAGGGGGGACACGGCCTACTTTTATCCCCTTGGGAAGAGCAGTGATTGGCTAATAAGCCAGAGGGACCGTGATGCAGCCAAACTAAGTCTAATAAGGCAGTGATGCCTCATACCACTACAATCCACCCCCCCCATTTTCATCGTCGACCCGACGATGCACTTAAGAAACTCGACTCTAAGACCATGGTCTAAAGAAAGCAGACACAGCACTTGACTGAACGGCTGAGGGCCCCGCCTGAGCAACCTCATTGGCAGGCCTGGGTAAGTGATGGAGGTTTGAGTGGTGTCCAGCGGTAGATCGGGTTGTCTGTCGCCTGACAGCTTCATCGTTCCCTGATTGAGGGACTGCCAAGGGGGCGGTGCTTAGAGAAGGGGACCGTGCCGTCGAGTGGACAGGAAGTGCTGAGGGTAAGGTTACTGCACGTAGTGCAGCGGTGTCGTTGCTCCCAGAAGAGGAAGAGACCGAAGAACCCAAAAGAGCAGGGTGCAATGGGACTGTTAAAGCAACGGGTGTCGCTGATGCAGGAGCCAGTTGGGCTTCTCCAGCAGAGTGATCAGCTGGTGGGAAAAGGGGGTCCCTTACCACAGCCATCAAGTCCTCATCGTCAGAGGAGCTCTCAGACACTGCCCGCCGGCCAAGTATGATGGGAAGAGGAGCAGGGTTGTCGCCTGAAGCAGCCATCCCAACTATGGCTTTAAGCAGTGTTCGATGTACCCGTTTGACTTTGGCAGGGTCGTCCTCTGGTGCAACTGTATACACTGCCCCATTGCCAGGGGGAGCTTTGATCACTCGATGCACCACAGGATTCCACTTATCCTGGATCTTATGCCGACCCTTCCAACCAAACTCCTTTAAAATCACCGACTGGCCCACCACCAGTGGTTCTGACCGGACAGACTGGTCATGGTTTTCCTTCCGGCGTTGGGCTGCCTCCTTCAGTCGGCCTCGGACGCCGTCAAAAGCCACATGTAACCGAGTCTGATGCTCCCGGACCCAGTCATTCACTGTCCCATCAACAGGATCCTGCACTCTTCCCAGCAAGAAGTCAACAGGGAGCCTTGCCTCACGACCAAACATGAGGAAAAATGGCGATTCCCCAGTGGACTGATGCGGTGTGGTGTTATAGGCGTACAGTATCTGAGGTAGACAGGAGTGCCAGTCACGCTTCCTAGAGGGAGGCAAAGTGCGCAGCAAGTCATGAAGAGTGCGATTAAAACGCTCACACTGACCATTACCTGCCGGATGGTACGGTGTGGTGCGGGATTTTTCGATGTTATAGAGACCGCACAGCTGTCGAATGAGTGCACTTTCAAAGTTGCGACCCTGATCAGAATGAATGCGCGCTGGAACACCAAACTTGGAGAACCACTCCGTGACGAGCGTTTGTGCCACCGTAGAGGCACGCTGGTCACGAGTGGGAATGGCGAGTGTATATTTGCTGAACACATCCGTCAGCACAAGGACGTTCTCCAGCCCGTTATGGGTTGGTTCAAGCATTGTAAAATCCATTGCCAGGATTTCATTAGGCTCTGAAGCAAGCAGATGTCCCATGAAGCTACGAACGGGTGGCCCAGAGTCTTTAGCCACTTGGCACCGCTCACAAGTTTGACACCAACGCTTCACATCGGTTGACATCCCCGGCCAATAGCACCGCTGCCTGAGCAATTCCAAAGTCCTGCCCACCCCCTGGTGCCCATGATTTTGATGGACCTCCATAAGGACTTTGTCCCTCAAAGCAGCTGGCAAAAGCACCTGGAGAACTAGTTCTCCCCCGTCAGAGCGAGAGACTTGCCGGTACACCACTCCGGCCCGTTCAATCAATCGCTCCCACTGCTTGAGAAGCACCAAGGCTGGTGGAGATAACCGCTTACGATCGTCATGATTCGGGTATCGTTTCTGCTGCCAAAACACAAGGACTTCCTGGGTCACAGGATCAGCTTGCTGAAGTTCTCCAATGTCTGCAGGCAGATGCTGAGGCAGGGCCTGAACAGCAGCCTGACAGGCTGTAGGCCCACTGGCCTGGAGAGCCTGTTGCAAGGGCTGAGGAAGTGATGTGCCGGAGACGATGATCTCAAGGTCCGTGGTTCTGGGAGGATGCAAGCGCGACAGAGCATCCGCATTTGTGTTACTCTTGCCAGAGCGGTAACGGATCTCAAAGTCAAATGACGCAAGTTGGGCTGCCCAACGCTGCTCCAGGGCTCCAAGCTTAGCTGATGACAGATGGCTAAGCGGATTATTGTCTGTGAAGACAAGACATTTGTGGCCAAGAAGGTATTCTCGAAATTTATCAGTCATAGCCCATTTTAGCGCCAGAAACTCCAGCTTCATAGAGCTATAATTGACAGGGTTGCGTTCAGTCGGCCTTAAGCTACGACTGGCGAAGGCAATGGGCCGCACTTTTCCTTCTTGCTCTTGGGAGAGCACTGCGCCCAGGCCCCCATGGCTTGCGTCGACCTCCAAGATGAAAGGAAGGGAGAAGTCAGCGTATGCCAGCACGGGTGCGGTGGTAAGCTTAGATTTTAGAGCCTCAAAGCTCCGCTGATGTTCTCCTGTCCATTTTCCCAAAACTGGTTCAGAGCGTCTGGACTTGGACCCCACAAGTTCAGCTACAAGGCGATGTAGAGGGGCAGCCAACTTGGCAAAGCCTTCCACAAAGCGACGATAGTAGCTTGCAAATCCGAGAAAGGACCGCAGCGCCAAGATGGTGGTGGGAGGCTGCCAGTTGGCTACCACCTCAAGCTTGCTCGGATCAGTGGAAACACCTTCGGCTGAAATAATGTGGCCCAAGTAACGCACCTCCTGTTGAAAAAAGGAGCACTTTGACAACTTGGCCTTCAGGCCCTCGTGTTGTAATCGCTGCAGTACCACTTCCAGTCTCTCAAGATGTTGTTGAAAGGTAGATGAAAAAACCACAATGTCATCCAGGTACAAGAGCAGCGACTGACATTGCTGATCTCCAAAAACACGCTGCATAAGTCGCTGGAAAGTGCTGGGTGCATTACACAACCCAAAGGGCATGCGATTCCACTCAAAAAGTCCGAAAGGAGTGCAAAACGCCGTCTTGGGTCGGTCGGCCTCCGCCACCGGGACCTGATTGTACCCACTGGCTAAATCCATAGTGGAAAACCAGCGGGCTCCGGTGAGTGCATCCAGTGACTCCTCGATCCGAGGAAGAGGAAATGCGTCTTTTCGGGTCCTGTGGTTAAGCTGCCGATAGTCTACGCACAAGCGCAGACTACCATCCTTCTTTTTAACCAGCACGATCGGTGAAGCAAACGGACTGCAGCTTTCCCTGATGACCTGTGCAGCTAGCAGCTGGTTAATGTGCTCCTTGACTACTTCGTACTCTGATGGCGGAATACGTCGATAGCGTTGACGGATGGGAGTGTCGTCAAGAAGCGGGATTTCATGTGCGATCAGGTTGGTGCACCCCAGGTCGCTGTCGTGAGTGGAAAAGACAGAAGCATATTTCCAAAGAAGGAGTCTGGCTTCCTTCTGTTCTTCAGCTGACAAAGCAGATAGATCAACCGCATCTATTTGGTCTTGCAGCGTAGGAACCACAGCCTGGGATGCAATGGTGGCCAGATAAGATGGAACCTCCTTAACACTGGAGGGTAAGCTCACCACACAAACCTCACGCAATGCACCGACCTCTGTACGAGGGTAAAGCAGCACATCAGATGTTCCAACGTTTATGACAGGTATATACACAGTACCTCCCTCCACTTGAACCAGTGCTGGAGACGCAAGCAGTCCAGCAGGGAGACCCCGATCCGAAGGCTCAAAGAGCACAGTAGTCCCAGAATGCTGTGCAGAACAGGTAGCTGGAACAAGCTGCATAGTGCCACCAAAGATACGGCAAGCTTTCTTGCCTCGCAGCTTAACCTTACCAACGGCATCAAAAGAGGAAGTCAGAGAGGCTTGATGGCATCTCTGCAATGCCTGCACCACAGACTTTGGTGCTTCAGTGACGGTGGGTAGCTTAAACAGGGCAGAGCCATGTTGCCCAAACAAGGTGCTGTAGCACCTTCGTAAAATGTTCATCCCCAAGACACCCGGGGCAGGAAGAGATGCATCAGCTGGAGGGTCCTTGACCACCAGTAGCCCACACCCTGGCAAAGTCCGACCACAGAGCTCGACTTCGAGTTCCAAGTAGCCAAGGTATGGGATGGGCAGTCCATTGGCGGCTTGAAGCTGAAGCCAATGGCAAGACTTAAGTTTCTCTTGGTCCCAAGTCTCAAAGTGTTGCCGGAAGAAGCTTTCTCGGACTGTGGACACCATGGACCCAGTGTCCACTAAACAAGGAACTGTTACTCCCCCCATAACCACATCCATGTGTGGACAAGTGCTGATTAGCTTAGCTTCTCTGCGATCCCCCCACATGACAGGTGAGCCAGCGGCAACTCCCCTCGAACTTTGGCTCCGCAGTTCGACGGGCGCTAGTTTCCCGAAGGCTGAGCTGGATCCAGCCGGGAGACTGGCCGCGAGGAAGCAGACACTGACTGTTGAGGAGGGGCACGCTCTCCTCTGCACTCCCTGGCAAAGTGGCCTGGCTGCTGACATCGCCGGCAGATGACCGGACCACGGTAAGAATGGTTACGCTGCTGATTGATCTGCAGCTGAGCAAGAGTTTCTGTGAGATGTTTAAGCTGTTCCTGTTGGAGCTTCAACATCTGTTTTACCTCCTGCAGCTCTGAAGCCTGGGGTGGACTAGCCACTAAAGAAGCAGTCTGGACGCCACACTGCAAGCCCATCAACGAAGGAACTGAGTGGCTTCGGCCGCGCACACCCCCTGGCAATCCCTCTCGCTCCCACCTAATTGCCTCTGCTCTAGCATCCAGCAGAGAGACGGTAGGCTGCCTGCGTACTAATTGTTTTAATTCTCGACGAAGGGAACCATCAATGACATTTTCGATAAACTGATCGCGCAGCAAAACATCTGCATTTAGCATCTCGCTTGGAGCACTTTGTTTCACCGCAGACATCAAACTCATTAACGCGAGGGAGAACTCTTGCAGAGTCTCCCCATCTTGTTGTCGCCTCGAGAAAAACGCCTCCTGTAAAGCAACGTACGAGTCGGCACAACCATACAGCTCTCGCAATACCACGATAATTTTGGCTGGGTCACTTCTATCAGCGGTCGAGCGATATTTTATTTCTTCACGCGCCTCTCCCTCTAGATGGTCAAAAAGAAAGAACGCTTGATCAAATGTGGACAGGTGGCGAGCCCTCATGCAAGCCTGAGCTTCCTCAATCCACTCCTCTAGCCCTATACCTGATCTACCCCGAAACGCTGGGCACTTTCTATCTCTGGGTACAAGGACCAGTCGCTCTGTTACAGGAGCGATAGAAGTGGACGGTGTGGGGAGAGGTTCAGCAGGAATGGCAGGTGCAGCACTAGGACCAGGCACGGGCGCAGCCTGCTCCTGCTGCAATCTGTCATTCTCCGCCCTCAACTGTGCCACCAAATCCCTCAACTCTTGTAGCTCTCCCTCCATTTTGATAAAGTTATAGCTAAACTGAACGCTAGAGCCACGGCTACAAAAAAAGAAAAACGATAGACTCACCGCTGGTTCGTCAAGCTGCCATTCATTCACACACAAGGCAATCTGAAAATCAACAGGCAAAAAGAAAACATGGAACACACGTCTCTACCTCCACTGAGTGTATCCTGCCGACAACGCCAAGTTTGTGGCGACACGAGGGCTATTACTACGTTATACACCAGATACCAACAACGCCACCTTGGGTTAGGGCCCAAGGACCCGTACTAAAGGTCAATTATTACCTTCAAAACGAAAAGGACACTCAGGTTCGTTCACTCAGGGAGGGAGAGAGAGACGGCGTTCAATGATCATATACAATATTTTATTTATTAAAAGATAAGCACAAGATTGGCAATGCAACAGAAAGAAGGGAGCCCAACCAAAAAGGGGGACGTAGGCTGAGGCTTACCGGCTGGGAGAGGGGTTTGGTAGGGGAAGTGACATCCAAAAGAAAAAGGAGAACACCCCACGCACACAGCAAAACGTGACGTGCAAACAAAGAAAATCTTAAAAAGGGATCACACAGCACACAGGGGACCACCACCACCCAGGAGGACCACCACCACCACCGTCAGCCTTCAGCACTAAAGGGGAGAGGAAAACACGATTAAAAGGGCTCAAATTTAAGGACAAAATCTTTTATAATGCGTGCCCACACATGTAAATGATCAATTAATAAACTGAAAAGTGTTAAATTAGATTAATAAATCAACCAAACAAACAAAAGAAACAAGTCTCTGGCCAGAGATATCAACTCAACAATTAACCAGTTTTAACAGTTTTAACTCAAATTGATCAAATTAACAACAGAAATTCAACCATTAAACAGGGAATAAATAAATAAACAATTAAACCAAACCTTGCCAGATTGCACTTAAGACACATACACACACACACACACAATTACAGTTTTAGTGAGTGGCTGAGAGTTCTAGCAAACTCGTTGCATCCAGTACGAGTGACAGCCACACACACACGAAGCAGCACCGCACTTAGCAGCAGGAAACAGGCTGACCACCGGCGGCTGACCGGACCAGAGCCAGGCCGTCGGAGCAGCAGCAGCAAAGCAGCAGAACAGCGGCGAAGCAGCAGAACAGCGGCAGACAGCGGCGAAGCAGCGGTAGCAAGGTAGCAGAACAGCGGCGAGGCAGCAGAACAGCGGCAGACAGCGGCGAAGCAGCGGTAGCAAGGTAGCAGCGGTAAAAGCCGTGATTAATCAGCTGTGCTCGCAGCTAACGTTAGCATTAGCTTAGCGTTAGCGTTTCAGTTCCAGCTATAAGTCAGGGTGCATTGGCATCCCTCCCAAAGAGGGAGAGGGGTGAAGAAACCAAACGTAGCAGGGAAGACAGCCACCATGCAGCGCACAACCAGCAGACTGTTAGAGGGAGAGGAGCAGAAGAGGGGCTTAGCACCTGGCTACAGCAATAAATGGCAGAAGCATGTCATCACTCACCAATGCTCTGGTTGCAGCAATAAGCAGCCCCTGACCGGTTGGCTCGACCGCGGTGAAGACGCCAAGTCTATTAGGGAACGACGGTTTTAATTAAATGAAACACGGACGAATATACAAAAAACAGCACGGCAATGTGCGCTTACCTGTGCTCGGGCGCTAGCGGCACATACGACGACCCGGAAGTAGGCGGGCCGAAAAGGCAGGAAGCGAGAGGTCAGGAGGGGGGACACGGCCTACTTTTATCCCCTTGGGAAGAGCAGTGATTGGCTAATAAGCCAGAGGGACCGTGATGCAGCCAAACTAAGTCTAATAAGGCAGTGATGCCTCATACCACTACATAAGGGAGAGATGCACACCTTTACTATATGGGTATGTGAAACAAAATCAAGGGAGAACTGGACAGATGGAGTGGTGTTCCCATTTCTCTTCCAGCCTGTATTTCTATTGTCAAAATAAATGTACTACCATGTATTAATTTTAATAAGCTCCATGATCCCCCTCTCCCCTCTGCTGACTATTGAAACAAGATCCATTCAGCTATCTCACAACTCAGTTAGAACCAGAAGCGTTTATGTTGAAAGATGTCAACTTTACAGAGGGAGAGAAGGGATGGTGGCCTTTTGAGTTTTACTTTGGGTCATTTGTGCTTTGCCCACTGCTTGTGTGGTGAGATCCCCATGCTTCTGTCACCAGGTGCAATCTAGAAGAAAATATTAAGACCTTGGTCCCTGTAAGAGGATCTTTTCTCTAATATGTCCAATAAGCAATGACAGCTTTGCTTTGGCCTGATTATATCTCACCACATTCAGATATGGTGTAAAGCTGAATCTCAAATCAAGATCTCCTGTTAGTGGCACACATGTATACCAATACAGATGTTTCTCCTTTCATATAACCTGTTTGCTGCAGTGGATGCTTGGATCCTAATTATGACAAAAAAATCCTGATGACAGAATTTTACTTTATTCCTCATTTGATCACAATATGCTCAACAATGGCAGGGTGGTGTCCATAATTCAGCTGATTGAGTCCACAGGATGTGGATAAATGTAGTCTACGCAATGTTAATATGACTGCTTTGGCTGATATTTAACTTTAACAGCTCTTCTGTGAACAAAGTTAAATAAACTAAAGGTGTGTAACATCATGTTGAAGGTTCTCAGTCATTCACGTCATGGTAATTCTAAGTGATATAACACGGGCAACTGGACTTCTTTCAGAAACTGAAACTAAAGTATCTGATATTGAAGTTATGACTATACTGCTGTAACTGATATTCTAGGTTTTAACATTTACAGTTAACATGTGATTGTCAAAGTTGCTTTCAAGTTTTGCTTTCAGCACAAGTTATATAATGTGATTTTTTGTAATCTTCACACTTGGCAACCTCCTTGGCATTTCATTTTATAATCATTCCTATGGATAAAATAAATTCTAAATTTGACAATCAACCATCGCTTCAATGCGTTTGCATTATAATTTCATAATGTGAATGGTTCCTATTTTTGAATACCTTAAAATACTGTGTTTTTATTTATTTCACTGGTGATTTTTTTTTTATTTTTACAATGTAACTCTTTTACAGTTACAGTTTTCTGTTACCTTCAGTATAATGGCCATTTGTGTATCCCTCTTAACTTTGTGCCTACCAGCAATGTTGCCCATGTTGTCAGTTGTTGGCATTTAAACTCATTTCAAAGGTCAGGCAGCCTATGAGTCATCTGTTATGAATCATAGTGATGCTTTTTTGGACTGCTTCTTTGAATGGATGAGTATACATCACTTTGAGTGTTGGAGAGGAAGAGCGATGGACCACACAAGGCTCCTGTTGTCATTTTTCACAAGGTCATGACTGGGCCCAGGCGTTGGTGTGGCTGCTTGGTATATTAGGCCACAGTAAAGGGAAATGGATCTTGATTGTCATGCTCTGTTGACCCACTACCAATTTCCTGAGTCGTATTTCTCTCTAATATTGTTAAACACCAATAACTCTTGAGTGGCGAGTGACAGCGCCTGCTGGTGTGGATGATGATATGATGACATGATGTACCAAACATGACAGCACACGATACTGAAGCAACTCATGCCTGTAATTAATTTCTACCCTTAATTTCTCTGTAGATAATTATCAGATTAATGACATACTTAGTATTGAAGTGAACAATGACCAACAAATGGAGCATTCAGTTATGCAGACTGTGTTCTGGGTCATCCTGTATTCATTGTGTTCTCTGTTCTTAACTTAATAGAAATGTGCAGATTTATACAGTTTTGCTAACCATCTTCAACCTGCCAAAAGTTTGAAATTAATTTCATATATTATCAGTAGATGGCAAAAACTAACAATCTGGTGAACACAACAACTTGGGCAGACTGCAGCATAGGCACAATGTTGTCACAACATGAAATGAACTGAACGTCAAGAAATGTAATGTTCCAAAATACTGTATCTGTGGTCAAACATTCATTCTGACATTTGGGTTCTGTGTGACCTCCTGTCTGATCTTAGTAAGAAATAATGCAAAATTTTGCTTTGTGTTCAGTCTGATCACAACTTAAAAGTGTCAGAAAACCAACACAAGCAACATTGATTCTACATTAGTTCTAAATTTGTAAGACACACTGGCCAGCTCAGAGCCATCTCTCTGCCCTCAGAGAATGACTCATGCAGAAAGGTAGAAAAGGAATTTTAAAAAATTCAGTGATGTAATTTTAATTCTGCAGTCCCATCTGTATGCACTCTGTACAAGCTTTGATCCTTACAGAAGAACACTTAAACTCTATCAGAGGAATACTCCAGTAGTCTCAGAATCTATCAAGTTAATTGTCCATCATGCTTACACACCACAAAGACGATGAGCTGGTAGTAAGTCAGCCCACTTGAGAGATGACTTGTGACGTGTGCTTGCACATCATTTGGCCCTTTAAATGCTGATCCAGAGTAAGGAAATCAAATGACACCCCATCAATCCCTATGAATGTGTTTTACCTCTATCAATCCATGTTATGACACCTTCATCGAACACTTACACTGCCCAATATGCTATTAAACGAACATGACAGATATGTTTCTTTTAATCTAATTGATTTATTAAGGCTTTTCTCGACATTCCAGTAAAAATGATACAAGTCAGCAAGTTGAAATGGCTTGATGCTCCTCAAAGCTGCACTGTTTTCACTGCATCTGTGTCAAGGTTCAAGTGTGCTCTGCCAGTTTAGCTGCTCACTTACCTCTGGATAGTGAGCAGCACTGCACCAGCAGACATGGTGACCCACTGAACACTGTCCCTCTGCTCCTATTGGTCATACTGGGGTTATTGTGTGGTGACAGTTACGGGGGACAATGTCAGTCATTAGATTAGATCATTAGATTTTTATGGTTAGGTTGAAAGATGTTAAAGGAATAGTTCATCCAAACATGAAAATTGTTAAGTTATCTGATTCATTATCTGCCCAAACTTGACAAGAGGCCTAGATCACAACAGAGGACGTAGTGGACAACTCAGTTCCTTTTTTCTTTTCTACTTTTCTGCATTTTTTTAAGTTTTCAGATTTAGGTGTTCAGTTTTCAGTTGTAGGTTTCAGGTTGATAACCTTCGACACAAATAGTAAAGAAACAGATAAACACAAGGTAACTAAATTAGTATGTTGAATCACATTTCATGAATGATAATCACAGTTTTAATTAATAATCACGTTAATTAAATTAATGATTAACATACATACATTCTCAAACTCAGTCTGATTACACCAATCTTGATGGTGGGCCTACACAATCATAATAAATTGGGGTTAACTGCCACACAAAATCCATTGACAAAATTGATTATAAATGTATATTAAAAAATACATAGAAAACTTGACTTTAAACAGAATTTTAAAGTGAAACTCTCGACAAAAAGCAACCAAGGCTTTATTTGTGATTAAAGGCTAACAGGCAGGAGAGTAATGGTGGACTGCTCCTCAAGCCTTCCTGTTCGGTCGCACTCGGGGATTGACACTTTAAATCTGCCATGACGGCGGCGTGCCGGAGATGCTACTGCTAACGTGAGTTGTCCAAAAACCTTCTTTTTGTAAACTCTGTGTACACAAACAATGTTCTCAATGCTTGTGTTCATGTGTCGAGACCCTGGTGATACTACGAGCAAAGTTTCATGTTGTGTCCAGCCTTCTTAGTGTTTTAAAAAACAACGATTTTGATGCTAGCGTACCAGTGTCCCGGCACTCCATTGACAATTAGCTTGCCTGAAAACGAAACTACGGTAAATCTTAAAAGTGCCTCTTTTGTCGTAAATATGCATTTACACAAAGGTTTGACTCATATTCAATCACAAATAAAGCCTTGGTTGCTTTTTGGCGAGAGTTTCACTTTAACACTCTTTTCATTATCACCGTTTACATAATCAAACATTAGACGGGTAATCATTCATTTATTAAACTTTAACTGACTGTGCGGAGTCTCACACAGCCGCACCGCTCATTAATTATCATTGATCATTGTCTCAGCGCATTTCAACCCAAATCGGCTGCGCAGGATAAACATAAAAAGACGTGTCTCTACACACACCAACAGCGTCTCTGAAGCTTCTTTTTATTGAAGCAGGATTCCTTTTTCAAGCCCGACGATTGCATATTTGTGTCTCATTCATTAAATATATTGATCATTCAAACGCTGGCAGCATCTTCTTTTTCTTCTTCACCTGGATGTGCCGGAAACTCAGGTATATGTCAGCGTTGCTCAGCTCGGCGCTGCCCTCTAGTGCGCAATGCGCAAGACACACACTTCTGTCTGAACCCCTCCCACTTGAACTCCTAGTTCCCCTACCCAAGGAGGTCACAACAGTTTAAGTCTCGTTCTGTTGCTATATGGTTTGGGTCAACTTTCCTTTTGGTGAAGTTGAAGCTGTATTTACTGCTTTCTTAATAATAATAATAATAATAATTCATTTAATTTGTATAGCGCTTTTCAAGGACCCAAAGTCGCTTACAGAGATATAGCAGACACTTGTAATACACAGACACACATGTAGTAGACACAGATAATACTTGTGATCTTTACCCTTTGTCTCTGTGTTAACTTGCTCTTCAACAGGAACCAAGACAACCAACCACCTGATGTCTCTGTGCAGAAGTGTAGCAGGGATTTTTGTTGGACTTTACCTTCCACCAGCCTTGCTTGTACTGCTTTTTTTTTGTTAGACTTCACGGTTGAGACTGGATAGGTGGAAAATGTGCGGACATTCACATCTCTGACAATGCCCATTTTGTCCATGCTGACATTGACCACTCTGGCAAGTTTGTATTGACCTATCAAGGCATTTTGGTCTGCTAGCCAAACGATATCTCTCACAGCCACATTCCTCTCCTTTGTGTACCATTTATTCCTTACAAATACATTTGGTCTAGCCTGCTGACTCCATTTCTTCCAAAACTTGTCCACTTCAGCGTGGATCACGCTCAGTCTTCTGTAGGAAAACTCTTTAAAGGAGTCATCACACGGAAATCGCAGTTTCTCTCGTTAAATCATGCATATTGGTGTTGGACCTCTGTTGAAACTTGCCTGAAAAGCTGGAGTTTGAAAGTGGCTTATTTTTTTCGCTTTGGCTCTTTTTCCCAACAGGAATAGCGCACAATAGTGCGCGTTCCTAAAGCACGAGATTTTGACTCTGCTCCTGTGGTGACGTTACCACAGGAGGCTACTTGCATAAGCATCGGCTCACAGCCGTCCTCAGCCAGACTTTCTGAGTGAGCACGCCGAATCTGCTTATTTCTCTGTCATTTTCACACCGTAGATCGTGACCGCCAGCATTAAAACTCAGGTCTTACATGTAAAACACGAGTATGAAAAGTAAGAAGGAAAAAAAAAAGATTTTACCATTCAGAGACATCTTGCTGTAAACGTGTCTCTTCCACAGTCTCTGCCTCTTCACTCTCCCGTTCAGTTTCCGACTCCGGCTCGTACATAAATTCCTGAATTCCGTAAGGTTCGTCATTTAGTGTGTGCGCCATGACAGGGGGCTGTTTATGTTTTGGAGTCTGTGTGCATGCAGGCTAGCCCCCCATTCCGGCTCTGTCCTTCCTGCGGCCAATCAACGCGCGCCTCATTACATATTAATACAATGCACATCAGGACCGGTCAAAACCTCGCGCATAATCTCGCGTGAGAAAGTCGCGGTATGAAAAAGTGTCAGAACAAGCTCTATGTTTGATTTTTTTAAATGTATTTTTTTCTAATAAGTTTTAAGAATTGATCCAAAACGATCCAAGAGGGACTGGATATGTAAAAAACCAGGTGATGACTCCTTTAAACTCAAAGCTCCCTGGGATTCCTTTAGGTCCAGCCCTACCAAGAAGTAGAAAGTTCGGGCTGATGTAGTCAATACAACCCTCTTGGCTTTGAGTTCTGGCATCTGAGGGCCTCTCATTAACCAGGTTGACTACCATGAAAAGAACTCCATCTCGTTCCAGGCTATGCAAAGTTCTCTTTACCAACCAAACAGCTGCTTTGGCGGCTACATTCCTATGAGGAGAATCTGCTGGATGGATCTTCCAGTTCCATTATGTTCCATGTCCAGCAACATGATTTCCAAGCTCTGGTTTATCCAGGTGTTCCAGAAACAGATCAAGATCAGGATTGCAGGGCTGGATTAGCCCCAGTACAGTTTGTTCCAGGATCTGACCACAACTTTCTTGGGTGTCCCCTTAATGCAGTGAATCTCTGGTAGGCCAGTAGGAATCCGTCTGCAGTCCTGACTTTTCATCTTTATATACAGCCAGTCTGCTGAGAGCAGTGTCAGAAAAAGAAACACTCTCCTGAGCTTCAAGGAAAAGATCTCTGAGTGCATCTTCACACTCCCCAACTGAAATCACTGCTTGTTTTTCTTTTGACTGTTTCTTCCTTCGAAGGGTTGGTTTTGAGCTTTGCCTTGTTTGTGGCTGAAAATTTCGTTTTCCATTTTGTTGCAGCTCTCCACACCCAGGCAATGACTCTGACCAGCCTAGTTAAACTGCTGAACTTCCTGTTCTCGACAAGTTCTTTGACAACCAAGCCAGCTGGAGTTCTCGTGATTGGATCCCCCTCTGTACTCTCTGGGGATGAAGCAGATGGATTCACAGTTGCATGATTTTTACCATCGAGGTTGTTTTGGAGGGCTAGCTCTCTTTCTGCTTGTGCTCTAGTCAGTGCCATTGAGAAAAATCTTCTTTGGAGTTTATTTAAGCTCACTCTGGCACCAGCAGCAACCTCTGTGGCTGATTTCTGCCAATCAGAATCCTCTTGGAGATCCTCAGGACTTGCTCTTCTTGTTAATCTTAATGTCTTCAATGTTTAGGTCCCCTGGGATTCACCAGCAGTCCTCAACAGGTCCTGTCTTTTGAATTTCACCCACTCTGTTTGCAAAGACAGTTAGTTATCCATAACTGTCTCTCTGAGTGGTGCCCAGCACAGTTTGACTGTCCAGTAAGTGAAACCATCTTTCTATCTTCATTTTGCAGTGTTTCTCAGTGTATTTCCTCAGCCGAATTGCAAAGGCTGCACCAAAGATCTCTGCTTTGACCGGTTCTCCTTTTTGATCTAGTGGTGTGAGCTTTGCCTTGGATTCATCAATTCTGACCTGAATTCTGGTCTGTCACCCACCTGATGTACACCACAGCACCATAGCTCTTTTCGCTTCTATCAGAGAATGTTATTCCCTAAGGGTTTCCTTTCCAGCCAGCTGGTGTGAGACTTCTGTGAAAGGTGATTTGACCAAGTCTTACATACTCCTCAAACAGTTTAAGTGCTTCCTTTCTGGGCCCTTTGGAAAGTAGTTATCCCAAGTTTCTCAGGTCAGACATCTGCTTCTAGCCCCTTGGAATGCTTTCCTGACAAGAATAGACCTTTTTGGTTTACTTGGTGTGACTAGGCCTATTGGGTCATATAGGCCTGCTACATGGTTTAACAGTTCTCTTCTGATAAGTTCTCTTCAAGAGTTTTCTCTCTCACTTCGTCTCCACAGAGGTCTTGTCCTACCCTCTTATTTGGTTTTGAAGTATAAATACTCTGTCTTTTCCCATTTTCAGCCATGGTTTAAGAAATAAACCAATAGCTTTCAGGATTTCCCCTGACTGCTTTGTGTATTCATCTAGCCTTTTAAGATCATTTTGAGACGACAGGATGTCATCAACATAACTATCCTCTTCAAGGATTCTGCATTCCTCCTTTAAGTGAGCAAACATTTGCAGCCTTTCTGTCTCCCACATAGCTCGCTGTGCTATACACACTGCTGGTCAATCACCAATATTGACTCTGGTAAAAGCATACAAGCCCATTTCTTCATCTTGAAGGAATCTGTGGAGGTGCATCTTTCGTTCTTCCAGTCAAACAGAATTGTACATTTTGCGGATGTCACCTAGAGCGGCATACATTCCTCATCGGAACCTCAGTAAAACTGCTCCAATTGGATTCAGAACATCTGGCCCTTTCAGCAAGAGGTCATTCATACTCAGTCCTCTGAATTTCTGACTGCTGTTCCAGACAAGTCGTACTGGTGTTGCTACAGAATATGGATTTTGTGCTACTAAATGGGTTGACATACCACACTAGTCCATCCCAGCCATTTATAGTCTCCCTGGTTCATTACTGTGGGCATCTGTTTTTATATATGTGAGGTTGTCAGGTTGTCTGGTTGACAGTTACCACAGCGACATCCTCCACATTTTGGTACACAGGCTGCTCCAATACTGTCCCACTTCCACCATTCAAGGAAATCTCTGCCAGCAAGTGCACTCTTGGTCTCATCCTTTATCTCTGGTGCCTCGATGATCTCTTCATACCTCACTGCGGCTGTTCCAATGGAGCGAGCAAAGTGTGTTTCAGACTAATGGGTTGCCATATTTACTTCCTCACAGAGATCTGGATGAGGTCCACGTACAGTTTTCCCAGTGGTCTCTCCCACAAGACAAGGTCACTATCAACTCAAACTCTATGTGGAGTGAGTCTCCCTTCTTGGTGGCTAATAAGTAGTTCAATGGTGTCAATCTTAAAGTGACATAGACATGTTGAATAAGGTTATTCAGGAACTAAGATTAGCCAAATCCCATTTTTATCTTCATATAATGGATGATGCTGAAGGCAATATAGTAAATTATAGTACTACATATACTACATATAGTACTACATATAGTTGTACATTTACAGCAAAATGTTTATAATCTTACTAGGAAGGAACCAACTTTTGATGGTGACCTTCAGCTCACAGCTGAGGGAAACTCAATAGTCTAGAGTAGATAGACAAGAACTGATTGTACCCTTCTGTCGCACTGCCTTTGGACAGTCAGCTTTTTTCTGTGAAAGCCACGTTTCAGTGGAACGCTCTACCAGAAGACATGAAGAACTATAATTTTATCAGCAGCTTTAAAAACAAACACACTGTGTTTAACCTGAATAATATATTCTGTCTGTGTGTGTGTGTGTGTGTGTGTGTGTGTGCGTGCGTGCGTGTAATTTAAAACTGGTACGATATATCAAATGGCAAAGTGTACGTTACACAAACTGGCATGGTTTGTATGACATATGTACAAAGCCCACCCCAGCCTCAGTCTGTTCACCCTGCTGCCACCTGGCAAAAGATACAGAAGTATCTGTTGGCATACCACCAGACTACAGAGCAGCATCTCCTGACTGTCTCCTTAACATTAAACTGTGAATAGTTTTGTTTTTTCTGAAATGATTGTTATTTTTTAATGACTGTGTATACTTTTTGTTTGATTGTGTTTGTTTGTAGCTTTGCGAGTTACAGACATACATTTTATGTATTATGTACATGTCTTGTGTTGCATAATGACAACTAAATTAAATCTTGGATCTGTCCTGGAACCTATTTCATTATCTTACCTCACCGCTGCTTTTTCATTTATTATGGTTACAGAATTTTTCTTCCTGTATCATCAGTCTGGGTAACAGAATTCATTAAGGAGTTTGAGGTCAAAAAAAGAAATCAAAACACAAACTTTGGCAGAAAAGAACAACTGAATTAGCTGCTATCATATAAGAATTCAGAAAATAGAGGGGCTGCTATCAAATGTTTTAACAGTCTGTAGAAAGTAGCTCAGACTACTGAGGAGTGAGGAGTTTCGGAGGCTGTGTTCCATATGTAATCACCGCCTCAGTGGCTTTGAGATGTCTGAGTGCCTGGCAAGAAGACCCACCATCACTCTCAGTGCGAGCAGCTGCTTCTGGTTTCCTCCTCAGCTCTGCTGACTCTCATACTATTGAGCCAACTGACCAAGTGTTAGAGAAAAGCTCCTGTCATACATCAACGCTCCACATCAGTATAGCTGATGAAAACAACTGGAGGTTCATCTCATCCTTTTCCCTTCATCGCTGAAGACACAGAGCTCGAATTGCCCTATCAGCCAAGGACTTCAGCCTGTCCACCCCGGTGCTCCTCTGGCCCCAATCCACTTGAGGTATGGCACAGAGCGTCCCTCAAACCAGCCAGCATTAGTGCTCATCTGTCTTCATTGGAATTGCTGTAGAGATCCTCAGCAAAGATTTCAGCCATTCATTGTGATCTCTCAGGGGAGATGACTTTGAGTGTCCTGCTTTAACAGCTGGTAACCGAGGACAGAATTCCCTCTGCGGCCTTCATGCCTCTCAGAGCAAGGGTGATGGATGACACCGCCGGGTTCAGTTCAATCTCTCAGACCAGCCTTGATGTCTAATCTCCGGACTCCAACTCGGCAATGAGGTTTACTATTTTAATATGTCTTATGACTCTTTTATGGGAGCTAAGCCTTCTCAAACCACTTTGAATATTTGATCGGCGAGTTGCTGTGCCTAAACCTTACCAGAGCCTAAGCACATCATTGCCACTACATCAAACTGAAAGTATCATAAAGCTGCAACATAAAGACATTTAAAGTTTCAACATATCTGTGAAGTACATTGCCATAATTTTTTCTGGCATTTGAGTTGTATTGCAAACATTGCATATTCCAATTTGATACTTGTAGAAGTGTAATACTGTGGTGTCTTTTGGCTTTGTGCAGGCCTACCAGTTTCTGGTTAAACCTGGTGATTGTACTTAGCTCACATGAGACAGGTAGCAGATTAATTTGCGAATGGAATAAAACTTGAATTTGTTTATTGCCAACAAATGGAGAGAATCAACATTGTACCACCATACAGAAGTAGCACTGAATTCTTTTTTCTTTAAAAAGAATGGATTTTCCAGTTGCAAGCACCACAAGTGATGTGTGTGATACTGAAATAATGGCCAATAGATAGACAGAATTCCAAGTTCCTTTCATCCCAATGAAAGCCAAGAGGGTCACAATTTTTGGCACAAAAGCACCTTGCCAAATGTTGCTCTCTTCCTATTAAAGGAGAAGACAGAGAGGGTAATTTCAGACTTGTTTATGCCCCACATTCCACGTCTCTTCCACATCAGACTAAATTGATTTCACTCCTCATATTGCAGCAATCCTCCAGTTTCCTCCACTCCATGCTGAAATTAATCATGGTAATGTCCCCTCTAAGTGAAGAGAAAATTAATTTTAACTGCCGTACTGATCTAACTAATAACTGGGTACAAGTAAGGAGAAAATGGAAAATCATTACTCAGCGAACATTATCTTTATTATTTGTACCCACTTCTGAGCAGAAATGAAGGGGCAGCCGTGGAGGAAGTTAAGGCGGATGCCCTGAAGTGTGTCTGACTTTCACCAAGATCCTGGAGAAAGCATTAAAACGGCAATTGGCCATTGATTGCTTGCTAATAGCAGAAAAGAGAGAGGAAGAAAAAAATTACAACAATCTAGTATCTTAAAAGAAAAAAGGCTGTCTATTCATGCATGTTATTAAAGCCATTGAGCTGAATTCCCCCCCACGAAAGACAAGGGATATGAAAGATGGGATGTTGGCAACCTGAACCCATCAACGCTGTAACTTATTAACGTGTATTTGACATCCATAAATCAAAATGATACCCTGCTAAAATCCTTATTTGTGATCTAGAGCAAATAGCCCTCTAGTCACAAGCTGTGATTTTCCATTTCACTGAGATTTCATTATGGCCAAAAGACCTTGTTTTATTTTCTTGGTGATTGCTTTACAATTATTTTAGTCATTTCAGTGCTGCCCAGTTTTTGTTTTTTCCATTTCATCCACATTAACAATTTTATAAGATGAAACAATAATAATCTTTTATAAGGACAGTGGGCTTTGCAGCACAAAATTGTAGTAGGGCAACATAACCACAAAAGGCTCTTCGGATCTTCTATCATAATCTGCCAAAATATATTTATTGTCAATTGCTTAGCCCTACATGTTTTGTAAACTTAATTTTAAGGTCATCAATATCCATGTTATCCATCAATATTTGACAGTTTGAATGCTCATAAATGGATCCAAATGTGGACAACAACGCTGGAGAAGGTTTAAGGGTAATTTTTTTTAACAAAGATGAGTTAAAGTGCAGTTCAGGGATAGCTAGTTTAAGCAGGATAATGAGGGCTCAGTGAAGAGAGGGGTTACTTGAGGTCACAAAACTCCAGAGAATGCAGAGAAGCATATTGGCAGGCTGGGTGGTGGTGGTGTGATGTTGCTATTAGGTAGACAAGGTCCTAAAGTAGTTACATCTCAGGGGATCCCTGGAAGAAGTGTGGTGGGTGGCAGAAGTGTATAGGCAGGAAGCTGGTAAGTCACTTTTATTAATCTATTATTCATAAATTTGCACACAGTAAAGCTGGGGTTGGCAAATTCCAAAACAACAGACAAGGAGACAGGTCAAGGAGCATATCATACTTCATAGTTCATATGTCAAATAGAAGATCTTCAAGCTCAAAAGATTGCACATGAGCAGGTCAGCATCTAAAGTAGAACTTTCCTGGTGCTTTTTCCTGATAAAGAACACCTACAACTATTTGTGTTTGTACAGTATATTGACCAGGCATGTGACTTGGACACACAAGTGCCCTAACCAGAATCACATGTTTTGCAAAGTAGTTTTCCACAGTTTGAATTTGTGTTTTCGAGCATAACAATAAACACAGTAGGTAGAAAAATGTAAAGAATGATAAATGGAATGTACCTCAAGTCAAAAGCATGAATCGATGCAATGGAAAAAAAATCTCATATACTTGGCCATCTGTACAGTTTTGTCCAGGAATGTCTCAAGTATTCACCATTGAAAGTGTATATGTTCAACTCCATCTGGGTTAATGAGGCACAGGTGGTTAGATTGATGAGACGCAGGTGGTCTGATTGGATGGGCATGGGTGGCAGATAAGCGAGGAGTGGGACGGTCCATTTCCTGAACCTTAGTAATAACTTCATAACAAAGAAAAGTGTGCCCAAATCCCAGCAGTCCAGTAAGGCATACCTGGTGGTGAGAATTCTCACAGATCCAGCCATGATGTCAGAAGAGTTTAAGTCCTGCTCCACTCTGCTTTTTGTTGCCATTGTTACACTTTGCAGAAGCACCAGCTTTCTACAGTGCAGCTGAGCAGCAGAGCTGAACTGCTCTACAAGAGGAAAATATAATTTCAAAAATTGAGGTGCGCACCACACTGAGAAGTTTTTGTGTTTCTGTTGCTGGAGTAAAATTATGGAACAGTTTGAATTTGGAGTTAAAAGAATGCATGACCATAAAACTCAAGATGTTAATGTGATATAGGAGTGAGGAAGGTGTTTAAACAGCACCAGGTGGTCATTGTTTATTCATCAACTTATTTGTTACAGATTTTTATGTTGCCTGTTACATCCACAATACATGGAAACAACACAACAACCAAAGATTGAGGAGTAGAAGGAGAAGTGACAATAATGATTTATTTATCAGTTAACAAAACACAGAAGAGGTACACAAAATGTGGGGGAAATGGGGCAAGGTGGTTGTGCCAAATAAAATAAAATAAAATGATAATAACAAAATGTGGCCTCACTAGACTCCATCTTAAGAAACAAAACCAAACAAAAGCCTAACTAGGTTGTCTAAAAAAAAAAAAAGCTTCTCAGAAACAAATACAAGGGTGGCACCAACCAATAAACCTAGTGTCTCTAGACAAAAAGTTGGTGTATGAAATGTACAAGGTACCCCCAACTCACCTAAATGCCCACAATCTCCCACCACATACCTTCAAGGGTTTTATAGGTCTGCTCGCACACACAGAGGTCAGGGAGGTAAGAAACATAGCACAGGAAGGAGCCTGTGAACTCTGTTGGCTGGCCCTTTTATTCATGGCTCCGAATGTTGATAGGACAACTCCAACCTGAGGGAGCCAACAAGCAGCCTGACCAGGAGCTCACAGGTGGAAACCACTCAGGCTGATCACCTGAAAACAAAGGAAGGGAGGGGGGAACAGGAGGGAGAACACAACACACACTTGGGCCCTGCCTGACACGTAACATTGCCTATATTCATAGTAGGTATATATATGTGTGTGTGTATCAGGCCTGTAGCCAGCCTTGTGGAGGGGGGGATCTTTTTTCCCAAAAAGTGGGCTTCACCACCCGCCCCCACTAAATACACGAGCACACTTGATACGTTTTAATTTATATTTTTTATTCATTATACCCTCACCTATACATGACATGTTTCTCTCGTCAGTTGTCTCTCTGTTGTTCTCCTCTGTTGACATGAATGAACATGAATTAATTAAATTGAAGCGTACTACCATCCAAACTTTCCATTAACATGAATTAATTAATTGAATTAAATTTAAGTGTATTGTCTCTCTCGTGATGTGACCATTTTTAGCCACTATAGGCATACTTTCTCCTCTAATGTGGCAGTGGATGTGTCACACCGCGGTGAGGGATGTCCTGTCTTGGGGTTTTTTGTCTGGCAAACTTCCTGTTTTATGTTGAAAATCTAATCCTCCTCTCGTTTCAGGTCACTTGCCCTTCCTCCTGTGTCACTGGTCTGATGTCTCCCCTGATTCCCTGATTGTGTCCACCTGTGTCACCCTCCCTCATGTGTATATAGTTCTCATCTTCCCCTGTCTTGTTGCCAGAGTATTTTGTCTTGTTGTGTACCGCCAGCCGTTTTCCACAGTCTTGTCAAGTCGTTGTTAAGTATTGCCTTGCTTGAATTTCTGTTTCCTTTGTACCCCTCTTAAGAAGAGTGATTTTTGTTTTTGGTCAGCTTGTTCCTTTTGAGAAGCTAGTTTAATTTCATAGTGCTTTGCTTTTTCCTCCTCTTGGAGTTTTCTTAGCTCTGTGTAGCGTAGTTTCTGTTTAGAGCCTTTTGCCTTCTCCTCCTTGTGAGCGATTTTCTTTTGTATAACTCTTCATAGATTATTGTGTTATTCAGATCAGTGTAGATTTAGCCTTTTGTCCTTTCCTCCCTCGGGAGCGATTTTCGGTTTATTGTTTTGTGCTTTGAGCCACGTTTGTTTTCTTTGTTAATTCCTCGCCTGTGCAGACGACTTCAGAGTTTATAGTCCATTGAGTTATCACTCTGTCTGAAGAGAGTACCAGGAGTTTCAGAATAAATTCACCATAATTCACTTTTATGAAAAAAATTCTGATTATGGCCACTTTTCAAATGTAATATTTTCCCACTTTTTAACCCTTACAGTGTTTCTGTGGCTTTCTCCTTGTCTGTCTCTCTGTTGCTCACCTCTGCTGTCTGTCTGTGGTCTGTCTCCATTTCTCTCCTCTGCTGCATGTCTCTTAACATGAATGAATGAATTTAATGAAAATGAACCATCACTCTATTATCATCCAAACTTTCCTTTCAGTGTGAATCAATGAATTGAATTAAATTTAGGTGTACTATTTCTCTACTATCGGACAATGTGTTCTGTTACTGTATTGAGAGTATGCAACTGAGCTGCATACTCTCAATACAATATTCAGCTACAGGTAGAAAAATACTCAGCTGCATACTCTCAATACAATATTCAGCTTCAGGTAGAACAATACTCAGCTGCATACTCTCAATACAATATTCAGCTTCAGGTAGAACAATACTCAGCTGCATACTCTCAATACAATATTCAGCTTCAGGTAGAACAATACTCAGCTGCATACTCTCAATATAGTACTCAGCAACAAAAATACTCAGCTGCATATTCTCAATACAGTACTCAGCTACAGGTAGAACAATACACATCTGCATACTCTCAATACAATATTCAGCTTCAGGTAGAACAATACTCAGCTGCAGTGTATACTCAATACCATCGTTGGATTAACTGCTCTTACTCTTGCTCACTGGCATTCAGGGACTTGTTGTACATGTATGTTGCGGACTTTGCACATTTGAGAACTTTTTGAAAAGTAGTGTATTTATGTGCCAGACCAGTGTGGTTTATTTTACATGAAAGTAAAGCACTGACAGTGCTGTTGTCCAATGCCATCCTGTTTTCTGTGACAATTTTTCTCACCATACTGAACACTCTCTCGGAACTGGCATTGCTATGTGGAATGCACAGTAAACCCTTCATTAGTTTTGCCAGCTCAATGAACCTTGCATCCTTGCCTACAAGGCCCCAGAATCTGTCAATCTGGTCTTCTTGGGGGAGTTCCTGTCTGTCTGTCACCTGGTACTCAGTGAGTTCCTCTCTCAGCCTATCCTCACTCAAGCCCAACTGAGGGAACAGGGCCCCTAGCCTTTCCACTGTAAATGAAAAACAACAGTTCTCTGACTTGACATTATAGATCTAAACCAGTGGTTCCCAAACGTTTTTGTCTACCACGAGTATCCCCTCCCTGATACATGTTGATGATTCTCCAAAAGTGGTCATATAGAACGTACCACAACTGATTATGCAATGAAAATCATTTTAATTTCACTCTTCAGATTGTACAAAGACATTTTACACATATTCTCTTGCATTTTAGTTGTTTCTGGCTGTTTTGGTGTTTGGCCAAATGTGTCTTCACGGAGTTGTAGGATTGTCACAATACTGAATTTCAAACTCGATACCAATACCCAGGAAAATATTCAATATGATATCATATTCAATACAGCAGCAGTGCCTCCCAGCTTATTTTTTCCATTATTGTTCCATTATTTTATTTTTATTATATTCAAAAAGGACCTATAACAGGTGTTGTTGTTGTTTTTTATTAAATAAAAAGCTAACTCTGAGTTTTGCAATTTCAGTGTCTATTGTTTCTTTGCATTCATTACAATGCATCTCCTCTTCTCTGACGGGCGAGGATTCCCCCCCCCCCCCTCTCTCACAACACACACACGTGCACTCAGACAGCGGAGAAAAAGAGCGGAGAGGAGAGAGGAGTGTTGCCGTTAATATCACCGTTTTTAAACTCTTACGGCTAAATTCACCCTACATGCATCTGTGTAACTAGGTCCAAATGCTCTGGATGCTGCCTGCTCTACCTGTCGAGTGTGCCTGTGACGGGCGCTGTATCAATACTTTTAGAAATCAATAATGTATCAAGATGCGCTGTTTTGCATCAATACTTTTGACAGCTACAAATGACTGGAAACATGTACTTATCATTTTGAAAATAAATTAATAAATGTATCTAACTACCCTGCAATGTGCTCACGTACCCCACACTTTAGGAACCGCTGATCTAAACCACGTAATATTTCATAATTGTCAAATATACCCTGTCACTAGGCAGACTGGTTCCTGGGTTCCTACCATGTCACTGTCACTATTATATACTAGGGATGCACATGATCAATTGTTTAACTGTTAACCGACAAGAACTTTGACCGATCAATACAATCGTTTTTTTTAATTTTTTATTTTTTTATTAGCTCCTTACATTATCAACTCATGGGGACGTGTCGACACTTGCAGACTTCCATGTGCCTTCAGTCATATTTCCCAGCAAAAAAAGTTACACTGGAGGATTTATAGTAATCCATGTGCCATGCACTCCCCGTGAAGGAAGATCAGACAACAAATGTAGCCTACACAGACAAAGATCACCTGTAACAAAAGCACTGTGCTCTCCAGCCCGTTCACCTGCAACTCCACAGAGGAGCTGTCAGACGAGATCTGCTGTTCCTCTCTCTTCAGCCTGGTGTTTGGCTGCAACTGCATAAAAACAGTTCAATTTTGGATCTAACCTCCATATGAGCGTGATCAGCTGAGGCAGAGCACAGTGGATGTGGCGCTGATCAGCGGTTGCAGCGCACATGTGTTGAACAGCAAAAAAAAAAAAAAGTGATTGCCCCCGCAAGCATTTAATCTAATTGGTTAACGGTTAATAATTGGTTAATCGGTCAGAAAAATTTTTCAAAATGTGCATTATATACCTAACCTGTCCCTGGAGTGATGTCTAGTCGAGATGCAGGGTCCAGCACTTTCAGGTCTTTCAGGAGTTGAGAGTTGAGTGGAAAAGAGATGAACATCTTTCTCAGAACTGCTTTATAGAAGATTCTCACAGTTCTACAACAGTGTAAGAGTAAAAAAAACACAATTAATGGCAAACATTTCAGGCACACTGACTCCCAAAGATTCTATCATCACTAGAGTAATATACTCACTGAAAGATTTTCTTCTTGGCTGGCACATTGAGATCTGCATGTCTAATGAATGCTTTTGTGTCTGCGCCGATGAAGAGGTCCTCATCTGCTAATTGGTGTCCCTCTCCATACTCCACCTCCCTCAGAGGCACACCCACGATGGCCCTGGCTGGTATGAGGTAGCCCAGGAATCGTCTGATCAGCCTGCAAATCTCCTCTCCAAGCTTATGAATTTGTACTCCCTCTGACTGTAGATGTTGGTCACAACTAAACAGTGGAATAAGATCACTACAGTAAGCACAGTCATATTCAAATGTAGACTATTAATAATAGACTATTATTTAGACACCCACCCGAAAGGCAATGTTAAATTTGGACAATGGCTTGAGGGCAGCACTCAAGAATATGAAGTATGTCTTCACAACAGGATTCTGCAGATGATTTGTCAGATCACGGACTTTGGTAGTCCTCTCCACCTCCTCATGGCTGTTAAACTATGCCTATAGTACATAAAATGGCAATATATGGTGAAAATGGAAACATACCATAATTAACTAGGTAGATATTTGATGAATAGGTACAGACCTACCTGCAAAGCATCCCACTGGTTCAGCACTCTGTATGCATGTAAGCAGACTGAGCCATACAAAGTCCTTGTAGATTTCACATTGTTTTGCACTCAACGAAAGAGAATTAATTTGTAAGTGGTCTCAGATTGCTTACAATAATTGTGAATGAGTGACTGAGTGACAGTTAGAGAGAGAGGGTGAGTGAGTGAGTGTGTTAGATGAGTGATTGTGAGTTTGCATAATGGGGGGGGGGGGGGCATTAGGCAAGATAAATAATATAAGCATTTACCTTTTGTCAAAGTGGGTGTAGATTCCCACCAAGATCTCCTCCACCGGCACTTTGGCTGCTTTCATTCCACAGCCTGTAGCTAGCTGTACCAGGTGGCATATGCAACCAAGATCTTGGATGTTAGGCTGGCTTGCTTTGATTCGGCTAATTACAGAATTGTGTCTTCCTTTCATAACACTTGCATTGTCAGAGTTGAATGCAATCACGTTCTCCCAGGGAATATTTCTTTTGCTGTTGGAAACAGGAAAACAAGGTACAAAATGTATAGTTAGAAAAAAACTATGTACATTTGATCAGATTTATCCAAAACCCTCTAAGCTAGCTGTTTTGCAAACTAGACACATCAGAGCAGCTCCCTCACCGTAATGCTTCAGTCAATTTTCTGCATTTCCCACGTTGCAGATGGGCATCTCCAGGAACCTAGTTGCGACGTGGAGAGTGGCCTCGTCGTACAGTCTTGTGAAGATGACAAATTCTTTGTCAGCCTTTCTGTATTTCGACTCGTCACACATCAAAAAAAGGGTTGGGATCTACATGTTTTGGCCAGGTTGTCGTCCAGCTCTACTGCTATGGCACCTGTTAAGCAAATACATATCGTTACACCCCTACTACTAACGTTGGCCATTAAATCTTGACATGGGGCTCGCTCGCTTACCTTTGATGAGTTGCGTTGCCTTTGTTTTTCCTGCCGAGTATTTTCGTGCGATGGCAGAGTCCGGGAACATGGCAGCAACACATTTATTGAAGTCATCACAAAAGCTGAACGCAACATTGTTTTTGGCACAAAGCATTGCCATCTTCACCTCCGCGTTTGTGACCTGATCTACCTCCGTAATATTTCTCGTGATGAAGGTGGCCATTGAAGGGGCATGCTTTTGGGCTTCTAGAGCACGTCTGTGCTTCAGAGAGGATTCATGCTGTCTCACGTCATGTCGTCCGCCGTGAGCGACACTAAAATCTGAGTTGCATACCTTACAGAGAGCATGGCTCTGTCCAGTTCTGCTTTTTTTTAAACGAGGGTAGTCAGTCTCCCACTTCTCAAGATATTTACACATACTTTTTGGTTTTTTGGAAGGTAGTGGTGAATTCCCGTCTTCGGCCATCTTCTTCTTCTTCTTCTTCTTGTATGATTCTGGCAGTTTAGACGCTGTTTGTATGTCTATGTGCTGTTTAGCGTATTACTGCCCGGCCATTTTCACTTCCGTTTGCGTTTTTTGGAATCTCGTGACTCAAATCCCGCTTGAATCCCAAATCTCGCGAATCTTCATGCGTACTTGGGGCGCTACAACTACTGCCACCTGCTGGGCTGGAGGGGAAACAAGGGAGATTTAAGGGAAAATATGTAAACGGGAAGACGGCGGGACAGATGATAAAAATAATGGAATTTCCCGGGGAAAACGGTAGGGTTGACAGGTATGCCACTGTCACATCTGAGTTGCACTGTATAGATGGAATTAGGCCCATGAGCCTTGACGCTGTTACAGAGAGTGGAATAAATCTGGAATTAAACTCTGAGATGACATGGTCTAGGAAGGGTATAGCCATGTTGCGAAGATAGTAGTCCTTCACAGTTTCAGCAGGTACATTTTCCCTGTGTGTCTGCCTTCCAGTTGCTCGTGGTTGACTAGGCTGCACATTGACCTGGGCAGCCATCCTGACTGTTTGCTCGTAGATCTGGTTGAAGTCATCCTCGATTGTCTCACGTAGCTCCTTGTAGACAGTCTTAACCTCATCTACCATGCGTAATGACTCGATGATGTCAATTGAGGTGCTTTGCAGCTTCACTGTGATGCCTGCAAGGTGGGATAAAACTTGATAGACAGTGAGGAAAGTCAGGATGAAACCAAAGTTTTGGAGCCCAGACAAGAGACCATAGGCCTCTGATTTGTACTTGCCATCCCATCCACTGGTGACATCTTGGCTGTACTCCTCTGTATGGAGACCATGCGCTATGACTTCCAGAGCCTTAATGATGAAGATGAAGGCACTGTATCTTGTGCGGCAGAGGTCAACCAGGGGCTTTCGCTTTCCGGTAGAGTGAGCATCCTTATCTACAACCTCCTTGAGAAGGTGTTCCCTCTTCGGGCTGCTGGTGAAGAATATGACGCTAGATTTCATCTTGTCAATCATGTTTCACACAACTGGAAGAGCACAGGAGCGTGCAATGACAAGGTTCAGGCAATGCCCGTTGCAGTGCATGTACACTGCCTTAGGTGCATCCTTCTTGGTCAAAGCTTGGATGCCGACTTTTTTGCTGCTCATGTTGCTGGCGCCGTCGTACCCCTGGCCTCGACAATCAGCAATCTCTATGCTTATGTGACTCAACACATCCTTGATTGCTGTTGCAATGTGGCGACCTGTGATTCATGGGAGAATACAAATCTCCAGCAACTCCTCCCTGATATTCAAGTATTTGTCCACAAAGCATACACACATTGGCATCAGCTCTACATTTTGGGATGTGCCCTCATCAGCTAGGACTGTGTAGATCTGTGCATGTTTGACCTCTTCCACGATCTTGGCCTGAATCATGTGCTTTCCTATCACATCAATCATTTCATTTTGGCTTTGGGGTGAGAGATATGTGGCATTTTTGAGCTTTGGCTTTTCCATGTGCTGCTTCAGCTTCTCATCATGGTTTGCAAGTAGTTTCATCAGGGCCAAGAAATTTCCAGGATTGCCAGTAGAATGCTGCTTCTCAGCTGAGCCTCTAAGTGCGATGCACTGGCATCCACAGTACAGTACAGTCTTTGCTACACACTTGAGTATGTGCCTGTTTTCTTTGATGTTGGCCTCCTTTGCACTGTCCATACGGACTGAGATTTGAGTCTTGGGGTTTTCAATTGACTGGAGGAACAACTTTGCTCTTTCAAGTGAAGCTAAATGGTATGATTTTGATGAGTGGTTTCCAATTGCCTTGGTTTTCTTATACCATTTAGTGAATGGCACATTGACCATCGATGACAACTGCTTCCTCTCCTTGGCATTCAGAAATAAAGCACAGCACACACAGAATGCACCATCAAGTTTCCTACTGTACACCAACCACCAGCCATGTTCCTCCAACTATTTGTACTTGAATGCCCTTTTGCAGCCACCAAGTGTTTTGATGGCCTGTCATGGTTTCTGAGCAAATGGTATTTCTGGGCATCTGACATCCGACACACACTCTCTGAGATTTCTTCAAGTGATTTTGTAGCTTGAATGAAAAATCCTAGGTCACCAAACAGCTCATCTTCCTGACCCACATGCTGACTCACTGCAGGAGCTGCTGGATCTCTCCTTCCGTGTATAGCGCCGTCACCTGGCTGGGCTACCTCACCGTCACTATCTGCTGGCTGCTTATCTCCCTGACCCACGTGCTGACCCACTGCAGGAGCTGCTGCATCTGCATGCATGAGAGAGAGAGTTCAGGCTAAGACTCCGAAATCAAAAAGATATTTTACATGAGAAAATGGATTTTCCAATTGTACATGAGAAAATGGATTTTCTCATACAAACATGTTCTATATTATATATTTAATTTGTGTAACACTAGATGAAACAACTCTCAAAGTCCTGCAAAGCCACTGCATCAGAGTCATGACATGCAGTGTTACTATTATTGTTTTAAGGTCTGGCTCAGGTTAAACCCTTTATAAAACATGAATGAATACAGCAAAAGAAAGACATTTAACACTGTTGGCTCTATGAAATGTTCTTCTATTTTCCTCTCGCCTGGTCGCTTTGTGTATGAATTCTTATAAATCCTCAAAGTGTGAGGTACAATCAAGTGTTTTACATCATTTTTTTTTTTTCAAAACAACCTGAGCTTTAAGAATATGCATGCAGTGTTGTCATATGAAAAATTGATATGACCAACTACAAAACTGATATGACCAAATATAGAGGGGAAAATAAAAAAATGGAAAATTATTTTCACACATATGGTAAACACACAAAAAATTATTATGAAGTTGTTTTTAAATGTTATATAGCTGTTCTTTAAGGTCTTGGGGATTAGGGGAAAAATAATCAAGGCTCCTTCATCTCAGGCCCATTTACTGGTCTCAACTTGTATAAAATGGTAATTTACACATTATTTATTAGGATTTATGCGAGATTTCCTGATAGATGGTTTTCACACATACTGTGTAGCCTGCAGTTTCATTTTACAGCTGGTACACACGTTTGTTTTCACTCTGGT
Source organism: Sparus aurata (assembly GCF_900880675.1). NCBI lineage: Eukaryota > Metazoa > Chordata > Actinopteri > Spariformes > Sparidae > Sparus > Sparus aurata. The sequence continues at coordinate 4,273,978 of NC_044208.1, forward strand.
CCAAATGCAGCACCACTGACGGAGCGTCATGTTTCCATGATGACTGACCGGGAAATTACGTGCGGAACGTCATGTTTACATGACTCTCAATTGTAAAAATTAGTTTCTAAGAAAACTTTAACTAAACTTTAACAACAGAGACACACGTACATAGGTTATTTGTAACGCTGCTCATTAGGTTTATAAACGGACCACTCTAGTTCGACTGTAGCTGAGCTAACGTAGCTAAGGGCGCTAACGGAGCTAACTAGTAAACAGCTGCTCAATAGACTTAGCAACATACCCATTTTGGCCCTTTTTAGGAACATCTTGCCGATATCTTGGGACAAAATAGCCGCAGTTTCTTTCGTTTTATTTCTTTATCTTCTTTTTTACCCATTTTCTAGTTTTCTTATTATTATTATTCGTCTTCTTCTTTTGTTTAGTTTATTGGCGGTTTGCAACCAACGGAAATGGGTGCATTACCGCATCCCCCTTGCGTACGGGCCAGTGTATTTATGTTTATATTAATGTGTGTTTGTATGTGTGTTTGTATGTGGGTATGTATGTGTGCGAGAATGTATCTTCAAGTTTAAATTTTGCACTGTAAAAAAATATGGGGGTTTAATTTGTTGAAATTCTCTTTTCTCGATGGTAGGTTACTTTCCAACTGCACATGATGAATAGGGAAGCAGAGTGATATGGGTATTTGATGTGGGTGAAGGGGGTAGGGGTTAATAAGTTTCACACTTCTTTTGACATGTTACTTTTAAGCATTAGTGTTATTATTATTAGTTTGGGTATTAGGGTGGTGATGATGATGAGGACTATGAAGATCAACGTGATTGCTATTATTATAATATGAGATTATAGTATTATTGCTCTGTTGTTGTTGTTGTCATTATCGCCATTACATGTCATTGTCAGTATCGTGACTAATATAATTATGTCTAATAATTGGGATGATGAATGGGAATAGAAGAATCATGCGTCAAATCAAATCAGTGTCTTGCTTTGTTTGATTCTGCTTTTTGTTTTTTTTCTTTTCTCTCGCTTTCTTGCCATTCCTTCATTTGTCTTTGACTGGTGCATGTCTTTACATTTTGTCTGATAAGGGTTTTAGTTTTTATTTTCTGTTTACATGTTAAAAAAAATAAATAATATAATTTAAATAAACTAACTAAACTAAGATAAACTCAACTCAACTAAAACACATGGAAATAATTACATGACATGCCGTATATGTAACGAGTTGAGCAACTACAGTCCTCTCATTCATTCCGTGTGAGGGCACCTGACCTACACACATCAACAAAGTAATAAGGCTAAAAATTACATCACTGGAACAGAAGCAGAAAGAGTGACTGCGTTCAAATTCTGAGCTCCCAAATCACTCATTTGTATTGATTTAAAATTTGACGTGTCCAAATTTTTCAGTCAGTTGGAGTAGGGGAGACCGGGGATGGTTGTAACTCTTTTTGTCTCAACTCCTATAACTTGCCGAATGTTTGTGGTAGGGCACTCAAATTTTGACACAACCTCTTCAACTATATCACATGATTCATTATTTGATGTCAAAGGCAAGGAGTGGCATTGTTTCAACCTACCCCACTACCAGGGTGTGTTGTAACACAACTTCAACCCTCAACCACACAACAAAATATGCATATTATTTTATTGTGCATGTGCCAAAGCTAAAGCATCGTACTGTGCTTCATTAAGAACAAAAATAATTCATCACTGATGGCTTAATAAAGAACAGTGGCTAGGATACTAACGTTAGAAGAGCCTTCTTAAAGAACATATTCTGATAATACCTATGAATGTTGCTTGACTGGTGTATCCATTTAGATGTCTGACATTCTCCTTCTCCTTATGGTACCTGTGGTCTTTCTTGGCTCTGCTTTGGGAAATGGTCTTACAGTAGAGGGACTGGACACTTTAGTTATGGGCTCAGCAGGAGCAGAGAAGGAAGCAGCAGAGGATGTCTGAGACAGAGTGGAAGTTTCTGTAGCTGCAGAAGACATCTGCAGCAGGGTGGAGGCTGCTGCGAGGTATTATTGGTGGGAAACTACAGAAGCCATTGAAGCTGGTTCTGGTCGGTCAGTCACTTGGTAGTATGCTAAGTCATGGTCCTGAAAAATGCCTGGGTTAAATGACCAAATGCCTGTGGATCTGAATTGAGCCTGTATGTTGCTAGGAGATGCAGCAGTGGGCAGAGCTGTTCTTATAAGTGATGGCACATCATAAATCATCTTGGCATGATTCATCCTCATTCAGGCATCCCCAGCTGAGTTTTCCCTTTGCCTTTCAGCAATAACTGTTTTTACTGAATGTGCGAGCTGTGATTGTCAAGCAGGAGTAACACCTTCTTCTCTGGACTGACTTTAGTATGCTTGGCAAAGTGCTGCAGTAACAAGTGCTAATTTTCTTGCATCCACCCTGATCCGATGCCGCTCCCAACTCTAAGTGGTCCAAGGTGTACGAAGAAATCCTTGTACTTCTTGCAACGGAAAACGAAGAAGGGTGGGATGGAATTTCCCAGTGCTTGCACTACACATGCCACTGAGACCAAGGCACCTTTCTCAGCAGAAGTCATTGATTCAACCTGCTTCACTCCACGGCATGCAACTACCCGGTCTGGTTACTGGATGGTGGTAACACCAGTCTCATCCATATTCGATGTCAAATCCATCAAAGCTATAACTCTCAACAACATCCCCAAGCTTCTTGAAAATGCCTTCACATTTGTACGGTTAAAGCTTGTAGCTTGGGCCAAGCTAGTTGCCTGCACACTTCTGATGGACAAGTTAGGATGCCTTTTCATAAGGCCTGAGAACTAATCAGGACCCTGCCATATTGTTCCCATCCCATGATTGGGGATGTTTGATGTTGATGACCTGAAAGAAAGTAAAACTAGTTAGTCAGATAGTTATACCACATGGTACCTAAATACATATACATAAAGAACTGATGCATACAGTAGTATCTAATTCCTACTTAGGGCACACACATCTGTTAAATGCTCAGTGTCAGGCCTGGACTAAAAGGATGACTCAGATGCAGATTGAGAACAGTTCAGGCAGACTTTTATTCTGAAATTCTCTTATCTTCTCTTAAGAGAGAGTGACAAAACAACCAGGCTATGAAAATCTCAAGCTCTCCAGAAAAATGACAGAGAACAATGAAAACAACACACACAACAAAACATGAGGAAACCTCAAATCATCAAGGAATAAACAGAAATTCACTCCCAAGGGAGGCAAAGAAAAAAGCTGAAAACTAGTCTACTCTTATGAGGATAGACTATGAAAATTTAACAACAAAAAACGCTCCAATAGGAGGAAAATGCTTAGGCTATAAAATTATACTACGCTACATAACTGAGCTGAAAAAACTATGAAAGTACCTATGCAGTACCTGCTCAGTGTCACGTGGCAGATGGAGTAGTCTTTGGCGACTGACCTCACTGTTTTTCCCTGCCTCACTTCATCTGATGCAACTTTAAGTACCTATTTGTTTTCCTCGTCCACTGTCTTGGCATACTGAAATAAAAAGGAGTAAGATAGAGAAAATATGTGTTAAATAAGGTGTTACAACGATCCCCACCCCTGTCAGCCATTGTTTAGCGAGCTGTATCAGCATGGTGGTTTGAAATTAGCAAAGATAAAATGACTCACATTTTACCTAAGAACCTACTCTTTAACTAATACAAGTTACCTAATTCAAACTTCAACAGTATCAATCCTAATCAAAATATACATTTGGTCCAAAAAATTATTTTCTTACCTGAAAATGTATGCTTTTGCTGTAAAAGATGCACACTTCTTCTCACAGCCATGCAAAGTCACATGCAAGATCAGGGAGAGAGTGGTTATACATGAAAGTTATCTCATGAATCTTATGTTATCCCTTATTGGTGAATGTGATGCCATCCCGGTCTTCCATATATGTATCTAACAGTACGTTAGGAGTTTTTGCTCTGACATTTTTCAGTTCTAAAAATTTCCATGGTTAAAATTACATAATAATGACTTACACTGCACAACAGGAGCTTTGAATCAACAAGTACCATACCTACTGCAGTAGTAGGTGGGTCTGTTATCCCCTACTCCAGAAAAGACCTGTGCCAGGCTTCAGGCTATGTTTATAGAAGATCACATCAGGGCAATAAATGAGTTTGCATATATATGTGACACAAGTCAGTCTCTTCTGGGTCATTGAAGAGATTTTCTAATTCCTTTTGCTCACTGTGCTGCTCCCTCACCCATCATAATCTTTGCAGACAGGGAATGAGGCACAGACAGAGAGGTGTGTGTCCATTGATTATTATTATGTTACAGTGACCTAATTTAAACAATTCCATTGAATACTAATGAAAAAAAAACATTTTATTTATATTGTATTTTAAATGAGAAATTACATTTACAGTATCTTTTCATTTTAAAAGGCATATTAATTTGTCTACTTAATTTAAAGACAAATTTATTAGGTCTGTGAATATTTTCAATGTTGTCATATAGATTATCGGACATGAAAAAGTGGTATGAAGCCATTCCATTTGGAAGCATTTAAAATGTTAGTTGGACAATTTTAACAGATGTTTGGAGATTCTTCCTTAGCATTTTTGTGTATTTATGTAAAGTGTATCTATTGTATCATGTGCAATATGTGGTTTGATACCTTGATAATTGATAGGCCGACATTTTACAATTAAATCCAGATGCCCCAGATGACACATTTAAGCTAAAATATGTAAATTGATTCCAGGACTAATTTGTAATAGATTGAATAGCATCTTAAATATAAATTGTGGTGAATTGAACTGCAAGCACTCAAATAAAAGCTTTCCATTGAAATGTCCATAGAATGAAGTTATGATTGCAATATATTAATGTAAATGACTTATTTCAAATTAAATACATTAAATTAATGAGTAATAATTTAATTAGCATTAAAAATGTATTAAAAAATGAAGTACATTTTATTAATGAGTAGCAGTTTTTATATAGTAAAAGTTGAATTGTGTTTAATTCCTATCAAATTACATTTTAATTAAAAAGTACATTTTTTCAATTGATCACTATTGGTTTTAAAACATTTTTTATGACATCCCCACTCAAAAAACACACAACAAACCATGAGAGACACAGTCACTGAATAGTCAGTTTTGTAATGGCATGTTTGATAACTAATTATTGTCTCTTTTGTTGTCTGATTAAATAGTAAATTCAGAGAGAGGAGCAGGGGAAGACGAGGGGAGGGGCGGAAGAGACCCCTGTGTTTACCTGCAGAACTATAGCCTAACCTGCTGAAAACAGACCTATTACATGTCAATCTCACAAGAATTTGGTGTGAGGTAATAGTGAAAACGTGGTCTGGGGCATCATTAGTTTGGCTATTCTCTCAGTACTCTCAGTAGTATTTATTGCTAATAACCAAACTTGACCTACCAGTGTACCTACAACTTGAATCTGTACACACAGACACACATGCTATCGGAGTGTGCTGGTGCTCTCTAGTTAACAGCTGTATTGTACAGCAACAATGTATGGTAAAGTATTCCCGTTTTTTAGGATAGAATAAACACTTGTATTAGTAACCGTTGTAATTTGTACCTTTTTGCAGTGTTTGTCTGTGTTTTGGCGGTTGTCTGTGAGTTTGGGGTTTCAGAGGTGCTGTGAGTGGCTGGGCCGGGCTACCTCTCCTCTGATGTGGCTGATGTCTACTCTCACCTGCAGCACACTGATAATCAGCGTCTGCTGAAAAGTCCTGTTCTTCTCGTGCTCGCTGCCAGATGATTTTGCCAGCTCTAGTGTTGCTTGGTCACAGCTTTAGAGAAACTGTATTTTAGAAATTATTATTGTGTTACTTGTTGTTTTGCCTTATATCAACCTTGCCTTCTCTTCGCTTCTCTTCTCCAGAGGTCAAGATTCGCCCTGATCAACTAATCATATAAGTGTGCTGAAATAAGTGTAATATTTGCCTACAAAATTAAGTGACATGGATATATAAAGTCGAATGGAAGTCCTCAAGCAAGTATAGGTGCCTTTAAATTAAATTTTAAGTGCGCAGCGTCAGAAAATATATTTGGTTACATTCCATCACTGGTTACATCTAAATAATTTTAACAATTTTGAATCTCAACCTTAACTCTTAATTCAACCTATACAGCTAATTAAAAGAAAAGGTTTCACTTGTTCCACTCCACTCCAATAATTTTGAAATATTCAAAATTCAGATGTCTATGGTATCACTAGCAATGTAGGTAACCATCTTGACATCATGACAACACTCAAGTCAGACCACAAGGATCTTTCTCAGTTTCTCCCATTCGTGCAGCATAATATGCTGAATGACATACAGTATGTCTGTTATGAAAATGACATGCCTGTTTAACATTTTGACAATTATTTTAGAATGCAGAAATAAACTGGATATTGCAGGATAGATAAATCTTAGAATTATTGCTCAGTGTAACACCTTCTGCCCGAAAATAACAACACCTAGTGGGAAATCATGCTTTAACATTTGTTATTATTTCTAAGTGTCATGGAAGCTGATTGACCATGACAGCCATGTGATTGATGTTTCTTCTCAGTGTCTCTGTTTGGAGGAATTCTCAGGGCAATTAACAGTCGGGTCTCAGGCAGCGTGAGAGGAATGGCTTGCAGAGGATAATGACACATTTTTTCATCCTCTCAGCAAACAAGCCATGGCCCCTGGCTGCCTGGCCCTTCATCTCTGAGATCCACCTGTACATCAGCCAGGGTTCATGAAGCATGACCAGAACAAGGGCCAGAGGGGAGAGAAGAGGAGCATTGACACACACAAAGTGTCTCAGGCTCTACTGCATGCTGAATGCAAAAAAAACAACAACTTAAATGTATGTCAATAAATACAGGTTTACATTACATTTACATTACATTGGCCTGGTGCCTTGCAGTGTGGATGGATAATTATTACCCAAGTAAAGCAGCAGTGTGCACAGGAAATCAATAATCATAAGCACTGAAATGTAATCACATACAGTGTATATATAACAGTATAAGCTGTGTCTTATTAAAGCATATATCACAAAGATCTATATGCAAATGTGACTCATAGCAGACATTGAGGATCTGCTCCCTTAGCTATCAGGAGTGGAAATGTTCAGCAGTACCATAATGCTCTGTAAAAACAGACATGAAACAGCAACATCCTCAGACTCCTTGTTGATCAGATTCCACGGTTTTCCCCCCAGGAACAGCATGTTGTCTTTCTATTCACTGTACAAGATTGAACAGATAATATAAACAGTGCATAACAAACTGGAATTAGACATCAGAAGAGGTGGTTGCCTCAGGTCGCCCTACATTCATATCAAGTATTATATAAAGGTAGGGCTTTGTAAAATGTGAGAAGCAGTCTAAATCGACAAATAATACCACAGAAGGATACGCTAATGTATTCAAAGGAAAACTACGGTTTATTATAGAAGTTCAGGTTTTTTTCAGTTATAATAATATTATAGGGGAGACTAGGGAAGGTTTCAGCAGCCCTACTTTCACCAAGACGTGATGACCTGAGGGTCATGTAATTAATTACATGCATGACCACTTCTCTCCTGGGCTTGAATGTGTAATTTCATAGCTGTGTGAATGAGTCAGCAGATTTTACAGCAAAAACAAAGATTTTCAGGTAAAAACGTAAGTTTGGATTAACTCTATATTTTTATTAGAATGGATATTATTAATGGTTCTCTGTCTAACAAGCTGAATAAATCCATTTTTTAATGACCATGTGTGATTGAATGTTGAATATGAGTGGATTGTAACATGTGAAAAATGAGACCTTCACCATCTGTCTCAGTTGCCTATACAAGCCTGTGGAAAAATTCTTTAAAGTTGTTTAATACTAGACTGTGGACTTCGTAAAGGACTCGTTTCAGTGCCTCTCTCCACTCCACTAATAGCGACCAAACTAATGTTAGTTTAGAAATTAAGTAGAGCTGCAATGATTACTCGAGTAACTCGAATAATTCGATTACAAAAAATAGTCGAAGCAAAATCTCTGCCTCAAGGCTTCGTTAAATTCCTAGCTCAAGGATCATTTTTCCACACAGACTTTTATTAAGGACACACACCACTACATTCAGAATTGAGTTGGCGGAGAGCCAAGAAGCCGTCTGTAAAAGACAGAGAATGTCCAAAGTTTGAGATCATTTCCCACTTAAAAAGAAGTGCAACATGTCTACTGCATGTCAACAGCACGTCGACAATGATTCAACATCTGAACCGAAAGCATCCAGCTGTTAACACCAGCTCACCAAGAGTCGCTGACACAAGCTAACGTAAACATTGATGCTAGCTAATTTAACATAGCCTTCCATCGCTAGTTAGAACGTATGGTATTTGTAGAGGCTGTAGCCTGATGTCAGTATGATTAGATATCATGTTAAGATGTGGAAACTAATTCGTGTTAATGTGCAATAGAGTAATAGCCTACACCAAATAACTCCCCCCCCCCCCACCCCACCCACACACACACTCTCACACACACATACACACACACACACACACACACACACACACACACACACTGTACACACACGCACACACTCATCTAGTCTTCTTTACTCCTGGTGTTAGGAATAGTTGGAATAAATACCTGTATGTTTTTTTTCAGGATTAAAAGCCAATAGCTTGGTCTTTTTAACAGGCCTGTCGTTTTCATTTTGCATTATTTGGTATTGTTGTTTAATAATGCAACATTATTACAATGGGACTGAACACAGCCTCCAAGGCTGCAGAGGATCAGTTTGAAGACAGGAGATAGGAGGCAGGTTAAGGTCATCTTAGTTTAGTAGAAGGGAGAACCTTGAATTCTGACTGACAGAGGTGTACTTTTTATTGTTAGTACATGTAAAGGCTTTTTCTTTCTCGACATTTTGTTACCATTGATATTTTGTATTACATCTGCTGTCCCTGCTCAGCTGAGTTTAACTTGGTGGAGCAGAGATTTGCATTTCCAACACAACTGACGGTGTGGCTTAAAACAATGACGTGCTTGTACCAATCTCTAGTTAAGACTCTCTGCCAAGAAAGTGGCTCCGATAACTCACGTTCAATTTCTTTTAACTTCTTCACAAAAAAGCACCCCATAATTTAGTCATTTTAATGCTTTTATTATGAAGCAGCATTAGTTTTAACCAGCAGTAAGTAAACACAACTCCCAAAACAGCTAAAAGAAAACACGATGAAACAGTAGAACACAGCAGATTTTTTAAATTGAAGTTTGAAAGTATAAACAGGATGAGATTAACTAAAGTGATTCAGTAAGAAGCTACAAAAGTACTGAGAGCTGAACACGCTGACTGAACACAGTTTCGCTCAGGTTTTTTGTATAGACAGAGTTGAGTGTCCATATGCAACACGCAATTGTTTGAGGGGGGACTGATGCTTGATTCGGGTTGCCACAGTTATAAGACATAACCGCAGCCCTACTCCACAGCAGGTCCATCACGGTCGTGGCTCAGCTCAACTCAGTGCAATAAAACTGTTGACCGTCAATTTGAATTGGATGTGGGCTGCAACAGGAAGCCGGTGGAGGTAACAGGTCAAATGCGAGAATTCAGGTAAATTGAAAGCGAGGCGTGCTGCAGTGTTCTGAATACGCTGCAATGGTTTTGTCGCAGAGGCTGGGAGGCCAGCCAAGAGAGAGTTGCAGTAGTCCAGGCGGGAGACGACCGGTTCTTCAACTAGGAGTTGCATTCCGTCCTTTGTGAGGAAAGACCAGATCCTGCAGATGTTGTAGGGGGCAAATCTGCAGGATCAGGCCACAGCAGTGATGTTGGGGGTGCAGGATAGTCCATTGTCGAGGATTACACCCAGGTTCCTTGCAGTCGATTAAGGTGATAATGCGACATCCTCGCCAGTGACTGATAGGTCCATGCGATGGCAGTCTTTCCCATGGGATGAAGAGGTGTTCAGTTTTATGAATGTTGAGCTTGAGATGGTTTGCAGTTGTCCAAGCAGAGATGTCTGCTAGACATTCCAAGATGTCCACCTAATCAAAGAATTCACAGAGAGGACTGGCAGGGCGATAGATCACCACAATGTTGAGCTTGAAAAGAAGGGTGAGATGCGGATCTGGGTAGGTGGTCCAGGGTAAAGACCTGGTAGGACCACATGGGTGTGATGAGGAGTCCAGTTCCTCCTCCGCGACCTGTTAGTCTTGGGGAATGTGAGAATGAGTAGGCAAATGAGAGGGCAGCTGGAGTGGCGGTGTTTTCTGGGGTGATCCAGGTCTCAATGAGGGCTAGGGAGTGGAGAGTCTGCAGGGAGGCATAGGCTAAAATGGAGTCCACCTTCTTGACTACAGACTGGCAGTTCCATAGCCCCCCTAGTACTTCAAGTTCAGTAACGGTGGAGAATGTTGGGTAACAGACATTGGCTGGGTCACAGCCTCGAGCAATGGATCTCCGGTGAAATCTTCTCCAGTTAGATGTCCTGACTGGGATTGGGTAGGACTCATGTCTGCGATTGGTTGTGGACAGTGAGATACTCGATGGACCCCGCAGAGAGACTCCCTAGGTCTTTGTTTGGGCTGTCCTGATGCTGCAGCTGATGCTGTGATTACCTAATTTCTTTTTTTATTTTCTAAACTGAAATTCTGGTCATATCTATGTAGGAAGACTATTTAGAAGGTGTTTGCATCCTCAAATATGCATATAATGATGGAGGGGTGTAAGAGGCCAGGATATAGGGGATGATCAGCAGGGTACTGTCTCCTAGAGGAATGGACATCAAGCAGGTGGGAGATAATGCACCTCTTCCCATGTGATTGAGGTGAAGCAGGGCAGTCATTCAACGTGAATGTCATGTATGAAAGATCAATGGAGTGACAGGAGCCAGCAGAGAGGTATGGCAAGCTGACAACTCCACCATGAATATTTACAGCCTTGCATTTCTCTGCGTCGGTGGGAGCTCAGCTTACCCTCTCCTCTTCGAGTTTGACACATACAGCATCCTATGTGTGCAGATGTCAGAACTCTGCTATCACAATTGATGTTGTCGGTCCACTTTGACAACACAATTAGATATGTTTATTTCACTGTGAGATCACAATTGGATGTTTTTGTTCCATTGTCATATCACAATTTGGTTATTAATGGACTTCTCGGAGGCAACCGTCCTCCGCTGCGCGTCGGACGGTTCTTAGGCCTCTGCGTCGTCCATTAACTTCTGTTTATGGACACCTCGTCGGGCATTATCCCTTACGTACCTTATATGTCTGCATGGTTTCATTAAATGCAGGGTGTTCTGAATGGAAGAATTTTCTTGAGGGAAGTTCCCTTAAAGCTAGGTTTGGTTAATTATTCTAGAAGCATTATTTGTTATACTGATAAAAAAAAATGGTAGATTTATATGGTTAATCTGCTCGGTTTTCAGTACACAGTCGCTGAACTATGTTATTCAGCAACTTACTAACTAAGTAGCACAAAACACACAGCCCCTGGCTGAACCCAGTAATAGAGATTGTTTTGGTTGGATACTTTTCTACGATTCCACCAACCCCTGCTACAAGTGACACTCCCAGAACAGGGATAAGGGAATGAAAATTACTATTCATCAATAGTCTATTGCAGGTATAATAGAAAAGCAATAGTCTGATTTCATGAAAAAAAGTAACCATACATCAAGCCACAATATTAATAATTATTTTTTTACAACACTGGATTGAATGACTGTGTAATGTACACTTGTAGTGTTGAACCCACAGAGATCGTAATCTTTTGTTTTACTGAAGGTGGGGAGTAGGGACATGGTTGGGGTAGACGGAGGACGTAGAAAGCGCAGAACATTGACACCGGGGACTATGTAATAACTGTCTCACACCTGTGTGAAGACTTTGATGTCTAAAATTCCCCTGCTGTTCCCCTTTTAAAGCTATAATATCTCAATGTTGTGTTTACAGCTTTTACAACTGTCTAGAAAATAAACTCATGCTGTTTCAACATTAAATGTTTTAACTTAATGAGTGAGCAAAACTACAGATTCATTGTAATGTTGATAAAACTTTGCACGAGAAAATGTGTTATATTGCTTCAATTTATATTTCAGTTCTGTCGTCTACTGACATACAGCAGCTTTTAGATCTATTGTTAGTCAGATGCACTTGTGCAGACACTTGTAAAAAAAAAACCTTATGCAATTACAGTGTTTTCAAATATTTCCAGATTTTTCACACAGGCTGTAGAGTAGATAACTACCTTGCTCCTCTCTTGTGAAGGGGCCCTCAGCCCAAATTGGAGCACTCATTCAAAATGAGCCTTGAGTCTAAGCGGTACAGGCCTCTCGACTAAAGACGTACTATTAACCCATTTCACATAAGAAGTGTCCTTTCTAATTTTGAGTGATTCTTAGTGGAGGAGGAGAGCTCAAGAGCTTCTCTGTAGAGCCACTCAGGCAGAGATCAAAGCGCCAACTCCCAACTGGATTAATGGGCCGCTCTCAGGGTGATTACAGCACACACACTCAGGTATACAAGCAGCACCCTCCATGAGAAGTGGATTTCTTCATCTTGTTTTGAAGGGATTACACCACCCCCCCAACACACACACACACACACACACGCACACACATCCCCCACTTACCCACACTTTGACAGCAAACAAAAATAGGGACATGACCACATCCATGTCGTTCAGTTCAGATTGTCTCAACCTTGAGACACTGGTATGAGTTGGAAGGCAAATGAGGTAGGTATGAGGGGAAAATAAAATATGGAACATGTATCGTCCCTAATGTGGTGATATATTATACAGCTGTTTTTGGTAATGGAATGTATTCACAGTGTCAATGGCTCTGGTAAAGTGACAGGAGTTATCTTGCTAAATTATGGCTCTAATCATGATCCCTGCCATCGGTAAAGCTTCACTCTAATATCACTAATGGCTGGTATGGTAATTGTAGCACATTAAATGTCTAAGGACCCACATGATGTCTTTCAGTAAATTTATGACAATGTTTTGGTTTATAGCTTTTAACACGTTCTTGTCCAACTTTAGTCATTTCCATAATTGTGTTTGACAGTCTCTGACTTAATGTGATGCATTAGATAATGGCACAAACAGGTACTGTGTCTATTAAAGAGCTTAACTGCTTGTTTCTAGATGTGCCGGCACCACTGTAAGCTCAGTATTCACACATAAAAGCTGAATCAAGTGAATAATTTATGATTCTTATCGCCCTTCTCTGAAAGCATAACACACTCTGAGTTTGATCTGAAAAAGGGAAAAAAAAGTAATGCAGTACATTTTGAGCCAGGCCTAAATTGTGCATTAGTGAAATTCGAATGGTGAGTTGCATAACCTAGTAGTGTCTCTGTAGTAGCTGTACACACTCATCCACTGGTGTTTCAGAGCACAGGACAAGGCCAGCCAAGTTGTCTTACGCATGACAGCTTCAATCTGCTGTGGGACGGCTGAATAATTCAAAGTTCTTACGCAGGACCATCTGGCAGCCAAAAGCAGGCGTGCAAAACACTAGCCTTCCTCAAATAGCTTTTGTAAAGTGAGTGTGGGATGAAGCAGCAGGACCCCTGAACAGGCAGATTGAGCTGCTTACCAGCAAACTGAAATGTGCTGTGTCAGACTGATGGCTTATTTAGGAGGATATAGGCAATCAGAGAAGGAGCTCAAATATTGTGGATATGACATAAAGTCCATTTCACTCCACACTCAGGCTGTATATCAGCTGGAATGCCAAATTTCATACGCACACACACTCACACACACACAGACAGACAGACAGACAGACAGACACACACACACACACCTCCACACACACACACACACACACATCTTTTTGGTCAGGAGTTTTCAGACTTACTGTAACAAAGATGGCATATTAATTCTTTGAAAGTTGACATGATGTTCATGTTCATGTACTGACCACTACAAAAAGGTTCTGTAGCAGGTGATCAAAACCACCCAGAGCATCATTGGTACCCACCTAGCGAGCATCAGTGAAGTCAAATGTTTGCACAGAGCCCAAAGGTTACTTAAAGACAACATCCATTCCAGCCACAGTCTGTTCACCCTGTTGCCATCTGGCAAAAGATACACAGGCCATACTGCTATGGAGCAGCCTCTTTCCCCAGGATGTGAGACTCTGATGTTGTTAGCAGCTTTGTTATTCTGAAATATTTATTTTCACAATTTAGTAATCATCATGAGACAGTGATTAGAAGGGTTTTTATTTATTCTTCATTTAAGTAAAGCAGTAAAACATGTTTATTTTTGACAAGCTTTCCTCTAATCATTGCCTTTTTATTCACTTGAGAATCACTGGATCATTTTAGCTCATCGTGCCATTAAAAATATTTCACAACAATACTGGAATACAATTTTGACTTGGTCTTGCTTCATTCATATAGCTAATTCCAATCCTATCTCATTCCAGCAAAGAAAGCCTGTAATTTCCTGCTGAATTATTCCATTAAAGTTCATGTGTGAGTCACCTTTAAATCATATTCAGCTTGTTCAGTGGCGAGACACCAGGCTTTTAACTAAGACTCCCAGTTTGGAATTGACTTTAAGGACAGAGTTCACCCAAAAATGAAAATTCAATCATTATCTACTCACCCCCTTTTAAAAACGGAGTAACAACATCTTCAATTTATAATCTTGCAGCATCTGGGGACATGGATTAGGCCAGACAAGCTGTGTGGAGCCATTTTATGATTTTATTTTTCTTTTCCAATTGTCTTTTACATTTAAAAACAATTCCCCAGCTTCTATAGTTGTTAAGGAGAATGCAGAACAGTGTTTTGCTGTGAAGTTCCAAAAATGTTTTGGAGGCTATGGGACTGTGAACACCCAATTTTTCATTAGCATGGGTAAATTACATTCTTTGGGTGAACTACTACCTTAAAGCTGGGGTCGGTAAGGTGGAAAAACCATCAAGCCAAGGCTGGATTTTGAAAATATCCAATCAGTAAACCCCGCCCCCTGCACTCAGGCCTCTTTCCAAGTCGCTCCCCCCAAACCATGAAGCACACAGTCCAACAACTACCGAATACTGCCAACGGAGTCCAAGTCTTCACGAATGATGGAAAGAAGAGTACCAGTGCATTGTTTTCATCACAACATCTAACTACAGGTAACTACCTCATGTCTCAGTCACCTATAAGTAAACACCTTATATTATCATATTGAACATACAAACCCCATAGCCATTGCTAGCACTGATGGCTGTCAGGCTTGCTGTCTTAGCATTCAGAAATTGCTTGGAAAATGTATTTTGATGTTGTAACTTGGCTAGCTGCTAGCAGCTAATTTTGTTTTCCTCAGTAATTCACAGATGAAAGTGTATATTGTATTGGACTGATGATGATACAATGTTTTGCATGATAGAGCTTCCATGATGACAGCATTGTTGACTCTGATGATGAAGACACCAGAGCCAAGCACATCATCCCGTCGGAGAGGAAGTGGAGGCAGAGGCTGTGAACGTAGGAGAGCGACAGGTCAGGGAGCAGATGTTCATCTGTCGAGTAGAAAATCTTCAAGGATTACATGAGCGGGTCAGCATCTAACATAGAACATTACTGGTGCTCTTTTTTTCTGACAAAAACTATTTGTGTTTGTACAGTATATTGAACAGGCATGTAACTTGGACAAACAGGCGCCCTAATAAGAATCACAATTTTTGCCAAGTAGTTTGTTACATAGAAAAATATAAAGAAAGTTAAAGGGCTGTTACTTCAAAACATTTTTATATAAACTGGGCCATCTGTACAGTTTTGTCCTGGAATGTTTGAAGTATTGACCATTGAAAGTGTATATGTTTACAATATGCTAAGGGCAGTCGAGCTCTGTTCCATAGAAATATTTAATCATGTTGCTCAACTGTTGCTTTACAGGCCTGGAATTCAAGGATTACATTTGGAGCAATCACATCAAGTGCTGAACTCTGCCTGACACCTGTATTTACTCCTTGTTTATCATAATCTCTAACTTGTTTGAATAAAGTCTTGAAAATAATAAATCCTTTTCTTTACACTTCCAGCACAAACAACCAACCCATTAGAGTTTTTTTCCCTTCACGTGATGCACTAGTAATAACAACTGAATCAGGTAAGACTCTTGTTCATTTCATTTTTTGGAACACATGCAAATAAATTACTATACCTATAACTAAAATAATATACCTTTTATCATTCAGACAATATGCAATACAATTAGCATAAACAGCTATACACAGGAAGGACATCCAGAGGCTACAAACACAGATCAGTGTTGGCCAACTGGTCAGGCTGCTGATGTCGCTGCTGTCTCAGTCCTCTACTGTTTTGGCAGTGACTGTCCTGTAGAAATTACATATCTGACAGTAAATACAGCTTTTCAGGGACTTTGAAATTACTATCAATTTATTATAACAACACAACTTGAGTTGAATTTCATGCAGTGGCAAATAATCCTGAATACACCCAAAAATAGCCTCTGTTACATCAGAATTGTGCCATTTACAGTCATTTCATATTTACCAGTTCTACTTTTTGGGGGGTTAGCAAAATGTCACTGTCCGAGTAATTTACATGGTTACATGGTCCGCAATACCCTGTTAACTAGCCAAGGTTAGGGATAGTGTTGCAGATATTGGTATTAAAGGGAAACTATGCAGTTTTCTAGCCGGCCCAAAGTTGCATGGCAGGTTTTTCTGCTCACAGAAACTGATCCAGTGAAGGGCCGCTGTGGCTGCTGGTTTTCATTCCAACCAAGCAAGAACACACCTGACTCGACTTATTCAATCAACTGAATTGTCTTTACACAGTTGATTTGTTGGATCAGGTGTGTTCTTGCTTGGTTGGAATGAAAACCTGCAGCCACAGTGGCCCTTAACTTGATCAGTTTGACACCACTGCGCTAGGGGGAAGCGAGAGAATTCACCCCAGAAAAAGTCATATAACCATTCCAATGACTCCGAAGCTGTCAAGTTAAGGTAAACTAAGCAATTCAAGTAAAATGTGAACTTTTTGTAGGTGTTCTACCCATTAAATCATTTTCTTGCATTATAATTTGATGGCTTCACCACTTATTTGTCATGTCGTATCAAAAAAAAGGTAATCGTTACTTAAAAACATGAAATTAATAGGCACAATAACGTGACTGATAAATAATATTTTCCATTTTGACTATATGATTGATTCATTGTGTATATTTTAGACATGTTACAACCGTCCCTGGCATGTGTTACAACCGTCCCTACACTGGGACAGCGGAGAGACTGTATTAAAATCAATTTTGCAACCTGTATATTTCATAAAACCACTTAAATACATTATTTCAGCAGTTGACAGATTGAAGTTTATAATATAACAAATTGGTTATTCCAGTGTAAATGTTTTTTTGATGTATTGCTAAAATTGCCATAAAAGTGTTACAAACTGTCCCTGGTCTCCCCTACATCTAGGACCTGGCCTTAGAGAAAGGAGTTCCATCATCTCTATGCCAGTAATCTTTTTTTCTTTATTAGCATCTTATTGCATTAATTCGAAGTACAGTGAACATGATACATGACATTCCACGATCGTAAATGTTCCGTAAAGTAGATTTTATCGAAGCACTGCATTATTTTGTGTTCTCCAAATAAAGACAGCCTGTCAGTAAGTATTGTTTGGTTGGTTGGCTCAAAGTTTCCGTAAAATGTACCCATCCAACAGTCTTTCAGTGGCATAACAGACTCAAGAGGCACACACCGTCGTGTGTGTATGGAATCACAGCGGAGTAACAGCGGCATAGCAGTGCAAGGACCGGTATACCAGTGCAGAGATCGGTATATGTCACTGAGCAGCAATTGACATACCTTCGGCCACTTTTCCATCTCACTCTAAAATTGACTTGACTTGTCTTGAATGAATACAAGTATGCAGTCTGTTCCGTTTGCAGCTGAGCCGTTCACTTTGAAATATCCCCATGTATCGCAGGGAATGTGGAAACTGCTCTGTTATCCCTGACAAACTTCTGAGCGCTCTCACACAGAGCGCATCTTTGCGCATCCGCCCTTCCTCCCCCGTCCTCCCCGTCCTCCCCCCTCCTCCTTCAGGAACACGCCCCAGCTCTCTCCGCGCTCCCTTCTCCTCCTGTCAGCAGTAAAACAACGAGCTCCACCAGAGACCACCGCCACATTGATCCGCGGGGTGCTGGAAGGGGGGCGCTCCGGTATAAGTGGACTTTGAGAAAGGCTTCCTGAGAGAAAATGTAACGATGTCGTCGCGACAGGACGCCTGGTGACTGGTTCTTTCCGCAGGTCCTTTGCGCACCTGGCTGCCCGGGCGCGCACGCCGAGCGGATCATCCGAATCGAAGCCCTCTTCACCTCCACACCTGCCGCTACCAGTCCAGTTCATCCCGATCCCACACGGCTCAGAGGGAGAGGTGGAGGGGCTTTCTGACCTCGGCTGCATCCCGCCTCTTCCTGGAAGGTTAGCGCCGTGTCCCGAGGAGGATGCCGAGCAGGTAAACACAACACCGCCAGCTTCGGATCACTTTTGCTGAGCTCAAGCTTCTAGTGAACAGGCTCTGCATGCAGAAGGCAGATGATTCAACATAAAGAGACTCAGATTCACATTGTGTCCCGGTTGTATAGTGAACTCACGGCACTTTATGGTCTGTTCTTTCACTGGAGAATATTCCTGTGGAGACACGAAATTCTTCTGTGGTGTGTCTGAGGATGATCATGGTGAAGACGAAACTCGCTCTCTTTCACAAAAAATGATTAAGTTGTAGCTACAATACAACAAACTTGAGTTTGTACCTGCAGGGTTGCTCGGGTGCAGCAGCTCAGTGATCAACCATTAGGGATTCTTATCAATGGCACCAGAATCCTTATGTGTGGATCCCCGAGGAGAGCAGAGCGAACTGACAGATTGTTGACCTTGTGTCTTTACCATCAGTTTAATTTTGATTTCAGTCTTTTCCCGTTTGAACACCTATCTGTGGCACAGTTCCTCTCAGATGGAGGACTGAATCAGTTCAGTGGTCCACCTATTCAGAGCCTCAACGTTCAACATTTCTGACTTTTCCCTTGTGTTTGTGTCCATGAACCATCAGTCTCTTTTCTCAGAAGATTTCTTATCGTCTTAAGTGGCAGGTGCTATTTTCAGTGCAGCGGTATGTCACCATTACTCTGCATTAGCTCTCTAATAGGGCTTTTGTTATTAGTTAAGTGCCTGAAGCTCTGTGCAGCCCGTGAGAGTGAGGGTGAAAAGACAGAGTACAGAAGTGCAGAGTAATGAGCAAAATTAGGTGTGTTGCATATAACAGTGCTGTGGTTTGATACTAACAGCATGAGACTGGTACTTATGTAAGCTCCACAAGATACGTTGGTTATCTCAGTTCTGCACCACATGTCAGCTTTGAACATGCCCTGTCTGCACCGCTGGACTCTGCACACCAACAGCTGTGAGAGGGCTGTGAAGCAAAGAATACAGGCCGGGGTAACAGCAGTTTTTGTAGTCACATTGAATCTTTCTAATCACAGTAGTAGCGGATCAGAAAATTCCATGTTAATTAATGTGTTTTTGTCAAGTCACAAATCCCTTTACCTCAGTGGGCTTTACGATCTGTACAGTGAGTGACATCCTCTGTCCTTAGACCCTCAATTTGAGCAAGGAAAACCTCCTCTAATATAATCCTTTAAACAGGGCAAAACTGGAAGGAACCTGAGGAAGACCCACAGAGGAGGGATCCTGTTACCAGGACAGATGTAGACTTTATGCACTTTTTTCTGAAAAGAGCCATTTCATCCGTCAAAGTAGGAGGAAATTATGGCTCTGAAAAATAAAATGTTTCAGTTTGAAACCTTTTTATTTACGGACTGTTAACTATGTAGTAATTTGAAGAAATTGCTCAGAAATAAATCTCTAACTTGAATCAGTATACTTGTTTTAGTAGTAGAATTACTAGGAAGTACAATAAATGCAGAATAAGGAGGTTTGGTCAGTAATTATGATAGTAATGAAGCTAACATAACACTTTGGTTGTTAATGAGTATTTAGCATTTGTATCCATTATTGTATTGTTAAGACAGTCACATATTTTAACCGTCAGTGTAGTGTAAAACAACAATTTTGTCAAGAACGGATGCTATTTTTTGAAAATGTTGTTATATACATTTACTTTCAGGGCATGTAGCTGATGCTTTTGTCTAAAGCGACTTACAGTAATTCATGCATTCATACATTGGCGGTGGTGGCTGCCATGCAAGGTGCCGACCAGCAGATCAGGATCAGTTTGGGGTTCAGTATCTTGCCTAAGGAGACTTTGATGTGCAGACCAGGGGAATCGAGCCAGCGATGTTCCGATAACAAGACACTGGCTCTACCCCTGAGCCACAAACGCCCCTATTTATTCTCTCTTTTATCTGAAGGAAACAAGAATGTCTTTATGAAGGAAAAGTTGAACTGTTTTAAAGTCATTCAGCTTCATAACACTTATCTGTGAATGAGCACAAATTCAATCATACAAATGTTTGAAACCTTTAATATAACCTTCTTTACAAGGAAAAAGGTTCTTTCTGAAAAATAACTGCTTCAGTAGAGCTCATTGAGGAGAATTTTTCAAAACTCAGCCCAACAAAATTATTTCATTTTTGTGACAAATATTAATGTCATTAAAATGTAAATTTAAAATAAACGTAATGAAATAAAAAAAAAGAGACCATGGAGTTGCTGCGATGCCCTCATACTTGACTTTCTGCTCTGTTTTCCTCCAGAATATCCTCAAACAGGCAAGGTGGACTTTGCCCTGTCCCTGTGTGCCCTCTTGCTCTGTGAGTGATCAGCTCTCTTTCTAGTCTGCTTTACATCGCAGTCTCATCTTAAGCTCTGGCAGCAGGCCTGTCCCATCAGTTACGCATAAAATGATGCTGTGTGTGTGCGTTGTTTTACATCCTAATCAAAGATGCGGTCCTTATATCTGGGATTCAATGAGGTTAACAGGGCAGAAAAAGGCATTGTGACTGCCATTTCATAAGCTGATAGGCCAAGTGAACGAGGCACATATTGGTCAATACCAATGTTACTGCATCCCGAACGTTAACACATAATTGCGTTTCCACTGCCTGTAAAGTGAGGTGTGCATTGTTTCAGTGAAACATGAGTAATTTAAACATAAATAAGAGTGTGGTTATAACAACTTCAGCTGTAATTACTTTCTCATGGACTGTAAAGTGTGGCCTGCAGACAACCCATTTGGATGAAAAATGTAAATATTTTCCAAAAACTAAATGAAGACAATTCTAAGTGCCGTATCATAGGCAACTGGACTTGTTTCAGTTTCTCGAAGACGTTTCACCTCTCATCCAAGAGGCTTCTTCAGTTTTAACTAACTGGAGGGGAGTTTGCAGGCTAAATAAAGACAAGGAGGCACTAAAAACTGTCACTGTGGCTACTTTTCAACTGCCTGTAAACTTTGATGAGAACATACAAGTCACTTCCATTTGACAGAGAACAATACAGTGACCTTTACATTAGGTATACAATATTAACTTGTGGAAAAAGGTCTGCTGCATTTATTTCGTGCATGAAGAATGCTGACATGCTGACCCTTAAAATATGAAACCACATAGCTTGGTATATCATGGAAAGTTAACGCACGCCAGGGGCTTTAGTGAGGTGCTGATCACTGATAGTAGACTAGAGAATGAGTAATATGCAATTTTCATAAAACTCTCGCAGTGCCTCTGGGTTCATAGGTAGAGCAAACAGGCTGAGTATTGGAGCAGTGGCGGGCACAGCCAGCCTGTCGGCTCTACCTAACGAGCCCAGATACACTCCTGCAAGTAAAAGAGTGGCATCGAAAGGAGCAGCATTAAACCGTGACAGATGACTAAATGCAGTAGGATCCATAGTGATGCTAGTAACATGCTCTTCTGTTGTTGTCAGTCCCATGGCATTTGTGCAACCAAACTACACACCTGTTAAATGATTGGCTGGTTGCGTGTTTCTCGTAGCACACTTGATTATCAAAGGATATGACAGGCCTTTTTTTAAGCCAGGAAGTATTCGCTATGTGCTCGCTAAGTTGGTTTGCATTTAATGCATGCACATGAAACTATCGAACATTTTATTTAACTATCTTCTTACTTCTATCGACAACGTGTTTATCGCTGATAGATATAACTATTGTTTTATTGCCCAGGTCTAGATCTAAGTTTAGGAAATGAAATTCTACATCTTTCATCATAGTATGTTCTCAAATATTTCATACACAACGAAATACATGCAGCCACATTGATACAAAACTAATTTATTTTATTATGTCAGTCTGATAATAGACTTCCTTCAGGTTACTAAAACAGCTCAGTCATCAGAATCAAATGGTAGTGGTTAACATTTCTGCAAAACATCAGTATGTTCACATGTGTACATGCCATATGTACAATACATCACATTCTCATTTAATATATATGACTACGTTTCAACATTTTTAAGTCTGACACCGATGGATATTTTTCATGACACATCTTGAGCGGTGTTTGTGACAAAAAAAACAAAAAAACATGAACAAAACAGGAATTTTGAGCCAAACCATGATCTTTTTCTAACCCTAACCAAGAGTGTTTTTGTGTTTTTTAATAGTGACCCTTTTTTGGTACTGCAATGCTACAATGCGAAATTGTTCTAGATTCCCGGGTTTACCTAATTACCTGCCTGACTTCCTGCGAAGTGTCACCACATGTTCATATTATGCAAAATAGTTTATGACTAGGGATCTGAGATGTAAAAAAGAGCATAATTAACTGTTTATTTATTTTGAGAGAAACATCTAGTGGGCTAAATGGGACCTGGCCCTGCCATAAGCATAGTGTTAGAATTGAAAATTGACCTTAAAGAAATGAAAAATTCAAAAACTTTGAGTTGTATTCAGAACTTTTTCTTTTCGATAAAATACACAATTAAGAATGTTTGTATGGCTTAATTTGTTGACAGAAAGGAAGACATATTCTGTATGACCATATTCAGTTTCTTGAAGACGTTTCACCTCTCATCCGAGAGGCTTCTTCAGGTCTAACTAAGTGGAGAGGAGTTAGCTGCCTTTTAAACTCTGTGTGGGAGTGTTCTTACAGAGTCATCAAGGCAACATACTTAAAAATGACTGAAAAAAGTGGGAAGAACCTGTGAAGCAACTCAGACAAAAACATTGAACTAAATGAGAATTAAGACAACTAAATGAGTGCATTGCTGGAGTGAATGATAACCTGGAGAAGACACTTGATGAATAGATCAGAAGACTGTACCTTTGGACAAAAACTTATGAGAGTAAATTTGAGAGCCTGCACCAAAATTGGACAGCAGAAGATTGGAAAAACGTTGCCTGGTCTGATGAGTCTTGATTTCAGCTACGGCATTCAGATGGTTGGGTCAGGCCTTGTATCAACGGTTCGGGCTGGTGATGGTGTTGTAATGGTGTGGGGGATATTTTTTCTTGCACATTTTGAGCCCCTTGGTACCAGTTGAGCATTGTTTAAACGCCACAGCCTACCTGAGTATTGTTGCAGACCATGTCTTATGACCACAGTGTACACAGTCACCAGATCTCTCTCTCTCTCAAGTTGATTTTGTACTTGTACCATATGACTGTTTTTCTTTGAACTCAAAATTAATTAATTGTGTTTAAAAATCATATGACTCTAATTGGGAAAAAAGGTTAACTGTCAAACTTAAGTGCCTAACTTCTTACTGTTGTTAAAATCACTTTGACAAAAAAGAAGAAAAAAGGACTTTACCAGCTAACTTATTTTCTTAAATCTTAAAACAATTGTCTTTACAAACAGTCAACTTAAGGGAACAGGAAAATTTAGATAATTGCCACAGTAGTTTCTGTTAAATTGATGAAGTTGACAATAAGCTGGAAACAACCACTAAACAAGAAGAAATTATTCGATCTTACAAACCATATTGAAATAAACAGCCAAAAGATTTATTGCAGTGTACACACAAAGCTGAAAATACATTCCTTAACTGTTCAAGTCAAATCATATGGAAAAGAAGGCTCTCTTTGAGGCGTACAAAACAAAAGCAAATGTTTGACAGGAGAGATATATTCTGTAAAAGGTGTTTTTAAAGAGGACAGGTGTTAAACCTGATGAAAATCCAAACATCAAATCCATAAGGTTTTAGTATGAAATTAATAAAGGTCCAAGGTGAGTGTGTGAAGTACCACTGGAGGTGTTGGGAACTGATGATAACCCTGTGACCATATTGTCTGAGGTAGCCAATAGGTTGAAGAGAGAAATCTTTCTCTAGTGACATCTCTGATTTTGATTAAGGTACCATGAAGAAATATGTTTGAGAAAACCTGAAATACAGTAGCAAATATTAAAAGGGCAATACTGTGTAAATAATGATCTAATTAAGGATCTGATTTATAGTGACATTCAAATGACAATCAATAAATTATAACAATGGAAACCAACTGGAATTGAAAGTATATCAAATGAGATATTTAAGCCATCCATATTATTTCACATTCTGTTTGAATTATTTAAAACAGGTTTTGAATCTGGTAAAATACCATATATGTGTTCTAAGTCTATTATAAACTAAAAAAAACACAATAAAGACCCAAGGATACCACTACATTGTGGAAACATCAGCCTAATTAGCACAGTCTACAAGCTGCTCATGTTGTATCTGGTGGAGAAAAGCCTCTGGGTGCATATGAATTTCCTAAAAGGTGTTAATCCTGCTGATTCAACAGGTAGAACACGGTTCCCCAATTCGTTTTCTCCAGTTTTTTTTGTAATACTTCACAACCATTTTTTTGTATTTCTCACCATGACTGAAAACTTCACCAGCCATATCAATCGCACACTTTTTATTCAACTCAAGACCAGGGAATGGTTTGTTAGCTTCAGCAAGGATCCATTAAATTTGCAATAATGCAGCTGTTGTGCTCCCTTGTGCCAATGTTGATATTTTCATAGTAGAAATGAACTGCTTGTATGATTTTACTCTAGAATTTAACTGCATGTCTGTTGTGTTCCAGCTCTGGTATGGTTTTACTCTGCCATCCGTCGTCCAGCAACCCTCAACGACTCCATTTTGGGTCAGCTGGAGTTGCGAGACCAAGGAGTTCCTAAGTTAATTACATATATGGGGGGAAACACAGTCATAGGTATGAGTTGTAAGCACCACAACATGAAGTGTTCCCAACTGAAGGATTAGAAGAGGTGCTCGTATTTGATGAGATGAGATTTTTGTGCTGGTGTCGACACGGAGTGTTTTATTTGAAAATTAACTGGATATTATGTTGTTGTTTTGGTGTGTGACTTACTGTCTGCTCTGTGCTGAATTCGCAGTGGACCCAGTGTAAGTAAACACATAGACCAGAACTGTGACGGAGCGGAGCTAGACTGGACACTGACAGGATGTTGTAGGGTAGCTGGCATAAAACCAGCAGCTTACATAGTGCTGAACTGTCGTTTCAGCTTTGCTTATAGCTACAGTCTGCATTCATATAAAGCTTGTTGGTTAAGCATTGGTGTGGTCCTATAAAATAAAATTAAACTCATTAGTTCAGTCCGATTTGAACTGATGGATCTCCTGGTCAACCTTGTGTGTTTTTGTAAAGGCCATGTTGTTCTTGATTTACTGATAATCTGTGACTTACTGATCATTCACTCTGATAACAGTTGGCTGGCTAGCTGGTGAGCATCTGTATTTGAGGCAGAGTTAAGTCATGGATGTAGAGAGCGCCCAGCATACACCGTGGGATTAGGTCAAATAAAGCAGAGCTACACACACTATTTCACATTATGATGCATAGTTTCACTTGTTTTGCACAGGCCAGACATTTGACTCTTACGTCCAGCCTGCCTATTGGGGTTGGCTTTGGTAGGATTCAGTTGTAAAAGTAAATGTCTGAAGTATATCAGTTTTACCCCATACTCTTTTACAAGCCTGTAAATATTTTTCTTAATAATGAAAAGGTCAGCATTTGTATGTTTGGTTAATCTATGCTTATTTAGTAAAAAGAGCAATGGGCTGGTGTTGTATAGACTAAACCAAAACTGCATTCATCTAGTGGTATTTTACCATTTTTGGTTCAAATTGAACAGCATGTCAATCTTGAAGAAGAAAGGCGATTTGTTCTAGGTACTATTTGGCAGATAGAGATAATGAGTTCATGCAACCAGCGGAATTCCCAGGTAAGCAGTCTGTCACCTGGCTTGGCAAAATATAATACATATTGTTATTTTGATATGAGACTGTATACCGTGTGAGATTTTGGATATTGTTGTACTGCGACTGTTATACTTGTTGTAAAACTTGTCTTTACCCACTTACTCATTATATCCACTTTTTTAATGATTATTTATCAAAAATCTCATTGTGTACATTTTTTGTGAAAGTACCAATAAACATTCCGGACATGGTGGTAGTTTTTGGTTTGACATTTCATGTTTTATTTGAAAGTTCTGCTCTCATGTGTCATGTTTTGCTTTTTGTTTCCTGCTTTTTTGTGACTGTCTGCTGCTCCCTCATGCATTTCACCTGTGTCCATGTATCCCTATCTCCATTGTGTATATAGTCTTCTGCTCTCTTTGTTAGTTCATCTGTTTATTTTCCCTGAGCATGTTTCTGTGTCTTTGTTTCCAATCTCCCCATGGTCTCTTTCTGGATTTTATTTCCAATGTTTTTCTTGGTTTTACTTGAACTACATTTTGGTTGTACTTGTCTTGCTTTTGTTTTCTGGATTTCTCAGATTTTGTTATTTACCTTGTGTTTTTGCCTCTCTTTTGGATTTCATAGACATTGAATTTTTCAGCCTTATGTAATAAAGTTTGCTTTTTGTTCTTTACCCGCCTGCATGTGTGTCTTGTGTTTGGGTCATTTTTTGTTTAACCCTGCAACACATTCCAAGAATATTATCACAGAATCAATATTGAGGTATTCGGTCAAAATATCTGTTTTGCCCAGTCCTAACGGTTGTGAATGTTTTTAAGGACATTTCAAAATATCAAGATTAAGGCCATATCGCCCAGCCCTACTGTCACTTCAAAATCAACTTCCACATTACCCCACAATGCATGACAGTTTGGAGTATGTGTTGCTGAAGTTCTAATAATGAGGTGGTCATGATGGCATACAGTTAGCAGCAGCCAGGAGAGCGTATTGTCCTATTCATCTTTGTGACTCCTGTGTGCAGACTGGCAGTGGAAATGAAGGGCCTGAAAACGTTCTCCGATGACCAACTTTGAATGACAAATGGAGTACAGATGAAACCACCAGGGTCAGCCCGGGATGCTGTCAACTCCTAAACTGTGAAAAGAAAAAAGAGCAGGAGAGTCTCAGTCTGATTTTACTGCTGCCTTTCTGCTGTGTCAATCTGGTTGCTCCCTCACGCCTTAGCAAGTTATTACATTTCACTCACGTTCACCTTTGCTGAAGCACTAATTGAATGCATCCAATATTCAGGCAAAGACCTACCTACTGTACCACCATCACCTTGGTCACCACTTCCTGATTACTTTAGTGAGCGGTGGCAGTGAGGCCCTGTGGCATTCTGTGTCATCACTCCAGATTTATGATGGTCAACCTGTTATGTCCAATTTACAAAGACCTGTTTGGGTAACTGCAACATGGATTAATTTCTAGCTTGGCAAGCAATTTCAGAAGCAGACACAGAGAGGTGGAGGGTGGCTGTGTGGGACTGAAATCTGAGGGTGGTGCAGAAATTTGTCAGCCCTCCATGCTGACCCTTATCCAAGTCATCTTCTCTCAGGATGATGATATATGACTAAGGTGACCGTCGTCATTATTCAAAGACTTGTCTTCTCTACACTGCCATGCCTCTCTCCTGGGTCTGAGCAAGTGTGTGCTAATATTCTGCAGTAATGATTTGTGGAGGTCTGTGATGCTGTAGCATCTGAAGGACGATTTGTTGTGGAGCCTTCCAAAACAATATCATAATCCAAATCCATTAGCCATATGGGTTCCATTCCCCAGATTTGCTTGATGCAATTTCCGTGCCCTTCCACAGCGGAGTCACAGTGCAAGCCTGGGATTCATTTAATTAGATGATCTTTGCTTCTTCTGCTTTCTACGACAGAAGCCTTGTTCCATTTGATGTTTATCTTGTGGTTAGAATAACCACAATTTTTTAACCAATCATTTAGTCAATAAGATAAAGTAGTTTTCTGATCAACAGTCCAAAAGTGATCATAACAATCTCTATCTATTAATACTCTCCTGTAAACCAGTTTCTCTTCTTGAACCTTAAAAACTACAGGAAAATAAGAATCAAATTGTTGTTTGTAAATGTGTTACAGCCACCAGTCTTGGTGATGTATGTCATTTTTTAGGGGACATGGGATGACACCTGGATGGAACACTGATAGTGTTTTTTTGTCTTATTTTTGCCTTAGTGCCAATGACTAAATGCAAAAGCTCTCCCTCTGAATTGCTTACATTTTAGCACCTTTGAATGAAGTCTCGCTGGTGTTTCGCATGGATCCATATTTATTACCGCTGCTGTGTTTGCTGTGTAATTGACTTCTAAAGACATAAATAATGTCAGCTGTTACAGCATTCGTTCCTGTTTTCCCCCTGCTAGCTGGACCTCTCATTGCCTGTCCATCCTCTCCTCCATGTTGCCTCCATCTCCTCTTGCAGCAGTCACAGCCCTACAAAGAACATTACGTTTTTCCAGAGCTTTCAATCACATCTCATGCTCTACTCAACTGTTTTATTCTTTTTATAGCTAAAAAATGTACTGGTAAAAACGTAAAACTGCAATGTGGGCAGAGGCGAGCCGTGTATTTTATAATCTCACGATGACACTAAGGCTATTAGGCTTTTGTCTTTCGAGGTAACCACCCCATACTCACAGTGACAGTAAAGTATTGAGTGGAATAAAGTGATTTATCACAACACCATACCACAGATTAAAACATATTTAGTGACAGCACATAATAATCACATAATCAAAGCAGTACATTGACAACATTGTTCATGTCTTTTGCAAAGGAAATCCTTTTCAATCCAACTCACTGACGCCAAGTCATGTACATAAACTTCTCGTCAAAAATCAGAGCATATGTTCACCCAAGAATGTTTCAAACAATTTCTATTTATCTTCATATACTGTAGAAAGTGTATGAGGTGATCGTGGCTCTAGGTGCATTTAGTGGGAAACACACCCATGCAACTGCCATATGCGCTGTCGTCTGCCATTAAAATAAATAGTTTAATTTATATTTTTATGTGAATAACAAACAAGGATTATGAAAATATGGACTTGTGTAGCCTATTATAACCTATTGGTTGTATTGTGTGAATGATTCACACCAGCAGCGAGGAAAAGCAAGCAATAATGATAATAATATTAGTAAAGATATATAAATAGCTGTCAAATGACGAAAGCTGCTCATCATTTAAAGACAAAGTCTGTCCTCCTTTCCTTTTTTTATAAAGAGTTCAAGAGACACTGTGCAGTACCACTGTGCAAATAACAGGCATCCCCAACAATACAATTTATAATGTTCCTCCGATGGTGTAAGCCAGGTTTACCTTTTGTAGTTGCTCAAATGAAGTGCTGCACAGATCCTCTCCTTGGCTGGGACAGGGGTCCTCACTTACTCCAGATTTTTTTGAAAGGTCCTTTTCCTAAAAGGCTTTGCCAGTATATTAGCCATTGGCGTTTTAAAAAAACAGGGCTAGGAGGCTAGGCCAGCTCCACATCAAATTTTGTGTAAACAGCTAGATTTATTTATTTTTTTTAATCCAGGGACAGCACATGTGGAAAAATCTGATTGGATAAAAGCTCAGATGTATATGAGCTGCCGAGGAAGCGGTGTGACTGAAGGAGAGAGCAATGAAATGATGTTAATAGACTGATGTGAACAAACTTTGTGAAGTACATATAATATATATATAACTATAAGCTATATTAAATTATAAAAATATAATGATGGCCCACCTCTGACTGTGCGACTTACACATGATCTGATATTGCCATGTCGGTGTTGTTCCTGGGACATCATTGCAATTGGCCTATCATGTTTTTGTAATGTCATAGCTTTCCAACACAGTCACAAGATCAGACAAATAAGCACTCGGGAAGTCATCCTCAAATCAGTGTTTAATGTCCTGTGTTGAACCAATTTCAGTAGCAGCTCTGAAGTGGAATTTGTGGCTTTTTCTTAAGTTCAAATGATGGTCTAGAATTACATTTATGACGTTCTAGCAATAACACTGACACGGGGATATCATTTCTTTATCTTTATTTCTTAGTAAATCACAGATTTTAACTCTGGATTTTGAGGCAATTTACCAGCTCCATACAGCTGGTCCAGCGTGTCTGGAAGCCCTGAGATTCCAAATTGATTTGATATTATGTTCTACTTGTTCTCATACATTGTATCCATATTACTGGTTTATTTTTCATCAAAAATCTCATTGTGTTGATATTTTATCGAAGTACCAAAACCAGTCATCTCATCAATATTGTCTCAATATTGATATCAAGGTTTTTAGTTGAAAATACTGTGATATGTGGTTTGTTACCCAGACCTAGCATTTATGACATGTGTTGAGGAGATCTCAAAATATCACCATGTACATTGTGTATTGCAATATAGCCATAACATATCACAACATTGTTTTAAGGACATAGTGCCCAGCCCTACTCATAATGCAGAAAAAGATGCTTGATTAGATTTCCGGTGTTGGTCGGGCTCTGCACATGGTTTAATGCACATATTGTGAGCCACTTTGGATACAAGTTTAAATGTAGTGTCATACAGCGCTAATATTTTTATTTTATTTCTCCTCACTATGTGTTCAGTGTTGCATCAATTCCAGTGAATTGACATTGACATGTGTTACATCATTGTATTTTGAAGTAATTCATCACTATTATAGGTCAAACTCACATTAAACTCATTCAGTTCTGCCGGTGTTTCTGTCATGTCAGCTATAAGCTCAGTATAGATGTCTAATTCAAAAACAAGCACCCGGAGAGGAAGCGCAGACAAAAAGTCAAACCGTGGACTCCTCTGTGTCTGTATGAGCTTTTAATCCCGCTCACTGTGTCGACAGAAAAGCTGGTGTCTGTCTGCAGACAGTTCATTTTTTCCTCCCAACTTTGACTTGCTGCTGAAACCCAGTCATGAAAAGACTTAACACTCAAGCTTTATAGACATGCGTAGAAATAACCCTGTCAAACGCAATGCAAAAATCATTCA
The DNA here is from genome assembly GCF_900880675.1 of Sparus aurata. Lineage (NCBI taxonomy): Eukaryota > Metazoa > Chordata > Actinopteri > Spariformes > Sparidae > Sparus > Sparus aurata. The sequence continues at coordinate 4,305,197 of NC_044208.1, forward strand.
CAATTATATTTCTAGAATGAGCTGATTCATTTCAGCAGAGCAATGGTCTCGTATAAACTAAATGACAGACAGGTTGATAATATTTTGCAGGAAGTGCATTCCCTCAAAGCATTTCAGAATTGGTGGGAAAAGTACAAAATGGGAAATTTCTTTTTTCTGCCTGAAATGTTTTGTTTTTTTTCTCTCCTTAAAAAGTAAATGATGAGAGAATTGGACATAAATGAAGAAAGCAATTTCAGCTCAGAAAGTAAGTTTTTTCTGAGGACTGAATGTGACTTCCAATGTGGCTTTTTAAGGAATGTCTCTTGAATTTGTCCCAGCACACCCTTACACTTGAAGCCTGCATTGGCCATAGCTGGGCCTGTGCGTGTGTTTTGTCCAGCTGCCGGTGCCTCTGTCTGCATGAAGCGCCAGTGATTTGGGTGTGATACTATTCTATTTAACTATCTACTGTTATCAATAGAGCTACTATAGGGAGGTGCTGTTAAAGTTACCATGTTTACCAATTGTCTTTGGCAGTGTCTTGCGTTCCCCGCAGGGCTGTGGATTGAGCGCTTGCAGGTACTGCTGCACAGTACATTTTAAAGACTCAAAATCCTGAGTGCCTGGGACACAAACAATTAGCATGAAATACGTAGCAGTGTTGACAGACTGGTGCTGTTTGTGGAGACAGCTTCTCTTCAGCTTCTTGGCTTTGGATGAGTTGCTGAGGCTGTGTTGAATGTTAACAGAGAGTTTTGACAATTCGAGGAAGTTGCAAACGTAGCAGGCACAAGTAGTAATTTACTGGAGGCAAGCCCAGAGTAATACAGCATATACTTTGGAATTACCTGCTCATACACTGTTACGAGCTGCTTTGGGATTCTGTCAAATGAAAATGTCGGAGTTACTACTATACAACTTACTATTTTGCTATAACACACTTTATGACCTGTCATGAACGCATTTCTTAAAATATTTGGATTTAGTGCTGAGTTTTACATGAGTGTTAAACTGAAATATCAACAGCCAGAACTGCCATTGCAATTCAGAGGCCATGTCCCCTGTCTTTGCTCTCAGAATTTAAGGGGTTTCAGGGAGTTCATATTTTACAATTAAAGTTTATACGTGGTGGTTATTTTGCATGATGCATAATGGTTCTCATATCTGAGGACTCTATAAATCACAATTGACCTAAGTTACCTAACAACACATACATCAAGGGTTCAGTATCTCCCTTGTACTCCTTACAGCGAGAACAAGGCTTTGAAACATGGTGTTCTGTCAGAGTTTGTGACTCACTGAAAATACGTGAAAAAATATGCATGTGGGAGAAGTTATCCTTTCAAACCTATGTTTAATGTTGTCAAAGGGTCTATTTTAACCTATGCCGTTAAGTAAAAGACAAAAAAAGGATTTGGTATTTTAGTGGGGGGGATTTTTGGAACAGCGTTTAGATGTTCATATAGAGAGATGATAATAACAACAAAACAATATGACTATAAAATGTGACCTCTTTTAGTGGCCGGCTGCAGCCCTGTCTGGGATCAGCAAATAAAGAGTAATCAACCTGAACCATCCTGTTAGACGGAGGAAGCATTTAGTGTGTGGCTGCTGTCTGTGGAGAGTGACGCTGATGAGCAGTAATCTGAACCTTTCTTAGAGTGAGAAAAACACCAGCAGCCTCCTTCTGTCCCAACCGTGAGTTATGGCTCTCATTTATCTGATGGAGCACTTAGTCTCCAGCCCATCCTTGTTTTCAAGTATTCTTTTCACTTACGCCCGATCGATCGCTGTTGCCAAGTGTTAATGATGAGTCATACTATTAAATTTGATGACCTACAGCCGTATTCTATTACCTTGCTTTCTTGAACATGCAGACCCCTGTAATTAAGGTTCAAGTAGATGCAGGAGGAGAAGCTGATTAGATTAACACTAAATTAAAAATAGCCTCGCACACATGCCATCAACGAAGACATGTTGAGTCTGAGCAGAGCGATTTATTCTTTAAACTGATGCTGATTTAAAAAACTGCAGTATGAGTGGCAGCATAATCATTTACCGAAATTAACATCCAGGACCAGCCTTTTACATTCAGACTGTCTAATTTGTTTATGGAGTCTGTTGGGAATGTGTGGTGCTAGATGTAATGCAGAGGTCTCTGGTCAGACCGAGGGCTTTTTATGCTCATTAATAATGTAATGTGACAAAGCAGGATGTGACAGTGTTGTATAATAAAAAATGCTGCTCACTGTGCTGTGAGCGGCCTGTTTTTAAGCCAACAGACGTGTTAAAAGATGCACCAGAATAGATGAGTGATCTTATTCGACTTTTATCAGCTCAATGTCAGAGGTCAGTGAATCCCTTTAGATTGGCTGCCACAGGCGATAATGAAACCACAGGATGGAGCTGTTTCTACTGCTCACATGTGGCTCATCTCAGATGGTACCTGAGTGACTTTCATTTAATGCCAAGCTAAATAATTCACATGATAAGAAGGGATCAAACCCTTTCACTAGTATTAGTAATGTCTGGCTGTTATCAGTGTTCTCTTTTGATGTAAACAGTTAATACCCCCCTGGAAACCCACACAGGTTTTAAGGATTGCTTTGATATGGCTTTTTTTGTTACAGTGGGGACAGGGAGATATATATATATATGTATGTATGTATGTATGTATGTATGTATGTATGTATATATATATATATATATATATATATATATATATATATATATATATATATATATATATGTACATACATACATACATACATATACACTTCTGATCAAAATTTTAAGACCAGTTGAAAAATTGCAAGAATTTACATTTTGCACTGTTGGATCTTAAAAAGGTTATAAGTAGAGTTTCAAAATGCAAAAAGAAGAAATGGGAGTGACACAAAAAAAATTTTGAGTAAGCACTTTATTGAAAACAACAATTAAACTGAAATAGGCTGTTCATTAGCTGATCAAAAGTTTAAGACCACAGCCTTTAAAAGCCTAAATCTGCGCAAAAATGTGGATTCAATGTCATTTTCTGTCAGGCATTCAACACTGTCATGACCTCCTGATGGCAAAAGCCAAAAAGCTTTCTCTCGTTGAACGTGGTCAGATTGTTGAGCTGCATAAGCAAGGCCTCTCGCAACGCGCCATCGCTGCTAAGGTTGGACACAGTAAGACGGTAATTTTGAATCTCTTAAAGGAGTCATCACCTGGTTTTTTACATATCCAGTCCCTCTTGGATCGCTTTGGATCAATTCTTAAAACTTATTAGAAAAAAAAATAAATAAAAAAATCAAACATAGAGCTTGTTCTGACCCTTTTTCATACCGCGACTTTCTCACGCGAGATTATGCGCGAGGTTTTGACCGGTCCGGATGTGCATTGTATTAATATGTAATGAGGCGCGCGTTGATTGGCCGCATGAAGGACAGAGCCAGAATGGGGGGCGAGCCTGCATGCACACAGACTCCAAAACATAAACAGCACCCTGTCATGGCGCACACACTAAATGACAAACCTTACGGAATTCAGGCATTTATGTACGAGCCGGAGACGGAAACCGAACGGGAGAGTGAAGAGGCAGAGACTGTGGAAGAGACACGTTTACAGCAGGATGTCTCTGAATCGTAAATTCTTTTTTTTTCCTCCTTACTTTTAACACTCGTGTTTTACATGTAAGACCTGAGTTTTAATGCTGGCGGTCACGATGTATGGCGTGAAAATGACAGAGAAATAGGCAGATCCGGCGTGCTCACTCAAGTCTGGCTGAGGACGGCTGTGAGCCGATGCTTAATATGCAAGTAGCCTCCTGTGGTAACGTCACCACAGGAGCAGGGTCAAAATCTCGTGCTTTAGGAATGCGCACTATTGTGCACTATCCCTGTTCGGAGAAAGAGCCAAAGCGAAAAAAATAAGCCACTTTCAAACTCCAGCTTCTCAGGCAAGTTTCAACAGAGGTCCAACACCAATATGCATGATTTAGATAAAGATTTAGAAGATAAATTGCGATTTCCAGGTGATGACTCCTTTAAAAGATCCTGAGGGTTATGGAACAAAAAAGTCAAGTGGTAGACCCAAAAAAAATTTCCCAGCGCTGAGCCGGAGGATACGATTGGCTGTCCTTCAAGACACGGGACGTTCCTCGTCCCAAATTAAGGCAGTTACTGGTTCCGACTGCAGCCCAATAACCATCAGATGGCATCTGCGAGAGAAGGGCTTTAAGAACAAAAAACGTCTTCAAAGGCCTCATCTCCTTCAACGCCGCAAAATTGCCCCTTTGGTCTTTGCAATAGAGCACCAAACATGGGACATTGAAAGGTGGAAGAAAGTTTCATTCTCTGATGAGAAAAAATTTAACCTTGATGGTCCTGATGGCTTCCAACGTTACTGGCATGACAAGGAGATCCCACTTGAGATGTTTTCTATGCGGCACAGTGGAGGGGGCGCCATCATGATCTGGGGTGCTTTTTCCTTCAAGGGAACAATGGAGCTTCAGGTTGTGCAGGGGCGTCAAACGGCGGCTGGCTATGTGGAGATGTTGCAGAGGGCATCCCTCATGACTGAGGGCCCTCGTCTGTGTGGTAATGACTGGGTTTTTCAACAGGACAACGCTGCAGTTCACAATGCCCACCTGACAAAGGACTTCTTCCAGAGGAATAACGTCACTATTTTGGACCATCCTGCGTGTTCCCCTGATCTAAATCCAATTGAGAACTTTTGGGGATGGATGGCAAGGGAAGTTTACAAAAATGGACATCAGTCCAGACAGTGGATGCCCTCCGTGAAGCCATCTTCACCACTTGGAGCAATGTTCCCACTAGCCTCCTGGAAACACTCGCATCAAGTATGCCGAAACAAATTTTTGAAGTGATCAACAAGAACGGTGGAGCTACTCATTACTGAGTCCTTTTTTGAAACTTTTGTTCCTGTTTTAGGGGGGTTTCTGGGTTTTTTTGAGCTATGGTCTTAAACTTTTGATCAGCTGATGAACAGCCTATTTCAGTTTAACTGTTGTTTTCAATAAAGTGCTTACTCAAAAATGTTTCATTCTCACAGTTTAACTTTGTTCAAGATAGTGCCAGATTTCCATCGAGCCTTCCAGCCGAAAACCGGCTAAAACACACCGTGAACAGGCTTTGATGTAGCGGAAAAACACCCTATCTGGCTGTTGTGTCTAGAAAGGACGCTGGACGAGAGGTTTGTGTAACTCGCTTTACTTTCGATCAAAACGAAACTTAACTATTTCAGACAGAAACAGCTGCATACCAAACATGCAGTGAGGCATTACCAAACGAACACAGATTAATTCGTCCTGAACGGACACAACACTGGCAACACCAGCCACCACAGAGTCGCACCGCCGCATGCGTCATCAATGTGCTAAGCATGGAGGCAAAAACAAATAAAGGCTTCACATCTGTTTTTTTTATTGTGATATATCTCAAAAGTTTTGGAGTGATGTTGAATTTCGTTTTTTTTATGCTGCTCTCTGTCCATTCTCTTACCCTTAAACATGTTATTTGCTATGTTAACCCAGAAGATAATGCTCTTGAACACACGACGAACTTTGTTATCCTATGCAAAATGTTTTATTTACAAACAAAAATGAGCAAAATCACTACCTAAATGTGTTCCTTTTCTCCTGGAACTGAGCTCTTTGCTTAAATCTCTGATTTTGTTAAGTAACAAAAAAAGTAATACCTTACTGAGTCATTATGAAAAGTTTTTCCCTGAAGCCACTGTCTGAACTATCTATTTATTTTTTATTTTATTTTTCCCTTTCTTCTTCGTCTTTTTTTAAAATTATTTATTTATTTACTTAATTATGTATTTTATTTTTAATTTGAACTCTAAAGCACCCGGCTAGCCTTTTAAGGTATGTGCAAGTGAAAAACAAAAAGCCAAAACAGATCCTCTACAACCCAAATTGCATTAACGGTGTACAGTAGCGGCTCCGTTGTCTTCATCTCCCAGCCGCAGGTGGACAACCTGGTTCTGCAGAATATTGTGGGAGAGCTGCAGTTTCAATGTTAAAACTGATAGAATAATAGTCGTCTGTGGTTGTATATGGGCTGTGGCAATAATTTTGAAAAATAATAGCTCGCATCAACACATTGAAAAAAAAAAGAACTATGAACTAGTTCATTTTTGGAACTGTGAACTTAGTTCAAAATTTTGAATTATGAACTATGAACTGAACTAGTTCATTTTAAAATTTGTGAACTGAACTTTGAACTAGTTCGTGTAGAAAGTGAACTTTCCCAACACTGCACCTGAGTGCGCAGTAGTCACTCACAGTAACTTCAGTGAGTCCGCGGTTCGCGCAGGTGGAGCCTCATCATCGCGATGATCTCACATGAAAGCCTCTCAAACAGCAGCAGCGCCTCAAAACAGAAGAACGAAACTTACAGCACAGCAAGCGAGCGCAGCCGGTTTTGACATGATATGTTACTGACTTATGTGGTAGGATTTAGTCCGGTAAAGTTGGAAATATATTCACAGATTCGAACTTCCCGGATCAATAACTGATAAGTGCAACCTTGTTAAAACACAACCGACGACTCTTTCCTACCGTAGTAAGGAAGACAACGAGCTACAACCGTATTTTCATCCAAACGAGCGTCTGGACATTAACTCTGGTCTGTACGATCAGCCGTCTGTGAGACGAGGGCGCAGGGACCGTCTACAAAGTGCAGCACTGAAAAGAGAAACTACAAAAAAGATTCAATAACTTCACTATTATTCAGAGTGTAGTGTCACCAAAATCACTCCACACACAAGTGTTCTCCTGCTGGTTATTCTATAATTTTGTGTTTGGAAAAAATGTGCTTTGCCATAATTTGGGGGAATTTCTATTGGGAGAAATATTCAATAACACTAATATTCAGTGTGGTGTCACAAAAATCACCTCACCCTAACCCTACTTAACAAAAACTACTTTCTAATGTAACTTTAACTTGATTTTGGTATTAAAAAATGTTTTAATACACATTCCATGTCTTATTATAAATTAGGATGTTATGGTATCAGTCTGAAAGGTAAATCAACACATTTTACTCAGTGGCCTTTGTGCCCTATTATGTGGCCTTGGTGCCCCTGAAAAAAAAAAGTGAAGGCCAAATGGACTTGCCCCTAAAATGACAAATTACCACCCTGACTGCATGCATTCCCACTAGTAAGATACAGTTACTCTATGTAAGCTGAGTCCAAGTTGTCTCTAAGAGAGTCTCTAGAGTGTGAAATATTGCACATTGCCTCAGCCTGCAATAAAACGGTGGTCAATTCATGATACTTTCTCATCTCCTAATTTTTATACTTAATAATACGATGTCAATGTTGTGTAAAAAGAATCATTAATTAAATATATGAAAGTTACACAAGACAACAGTATAGAAAAATGTATGGATTTGACGCTGTGATCGGTGATCGGCAATATCGGGATCGGCCCCAAAAATCCTGATCTGCGCATCTCTAATATATACATATATATATTTGTATATATGTCATCCTTAAATATATAATTTGCAAGAATTATACATTAAAATGTCAAAAAGTGGCCATACCTTTGTTATACTTTTTGTTAAATTGTGTTCTTACATTAACCCAAATGTTCCCAAAAATGTTCCATTACAGGAAAATCCACAAGAAAATTCACTTTTTTAATCCCAGGTAAAAAAAAAATAAATTGGAAAAAGGCTTGAGATCAGAGCCTAACCTTGTTGTTTTTTTGCTGTGTCTTTATATTTGAATAATAGGATAAAAACGTGTCTATATAATAATGTTACTACATAAATCTGCAAATATACTGAGATGAGTGGACCACAGCCCTGGTTAACTCTGACTGGCTCTTATCTGGATTATGGTAGCTGGGCTGACTGTTTACACACAGTATTTTGAAGTCCATCTGTGGTAGAAATGAAAGAACAAGAACCCTGAACTCTACACATAAGACCATATCTGCTGTGTTTTCAGAATCTGGGAGAGGAAATCAATTGTAGAATTAATAGACTTTGTTCAACTTCCATATTATTCACTAACACTAGGTGCACACTATGCATACATGTTCCTAGTGTGCTGTTTTTAAAAATAAACAAAACAGGATGCCCACCTGCAGACACAGCACAGTCAATTTGGAACACTAGTACCAATTTTAGAATGCCTTAGCAGCACCATCCACACCTTTTCTGCAACTGGTAGCAACCCCATTTGCATGGGGCATTGCATTATGGGTCTGCCGTATCAATTTAAAGCTGAGTCACTTTTCACCCTTGCAATGTCAACATGCTTCAAACAGTATGCCAACATGGTTAGATCCAGTAAATTAAATAGGGTTTAACTAGGACACAACAATCATTGAACTATTACTTCAAGTCTGTCTTGCATTGAGATTTAAGGCTGTTGGTGTAGACAGGAGATCATTCTTTTCCTTCCTGTGAATGTTTTTTTCATTTAAATCCTGCAGATGTTCTGCTAACACTTTCTTATGTTTCTTAGCCAAACACATAGTTTAGACAGTCAGCCATCTTCAGTATCAACTCAGTCAACTATATTTTAGATGCCCTTGCTGCAAAATTAGTGAAGAAAAAAGATATGTCATGTATTTCCTTGTGGATATAATTCCAACCTTGGAGTCTTTTAAAAGGAGACAGCAGTCCTCACAGGTTTATTGCAGTCTCAGGTCAGTACTCCAGTTCTACATTCAGGTCAGCGTTTAAATGCTCAAAGGGATTTAATAAAGGATGTGTCAAAGGCCATAGAGGCTGGAAAACTGGAAATATTCTGCAGTGGAAATAGAGAAAATCATTCATATTTTATGTGTTCCATTGTGAAAAAGCTTGGTAGAGATCATTTCCTTTTTTTTCACTTAGCTGTGTCATCTGTAATCAGGAGCCAGTCCTACGGGTATCTGCTCTCGCAGGGAGACATATAGGCCGCAAAACAAAGACTGGTCTTGGATTTCATAGACGTGAACTTCTGTTATCCAGATAAAGGACAGTGTTGCATCATTGAGTTAATTGAATTGTGCTACATGTACAGTAATACAGCAAACTTATGCATTGCTGGATGGGGACGTTTATCCCTGATGTAGAACTCAGCAATAGGTTACATCTTGAATATACTGAAGTTTTGTACATAAAGACTTGAAGTGATAAGTAAAATTAATTTCAATCAAAATGAGAACTTCATTAACAAAGTCATGTCACTGACAACTGTAGCCAATTGATGTTAGCTTGTTGGTCAAATAATGACATGACTTAAGACTGTCTTGTAGAAATAGACCAATTATTTGTTCGGCCAACTGTCAAAGTCGATATTCAGCATTTTTCTGATTGGTACCATTGTCTGTGTTTTTTGTGTCCCACTGCCAATAAAATACATGTATTAAAAATGTACAGCTTTGGCTTTGTTGCACCATTCTCTCAGAGGAGCTTGTAACTAAAGCTATCAAATAAATGTAGGGTAGAGGAAGTATAAAGTAGCAGAAATTGCAGCTACTCAAGTGAAGTACCGAAAATGTGAACCAAAGATTTATATTGGTTTCAAATGCCGGTTTTCAGTCTCATGCATACTAGTAATTGATATCAGTATCAGCCCTGCCAGTTATTTGTCATCAAAGAGGCAGTAGCCTATATTTGAAAATAAAGTGTTAAAAACAGAAAAAATACCACCTGGCAAAATACTTAAAATCACTTCAGAGGTAGTTCCACAGGGTAAATCATGTTTACCTGTACAGTAATTTGAGTCTTTCCAGAAGACTGAATTATGATTAACGCAACTTTGATAAATACGAGTCCTGGTTGTAAGGTAGTGCATTTTAAAATTGCCATTCAGTATATCTTCTCTTCCTGAGTGCCCTTTGGAAAAATCATTCCTGAAATAACCCCCTTAAAACACAGCCAACACTAGCTGTATTCCAGTTAACTGAAAAATCCAAAGCCAGGTAAACACAATAAAGTCTTCAGCTTTCAGTTTCCACCACGTGAAAATAGATTCAACATTCAGCAATCTGTTCCAATTCACAGTAGAGAAACAGATGGGAAATGTTCCTGTGTGCCCTCAGGACAAGACTTTCTCCTCCGAATCACATCCAGTAGATCAAAAGTTTTTTGTCACAGGAAAGAATGAGGTGAGAATGTGTTTCAAATCAGGGTACAGAACATCTACTGGGATGTAACCTAGATGTTTTATCTGCAGAGATCTTCTGCTATGCCTGCAATATCTCTGACACAATACTGTTGCTCTGTTGACCTTAGGGGGGAACAGATTAAGACTGGATATATATCAGCCAGTAAAAAGAAATCTAGTAAGCTTGGAGCCAGATTGTTCCAGGTTGTATTTATTCACATGTGGGGGGAACATTTTCTACAACACCTGGAGATTGTCTGCCTGGACTATGCTCTTCTTGGGGAAGCTGTAGTTGTATGCTAGATATGATAAAAACTCTGAGGCTGCAGTTATAAGTGCTGAAGGAAACACAACGGGGCCAGAGTTCTCATCGTTCAATGCTGTTCTGCCGAGTCACCGTTTTTATTTTTCTCTCACCTGCACAAAGTGCAGCAATCAGTCTCACCTTTGGGTTTACTTCTTCAACACACATATCACTTTGTTTTAATCTACTGGTAAATATATCTGATCCACTCAGGATCCTCCACTCAGGCAGTGCAACAATTCTATTCTAATATAATTATTTATGATTGTCTGAGAATCAGAGATATTGCTTGAGAATCATGAGAATTTGACTTTCCAGTGAGTCAGAACATTAAACAAGCACACAAAAAATAAAGACTAAAGAAATGCATCACCAAACTACAATCCTGATTCCCCAAAAGTTAGAATATTGTGTAAAACTTTTGTCATTGAAAACAGTGCACAGATGCATCCAGTGGATCTACCATGTGTAACAGGGATTTTTTTTTACAGGGATTTTTATATAGGTAATGTCATGTAAATAAAGTAACTTTTGTTAATTAAGTAACTTAAGTAATGAGAGTGACTGACTTGTGCAAAGGTGTTTTAACCCAAAGCATAATTTTTTCCTAAACCGAACCAAGTAATTTATGTGCCTACGCGTACTCAAGTAGAGCTTATGCCTACAAGTAACCAAATAGTTTCTGTGTGTAATTACAACCAAATTCAACTTAAGTACAGAACTGAAAATATATTTTCATTATTGATGGCAGCAGGAACAAACCTCCTTGAGCAGAAATGGATAAAGAAAAGGGTCTTTTGAATGGCAAGTTCAGCTTCAAAGCCCTGCTCTCCACTGTTCTCTCCACAAGAACAAAGTGATACACATTTACTGTCAATGTGAATTGAGTTACCACCAGAGTATGTCAAGTCTCAAATACCATTTGCTGGCCATGCTGATGCAGAGAGTCCTCCTGCCCCTCGTCAAATGCAGACTACGGTAGATGGTTTGCAGTGGAGATGCCTGAGAGCTAACCTGACTGCGGAGCCTTTTACGTATAAAACTAATGCTAGAGGGGTAGGTAGAGTGTTTGAAGCTTGAGACAACTGAACAAGCGGCTGTGTTCGACACGCTGGTAGGGAGGATGTGTTGCTGTCAGCCTGGCTAGATAAATGAAGGACAAACCAAAAAAGAAGCATTTGGTGAATAAAGAAGAGTTCAAATATGTATGCAAACTGGAAATTAGGAATGATTGGGTGTATAATTGGTGGATTTGGAGGTGAAAGCAGGCACAGACAAAGGCCAGCTCTTTAAAACAGTGTGTTTGAAGTGAACAAAGATATTCACAGATCATGCGTGTGCCCTTGTGTATCTCCAATGTTATCTCTATTGAGCTGAGGACAAAGCATTATTTTCAATGATTAGGCACTGCTTCTTCCTCACAAGCACAATGGAGATAAGGGAAGTGGTGGGTGATGAAAGTGGGGAGGAGGGTGTCGAGCAGGGATTGGATTGGAAATGAGTGCAGCTGAACCATCATTTATGAAATGCCATCAGTTCATCTAATATGTGGATGAAAGTCTTGACCTTTAGGGGTTATCTTTAATGGAGACCACTGATCCACACATTGCTTTGCTTTGATATGCTTAAAGCTGCACTAAACAAGATTTTTAAGTAAAAATTGAGCCATTCTTCCAAGCTCAATCACAAAGCATGGCAGCAGTAGAGATGAATATCTAATTCCCGAAAATAGGCCATTAAAACTTTCGTAATAACAGAAAAAGAAGCGAGTGGACAGGTTGTCCGAAGAAAGGTGCATTTATCACTATTATCTGATATAAAGCATGTCTGATCGCGTGTTACATGATTTTCGGACAGTGAAGAGATTTTGATTATATTTTCACTGTAATGATTAATCAACATAACAGCATGCCTGACGTGTGCTCATGTATCGTCCTAAGCAGAATCCAGAGGCTACAGTATCACTTACATCAAACAATACAAACCTGTGGGACAGCATAAGTGCAATTTTAAGGTCATTTAATGTAATAATGCACTAATAGATTCTGAATATTATTTTGTTCAAGTGGATGTTTTGATCCGGAGGCATGGAATAAGAGGGTTTATCATCTGAGGAACATGAGTTTCCACCTCAAACTCAATGGAAATCTGAACTCTTTAATACATCTCGGCATGGATAAAGGTGCTTGCATAGACAAAATTTTAGATTACCTTAATCAACTAAAACACAGCATTGGTTATTTGTTGAAACATTCAAATGACCTCTTGTAGGTGTAAAAATCCTGTTTTATCTCCTCTAATCCACAAAAGTTGAAAGTGGCCAGATGTTATTGTTCCATCACTAAATGTCTTATTGAGGAGATCAGGTGTAAAAAAGTGTGACTTTTGGAAATCGTTTTTCACATTCTATATGTTGGTTTCTTTTAACCAAGACAATCTTTCACTAAATGTATGGGAAATTGTACTCCAGTGAATGAAAATTCAGCTATTCCCGCACTCTCCTTTACAACTGAAGAAGATAGAACTGAAGACTCCATACAGGTTGTCTGGCATAATCCAAGTCTCTGGAAGCCCCAAGACACAAAATTAATTGGAGAAAACAGTTCTTTTGTGTGGTCAGATGCAGGTCTCAGCAATTAACTTGGGTGTAGGTCCCAACTTTTCAGCATTTATATTAATACATTTAACAAATGATGTATGGTGAGTGTGGTTATAGATATAACCTACAAATGTAGTCGATTTCATATATCTCTTTGCTGCACTACCTTTATAGAGGTCATATTATGCTAACCTTCAGGTTCATGCTTTTATTTTGGGGTCCTAGTAGAAAAGGTTTACATACTTTAATTTTCAAAAAACACAATTTTTATCATATGGTACATTCCTACAGCATCCCTTTTCACAGTGTCTTGAACACTGTTTTAGTGACAGGGTGAGTCATCTTGCCTCTGTTCAATCTTTGTTTAGAGTTGCACATGTGCATTACTTAAAGGGCATGATGTAGCCAATCAGGGACAGAGTAGGGCGGGTCATACCAAGTAAGGTAGAGTGATCTAAAATAATGCTGCTACCGGAGTAGCAAGTGTATGTCTGCTGATTGACTGGATTGTATATATTTTTTAATAGATATAGACATTTATATAACATATGTTACATAGTGATGCACATAAGTCAGCTTGACTCAAAACCAGGCGTTTCAAGCAGTGCAGGAGCAGTGTTTTCAGTGGGAGAGAGCCTAACCTTTTACATGCACAAAATAGTACGTAACACAATAAAAGAAAGGGAAAAACTCTTCCTCTTAGGATGCTCAGTCCTAACAACCTCCAACAATGAGGTAGGGCAGACTGTGCCGTATGTAGCCTGATAGGCAGTTGCTCTTTAACCTTTCTGCTGTGAGTGAACCAAACATTTTTAAATTGATTGATCCATTTTATTTTGAATATGTAAGGCAAAAAAAATAATTCAGAAAAATAAGTTCAGAAAATGGGGGCGGCTGTAGCTCAGCAGGTAGAGCAGGTCAACTAGTGATAGGAAGGTCACTAGTTCAAATCCCGGTTCCCCCGTGCTGGGCTGAGCATGGCTGCATGTCGAAGTGTGCTTGAGCAAGATACTGAACCCAAAATTGCTCCTGAGGGCCCTGCGATGAGCTGGCAACTTGTCCAGGGTGTAACCTGCCTTCGCCTGGAGACAGCTCGGATTGTCCAAATCCAAAACCTTAACAAAACACTGCAAAATCAACATTAAATAATTAGAAAAGAATGTATCAAAACTGTGCAAAATAGGTCATTGGCTTTTTGTGATGAGCCAGCCTGTTTTTGAAACATGTCCTTTAATGTCTGACTTACAGAGGTAGAATGAGTTGTAGTGGCATTAGCACTCGATTGGCCAGCAGACCCTCTCTGTGAAAAAAATGAATGAAAATGTCATCATTAATTATTACTGTCACTGTTACTTAATATTAAGGGTGCAACCAACAGATCACAAAACTCACAATTTAGATCACATCACTTTTGTGAGGAACAGGTTGGATATTTTTTTTAGATCAAAACAAAAAGGATTATTGTTGTTAAATGAATTATGAATACTCTATTTTGGCTCTTATCTCTATCTAGACACTTGTTATATTCACCCTGTTATATTATTCTTTATATATAGTCTATTCTACAAATAATCCACAAATATCATATATTTCTGATATTACTTATATATTGGCTGTCTGTCTCTCTGTCTGCCTGCTCGTCTGTTGTCAGTGGACTCGGTCAATCTGATTGGTCAAATGGCTGCTGAGCCACAGGTAGACGCTGCTCAGGTGAACGGAGCTGAGATGAAAGTCAGTCATCTCAGTCAGTTTGTGTTCACTAACTCAGTCCACCCAGTACGTGTTCGTTTCAAATCCTCCTCACTGCAGCTCTGCATCAATATTTGGGGAATTAATAGGTCGACTTTAAAAAGTGAAATCTACAGTTAATAAGCGGTTCAGATAACGTGCCGAATCACGGATCAACTTCGTTCCAATACCACTATCTGGTCAGTTTACATTAGTGACAACAGCAAATTAGACAGAGAAAACTCGACATGCACATACATCATGCAACCAAGCTTAAGGTTAGCTTACCTTGCATTCGCTGAACAGTTGCGGGTGATGGTCGTAAAGTTAAAGTAAGTAAATTGGATGTGTTGCCTCCCCTCGCAACAACTTTGTTCTCGAAGCTCCTGCAGATAGGGCTGCCATCCTCGACCAGCTGTCCCTGAGCATTCTTATAGTAACCAAAATACGCCCAGACTGCAGATTTGGTTTCTTCATCTTTCTACTATCATGTCCTCTCTCCGCCATGTCTTCTTCACTACATAACAAGCGCATGTTGCACGTTGCACGCTGAGCATGCACCTCGAGTTTGGTTACCGACCGCGGCGGTTACCATGGTAATTAAAACTTAAACGGTAACCTTCACCGTTGGGAATTTTACCATGGTTTACCATGACACAAGTAACCATTACATCGGTAACCGTTACATCCCTAATACCGAGTACTCTCATATACATCTTTAAAGTCATTGAATGTAAGCCAAATGAACATTATATTTTGATCATCGTAACTGAATTAACTGAACATCTCTCCTCTGATGGCTCTTGTAAAAGTAAGTATATTCTCAAATGCATACCAACCATGGTGCAATAAATTACATGCAATGATGCAACACAGCGGCTCACATTTCCCACCTACATATAAAGACTGAGACTGCATAAGTTAGCAAAGTCACAGGTGGGTTCATTATGTGGAGCATGAAGGTGTCAGCCTCATTAAGCAGAAGTCAGAGCAGTGGAAAATGATCATACCACTGGGACTGTAGGCGTTCACTGTGAAATATATTTATCTTAGTGCCAAAAGCAGAGAGATCTGGTTAAGCTTTAGAGAAAACTAAAATCTGAAGTATGTGGAGGCTAAAGCTGTCTCAGTAATACACATTAGACATATGCAGTCAATTTTGTTGAGTAGCTAGTTACATGTAACAGTGTTACATAATTAATTAGTGCAAAACCAAACTTTCACTTAGAAGAGCACATATCTATATCCAGGCCCAACAATTCAATCAAGTCTAATCGTATATAAATCTCAATAGCCCTGTATCACTCGAAATGTTAAACCACCATAGCCACTGTAACCGGCAACCTCTTTATGCATTCAGTCACTAAATCCACATTAATGATGATTATTTATCAAAAATGTCATTGTGTTCATTTTTATGAAAGTACCAATAGTCATACCTACAATATGGTTCCAATATTAATATCAAGGTATTTGGTAAAAAAAAAGATATATATATATATATATATATATATATATATATATATATATATATATATATATATATATATACACAGTATATACACTAGATACTGTGTTGTGTATCACAATATTATTTTAATACCATGTTCCCTAGCTTACTCCATTAATTGGGCAGTAGTCCCTTAAATTTTTCAGCATTGTTTTTGATTTGCTCTCTTGTTAGAATTTGCACCGCCTCCATTGTGCTCATCAAAACAATGTACAAGATCTGACTGCGACCGGCAGATCACGCACAGGCGGCTGGCCATGCTGTTGGACAAGAATACCCTTTATAGCTAGAAATGTGACAATTCTTTCCAGGAAAGAGCTCCAACATCACTCTATACTCTCCCCAGTCTTTCTCTTAGCCAACATGTTCCTAAATCTTACTAAACAAATCTAGAGATGTTACATGGTTACACACAGACATACACGCCTTCGCCTTCTCCTTTTTTCAAACTCTTCTCCATATAGGGGCTGGCATTACTTTACATCCTTCCTCTTCCTCTAGAGTTACACTGAATGTCTCAATTTGTGCAAAACTATTCATACTCACTATGAATTATATTTTGATCTTGATGAGGCCATTCGTCGTCTTTGCAGAGGAAGTTCCGGTCAAGCCAATAGCATTAAATACTCCTTCTCCTCTTCTTTGTTGGTTTTACCGTTTGACTGAAAACCACAACACCATCCACTGTATCAGACGGAGTATGTAACATGATGCTATTCACTAATGGGTGCACCACATTTAGTGAGTGAGAAGGGATTTGCAACTCCAAAATTGAAGCCAGCATGTTGCGGCCAATGTTGCCATTGTGGTAGACTGCTGCAAATAATTTAATGTGTGGGCAACACTGAAATTGGTTAAAACTGTTTCGAGAAAGTCCTGACGTGGATGCAGAGCTGCAGAGGAAAATGGAGGAAAGTAGAAGAAGAATCTCATTAGGCAATAGCTGCTGTCCATGGTGCTGAATCAGCCTCTTCCCCAGAATTACACACTGCCTACTTACACACAATGAGAGGATAAGAGCCGAGGGCAGCGTGCTCATCTACTTTTTGTCACAATAATGGGTTGTACCGTTTAAGAAAATTGATGTTATGATTCTTGGCTAATCTCTGTTTACAGAAAGGTATTTGTACATTGAGAGAAAAGTATTCTTTACAGTGTAGTGTATCAACATGGCTTTTTGTCTGGGCTAGTAGAGTGTGATAGTGTGTTGAAAATGTCGCAGGCTGCAGCTTCATTGCTTTATTTGTTTAAGGCAGGTAATGCAGATGATGTCACTGATGTATGTGTTCTCTATGTAATTGGTAAAGATATGAAAGTTGTGATTGGTGGGCTGGCTACAAACCTATTTTTTGAACCCAAGAGACCGGGATTCTGTTCTGTACTGCATCCTTCCAGTTTTCAGCACTGAGCAACAGGAAGTTGTGAATAAATGTGTTAAGATGTGACAGGGGCTGCACATGAAGCATGTGACTATTATATCAATGCTTGTGTGGCACAAAGCAAATGATGATGATCAAGGTCTGGGTTATGAGGCAGAGCTTATATGAGCTTTGTGATCATTTGAATGCATTTTTACACTCCTGTAAATAAAGTGGTGGCCATGGGCAAATGAGCTTCTGTCAGATAGCAGAATACCATAAATGTTGTTTTTTTTGTTTTTTTTTTACAAAAGCAGCCATGTTTTATGAAGCCAACTTCAGTCATTATTGTTTTCATGGTCCTAGCTTAGCAATGGGATAAGTGCAATGGGGTTTGAATGCAATGTGTGTGACACGGGCCTGTACAATAAAACAGAACATTAGCTTACATGCCAGTGCTGCCTGTGATCTGTCAGCTGCCAGTCTCTTTCTTTGTTAAACCGTGTGGTTTCTGCTCCTTTCTGTCATATCACAGAACTTACGTGATGTCTTTGTGTTTAGCCTTATTCACTTTTGATTTTAATGAAAGGTTCACCCAAAAATAAAACCTCAGTCATTGTCTTCTCATCCTCATGCCAATTAAAAGTCAAAGTTTCTACTGAAGCTTCAGAAATCATTTGTGGACTAAAAAACTTCAACCCACTTTCCATTGGTGTGGGGGTGATTAGATAATGTCTGAATTTTCATTTTTGGGTAATCTTTCTCTTGAAGGTGAAAGAATAGATATCAAACTAATGCCAGTGATTTAAGGATGGAACTGTGTGTGCCTAGCTTGGCTTAGCATAAACACTGGAGGCAGAGGGAAACAGCTTGACTGGCTCCGTCCAAAGTGAAAAGCAACTCTAAAAGCTCACCTTTCCTGATCAGTTTGTCTGTACACAAACAGACATGTCAAATCAGGGGGATCCACATGATGGAACTCTCTCTGGATGTAGTAATGTGAACTGCTTCCCAGATTTTTCTTGTCATATTAGATGTCAATGATGGTTCTGATATGAGGGCGGCCTGCATGTATCCCAAAGCTTAAATGCGGCCTCTTTGCACTAACAAAGCCTGGTAAGCAAGGGAAAGTTCACAGACCCTAATGTCCAGTAGGTGGTGCCTGCTTGTCACAGTCCCCCCAGGTTTGACAACTCCCGTATCCCAATGTATGAGAGCGCACCTGAACAGATTGTCAGTTCCACTGCTACACAATCGTTTCATCACCAGTCCCTAGCTAACGTTGCTGGAAGCATCAGCTTTCGTCTGCGTAACTGTGACTAAAGGGAGCATTTTCTTCAACTTTACCCGCCGTCTTTAACCTCGCTGGACGAGCCAAACTGCTCCGTGTTTACCAAACACATTCCAGGTCAAGAGAAGAGCTGCACAACCAGCCTCCCTCACGTCCCTGCAGAAGGAGGATTTCCCCTCAGAAAGTACAGCTTTGCCTGTTTTCTATGCCCACGTCGACTCCGCTGTTTGAAGAGCCATTGCAGGATGCTGTAACGCTTTTAATCCATGCCAAGAAAGTGAGCTGGATTACAGAAGAATTGAGGCTTAATTAGTGTCTGCACAGACACTAGAAGTTAGCATGTATTGTATGCTTGTAAGCTACATTGTTTGTGAGTTTGTCGACAGCTGAGTCCTTTTTATTTGCTGTGAGTTTGACACTGTAAAACGAAATGTTATGAATATAACTTCTGTTCCCTGAAGGAGAGGAACGAGGTACAACACATATATTATGGGATATCACGCCCCTGCGTGGCCTGACTGAAGACACCTCTATTCACGCCTTTACGGCAGATGACCTGTGGTGACGTATGTGCGACCCCACCTGCACATATATACGTGCACCACCACAGTCATCCTTCAGTTCGATAGCCGCTCTTCACCGAGCCCGGCTGCGCAGCGGGGCAACGTAGTGTTGTACCTCGTTCCTCTCCTTCAGGGAGCAGAAGTTATATTCATAACATTTCGTTCCCTTTCAGTCGATTCACTCGGTACAACACATATATTATGGGACATGTATACACGCCCAGCAGAGCAGCCACCGAACCGGAGTCAAACCTCCAACACTCTAGTGCATCGTAGACCCAGCAGAAAGGACAGAGTGAGCCACCGTAGGGGTTGTCACGTCCAAACGATAAAACCGAACAAAAGTGTGTGGTGATGACCAACTGGCTGCAGCGCAGATATCACTCACAGAAACCCCTTTAAACAAGGCCCATGAGGCCGCCATGCCCCTGGTTGAATGTGCCCTGACACCTTGGGGCAACGAAAGACCTCTGCTGCTGTATGCTATGGAGATAGCCTCCATAATCCAGTGGGACAGCCGCTGTTTAGACAGCGCCTTGCCCTTAGCTGGATTAGCAAAACATACAAACAACTGGTCGCATAAACGCACACCCTTGGTGCAGTCTATGTAAGTGCGTAGTGCACGCACAGGGCACAAAGAATGTAACCTCCTCTGCTCCTCAGATGCAAACGGAGGGGGGCAGTAGCTCAAGAGCTCAAAAGTCATAGAGCTATAGGCTGTGGGGATAATCTTAGGCAAATACGCCGCATTTGGGCGCAGTGTAACCTTAGATCCATCCGGAGTGAACTGGGTACAAGTGGGATGCACAGACAGAGCATGAAGGTCGCCCACTCGCTTTGCAGAAGCCAGAGCAAGCAATAGTGCAGTCTTGTATGAAAGAAATTTCATATCTGCAGACTCAATAGGCTCAAATGGGGGTCCACAAAGAGCCTCAAGCACCAATGCTAAATCCCATGAGGGAACGCTGGGTTTAAACACAGGCCTCAGCCTGCGGACTCCCTTCAGGAAGCGCATAGGAAGAGGGTGAGCGCCTGGCGCCACTCCATCAAAACCAACATG
Organism: Sparus aurata; assembly: GCF_900880675.1. Taxonomy (NCBI): domain Eukaryota; kingdom Metazoa; phylum Chordata; class Actinopteri; order Spariformes; family Sparidae; genus Sparus; species Sparus aurata. The sequence continues at coordinate 4,325,717 of NC_044208.1, forward strand.
GCATGCAGATATAGCTGCCAAATAGACCTTAATTGTTGAGAAAGAGAGACCCTTATCCAGCAGCTCCTGAAGGAATGTCAAAACATCCACAATAGAGTACTGAAATGGGAGTACATTTCGGTCCTGACACCACTACTCAAACGCCCACCATTTGTAGGCATATAGGCCCCTAGTAGATGATGCCCTCGCACTCTGGATCGTTGCAACCACATTTGGGGGCAGATCCTGAGCTATCAAGTTGGACCTCTCAACAGGTAGGCATGTAGTCGCCACAGCTCTGGGCGTGGGTGAATCACCTCCCCTCCTGCCTTGGAGAGGAGGTCCCTGTGAAGAGGGAGCTGCCAAGGCCTCGCCACCAGCAGACTGATTATCTTGGCGTACCACGACTTCGCCGGCCAGCGAGGAGCCACCAGGATCAGGGAGAGCCTCTGCTGGCGCACCCTCCCCAGAACAGACAAAATCATTTCCACCGGGGGAAATGCATACAGCAGCATGTTGGGCCATGTGTGCGCTAGCGCATCCATTCCCAGTGGGGCGTTGCGGTCCGTTATGGAAAAGAACAGGGGACAGTGGGCATTTGCTCTGGAGGCAAAAAGATCCACTTCCGCCCTGCCGAAGCGGTCCCATATCTGAGCCACTACCAGTGGATGAAATCTCCACTCCCTCACAAGAGGGCCTCCCCTGGAGAGAAGGTCCGGTCCCAGGTTCAAGTGCCCTGGAATATGTGTGGCTCTGAGAGACAGAAAATGAGCACTGCACCACAGCAACAGAGAGTGAGACAGTTTTAACAGGGGGAGGGAGCGTGTCCCTCCCTGCTTGTTTATATAGGAAACCACCGTGGTGTTGTCCGTCCTGATCAGAACATGATGGCCTGTTAGAACGGGACGAAAATGCTTCAGAGCTAAAAGGGTCGCTAATAGCTCCAGGTGGTTGATGTGGAGCCTGCTTTGTGCTGGCGTCCAAACCCCTCTCACTGCTGCGCCCTCGCACATAGCCCCCCAACCGCTCAGGGATGCGTCTGTGGACACCACCTTGCGAAAAAACACCCTCCCTATCGGGGACCCCTGTTGTAATAAACCGGGTTCCCTCCACGGGAGAAGAGCCGACATGCAAGACGGAGTTATCGTCAGCCTCCACTGGAGGTGACGCGGCGCGCACAGCCAGAGAGAGTGAGCCCAGCGTTGAAACGCTCGCATCTTTAACAGCCCAAGCGGCACTACATAGATGCCATCATGCCTGTCAGCTGTAAAGTCGTAAGGAAACGCAGTTTGCGTCCCAACTGAAATTGAGCGAGGCAGCGGCGAAACGCAGCCACCCGGTGCTCTGACAGATGTGCTCGGCTCGAAACGGAGCATATTTCCAACCCGAGGAAAGAAAACTGTTGGCTCGGGGTCAGTGAGCTTTTCTGTAGATTTACTGAAAAGCCTAGCGTTTGGATGTGCGACAGGGTCAGTGACAACTGAGCCGCTGCTCGCTCTCTGGAGCTCGCAATAATAGCCCAATCGTCCAGATAGGCTAATATGCGAACGCCTTTCTCCCGGAGCGGGGCCAACGCCGCCTCGACACATTTGGTGAATGTTCGGGGGGCGAGTGACAAGCCGAACGGCAGCACCAGGTATTCGTAGGCTGTGCCCTCGAATGCAAACCTTAGAAACTGCCTGTGGTCCGGATGAATCGCTACATGAAAGTAAGCGTCTGTCAGATCGATAGTTGCAAACCAATCTCCCGGTCTGACCACGCTCAGTAGCTGTCTGAGTGTAAGCATTTTGAACTTGTAAGTTCGTAGGTATTTGTTCAACACTCACAAATCTAGAATAGGACGGAGCCCTCCGCCCTTCTTCGGAACAACGAAATAACGGCTGTACCAGCCTTTGTTCATTTCCGAGGTGGGAACAACTCGTATCGCTCTCTTGTTCAACAAGCTGTTTATTTCTTCCCTCATAACTGCTGCTGCTTCGCCTCGCACAACTGTGTTTATTACAGAGTGAAAGCGAGGCGGCCGGGCCCCAAACTGTAAACGGTAACCCATGGCAACAGTTCTCTCTACCCAAGGTGAGACTGCTCATGCGTGCCACCGAGGAAGATGAACAGCTAGCCGACTGACCTGCAGCACTGTGGGGGAGGGGCTGTCGCCCTCTAGCGTGCCGGGGGGGAACAGCAGCGCTGGACTGCTCCAGCTTATTTGATTTGCAATGTTTTGAGAACAAAATGAAATCTTTATTGGATTCAATAAATGCACATTTACAACATTCACACAGTGAACAGGCACCATTTTTGGGGCAGTTGTGTGTGAGAGGGAGTTGTGCTTGGGAGACTGTGTTAGGGGAGAGATGCGCCTCTTGGGACTTGACCCCTGAACAAAACTTAAACGCGGCCTTTTTGGCGGCAACAACCGAGGGGCAGCAGTGTCTCCCTGCTGCTGGAGCCCCTCTCGAGCCGATCCCGAAACTAGGACGACTGCTGCTTTTTACTCCTGGGCGCCGAGCCCCTCTGGAGGCCCGGTGGCGACCTTGCTCCAAGCCGAGAGGCGTGGGTTGTGACCGGGTGCATGCTGCTTCACCGGCTGGGGTCCCGACCTCGCCGGCGTCGCAGACCTCTTGGGAGGAGGCGGCGGTGCCGGTTTGTGCAGGTTGGCTGGCTGTTTGGGCTTAGCGTCCCGTCTGGGGATGATGCTGCTCAAAGCCTCGGTCTGTTTCTTTCTTAGCTCAAACTTAGCCTGGATGGCGTCGAGCGACTGTCCAAACAAACCGTCAGCCGACACTGGCTCGTCCAAATAAACAGCTCTGTCCCTGTCCGGAACGTCGGAGAGAGTCAGCCACAGGTGCCTCTGTGCCTCTGTGTGATATCCCATAATATATGTGTTGTACCGAGTGAATCGACTGAAAGGGAACGCGGTCTGTTGCTTGTTTTTCCTTTGTGCTCATCACCAGCTGATTCGAGCCTCTCCACTCTGTAGAGCTAAAGTGTTAGCTTAGCCACCGTGTGAGGCACGATAAACCACAGTCCTGTCAAGGACCAGCCAAAGGTGATTCCAGCCTTGTGAGTGTTAGGAAGGCGAGTAATGTGTCTCCTCAGCTGTTTGTCCCTCTTTGCTACACTTCCAGTGTTAGCTGTTTTGTCTCGTTCTCCTCCCCCCTCTCTTCTCAACATGTACACGTATGCACATAAATTCAAAGTGACACATAAGATAATCTTTTGAGCGACCACAAAGGGATCATCAACGATCATGGCTCTCTTTCTCCATGACCGCCATCTTGTTTCTTTTGTCTTTGTCTCTCGTCTCTCTGACACACAGACACATAAACACACACACACACACACGCATGTTTGTTTGTTATTTGTTGCTTGAGTTCATCTTAGTGTTTTAGTTTCATAGTTTAGCTGCTGTAGTTGAATGATAGATTTTTGTTGATTAAAGCGTTATTAATTTGATCCGTTTGCTAACATTAATACATTCTATTATATTGTACAGAACACTTTTCTGCACTTATTTAGTGAATATGTTCTGTGGTAATTACTGGTTGTGATGGTCAGTGCTCGGATGAATTTCTCTCGTTGTTCCTTTAATTCTAAATATTTTAAATGATTTAATCAATTGATTAATTATGTATTATTTGATTTAAATGATTACTATCAATAATTATTAATTTCTGATAACCACACCTGCCCTACCATCAATCCCAACAATTGTATCTGGCAACCTACGCCATTGAGGCCCTGCAGTGTTTCAAGTGCTGAAGCAATGTTTGGGTTCCTCAAACAACAGTGGTTAAATCACTGTTTACATGTTTCCAACCTCCGACCACTGAGGTCTTAAAACAAGGAAGCACATCTATTCTCCCTCCTCAGGTGTTTACATACCTCAAAATAGTACACGTAACCTCAGCTAAATTTTGGCAAAAGCTACTATATGCAATGTGGTGAAAGATTCCCCTAAAATACATTGCAGAGGTACTGAAATAAAGAAATAAAACTAAATCATATCTTGAGGAGCTACTGACTTGGCCAGCTCTCATTTATATGGATGATAGTTTTAGTTTTCCCAACTTGAGCCCCATCTATTTCATAATGAAGTTTAAATAGGTAAAGCTAGTTGGATAGGGTTAGCAATGACATTGATGTCCTGCACTCAGAGTTGCAACGGACTTGTTTATCAGTTAACGTTAGCAGAAAGCACACACCTGCAGCATTGAGCAGTTAGTCTTTTCAGACTGAGTTACATTTGTAACTGCCATTTTACCCATGTTTATATAATTTGTGACATTTAACAGAGTTGTTTAATTAATGTATTTATTGCATTAAAAAAGCGAGATTTTGTTGAACATAGTGAGCTCAGAGGTGGGGGCAGTGGGATATTTTCAAAATGTAGCTTGTTCTTGCTTGTTTATGCAATCATACCAGCCCCAGCTTTAAGGCATTACATTTACATTCTGTGAAATAGACCTGTCTGCACTCCAACCAGCAGGAGGGTCTTGTTTTTTTCTCTGCTCACGATGCATGGCTGTACACAGCACACAGGCTGAGCTCTCTGCACTGAATAAACTCCTGATTCGACTTCACTGACTTAATGTTCGGCTGCTCGTGTTGACGTGATTTACTCCAGGCCCCCAGCTGATGCTCTCCACATTATTTGTCAACACAGCAGAGCATTACTTATTAATGACATCTTCATGCTTTATTAAACACACTGTCATAACACCTCAGTGGGGACCATGGAGGGAGCTCTAATGTTTTAAGCTGAAACCTGAAGTTGTTTATTTATCATATTTACTCAGTTTTGCTCTCAGGATGTGACACAGAAGCGTTCACAGAGCCTAGAGGAAGTTAGAGCAAACTTTGAGGAATGAAGCTGCTTGCCAATAGCCTGCCTGATGTGAGCTGGTCATCTTAGAGGAGCTGTGTTACTTAAGAGGTGTGTTTGAATCCATCAGGCGGGCAGGACATTGGCTTTGGCCTGCTTACTTATCACCATTTATCTTTCCTGTTGATGTCCATTTACAGAGCTTCACGCCTGTTGATTTCAGCAATCTAAAGTTATCACCACCCCACCAGCAAGTGGAGTTATGCCAAGTGGGCCCAGTTCCTGCCAACAGGAACACAGTTCCCCCTGCCACTTCTTATGCATAGGCGCTGCCATCAGCCCTGATCAGTTTGCTCCTGTGCCCTCTGCAGCATCTCCTGCAGGGCTTCTGTCATCTTTATGGATGTCTCTCACAGCAGGAGGACACAGCCATGCTCAACTCGGCATGGAAGCCCTCTGGAGGGGGCACGCTGCCAGGGCCAAATTATCCAAACCCCCCTCCTAAAAATCCTGTTGTGGCTTCAAGCCAACTCTGCAGTTGTTCTTTCTTGTGAGACATTTCTCATATATTCACAGTTCTATTTAATCCACTTCAAAGCCCAGTGGGTTGATAAAGATATCCTCGAAAAGCCTGTTTTTACTGCTGGAATCTTCAGCTGGCTCGATGCATCAGCTGGACTCACAATGACAGAACAGATGTGATCTCTTCTCAGCGTCCGCTTTCACATGCAGACAAAGGAGATAATCTCATCATCACCTGAGTGTGGCATGATGTTGCACCGTCTCAGTTCGCATGATCAAAGACAAGAAAAACAAGCTAATTGGCACTCCCTGGAGACTGTTGAGCTGGAGGAGAGATCCACACTGTCTCAAAACAGTAATAATATTCTCTTTGAAATTATGCAATGCTAAAGATTGCAGTGCTGTGCAGTGTGTCATTTAAACAGGCAATTTAAAAATGGAACAAGACAGAAGATTCCAAAAATACTCCCTTAACTCCCGTCAAGTTTTCACTTAACTGGCAAAATATGCCAGCGTTACAGAATTAAAGTTACACTCAGCAAGATTTCTCAACATACAACTACAGCTGTCTTGTTAGCTGGACACAAAGTGAGGCTGGGATTGAGGAGAATGTCCTGCCACCCAACGCTTCTCCCTGTGGGCCCAAATAAAACTTCTGTGTCTGGTATAGACACTCAACTGCTGACTGAAAATAGTTGGACCAGAGTGGCGCTTACCACAATTTTAACTTTACAGTAGTGCTGACTGTTTTTCTAACTACCATTGCACTTGTTTTCCCTCATTTCCCCTATGACCCCACATATCAAAGTTGGTCTGTCCCAGTATTGGGCTAGACACCAATCCACATTGGCTCAGAGAGACACACATCACACAAGAATCAGCCACTATTTTTTAAGGTCAGAATGTTGTATTAGAGCATAATCTCCACAGGCAGCTGTTTTAATCACATGAATATCTTGCTGTTTATATGATGTGCCTCTTTAAACTCTGTGAATCTCTATACTAATTGATCAAGGCCCTCAGTGTCAGTCATTGTCGTGCCAATGTAAAGTGGGTGAGAAAAATAAACAGTGTCTTTTATTTTAAAGTGAAAACTTTGTAACTTTAAAAAAGGCAATAAAAGCCATTTGAAATTTGATTGGATTGTTGTGGCTTTCAAATCATTGTAAAATAGTGTGATGAGCTTAGCAAAATGTTCAGCATAACTCTGCTCATAACTGCCCCTTGCAGTTGATGCCATGGATTTTCTCTAAAGAAAAAAATAATAATTTAATAACTTCAATTGAATTTATGGGACAATAGGTATCACACAAAATTCACCACAGTACAATTACTGTATCCACCTATGAAGTAAAACCACTGAATGTAATATTACAGCCATTGAAAAGTTGAAAAATCAAGGAAATTAAAGTAACAGTCAAAATATCTTAAAAAGTGGGATTCAGCTCTGAATCTTTATTTAACTCAACCTGTGACACTCTTTTTTATGCAGGACCAAATAACTGTAAAAATTAAAAACTAGTAGAGAAATTCATTTTTGAAGATTTGACGATTCTTTGTTCGGGTAAAACATTATGTATTGTTATTAAATTGATCGTGGTAAACATTGTACAACAACCGTTTAAATGCGTACATTTTGCAACGCATCTTTGGGGTTTCTTGGATGTTCAGGCCAAATCAGCCTGATCTAGAGAAAAACAAACAGATGGTAAAGCTTGGAA